>NC_092411.1:160961881-161573131 GCF_040894005.1 Engystomops pustulosus | reverse complement strand
CTTTTTTTGGAAGCCTAAATCTGGGGTGCGTCCAATAGTAAGAAGCATCTTATAGTCCGAAAAATACGGTATACACATTTCTCATAATAGAAGACTTTTAAAGGGAACCTGTCACCAGGAGTGGCTGTAAAGGAGCAGTTTCCTCCAGCCCTTGAGAAAACCACTCCTCCAATACAGACAGTCCCCGGGGTTACGTACGAGAGAGGTTCTGTAAGTTTGTTCTTAAGTTGAATTTGTATGTTAGTCTGAAGCTACAATTATAAAATATACAGTTATAGCTGCTTATTGTAGCTTAGGGCTAAAGTACAGCATATTACCAAAATCCAGAGATCAGTTTGTAACTAGGGGTCGTCTATATAAGTCAAGTGTTCTTAAGTTGGGGACCGCCTGTATATGAAAACGCCCATCACTTGGCTTAGCAACGCCCTCTGCTCCTCTACAGCCACTCCCGAGTGATAGGAGTTATTCATTTATTTGAAAAGGACAGAGGTTCGGTTTCCCGAGGGTGGGGGGAAACTGCTCTTTTACACCCACTCCCAGGGGACAAGTGCCTAGTCACACAGCACATGGTATTGAAAGGTACTATAACATATCTTTTTTTTTTGTAAAACCTATTTTTTATGTATGTACTATGCTCCGTGGGTAAAGAAAAGGCTTCAACTCCCCTCTTTCATTTAACGACCACATCTAATCATGAAACCGTATTAAATAGCTGTAGAAACTACTGCAATTCCCATTCCTACATCTGAGAAATAAGTTTTGCATCTCAATGTACCAGTGTCTCTCGTTCTTTAATAACTGGTGCTGAAAGGTGTGTTTCTGATGCTTCCAATCAGGCATTGGGAAAATTTTGGATGTGTGGTATAATGCACAATGCTAAGCATTTAGTTAGTAGAACAGGAAGGGTACTTGTCTTAGGTCGGCGCACAGAGATACGTCAAATGCACAAGATGAATCCAATAAAGGGGAGTATTTTTATTCGGTATCTTAGGAACACAACGCGTTTCTGAGTCTAATATGACTCCTTTATCAAGTGGGTAGATACTGGGGGGATAAAAGAGAGTATATGGGGAAAAGGAAACATATACATATATATATATATACATATATACAGGGGAGAGTATAGTAGTATTGATCATGTAATAACAGATAAGGGTAGGTAAAGATATAAATATACATACACGAATATATAACATATATCGTGACCTTTTATAGGACACGTGTAGAAGTTAATCAATACAAATGAATAAAAACGTCCATGGTTTATAATAGATAAGACTAGTTAAAAAGCATAAGTTTAAATGTCTGTTGATTCATAAATAAATAAATAAATTATGCACAAATAGATAGTTAAATAAATAAATAAATCAGTGATTCGATCGTTAATAACAGTACAGTACAGAATGAGTTAGTTAGGAGAACCCTACTAACGACTTATGTTTCCTGTTCTGAGGAAAACTGTCAGGAGAATAGCTTCAGTCAGCAAACATTTTGCACGTCCCACAAAAACAGGCTCTCAACTAGTTCTGTCAGTGGATAAAAATGTGTTTTTAGAAAGTACTAAGGCTACATTCACACTACGATATACGTCCTCCATAGACAGCAATGGGTCCTATCTTTTCCCGTAATACGGCGCCGTGCGCCATGCATCTCTATGGAGAGGGGCTGCGCTCACCTCCTCCTCCTCTCCCCGTGCACTGCAGTTGCCCGGTACGGTACGGGCGGGCAACGGCAGTGTGAATGTAGCCTAAGGCTGCATTCACACTACAGTATGGGGGACGTATATACGGCCGACGTATATACGACCGATATACGTCCCCCATACACTTCTATGGGCTCGCGGCGCCCTACGGCAGCGGTACGGTGCAGCACACGTGCGGCACCGTACCGCTCCGTAGCCCGGGAAAAGATAGGACATGTCCTATCTTTTCCCGTATTACGGCGCCGTGGCCATGCATCGCTATGGAGAGGGGCGGGGGTGAGCTGCGCTCACCTCCTCCTCCTCTCCCCGCGCTGCCGTGTGCCCGCCGTGCTACGGTGCGGCGGGCTCACGGCAGTGTGCATGCAGCCTAATACTGTTTTTACTGTAGCACATCCCTGGTTAAATGCTACATCTTTCTATTAGAGCAGAAGGGTTAGGCAATAGATTAGCTACGCATATAGCGCAGATAGGTCTTTACTATAAAGCACTTTTTCCCATTAAGAAAGCTTATCCTCTATTTACAGGAAAGTGGATAAACATCTCGACTCGCAGGGTTGTCCAATTAAAGGGGTTGTCCAATTTCAACAAATTAATGTTATTGTTTGTATAATGAAAAATTATACAGTTTTCCAATATGCTTTCTGCTTGAATTCCTCATGGTTTTCTAGATCTTTGCTTGCTGTCCTTTTATAAGCTTCATTGTTTATTTCCAGTGGACAGAAATCTGGCCATGGTCACACAGGTGCACGCCTCGTTAGTTTCAAAGAGTTATCAGATCTGTATGTTATAATGAGCCGTGCACCTGTGTGACCGTGCGCCTGTGTTCACTGGAAATAAACATAGAAGCTTTCCTCAGAATGACAGCAAACAGAGATCTAGAAAACCATTAAGAATTTGTACAGAAAGTATATTGGAAAATTATATAACTTTTCACTATGTAAACAGTTACATTTATTTGCTGAATTGGGAATACCCCTTTAAGTTGGAGCAACTAGCAGGAAGGAAGAATGCAATTCCTCGTTGATTGTCTTTTATTGCCAATTTGGGGGCAAATTAATCAATTGTGAACCACAGCATTAAGGATTTATCATTCAGCATTACTAACATTGAGAAATTGGAGCATAAGACATTCTAAATTAACTTTTATTATAATTTTGATTTAACTGATGTAGAACAACTTTGCCTATTATTTTGATTACCTACAGTACAGACCAAAAGTTTGGACACACCTCATTCAAAGAGTGTTTTGTATTTTCATGACTATAAAAATTGTAGAATCACACTCAAGGCATCAAAACTATGAATTAATACATGTGGAATTATATACATAACATAAACGTGTGAAAAACTGGAAAGTATGTCTTATATTCTAGGTATTTCAAAGCAGCAACTGCTTTGCACACTCTTGGCATTCTCTTGATGAGCTTCAAGAGGTAATCATCAGAAAAGGTTTTCACATCACAGGTGCCCGGTCAGGTGTAATAAGAGGGATTTCTTGCCTTATGAATGGGATAGTCCTACTGAATAGACTGTAGCTGCTTTTTTCTAGTGGCCATCATTAATTTAAGAAATTAAGTTCTGCCAGTCCAAAAAATTTGGAAAACTTTGAAAGTGCCCCCAAGTGCATTGCAAAAACCATCAAACGCTACAAAGAAACTGACTTGTATAAGGACCATCCCAGGAAAGGAAGACCAAGAGTCACCTCTGCTACAAAGGATAAGGTCATCCGAGGCACCAGCCTCAGAAATCCCAGGTTAACAGCAGCTCAGATTAGGGATCAGGTCAATGCCACACAGAGTTCTAGCTGCAGACACATCTCTACAACAAATGTTAAGACCAAGAAGGAGAGTGAGGAGGTGCTACACAAAATGACCTGGCCTCCACAGTCACCAGATCTGAACCCAATTGAGATGGTTTGGGGTGAGCGGAACCGCAGACTGAAGGCAAAAGGGCCAACAAGTGCTAAGCATCTCTGGGAACGCCTTTAAGACTGCTGGAAGACCATTTCAGGTGATTACTGCTTTACACACTCTTGGCATTCTCTTGATGAGCTTCAAGAGTTCAGTTGTTTCACACTTTTTTGTAAAGTATATAATTCAACAAGTGTTAATAATTTTGATGCTTTCAGTGTGAATCTACAATTTTTATGTCCAACTTTTGGTCTGCATTGTATGTGCAGCAGTTAATTTGCTATCCTTCTCAATTTAGCCTGGGCTGTACTAGCCAAGTCTCCGGGCTTTGCCTATTTCTCTTATGATTCTGTCTAGTTTAAAGACACTGACTCACTCACAATGGGGAGGGCCTGCTGCTAACATGGCAGGAAGGATGGGGAGGTTATTTGAAAGTGCTTCACGTGTGTATCTAAGAGAAGTAGCAGAGCTGAGTGTGTTCAGTACTTTGAATGCAGAAGTCTCCTACACAGAATGAGGTAAAATATATAAGTTCTGTAGAACTTTCTCTGCACCCAAAGCTGTGTTATACACTCCTATGCAGCCCCTCCAACCTTCTGTTCTTTCTGGCCCTTTCTGCACAGTGCAGAGAAGCTATTAACTTTAGGGATCACAAAGCACAGACTATACACTGTCGGTTTCTACTACTTATTACATGTTGCATGCTCCTCTATGTAATGAAAGCTTCCAGGTTAGTCTCTATATAGATCCTCTATGTCCACTTTGCAATGTTCAGTGGATTAACTTGTAGGAATCTAACTGGATTTGCTTATAAATTACTTAATGAGAAAACAGAAGGTATAAACATAAGTGAAGGCAACTTCAGTTTGCCACAGGGTGCTTCAGGGCAGATACAGGAAAACAGGGAAATAATGTAGACATCGAGTTTTTTTTTTTTTTTTTAAAGGGGGAACCACATATGACAATTTGGTTTTTAATTGGAGCTGAATATATTTTCAACATCAAACTATGGAGTGCAAGACAAAAACCATGTACCATGCACAGTGACGTCTAAGAGTCTTCTGAGCCAGCTCACAATGGTAGATGATGCCGGATATTAGCAATATAGGGCAGCTAAGGGTGGTTTGAGATCCCCCCTGCTCTGCTGATCAGACATTTACCACCTATTCGGTGACCTAGAACAACTACATGATCACTGAATTTAAAAAAAACAAACAAAAAAAAAAAATATGTATGGATGCACCAATGGAAAGAAAAATTGGCATGAATAGAAGGCCATATTTGGCTACATTCTTGAAGTGCATAATCCCCAACTGGTCAGTATGATATAACTGCTGGTAGCCTACAGGATCGCTATTGACTTTGACAAAGTCTCACCTGAAAAACTTTATTTGACAACTTGATTTTTTGATATTTCACCTCGTTAGGATTACCAATAATATTTTTAAGGTATCTAAAAAAAATAAAAAAAATAAAAATTAGACAGGGGAGAAACTTTTGTTACTGTGCATAAAATAATGATGCATATAGATGTATCACAGACAACAGAAATATTATTCCTACCTTGCCATAGTTTCAACTCCTAGTTTCACTTTATCTTGATCTTTGTTAAATGTATGTATCTTCATGATGGAAGCAGAAATAGGATCTGCTGTGGATAACTAGTATACAAAAATGAAGAATACATTTTTGTAAAATATACAAAAATAAAATGGGTTTTCCCACAGGATAAGGCTGATCAGTGGGGGTCTCAATGCCGAGACACCCACAGATTATGAAAACAAGGGGTCCCACTTACCTCTGTTGGACCAATCGTCGCTCCGTCAGACTAATGGAGCAGGCGGCCGTGCATGACCGTTCTGCTCCATTAATCTGTATGGAGCGAACAGAAATTGCGCTGCGATCTCAGTCAGCTCCACAGAGATGAATGGAGCAAAACAGTCATGTGCGGCCATCTGCTCCATTAGTCTGACAGAGCGACGATTGGTCCGACGGAGACCTGAGACCCCCACTGATCGGCAACTTAGGCCCTATCACGGTCGGCACATACTATGACGTCAGCAGCGGCTGCGTCATAGTATGTGCCAGCTGGAAGAAAACATGGCCGCATCCATGCTGGCAGTTAAAGAACACAGAAGAAAGAAGAGGAGCCGCACGGAAGAAGGAAGACAAGCCGCGTCGAGTATATAAGTTTATTTTTTTCAAGTGCTGGGGGGGGGGGGCAGGCTCAGGCTGTACACTACATGGGGTCAGGCTCAGGCTGTACACTACATGGGGTCAGGCTCAGGCTGTACACTACATGGGGTCAGGCTCAGGCTGTACACTACATGGGGTCAGGCTCAGGCTGTACACTACATGGGGTCAGGCTCAGGCTGTACACTACATGGGGTCAGGCTCAGGCTGTACACTACATGGGGTCAGGCTCAGGCTGTACACTACATGGGGTCAGGCTGTACACTACATGGGGTCAGGCTCAGGCTGTACACTACATGGGGTCAGGCTCAGGCTGTACACTACATGGGGTCAGGCTCAGGCTGTACACTACATGGGGTCAGGCTCAGGCTGTACACTACATGGGGTCAGGCTCAGGCTGTACACTACATGGGGTCAGGCTCAGGCTGTACACTACATGGGGTCAGGCTCAGGCTGTACACTACATGGGGGCAGGCTCAGGCTGTACACTACATGGGGGCAGGCTCAGGCTGTACACTACATGGGGGCAGGCTCAGGCTGTACACTACATGGGGGCAGGCTGGCTGTACACTACATGGGGGCAGGCTGGCTGTATACTGGGGGGGGCTGTGACCAATGCATTTCCCACCCTCGGCTTATACTCGAGTCAATAGTTTTTCCCAGTTTTTGGTGGTAAAATTACAGGTCTCGGCTTATATTCGAGTATATACGGTATATGCTATAAACACAAACACACACACTATTTGCTCTGACTTACCATTTCAATACTTTTCTTTATGTGCGATTCAATTTCTTCCTTTTCAAGTATTTCTCCAGTTAATGGACATCGAAACATAATATTATACATAGAATGGTTTTCAGTTTCAGATTTCTGTCAAAAGATTTGGTTAAAAAAAATACCTGCATTAATATAACATTAAGTACTAAGCCTGTATTGTAAGTGATATGTTAGCTTTATTTCTATATACTTGATCAGGAAGTGGGATTCCTAAAGAAAGGTTTCATTTCACCATATTCTTTGTATTTTTTATACAATTATTTTGCTAAATTTGAATAAAGTTAATACAGGCAGTCCCCGGGTTGCATACAAGATAGTGTCTGTAGGTTTGTTTTTAAGTTGAATTTGTATGCAAGTCGGAACTGTATACTTTATCATTGTAACCCCCAGGCAAATTTTTTTTGGTCTTGGTGACAATTGGTTGTCTGACTGATCCTACCATATGGGGATATGGGTAGGTATATGGGGAATTTGCTCACCATCAATTATAATGTGCAAATCGCACATTATAATAGATAGCCGAGATCATGATAGCCTCGGATCTTTGAGTGATCTGAGGCTGTCATGAGAACGGATCGCCGCTCCCCCATGAAGTCACGGGGAACGACGACCGGAGCCAAGATGGCGGCTCTTTAATGCCGCCGGCAGCTTTGCCGGCGGCGATCAAAGGGTTAACACCCACGATTGGTGGAAGCGCCGATCGCGGGTGATAGCGACGGGCATTTGCTTCATTATGAAGCCAATGCCCGGTGAGTATGAAGAGGGCTCAGCCCGTGAGCCCTCTTCATACTCCCCCATGCGCAGCAAGACGTAAGGTTACGTCTTATTGCGCTATGGGGTTAAGCAGGCACATTATGATCCCTCTAGTTCTGTGGGGTGACAATGTGGTTAGATTATCTGGGTACAAGTGTATATGCACTTTCATCTGGCTTCTTAACATTATACAAACAGCCTGACAGATGTAAAGAGAGATAAGACAGAAAATAGATAATGAGATGCCCACTACCCAGAGTCATGACAGACAGATGTTGATACACTTTCACACTGTCAGCTCTGCTACATATCTGTTCTCAGGCAGCACAGTGGCTTAGTGGTTAGTGTTACAGACTTGCAGCACTAGGGACCTGGGTTCAAGTCCCAGGGTCAACATCTACAAAGAGTTTGTATGTTTTCTCTGTGTTTGCGTGAGTTACCCTCCGAATTCCTTCCTCACTCCAACACATACTAGTAGGTGTATTAGATTGTGAGCCCCATTGGGGACAGGGACCAATATGGCAAGCACTGTGTAATCTGTGTGGACTATATAAATAAAAAAATATTATTTATTATTATTAATATTATTATGTGCCTGTCTCCCCTTCCCCCAGATAACTTATCTGCTTGTAGTTTGCAACTTCTCTTTCCTCACAATGTTATGTGTGCTGGCAGGAAGTGAGTATCTATGAGCTCCAGACTGCAGGGGGCGGGGCTAGAGTGCAGCGAGCAGGGAGAGAGAGAGAGAGACAGAAATCCCAGCAGCATGGTGTCGCACAGAAATCCAAGATGGCAGCCTGGCCCTAAAGTCAGAAGTTACAGGGTCTAGTGGTAACTGAAATTGTGTTAACCAGGACTAATAGAGACAGGTTGGAATTATATCTGTGAAATTCAGTATTTTTGTTAATAACCGTGAATTAGAGAACGTGTTATTTTGTTATCCTGAGTACATACAAGAAACTTGTCTTCGTGGGAATATCCCTTTTAAGAATTACAAATGTTTTAACACAACTGAAGAAAATTATTTACTGGTCCATAAGGCTAATAGAAGTTACAACTCTAATGCCTTTTAGCCAACCTGGGATATTTTACAACTAGGATTGATATAAAACTCTGAATAATTATGTTACTATTAAGAGCTTTCCATGTCAGATCAGGCTGATTACATTAAAACATGGGTACATTCTTCTTTAAGCATAGTTTTTACTTCTGAACACCTTACCTTGACATTTGGTATAACCTTCACCTCTTGTTTTAGTTCAGCATCTTCCATTATGCAAAATAAAGAAAAAGGATATCTTAAAAAAGGCCTTATTTTACATCAAAAACATAATTGTAATTTGACCCCTTATCACTGATGCTAACTTTCAGCTTAATGACCAGATTGGATTTTTCGAATCTGACTTGTGTCATGATAATCGGTTAGAACTTCGGAACACTTTAACATATCCAGGTGATTTTGAGACTGTTTTCCTGTGACACATTGTACTTCATGTTAGTTGTAAAATTTAAGTGATAAGTTTTGTGTTTTGTTCTGAAGAATTAAAATCTGGCAAAAGTTTGTAAAAGTTCTTCATTTTTAAAGTTTAAAATGTTCTGCTTTCCAGACATGAAAAACTACCCAAAAAGCTTGATAATTAACATCCTGTCATTTTTCTAGGATGTTATGAGGCTTAGAGGCGTTTCATAGAAATCGGCAAAACTCACATTTTGAGGGACAACTTAAATGACTGTGAAAGGCCTAAATAATAGTAAAACCCCATAAATTACCCTACAATAGAAACTTCACCCCTCAACATATGTAAAACAACTTCTATTAAGTCTATTAAGTGTTTCACATGGGTTAAAATAATATGGACCTGCGATTTAGATTTTTTTGGGAAAATACATACATTTAGGCCAAAACTAACAGCTTCATAATGATTAAAATGATGAAATACTCTGGAACGTTTGATGCCCGAGTTTTTCCCCCGAGTGTACTGATACCCCATACATGGTGGTCGACTGCTTTATGGGCACACAGCCGAGTATAGAATGAATGGAGGCGCCATTCACAGCAGATTTGTATTGTCAAATTGTACAGGCTATACATTTTTTATTATTTTGGTAATGTGAACATATGAGGGCTTATTATTTGCGGGATGAGATACAATGTATAGATAATTCATTTTGGAGATCTATAGCTTATTGAGATTTTCTTAACTATTTCAAGGGAGACACAAATAAAATCATCAATTTTTATCTTTATTCTCTGGTTCAGTACGATGACAGTGATACCTCATTTATATAGTTTTTATTCTTTTTGCTCAATTTTACTGAGCAAAACCAATATTGGTTTAGAAAATGTTTTTTATATCGACAACTTTTCAGGGCCATAACTTCTGTATTTTTTTTTTGTTGACAGATCTGGGTGAAGGCTTATTTTTTTGCGAAAAGAGTTGTTCTTTTCAGTCATATCATAACAGGGCACGTAACTTTTGAGAACATTTTTTGTGATGGTGTTTGATGAAAAATTGTACATTACGGGAAGTTTTTTTTTTTTTTACATCATTCACCAAGCGGGTTCAATATTGTTTTAGATTTATTGTACAGATTAATACGGATGTGGTGATACCAAATACATACTTTTTTTGGTTTTATATACAAGCGGTCCCCTACTTAAGAACACCTGACTTAGGCTATATTCCCGCCCGTACCGCTACGGTACGGTACGGGCGGGCAACGGCAGTGCACGGGGAGAGGAGGAGGTGAGCGCAGCTCACCCCCGCCCCTCTTCATAGAGATACATGGCGCACGGCGAAGTATTACGGGAAAAGATAGGACAGGTCCTATCTTTTTCCCGGGTACGGAGTGGTACGGTGCCGCACGTGTTCTGCACCGTACCGCTCCCGTAGGGCGCCGTGCGCCCATTGCTGTCTATGGAGGACGTATATCGGCCGTATATACGTCTTCCATACAGTAGTGTGAATGTAGCCTTACAGATGACCCCTAGTTACAAACGGACCTCTGGATATTGGCAATTTACTGTAGTTCAGCCCTAGGCTACAATAAACAGCTCTAATAGTTCTCAAAGGTGTCTGAAATTAACCTATTGTAAACCCTGGTTCTTATGACAATTCCACGCTTTTAATATCCAATTGTCACAGAGACCAAAAATTTTTTCTATGGAGCTACAATTAAAAAGTATACAGTTCAGACTTTATTATATTAATTATTATTATAAAAGGATTTAAATTTTTTTTTCTTAATTTTTTACATATTCTAGACTTGGGCTTGAACAAGCGTTCATCCAATCAAGTCTTTACACTGTGATATACACTCATCGGCCACTTTATTAGGTACACCTGTCCAACTGCTCGTTAACACTTAATTTCTAAATCAGCCAATCACATGGCGGCAACTCAGTGCATTTAGGCATGTAGACATGGTCAAGACAATCTCCTGCAGTTCAAACCGAGCATCAGTATGGGGAAGAAAGGTGATTTGAGTGCCTTTGAACGTGGCATGGTTGTTGGTGCCAGAAGGGCTGGTCTGAGTATTTCAGAAACTGCTGATCTACTGGGATTTTCACGTACAACCATCTCTAGGGTTTACAGAGAATGGTCCGAAAAAGAAAAAACATTCAATGAGCAGCAGTTCTGTGGGGGAAATGCCTTGTTGATGCCAGAGGTCAGAGGAGAATGGGCAGACTGGTTTGAGCTGATAAAAAGGCAACAGTGACTCAAATCGCCACCCGTTACAACCAAGGTAGGCAGAAGAGCATCTCTGAACGCACAGTACGTCGAACTTTGAGGCAGATGGGCTACAGCAGCAGAAGACCACACCGGGTGCCACTCCTTTCAGCTAAGAACAGGAAACTGAGGCTACAATTTGCACAAGCTCATCGAAATTGGATAGTAGAAGATTGGAAAAACGTTGCCTGGTCTGATGAGTCTCGATTTCTGCTGCGACATTCGGATGGTAGGGTCAGAATTTGGCGTCAACAACATGAAAGCATGGATCCATCCTGCCTTGTATCAACGGTTCAGGCTGGTGGTGGTGGTGTCATGGTGTGGGGAATATTTTCTTGGCACTCTTTGGGCCCCTTGGTACCAATTGAGCATCGTTGCAACTCCACAGCCTACCTGAGTATTGTTGCTGACCATGTCCACTGACCCTTTATGACCACAATGTACCCAACATCTGATGGCTACTTTCAGCAGGATAATGCGCCATGTCATAAAGCTGGAATCATCTCAGACTGGTTTCTTGAACATGACAATGAGTTCACTGTACTCAAATGGCCTCCACAGTCACCAGATCTCAATCCAATAGAGCATCTTTGGGATGTGGTGGAACGGGAGATTTGCATCATGGATGTGCAGCCGACAAATCTGCGGCAACTGTGTGATGCCATCATGTCAATATGGACCAAAATCTCTGAGGAATGCTTCCAGCACCTTGTTGAATTTATGCCACGAAGAATTGAGGCAGTTCTGAAGGCAAAAGGGGGTCCAACCCGTTACTAGCATGGTGTACCTAATAAAGTGGCCGGTGAGTGTACTTGTATTGCTGAGTTGCTCAGTTACTTACAGCCGGGTCCTACCAGGAGGCGGAACCCAGCATGAAGGGGAGCCGGAAGCCTCGGAGCACGCGGCAGGAGCCCCAAGTAAGCTTAGGCTGGGTTCAACTCAGGGGGGACATGCTTACACGCGGGGTGTAAAGGGGTTAAAGACCTGAGATCAGAGTTTTTCCAATCCCAATATCCTGCAATCTTCTTTTGACCACCGCTGTAGAAAGCCGTCACATCAGAAGTAGTACCCTTAATGACCGCCATTGAATCCCGATAGGGCAGTCATTAAGGGGTTGAAGGGGTATCAGCAAATGAATGCCATCACAGGCTGAGCCCTCTGCATTACAAAGTGGGTGATGGCTGAATATTGCAGCTAACACCCACAATCAGTGCTAGGGTATTACCCTTTTGATTGCTGCCGGCAAATGGTCCAGAGGTCTGAACAAGACTGGGTCTAACAGGCACACTGTCAGCATAATACTGACAGATACAATGTGTTGCAGTACAGAAGTACTAAGATGTATTGTAAAAGAGTTAAGAATAAAAACATATTGCCAAAAATAACCCTTTTCCCCATAAGTTACTATATAGCAATGGTGGCGAACCTATGGCACTGGTGCCAGAGATGGCACTCGGAGATCTTTCTGTGGGCACACAGGCTGTCTCCCAGGCACAGAGTTTGCAAAACATGGCATCTCCCTGCAGTCTCAGGCAGTCCAAGTAGTGCCCTGCTATTTTAAAGTGATGCATCCTGTGCTGCTTGTTCCTGTGCCGTGTTGGCACTTTGGGAAAGTGTTTTGGGTCTCATTTTGGGCACTCAATCTCTAAAAAGGTTCGGCATCACTACTATTTTTTTTAACACCCTATATAGAATAAACACAAAATGGGTATTGCCACATGCATAGTGATTTTGCCAAAGCAGCTATTACATTACTGTGAAGGGCATAAAAAAAATTGAAAATATACCAAAATTGAAATTTTAGTGCTTCCTACCTTCCAAAAAATGGTATTAAACAATGATCAAAAAGTCAGATGTATTGTGGCCCATCTTTGTATGGGCACTAAATTAGTGGTCACTAGACACTGGAAGGAGATTCACTCCCCCTTCTTTCAAGAAGTCTCGGCCATCATGAACACGACTTGCAGGTATGAAAAAGTCTTATCATTGCAAACTAATGGTCATAGCCGTTTCCTGATGACTTGGAGGCCTTGGCTGACAAGTTCATTTAACACGGTAGGAGAGAAGTTAACACGCAACAATGGTCCCTGTGAGAAGCCCCCACCCACTCACTCGAAACAGACATCCCCCTTTCTCCTAGCTTAGTACAGTATAGGGTCCTGGTCATACACATGGCATGGTTAAGCAGTTTAGTTATGTGTCAATTGTTACCTAATCTGAAATCTTATAGATATGCTACAAAATTACCCTGGCATGAACTCGTGTCTACAGTCCTAAAGCAGAACTACTGAACATGGTCCGAAGTGCAGTGTGGATGTAGGTCAGTGGTGGCGAACCTATGGCACGGGTGCCAGAGGTGGCACTCAAAACATCCTTGGCTGCCAGGACTACAGGAGGAGTGGAAAGGTGTGGATAGAGATGGATTAACGTTGGAGCTCCTGCTCTGGATCCCCTGATCTTTCTCTTCAGAGGACCCTGCAGGGAATCTACAATCCAAATTTCTCCATCATCTTTCTATTGTATTGGTGAACTCAGGACACCAATACCATTGGATACCTGTGATACAGCAAGGATCAATAAGCTACTACTTAAATTATCATGCTGGCACTTTGCAAGGTATAAATGGGTATTGGTTGTAGTTTCGGCACTATGTCTCCAAAAGGTTCGCCATCACTGATGTAGGTTCTGCACAACATGGACTTATCAACCAAAAGAATTACACTGGACTTTAATAATTTAGTCATAAGGACTCTTTCTTATATACCAACGTAATATTCTCCCTCCCCGCCAGTATTACGTGTTATATCAATCTTAACAGTTTATTCAGTATTGTACTGCTCTGTTTCTGGAAAATAATAAAAACGGTTTATAAAAAAAGAAAAAAATATGTGGAATTAAAAAGTTAAAGCTCTCA
This sequence comes from Engystomops pustulosus, assembly GCF_040894005.1. Classification (NCBI taxonomy): domain Eukaryota; kingdom Metazoa; phylum Chordata; class Amphibia; order Anura; family Leptodactylidae; genus Engystomops; species Engystomops pustulosus. Next base: position 161,559,150 of record NC_092411.1, on the reverse strand, counting down.
CAATATGGGGCAACATAAACATATGAATTTTTCCAAAAAAGGTGCATTTAACCCCTTAACGACATCGCCCTTTTTTGTTTTTTCCAATTCCATTTTTCACTCCCCACCATCTTGAACTTTATTAATTTTACACATAAAGAGCTACGTGAGGTCTTGTTTTCAGTGTAACAAATTGCACTTCATAGTGAGGGTATTTAATATTCCATGCCGTGTACTGGGAAGGATTTTTACGGCTTTCAATGTGTATAGGTTTTATAATGTTTTCATACATTTACAGAAATTAAAACCACCTGTACATTTATTATTTTTTATTTTGCCATCTTCTGGCGCTAATAACTTTTTCATACTTTGGAGTACGGAGATGTGGGTGGGGTCATTTTTTTTGCGACCTTTGATGATGTTTTCAATGCAACCATTTTTAGGACCTTTTGATCACTTTTTATTGAATTTTTTATATATATTTTTTTGGACGTGGCAATACCTAATGTGTATGATTTTTACTGTTCATTTATGACTTCTAGGGAAAGGGGGACAATTTAAATTTTTTTGTTTTTTTAATATATATATATATATATATATATATATATTTTTTTTTTTTTTACTTTTTTTATTTTTACTATTGTTCAGACCTCTTTTGGTACTATAACCTAAGGTTGTCTGATCAATCCTACCATATACTGCCATACTGCAGTAAGGCAGTATACGGCAAATCGCACATTGTAATGAATGGGTTAAAACAAGAGCCTCAGACCTGAGGCTGTTATGGCAACCGATCGGTGCTAGCAATATGCAGAAAAGACTATGGAAAGGGCTATGGAGAGGGCTCAGCCAATGAGCCTTCTTGCACCCGCATTCGGGAAGGGGCTTCTGGGGTCACAATGTGGTTAGATTATCAGGGTACAAGATGTACACTTTCATCTGGCTTCTGATATTGTACTAACACACTGAAAAATAGAAGGAGAGATGATACAGATGAGAGATGCATGAGGTGATTACACAGAGGCTGAAAGACTTTTACACTGTGAGCTCTGCTATATCTCACAGATATGTGCCTGACTCCCCTTTCCCCCGGATTACTTATCTTCTTGTAGTTTGCAGCCTCTCTCTCCTCACAATCTGCTGTCAGAAGTTACAGGATCATGTCTAGGGGCAACTGAAATTGTGTACAGCAGAACTGATAGAGACAGGTTGGACTTATATCTGTGAAATGCTGCATTTTTATTATTAACATTGAATTAGAGAATGTGTTATTTTGTTATCCTGTGCACATATAAGAAACTTGTCTCCATGGGAGTACCCCTTTAAATCGTACTGATCGATACCTCCTCGGTACCTCCTCATAATGCAGCAACTTTCACACCAAAAATAAAAACCTCCAACAGGGGGTACACACAACCCACAGGAAATTACAGCGAGTTACATAATATACAATTGCAGTTTGCAGATGTGGGGGCGCCCACTATTAGATCGCATGCGGAACTACATCTCCGACACAGCGCTACCGGTTATTACTAGTGAGTTGTTGGAGAAGCCTATAGAGGAGGGAGAGGTGCATCATGCTATCAGGGAAACCCCATTGGGTAAAAGTCCAGGGCCAGATGGGTTCATGCCAGCTTGCTATAAACTCATGAAAGAACCATTTACCCCATTTCTCACCAGGGTGTTTAGCTCTATCTCTGTGGGTACCCCTTTTGCCCCCCAATCGCTGTGTGATAAACGTTGACATCAAATTATACTCAAACACTGGCCAACAGGCTGGGTCCACTCTTGCCATCAGTAATACGTAATGACCAAGTCGGCTTTGTTCCTGGGCGCGAAGAATGCTATAATAAACCAAAAGCATCTAAAACTCCATTATGCCACCTGTCTATCGATGCAGAGAAGGCATTTGATAGGGTTCACTGGGGGGTTCATGAGCACAGCATTAAAACAAATGGGTCTGTGGGCAAAATAGCAACCCTATATACCAAACCATCAGCCACGGTTCTGGTTAATGGCTCCCGGTCAGATCCCCTGTCAAGTAACAATGGCACTAGACAGGGATGCCCTTTTTCCCCCTTGTTGTACGCCATTGTGATGGAGCATTTGGCTGTAGTGATTAGGCAAAACCCGAACATTCAAGGAGCATGCATTGGAGACACTCATTATAAGGAGGCACTATATGCCGATGACTTAAAATTATACATCCCCCAACCGCGATTGCTCTCCTGTCCCTGCTCCATGAATTCAGGAGGTATGGACATCTGAGTAATTTCTAAATTAACTACACCAAATCGGTGGCCCTAAATATTTCTTTACCGCCTAAGGAGGTACAACATGCGGCAGACAGTTTTCCATTTTGGTGGCATACAGACCACATAAAATGTTTATATCTACAGATCTCCCCCTCCTCTGATGAGACATCCACTCAATTATGCCTCCCTATTAGAGCATACTCTGAAAGACCTTAAAGGGGTATTCCAGGAATCAGCATAATTCATATACAAGTGGGCACTCAAAATATAAGCTAATGTGTAATTAGTTGTTATTTAAAATTTTGCTCCCCTTAGCAGAAAATGCTGATGACATAGACTGTAATGAAGAATTAAAATGCTACCGGCCCTTTAATCAGTCCGTTAATTTCCTCCGCGCGGTCCGTCGCAGAAAAGAAGATGGCCGCTGGTCACATGTCCACATCACATGTCCTTTACCTGCCTGGGCAGGGTCATGTGATCACCACTACGTTTGGCTGTAGTCGGTTGGTTGCAGTGCATCCAGTATGGCCAGTGTTGTGTTGATGGCAATTACACATCATTACTATAGTAACAGAGCAAGAAAACCTGTTACATCATCACTGTTAGCAGAGCATAAGTGGTGGGAGGAGTTACTGAGAACTAAAGGATCATGGAACTTGTAGTTTCCAGTGGCGGCCATCTTAGTGATAACTCCACCTACTTTAGAGAGGCCATAAATTTTGTAAATCATAAAATCATATTATTTTAGCTCCGTTTTGTGACTAATGACATTGAGTATTGTTGTATTCATTTATTTATATCATCAAGGGTTTTTGTGTCAGACGTTCATATTCCCGGAATACCCCTTTAATGGATACAATAAAAAGAGTGTGTCCTGGTTCTGGCGGATAAATAAAATGGATATTCTCCCTCACTTTTTGTACCTCTTCCAGGGTGCTCTGATAGCCCCCCTCACTCTGCCTAAATCCGCTGGAGGAGCATCCGGACCTCAGGGTGTATCATTGGGTTGTTACTCTCCAACACCTTCTAGACTGGCAATTTCACTCCAAAACAAAGCAGGGTGTGGCCATAGAACAGCAATTTTCTTCGGTTCCATTGAAATATCTTCCCTGGATAGGTACACAAGCACTCTGATCCATAGCGAAGCATGCAGGGTTCCCTTGCGTAGCGATTGAAGTCTGGCAAAAAATGCTGCAGAGGAGCCTTCTGTCTCAGGGAAAGGTTCATCATTTTTTTTAGAATTAAACTTTTTTTTTTTTAGGGAAAATAGCATAAGGTTTACAAAGGGCCATTAGAAACTACTACTCTATAACTAGAATTGCAAAAGACGAGCTCTCATATATCCCCATGTCAGATTAAAGAAAAAAGAATTAAATGTTCATTAATCTTGGGATTTTTCTCTTTTTTTGGGTGGGGGCGGAGGGGGGGGGGGTAACATTTGATATATTTGCGCCTAAATTTGAGACATTTCCACTTGCCTAGCAAAGTTAGCAGCTCATGGTAACAAAAAATGGAAACTTAAAGATGAAAAAGGGCATCAACGGGAAGGGGTTAAGGTGGTATAACTAGATAAATAGATACATCTTCAACTTACAGTATGGGTTATTGACTTCTATATTTTATATTTATTCTTAAAGGACATGTACTACCAGATTTAACGGTGGTAGACTATCACCAAAGCAATGCTCCTTACCTTAGGGCTTAACCCCTTATCACCGACACTAGTTTTCAGCTCAATGACCAGACTCGATTTTTCAAATCTGACATGTCTCACGATAATTGGTTATAACTTCGGAACGCTTTAACATATCCTGGTGATTTTGAGAATGTTTTCTCGTGACACATTGTACTTCATGTTAGTTATAAAATTTAACTGATAAGTTTTGCGTTTCGTTCTGAAAAAAAGTGAAAATTTGGCAAAAGTTTGTAAAAATTCTTCATTTTCCAAGTTTGAAATGTTCTGGTTTCCAGACAGGAAGTAGAACTACCCAAGAAGTTTGATAATTAACATTTACAGAATATCTGCTTTATGTTGGGATGATATTTTATGCTTCCGGTCATTTTTCTAGGATGTTATGAGGTGCAGAACTTTAGGTGCGATTTTTCTTATTTTCATGAAAATTGCCATAACTCACATTTTGAGGGACAACTCAGCTTTCAAGTGACTTTGAGAGGCCTAAATAATAGTAAAACCCCATAAATCACCCCACTATAGAAAGTTCACCCCTCAACATATGTAAAACAACTTCTATTAAGTCCATTAACCCTTTAAGTGTTTCACATGGGTTAAAAAATATGGACCTGCGATTTAGAAACTATGGAATTTTTTGGGAAATACATTCATTTAGGCCAAAACTGACATTTTCAGAATAAATTAAATGATGAAACGCACTGCAACGCTTGATGCCCAATTCCTCCAGAGTGTACTGATACCCCATATGTGGTGGTAAACTGCTGTACGGGCGCACGGCCGAGCATAGAATGAATGGAGGCGCCATCCACAGCAGATTTGTATTGTCACATTGTACGACCTATAAATTTTTATTTTTTTTGGTAATGCGATCATATGAGGGCTTATTTTTTATGGGATGAGATACAATGTATAAATAATTTATTTTGGGAGTCTAAAGCTTATTCATGAGATTTTATTAACTATTTCAAGGGGGACACAAACAAAATCATCAATTTTTATTTTGGATTGTGAGCATTTCCCCCCCCCCCCCCGCTCACCGTAACGTAAAAATAATATTTTATCTTTATTCTCTGGTTCACTACGATTGCGGTGATACCTCATTTATATAGTTTTTCTTATTTTGCTCAATTTTCCTGAGCAAAACCAATATTGGAGAAAATCGCATTGTTTTTACTATTGACAACTTTTCAGGGCCATAACTTCTGTATTTTTCTGTTGTCAGATCTGGTTGAGGGCTTATTTTTTGCGAAAACAGTTGTTCTTTTCAGTCGTATCATATTAGGTACCGTAACTTTTTTTGATCACTTTTTAGAACATTTTTTGTGATGGTGTTTGATGAAAAATTGTATATTATGGGAAGTTTTTCGAGTTTTTTTTTACGTAGTTCACCGAGCGGGTTCAATATTGATTTAGATTTATTGTACAGATTAATACGGACGCGGTGATACCAAATATGTACGTGTTTTGTGTTTTATATACTTTATTTGCATTTTATGTGTTACTGGGGAGATTATGGGACTTTTATTTTATTTATTTATTTAATTATATTATAAAAAGATGTAATTTTTTTTTTTTTACTTTTTTACATTTTCTACTTCTTGGCTTGAATAAGCGATCATCCGATCGCTTATTCAAGCCTTTACACTGCAATACACTTGTATTGCAGTGTATAGTGAAAGTAACTGAGCATGCTGCGCATGCTTAGTTACTTACAGCCGGGTCCTGCCAGGAAGGCAGGACCCGGTGAGAAGAGGAGCCGACAGCCCCGGGTCACTCGTCGGAACCCGGGGCAGCGGCAGGAGGGATCGGATCCCCCGGTAAGCACACCGGGGGGGTCCGATCCACGGGGGACACACTTGCACGCCGCGGTCATGCTTGACCGCGGCGTGCAAGGGGTTAAACACCCGGGATCGGAGTTGTTAGTGCCGGGATTGGAGGTGTTAGTGCCGGGTCTGGGCTGTGATATCACAGCCCGACACCGGCACCAGCGAGACCCGGTGTCCCGAAAACTTCTTCTGATGCGCCGCCGTAGAAAGGCGTCGCATCAGAAGAAGTACCCTTAATGACCGCCGTAAAAACCCGATAGGGCGGTCATTAAGGGGTTAAAGTGTAAGCAAACAAAAAAAATAAAATAAACAAAAACATAATTCTGCTCCAAGTGTCCCTGTGAATCATTCCTCCAAGTATTTTGCCAATAAGCTACCATTTAGTACCTTTTTTTCTCCATAGCAACCACGTTTTGCAGCTCTACACAAATACACATTCAGTAAGATTGAGGGGCGGAACCTGTTTCCTGTCACATCATCTCAAGCACATGCTCCTGACCAATGAGCAGCTTGAGCATGGACACACCCACTGATACTGAATCCGTGTAGACAGAGGCTGTCTGCATATTTGAGTAATGGATGCTGCTGCGGTAACTAATACATTTCCCCAAATCTCCTATCTATATATCTATCTATCTATCTATTCATCTATCTCATAAGTTCAATGAAGAGGCAGCACTCCTTGTAGTGGTGAAAGGGGTGAAGCTTTATTCCATAAAAAGCTACGTTTCGGTGTACCGTTACACCTTTATCAAGCATCTATCTATCTCATATCCATCTATCTCATATCTATATACTATCTATAAATCATCTATCAATCTATCTATAGATGATAGATAGATAGATAGGAGATAGATAGATAGATATATGGAATAAAGGAAAATTTAGAGCAGCACAGCAACTCCGGTGGGTGCACAGTCCGTAGGTCCCCAGGCAGGGGGACTGTAATATAAAGTCAGGAAGAGGCAGCACTCCAAAAGTAGTTTAAAAAAGGTGGGGTGAAAAAGGCTCGTAAGGAGCTGAAACGTCGCTTACGGAATAAAGACACCCCACCTTTTTGAAACTACTTTTGGAGTGCTGCCTCTTCCTGACTTTAGATAGATATATAGATATGAGATAGATAGATAGATAGACTGGATTGGTTCTTTGTATAGTGAGCTGGACAATGGTGCTACCGGTAGTTAGAAATAAGTTTATGTCATTTGTTTAATTATTTTATGTGAACAAGTCTCTTTGGCAGCACAGGAGTCAGCTCACCTAGATGGTTTGTGTGGAGCAGACAGGAGCAGGACTTGGGCTGGGAGAATCTGCAGTGAATCTCTGACAGGATTTATATCAGAGCTTGCCCTGTGTCTGGGGACAGGAAGAGTCGGCAGAAGTGCAGAGTGGAGAGAGGGGGCGTGGCCAATATGTAAATTCTCACTCCGTCTTCAACACTAAGACTACGGAGAGAGCATAGCAACGGCCATCTGAGGGACTGCTGAGAGAGGTTGATAACAGAGAGAAAACTGCTTCATACAGGTGCAAAGAGCAAAATTCGGGTAACCAATGCAATTGCAAAAAGGCTTTAAATTCCAAGTCCAGTGTTTCTCCCATCTTCATACAGGTCTGCTACACCGAAAAAAGGACTTTAGAAAAATATGCTTATGAGCCAAAGGTGCTCAGGCCTTCATCAGCCAAGCTCCACCTGGCTCAGTCTGAAAATAAAATATGAACACCGCCTTCATCACCATCATTATTCTGGCCGCAATCGCTGCAGGCAGCCGGTGACGTTACCTGGCTGTCTGCAAATCCTTGCACAGCGGGCCCGAGACTAGTGCAGCTGTGCAAGGTGTATTGCAAACCCAAGATTTGCACTTGTGGCCGGAATAATGATGTTGATGAAGGTAGTGTGCACATTTTATTATCAGACGGAGCCAGGAGGCGCTCAGCTGCCGGAGGCCTGAGCGCCTCTGGTTCATTAGCATATTTTTATAAAGTGCTTTTTCGGTGTAGCGGACCTGCATGAAGATGGGAGAAACACGGGCCCTTAAACCCTAAAATAGCGAGCGCTGTCTTGATAACAGTCTACCACCGCTAAATCTGGTCCTTTAACCTAAATTGCTACTTTTGTAAACTTGTCTACAAACAGGATTCTAGACATAAAAGATTCAAAATGATCTTGAAACGGCGGCCTTCATTTAGCATTTCTGTGTGACTTTTCACTGAAAAAAAACAGCTTGCACATCTAATTATAAATTGTCTGCGTCAGTTCTTTTTTGAGGCTGCACTGTGTCCCAAAAAAAAAAGGAAAAAATGTTCACCAAAAAGGGTGTGTTAGCTTAGTCTGAGTATTCGACGCATGTATTACTGACCTGCGCCACAATTCTGGAGCATGAACAAAGTGCACCAAAAAAAAATGGTGCACACTTCCAAAGCAGTGCAGGGGGCACCAAATTAATGAAGATCATGCACAAGTTTTGATTAATCTGGCGCACTCTGCACACTCCACAGGCGAACTGCACATAGTACAGACTGCTTTGATAGTTTTGATAAATATGGCCCACTGTGTTGTTGTACTAACTACATTATCCATCAGAGTAAATGCACTCTTACCTGGAGCATGAGTTGTATCAGAAACCTTGTGCGTGGTCTTGCCTTTTCCCTGCTTAGATTCCAACCTTGCTATAGCTGCAGAAGCAGCAGCTACTTGAGCCTGTCCTGATGGTTGCCTTTGTGGTGCCGGATTTGCTTTTACAGTCTTGTCAGGTATTCCTCTTAGAAGAAAGACAAAAAATATAGCACACATGATGACTTTAAAGAGTATAATGTCAGTTTTTTCTGTATTTATTGAAACCTCATGTCATGCAGAGAAAATGTAATATACAGGCGGTCCCCTACTTAAGGACACCCGACTTACAGACAACCCATAGTTACAGACAGACCCCTCTGACCTCTGGTGAAGCTTTCTGAATGCTTTACTATAAACCTAGATTGCAATAGTCAGCTGTAAGGTGTCTGTAATGAAGCTTTATTGATAATCCTTGGTCCCATTACAGCAAAAAATGTTTAAACTCCAATTGTCACTGGGGCCAAATTTTTTTTTTCTGGATCTGCAATTATAAAACATACAGTTTCGACTTACATACAAATTTAACTTAAGAACAAACCTCTGGACCTCATCTTTTTTAACATCCTTTGAACTTGTAAGCTTTACTGCCAAAAACCCTAAAATAATTTTATGGCCATACAAAGTATCAAGTATTTACAAAATGGAAATAAAACCATATGCTTTTTTCTAAAGTTTTTCAGATTAAAAAAAAGAAACAAAGACAATGGGTCTATACAGGGCCCGTTCTAGTCAAATTAGGGCCCTGAGCAAGATTACAAGTAGGGGCCCTAAATTCATGCTACAGCCACATGGCCCGATGTAAGGTCCAATGACTGCACCAGTCTTCCAGTCAATTTGCCTTACACAGAGGCCGGGAGGAGCCCTGCCAGTGCCCATGACAGTGGGCTAATATTATCAGTCCCCTGTCACAGCTGTCCCCACATACGGTGCTCATATTGAGCTATGAGGAGGTGAGAGGCATGCTGGGAAAGTGTGATGTGCATCCTGTCTGCATTTCCTAATACAGATCACTGATAAGTCATCCTATGGGCGTAACAACCCATAGGATCACTATTCTCTGGAATCTATATAAAATAACTCCCTGCTAGCTGTCCCAGTCGGAAAATGAAAATGTATTATAAAATATAGATATAAAAATATATATAATTTTTTTTAAATAGTGTAATCTTGTTGAATGAGGTGGGGAGAGGCACAATCAGCCATTATCTGGAGTTTGGAGGGATAGTGGATGTCAGCTATCGACTGGTCTGTGGGAGGTCGACAGCATCCATAGACATTTATAGCATACAAGGAAAATCCCTATGGAAATGCATGCAATCAGTTACCGATCAAATGCGTTTCTAAACGCAAGGCAAACGCCATGTGTAAATGCAGCCTAATGCATGATGTAAGATTCTTAGAATTGTCTCAACTGGCTATTTAAGAACAGAAAACAGAGGCAGGAATAATTTTCTTGTATAGACGTCTAGTAACACTATATGCACAAGTTATTTGTGAATTTATGTAATAAATATGTCATACTCCTCCTCGGCAAAAAATAATCCTCAAAATTGGTAGGAGTACTATTACCTTCTAGAAAAATGTTAGTGCGACCTCTGCACACCAAGTCGTGTTTGCAGTGGATTCTGGTAGGTAATTCCTTTTCAACTCCAATCACTGAGATTTGCTGGCCAATTATGCTATGGTCTTATGCTACTGCTCGGAGACCCATCCTCCCCCCTGAATGCAGAGAGAGGAGTGGAGATTAGGTGCAGCCAATGTACAGGGTGTTCCCCCAGTGATGTCACTGTCCTTACATGGAAAGTAACATCGCTGGGACCCCCCGTTGCTAAGTGACATACGCTCAGCAGTTAGGACACCAGGATACAATACGCTGTATAGACTTCTATTGCCTCCGATGAACGCATGTGTTGCACAGCAGGATGGACAAAAGTAGTTTGCTACGTCTTTCCCTCCTACCTTCTTCAGCGGATCCAACGTGTAGTGGTCAGACAGAGGCAACTATGCCTTTGTCTACCACTATATTTCAATGTATACACCAGGGGTCCCCAAACTTTTTACATAGGGGGCCGCTCACTGTCCCCCTCAGACCGTTGGAGGGCCGGACTAAAGTCTAAAAATAAATAGCGGTACATGTGACCGCATCCATAATACACTGGCACCCCCCCCCCCTCAATTAATTATTTAATATACCGGTACTGCACCCCCTTGTGAACTATTTTATATATTGGCCCAATTAATTAATTAATATACTGGGACCTCTCTCCATTAATTATTGAATATGCCTCCCCCCCATTAATTACTAAACTGCCCGTCATAATTAATTATTTCCTATACCCGCACCATTAATTATTTCCTATACTGCGCCTCATAATTAATTATTTCCTATTCTACCCCTCATAATTAATTATTTCCTATTCTACCCCTAATAATTAATTATTTCCTATTCTACCCCTAATAATTAATTATTTCCTATGCTGCCCCTTATAATTAATTATTTCCTATGCTGCCCCTTATAATTAATTATTTCCTATGCTGCCCCTCATAATTAATTATTTCCTATGCTGCCCCTCATAATTAATTATTTCCTATTCTACCCCTAATAATTAATTATTTCCTATGCTGCCCCTTATAATTAATTATTTCCTATGCTGCCCCTTATAATTAATTATTTCCTATGCTGCCCCTCATAATTAATTATTTCCTATGCTGCCCCTAATAATTAATTATTTCCTATTCTACCCCTAATAATTAATTATTTCCTATGCTGCCCCTTATAATTAATTATTTCCTATGCTGCCCCTTATAATTAATTATTTCCTATGCTGCCCCTCATAATTAATTATTTCCTATGCTGCCCCTCATAATTAATTATTTCCTATGCTGCCCCTCATAATTAATTATTTCCTATACTGCCCCTCATAGTTAATTATTTCCTATACTGCCCCTCATAATTAATTATTTCCTATACTGCCCCTCATAATTAATTATTTCCTATTCTACCCCTCATAATTAATTATTTCCTATGCTGCCCCTCATAATTAATTATTTCCTATTCTACCCCTCATAATTAATTATTTCCTATTCTACCCCTCATAATTAATTATTTCCTATGCTGCCCCTCATAATTAATTATTTCCTATTCTACCCCTCATAATTAATTATTTCCTATTCTACCCCTCATAATTAATTACTTCCTATTCTACCCCTCATAATTAATTATTTCCTATGCTGCCCCTCATAATTAATTATTTCCTATACTGCCCCGCATAATTTATTATTTCCTATGCTGCCCCTCATAATTAATTATTTCCTATACTGCCCCTCATAATTATTTCCTATGCTGCCCCTCATAATTATTTCCTATGCTGCCCCTCATAATTAATTATTTCCTATACTGCCCCTCATAATTATTTCCTATGCTGCCCCTCATAATTAATTATTTCCTATACTGCCCCTCATAATTATTTCCTATGCTGCCCCTCATAATTAATTATTTCCTATACTGCCCCTCATAATTATTTCCTATACGGCCCCTCATAACTAACTATACTAGTCCCCAGTCGCCACAATCTTTTTACTGCCCTTTAATAAAAAAAAATAAAACCCTGTACTCACCTAAGTCTTCTATCTTCTTGCCGCGTCCGGGCAGGAAGGGGTGCGCGGCCGCGTGATGACGTCATCGCGCGGCCGCGCAGCCTAGTTCATGGAGCGATGTGCGCCGGGGTTGTATTCCGGCCACATCGCTCCAATAATAGTGCTCGAGCGGCCGTTTCCGGCCGCATCGAGCACTATACAGTGACGGGCAGGAGCTTCCTGTCCGGACGGACGGAGGCTCCTGCCCGACTGTTGCAGGCCGCGAGGGCCCGGCGCTGGCGCGCAAAGTGTCGGGGGCCGGATCGAAACGGTCCGCGGGCCGCATGTGGCCCGCGGGCCGTAGTTTGGGGAACCCTGGTATACACTCATCGTATATGTCGGGAGCTTTCCCGACGTATACTCTGCGTGCACAAGAAACGTGATGTGAACCTAGGCTTAGCCCTGCATGATCATTATTTTGGTTGTTGCATACCCTGACTTTTGTTTTTTAATTTCCATCCATGTCATTATATGAGGCCATGTTTATTGTTGAACAAATTGTAGGGTTTCATGGCATCATTTTTGTGGTTCAAAAAAACTCAACAATTATTGCCTTGGAATCTTTTTCTACTGTAGCCTCGGGGTAATGAAAGCAACAAGCGGATTACACTTACCTCTCTCTGACACAGAGCTAATTATCACTGCCAGCCTCTACTGGCATATAGAAACTCAGTGGTGAAGGTATATTGACAGCTGTCACTCACTGCACCAGAAAGAGGTAAGTATAACCTGTTTGTTATTTTCATACCACCCCTGTGGCCCGTAGAGAATAGTTAATCCCATAACTCTGCTTAGTTCTCATTTGGAGGGAAATATCATGGGATTTCTTTATTTTATTAAATTTTCATTTCATAGGGTTGTACTATACAGTTTAGACTGAACTGGGAATAATAATAATCATTTTCGTTGTGTTTCCCGACTTTTCGTGGATTGTGCAAGGGATTGTGTCGCACGCGATCGGACTGTGTGACAATCGTGCTGGCTTTCACGTAACACAAATCGGGGGGGGGGGGGGGGGTGTTCGGCCATTGACTGATTGGGACTAAGCGCCGGATTTATCATTTCAATTTTTGACGCAAGCCAAGAACTTACATACACTGGGAAGAAGGTGAACTCCGGCGGACCTGAGCAGGGAGCTACACATGCAGAAAATCGGTCGCAGGATCTAAACAGATCGCGGCACAGTGCATCATCGCCGGAGAGTCCGGATCGGGGATCACGACTCGGACAGGTAAGTAAATGTGCCCCACTGTGTCTGGCAGCACTTCATTCTATCCTTAGAAGAGAGGGGCGTCAGAAAGGTGACTACAGAGTTTTTCTTTTTCATAGACTCGTTAAGCAGAGTTAGGGTTTTTTTCGGCACATTTGCTGAAAAATTAAGCTTATACTCAAGTATATACGGTACTTAACAAAAAAGTGTGAAACAACTGAAATATGTGTTACGGTATATTCTAGATTCTTCCAAGTAGTCATCTTTTGCTTTGATTACTACAGAAATCGCATTAACGCCTCACCAAGAGTCATAGACGCATGATGAAGCACCATTGCTCCCCAGCATAATTGCCAAGCGTAAAAGTACGCTTGGCAATTATCCTCTGTAGTGCGTGGGCTGAGTAGTCCGCCGCGCACAGCAATTGTGCACAGGATATAACATTAGAATCTCAGCGCGCCGCTGCTGCTCAGTACACACTACATAGTTGGCAGTGTCTAGAATGGAGCTGCTCCGGGTAGCAGTGATGTCACGAGAGGGGGTGGAGCCTCCAGGAGAGGGGTGTGGCTTTGTACACAGTCTCCTTACAGGAAGTCGAGCTGTAATGGCTGCCTGCAAGTAGAACTGGTAGGGGTACTATGTGTATGCATGGGTATGGAGATGAGGGGGCTTGACAGGAGTGGATATGATGGTTGTAGGGAAAACATGTATGTTACGTGGGACTGTATGTCTTGCAGGTGCTGAGGTGGCATGCGGTGTATGTTACATGAGACTGCATCTCTGGAGGTGGCATGAGGTGTATATTACATGGGAATGCATGTCTGGCGAGTGCTGCGGTGGCATGAGGTGCATGTTACATGGGACTGCATGTCTGGTGGGGGCTAAGGTGGTAACAGATGACATCCCCTCTCCCAGAGATCACGATAACACCTATAGAAATGTCAGGGACGCTTGTATATGCGTTTTTTTCATGTGGTTTGGGGGTAGACGAAGGCTCATCCGGAGCCGAAACGCAGGTCGGGCGTGCGGTCATCCCGGACTAAGGAACCCTATACTTTCATCACTTTGTAAGGACCGCAATATATACTTCTTGTGAGGAATAACGGCCATCATTCCCTTAAGTTTAGAGGCCTTCCCCCTTGTATTATATACATTGACCTAGTGTCCTGGCAAATACCTCATATGATTATGTTCCCTATATTGTCCTGGGTTGTGACTGCAATCTGTGACTCACCGCATTTGTATTCTATATCTTTAGCGCTTCTTACCCCTGGTGCCCCCCTTTGTTTGTACTACGTGCCTTTGTGCACTTTGTTTTATCTTATATTAATAAAGTCTCCATTTTTATTCATTCATCAATGAGTATAGTCTTTCCTCCCTTCTCCCCAAAAATTTCTTTGGAGTGATACCATTTGTTTAACTACTGTTAAGAGAAGACTGTGTGCAGCAGGCCTTCATGGTAAAATAGCTGCTAGGAAACTACTGCAAAGGACAGGCAACGAGCAGAAGAGACTTGTTTGGGCTAAAGAACACAAATAATGGACATTTTACAAGTGAAAATATGTGCTTTGGTCTGATGAGGCTAAAATTGAGATTTTTGGTCACCACGCAGTGTCTGTGCGATGGAGAAAAGGTGAACAAATGGACTCTACATGCCTGGTTCCCACCTTGAAGCATGGAGGGGGAGGTGTGATGGTGCTTTGCTGATGACACTGTTGGGGATTTGTTCAAAATTAAAGGTATACTGAACCAGCATGGTTGACCCCAAACATAGCTCCAGGCTGTGTAAGGGCTATTTGACCAAGAAGGAGAGTGAGGGGGTGCTACACCAGATGACCTGGCCTCCACAGTCACCAGACCTGAACCCAATCAAGATGGTTTGGGGTGAGCGGAACCGCAGACTGAAGGCAAAAGGCCAACAAGTGCTAAGCATCTCTGGGAACTCCTTCAAGACTGTTGGAAGACCATTTCAGGTGACTACCTCTTGAAGCTCATCAAGAGAATGCCAAGAGTGTGCAAAGCAGTAATCAAAGCAAAAGGTAGCTGCTTTGAAGAACCTAGATGGAAGACATATTTTCAGTTGTTTCAAACTTCTGTGTTAAGTATATAATTCCACGTGTTAATTCATAGTTTTGATGCATTCTGTGTGAATCTACAATTTTTATAGTCATAAAAATACAGAAAACTCTTTGAATGACAAGGTGTGTCCAAACTTTTGGTCTGTACTGTACTTCAATACTACAGTATGGCAGTATATGAGGATTTTCCTCAACATTCATTACAATGAGAAAATAGCAAATTGTAATGAAATGGTTAAATTTAGACAGCCTTGGGTCATTATATGACGTCACAGGGAGCGACGATCTTCACAAAGTTGGTGGAGCCCATGCACCGGCAGCAACTGCAATGTAAACACCCATGATTGGTGCTAGTACCGATAGCGGGTATTATTGGTGGGGGTTTGCTGCAATATGCAGTAAACACCCAACGGCTATGGAGAGGGGTCGGCCCGTGAGCCTTCTCCAAACATTGCCAGACGAAGTGTGACATACTAACATGTCAGACCTCGTTAAAGGGGTATTCCAGGAATCAGTATAATTCATATACAAATGGGTACTTAACCTGTTAACGCTCAACGTCCGATATATCGGACGCTGAGCTCAATGACTTAGCGCTCAGCGTCCGATATATCGGACGCTGAGCCCATGCCGGTTCAGCTCAAGATCTGAGCCGAACCGGCATCGGGAAACACGGGGTGCCGGCTGTGACTGATAGCCGGCAACCCCAGTGTAACACCCGCAATCGGAGTTGACTCCGATTGCGGGTGCTTAACCCGTTAAATGCCGCGGTCAGCGCGACCGCGGCATCCAACATGCCTCTGGGGGGTCTTTCCCCCCACGATTGGCCCCCCCGAACCGTTTTCGGGGGCGCCGATCGTTGCTATAGCAACTCTGGGGTCCGATCTGGACCCCAGAGTTACCTGCAAGAATTGCCGGTAAGATGGCGTCTGTGACGTCATCTTACTGGCACAGTGCCAGCCTATGCAAGTGTATAGGCTGACACTGATAATACTCTGCAATACATGAGTATTGCAGAATATTATCATGAACAAGCAATCAGAGGATTTCTTGTTCATGTCCCATGGTATAAAAGTGAAAAAGTAAAAAAAAAAAATGTTATTCAATAAAAAAATAAAGTAATAAATCACTAAAAATGCCCAAAACCCCCAAAACATATAAAGAGACATATAACTAAAAAAAAAGTCTAAATCATAACACAAACCCCACATATATAGTATCACCGCGTCCGTAACAACCCGTAGAATAAAAGTAAATCATTATTGAACCCCCACGATAAACGCCGTAAAAAAAAACTGCTATAAACCTTCCAAAAATTATGATTTTTAGCTATTCAATCCCACAAAAAATGCTATAAAATGTGATCAAAAAACCATGTGTACTCCGACATGATACTGGTGCAAAGTACAACATGTCCCGCAAAAAATAAGCCATCAACCAGCTCCGTAGCCAAAAAAGTAACAATGTTATGCCACTTGGAAGACGGCAATACATAAATGATAGATTTTTCCCCACATTAGGGTTTTGTTTGACAAATTTAGTAAAACGTAAGAAAATATATTCAAGTCTGGTATCCCCGTAATCGTATCGACCCATAGAATAAAGATAACATGATTATTAGTCTATACGGTGAACACCAAAAAAAAAAAAAAAAAAAAGAGTAAAAAATCCAGTACAGAATTGATGCTTTTCTACTCCTGCCCTCAAAATAAGCTCCTAAATTTTCAACAATAGGTGATACCAACCCCAAAATGGTAACAATGGAAAAAGCATCTCATCGCGCAAAAAAAATGGCATCACATGGCCCAAATAACGAAAAAGCGAAAATTTTATAGCCTTCAAAAGGGGCCAATGAGGAAACTAAAATCCTGGCAGCTGCAGGGTTCTCCTTCCCTTCTGTGTCTCGCTGTGCGCCCATAAAACAAGTAATGGCCACATGTGGGGGGTCTTTGTACTCAGGAGAAATTGCAGAACAAATTGTATGGTGGGTTTTCTCTTTTTATATTTTGGAAATGTGTAAATTTTAGGGCTAAATGAACGTATAAGGGAACAATTTGACCATTCTAAATTTCACCTCCATTTTGATTCAATTACTATGAAGATCTCAAGGGGTTAACAATCTTCGTAAAAGCTGTTTCTGATAGCTTGAGGGGTGCAGATTTGAAAATGGGTTGGTTATATAGGGGGTTTTGATGCTAAATATGTAAAATTTCATTCAAAACTGTATTTATCCCCAAAATAGTCAATTCTGAAAATCCAGAAAAGCGATATTCTTTTTGTAAGCCGCGTGACATCAAAATAAATTATCCAGACATTTCAGAAATTATGAAAATGTAAAGTAGACAAATGGGAAATGTTATTCAGCAACTTATTTAGGTGGTAAATCTATCTGCCTGAAAACGCAATGATTTTGAATTTCGAAAATGGCAAATTTTTCAAAAAATTTATCATAATTTCTTTTTTTTTGTAAATAAACGCAAAACTTATCAGCCAAAATTTACCACTAAAATGAAGTACAACATGTGGGGAAAAAACAATCTCAGAATCGTTTTGATAAGTAACAGTGTTCAAAAGTTATAACCATATAAAGCGACGCAGGTCAGAATCCAAAAAATCGTGCTGAGCCTTAAGCTACAAAATGGCTGCGTCCTTAAGGGGTTAAATTATAAGCTAATATGTAATTGGTTGTTATTTAAAATTTTGCTCCCCTAACCAGAAAAATGCTGTGGACATACAATGTAATGGAGAATTAAAATGCTACTGGCCCTTTAATCAATCCGTTGATTTCCTCTGTGCAGAGCTGACACGGACAGAAGATGGCCGCTGGTCACATGTCCACATCACATGGCCTGTACCTGCCTGGGCAGGTCATGTGATCACCACCATGTTTGGCTGTAGTCGGTGGGTTGCAGTGCATCCAGTATGCCCAGTGTTGTGGTGATGTGCAGTGATGGCAGTTACACATCATTACTATGGTAACAGAGCAAGAAAACCTGTTAAATCATCACAGGGAGCAGAGCATTAGAGGTAGGAGGAGTAACTGAGAACTAAAGGATCATGGGACTTGTAGTTTCAAGTGGCAGCCATCTTGGTGATAACTCTGCATATTTTAGAGAGGCAATACAATTTTGTGAATCATAAAATCAAACTATTTAAAGGGGTATTCTCGTCTCGGCATTCACATTCAGTTTCATTAATCTGCCATATATAAACATTTCTTCAATTGGATGTTATTAAAAAAAATGATCCTGTGTGAAGATAATTTCTCATAAATGTAGTCATGTTGTCCCTTAGAAACCAGATAGCTTCCTCGGATACGACCACGTCACACTCTGGCAGCGGTGGCCAGACTTGCGCTATAGGGTCCTACCAGACTACCAGGATTCAGCAATCATTACCACAGGGTGGCTGTGCGACATGTAGTAACTCCAGGACATTTCATATACAAAAACATTTTGTTTATTTGTGCAATCACTCCAGCAGAGGTGGCCGTATCCGAGGAAATTATCTCGTTTCTAAGGGACCACATGACTACATTTCTGAGAAATTATCTTCACACAGGAAATTTTTTTTTAATAACATCCAATTGAAGAAATGTTTATTAATGGCAGATTAATGAAACTGAATGTGAGTGCCGAGACGAGAATATCCCTTTAAGCTTCATATTGTGATTAATGACATTGAGTTTTGTTATATTAATTGATTTATAGCATCATGGGTTTTTGTATCAGAGGTTCATATTCCCGGAATACTCCTTGAAACTCAGTTTTTCTGATGGTCGATATCCAGCATCACATGCTTGTTTCTTTATGCACTAATCCCAACAGTTTTATCTTTATTAAAAGTCATTTGGAGATACAAAGCACACAGCAGAAACCGCACATAAATGGTGGTCTTGCAGGACCATGTAAAGGAGAAGAAAATAACAGAAAAGAGCGTACAATTATATAGTATGCATTCTTGGTCTGCTACCATAAACGGAAACATCAAGCTTAAAATTTAAATTAAAATGTAAAGCTTAAGTTTAAAATCATACACGTGCAGAGTGTGTTGTACAATAATAGGTTCAGCTAAAATTTAGCACATGCCCTTGTAACAATAAACAAACCGAAACACAAACAGCACGAAACACCCAACCACGCACCTACACCATATTCCCATCCACCTCTAATGGTGTACGTAGATAAGGGCAGAGCGACTAGGATGGAATTTGGGAAACAGCAGTAACAGGAGAGTCCAGCCATTTGTCCGAAATGGCATGGAACCTCCTATCCTTCTTCCTATTAATAAATAACCACTTTTTGAGTGGGAGCGTGTTATTCACTGCTTTAATCCAGTCACGGAGAGTGGGAGGAATGTGCAGCCATCCAAAATCTGGCTGTCTTCCTAGCATAATTTCAGTAATGAAAGCACGTTCTGGAGTAGATTGGAACAATTCGAGATCCAGAAGGAGACAGTTCTTAGGGTCATCAGGGACAGCCACTCCCATTTGATCGAAAAAAAAAAAAAATTCAGAACCTGCTCCCAGATCCCTCTAACAAGGGGCAGGAGCATTTTAAGTGAAAGAAGGAACCCCAAGATCTTGGAGCACTTGGGACAGAAGTCGAGAGACCCAGGGTGAAATCTACTCACCCTACTAGTATGATTGATGGAGGACAGAATGTTTCAGGTATATATACTCCAAGTTGGGGGAGGTCAGTTTAGGCGAAGAGAGGGTGAGATCCCTCTCCTCGTCCGTCAAAGGACCAAGGTCCCATACCCTCACCAGTGCGGGTATTCGTTTGAAGCGAGTCAATAATAACTCTCTGTACAACCAAAGGCCAAAGGGGGCAAAGCACAACCACAAAGTACTTGAATGTAATATAAACTTCAGAACAAATGAGGTCGGCACTTTTTGATTCACCGGAAATCTTGAATCCTTTATTCATACATGGTGACACAGCAAGTTACAGGTATAAACACATAAGTGCAGGAAAAAGCATCATCTCAGAAGAGAAGTACTCTCAGAGGATCGTGCACCTGGAGTTTTGAGCAGATTCATTTGGTGCGTATTCACACACACAACAGTGACTTCAAAGTAATAGCCTAAACACACCAAAACAGATTACATACTAAACCAAAAAAAGCTGTGTGTGAACAATAGGCTAAGATTGTAAATATCTTTATTTCATCAAAAATAATGATAGACACGAGACACAGGCTAAAACCCTTTAAAAGCATACAAATAACAACATTGGGGCAGATTTATCAAGCTGTCTGAAAGTCAGAATATTTCTAGTTGCCCATGGCAACCAAACACAGCTCAGCTCTTATTTTATCAGTGCTCATGAATATTTCAAAGGGGAGCTGTTATTGGTTGCCATGGGCAACTAGAAATATTCAGACAGCTTGATAAATCTGCCCCATTGTGTGACAATGGTATAGTCACTCAACTAAACACCTCCATAATGTCAAATGGTAGACAACATAACCGGGCAAAATCTACAGTAAACCCTAAATACTGTAGTGCATACATTAAAATCCAGCGATTACGAAAGGCCCTCAGGCAACGTCAGCCTGTGCGACTCATTTACATATTTCTAAAAGTCGTTCAAGCGGCATATATGCACTAAAAACTGTTCAATCAGAGGTATTCCCTTGCAGCAGCTGGAACAGACCCTTAGGGGACAATACATAAGAAACATGGTATACGTAGAGAGTGGAAGGTCCTCTTTGACCCTTTGCTGAAAATGGACATACTATTACTGTGTCCTGTGGCAAGGGATGTATAGAGAGGACTCGTGGTCTGAGATTTCTCCATACAGGGTGGGTGTTAGGAACATAATGCAGCTAACACCCTTGGCTAATTCCACCCATTTAATTACCAAGAGCAAAGATTGCTTGGAACAGATTATAGCCATACTTCTTCGTGGGGGTTCGGGGCAGTTATCCATTCATATGAAAACCTGAAGTCTCTGTGAGACTACCAACCCTGACAGATCTGTAATGGCCTACAAGGGGCAGACCAATACAGGGCACCTCCAAATTCCCCATATACTACAATACAATTTGGTTGTAGTATATGGTAGGAGCAATCAGGCCCCTATGGTTCAAGTACTCTAGAGGGCCGACCAAATCTGGAACTCCATTTATTTAGTCCCAAATCATCTAATGTAGCATAGAGGGATCAGATTCCTGATGAGGCCACCAGACAATTATTTAATTAATTCAGTCATTTATAAACAGCACTGCATAATTTCTGCCATTAACGGTCACGTGATCTCTATGGAGAACAGAGGATGAAGGAAAGGCAAGTCTTTTTACTGGAAGAGAAAGTATATAAAACAGGCCCACTGAACAGTAATCGTGTGGTAGAGCTTTCTCAATATCCATAGGTATTCAGGCTTGGTGTGTTGTGAACATACCCTAAGCACTACTGCGGCTGCATCACACACTGTATGTACCTGTCCTCGTCCGTGAGTCTGCGCCCAGGGCCTGCGCCTCTGAACTTGATGTCAGCTTTAAAGCCTTCAAATAGCTTCTTCATTATAGCCCGGCCGAGGTAGTCTCCTAATAGACTTGCTGGGAAAGCGGAGCAGCTGAGGCTCCGGAACTAGGCAGGAGATGACAGCTCTACCCGGAAGGGATCTCGCCGCGACCCCGTCATTCACCCCAGGACTGGTTGTGCGGGCGAATGGCAGTCGCGGTACCAATCAGAGGAGGAGAGGCGTTATTTCCGGCGACGAGGGCTCCCCGCTGCAGAGTGTAGAGAGGAGGCTACGACCTGCTGACCAGTCATGCCGCACACGTTTAAGCCGGGAAACCTTGTGTTCGCTAAGATGAAGGGATACCCGCACTGGCCGGCCCGGGTGAGAGCCAGTCTGACTTCTGGGAGCCTAGTGGGTTGGGGGAGGGGCATGGAGTTTGGGCTCTGGTGGGCCCCTCCGTGCAGGTACCTGGTGGCACATCGGTTACCATATATAGGTAGTGTCGGTCTTGTACATGTTATTTATAGACTCTTTCATTTGCTCCTTGATTAGATTGATGATCCCAAAGATGGAGCCGTGAAGCCTCCCCCCAACAAGTATCTTATATTCTTCTATGGTACCCACGAAACGTAAGTGATTCCATGCTTCCTAAAAGTGTAGTGATGCCAGTTATGGGAAGGGAAGGGTGGCTCTGGGCAAAAAACTCTACTTTTTCTATATGCTAGATGCCAATTCTCCTAAAGTATATAGATTCACAAATGATCCTGAGATATTGTGTGTATACAGCGTGTAAATCAACTGTTTCCATGGTTACAGCTTTCAAACAAGCCCTTTAAACATTGGTCATGTATTCTATTAAATGCACTTCTACAATGTGGACCTTGTCTCATGATTGCAATCAAGTTGAGAAATCCAGTTCATAAATCAGCTGACATTTTGGCATGAATATAGTTGATATTGGGATTGTGGGAGCTTCAGAATTGTCACAACTCTAATGCACAGGTCTCACTAAGGCCGGCTACACACAAATGTGCTCAGTCGATAGAAACTGACCCATGTTCTGGACGGATCTCACGGTTCTGAGTCGGGTCAAAGAGTCCCTGTCCACCAACTGTATAGCCCTTTAAAAGTTTGATGCTGTTCGTCCAGCAAGCAGGGACCCGTATCTATATAATGCAAGGATTCCCCTCTACTGCACAGTGCTCAGCCCATGCAATAGTATTCTGCTTCAACGGACCAACCAGTCACAAAAGACAGGAGGGAGCACTGGGCACACCTCATCCCTCCCCTCTGCATTAAAAGCTAAAGATGCTGGTGCCATGATACAGCAAAATATAAGATATGTCCTATATTTTTCCTTGCCGCCATAAAGCCCCCGTATGTGCGTCTGCAAGGAACCTTACCCTGGTAAAGTTTTGTA
Source organism: Engystomops pustulosus (assembly GCF_040894005.1). Lineage (NCBI taxonomy): Eukaryota > Metazoa > Chordata > Amphibia > Anura > Leptodactylidae > Engystomops > Engystomops pustulosus. Next base: position 161,535,975 of record NC_092411.1, on the reverse strand, counting down.
TGTGGCCAAGGCTTTTAATTTCACATGAATGTGTTTATTGGGGAGGAATCTGTAGAAAACTCAATGTAGCTACTGTTCCTTCCTACCTGTGTTTGCTGTGCTTGCCTTCTCATAGAATTCAATGGTGGGAAAAATACTGATGGCACGTGGATGACATACAGGCCACATGGGTGATGATGCATGTACCATATTACATACAGCTCAGAAATTAATTGCACGCTGATGACACACAGAAGGCTAGAACTGACCATGGATCTGTTCTCTGTGGCCTGAGAACAGCACATGTCCATGTGCACATAGTCTATTCAACTGTGCACTTCCCATGACAGAAGTAACAGTATTTCTAAGAGAAAAAGGGGTATTAGTAGTACCGTATCTCGATGATCTATAGATGGTGGCAGAGTCGGCAGCTTCTCTGGTGGTCCAGAGGGGTTGTGTGCTTCATACATTTGGGAGATTGGGATGGTTCATAAATCATCATAAATCAGTTCCCTCTCCAAACATGGAGATGAAATTCTTGGGAGTAATCTTAAATTTCCTTTCTCAAAAATCTTTCTTGCCACAGGACAAAAGAGAAAATCCTTTATCCTTGATTTGTCAGTTCCAAAATAGATCCTCATGGAGCCAGTTTAAACTGTTTTTATTATTAAACATGTTCACAGCGTTCGTACAATATACAATGGGATAATAACATCTGTATACAATGATATAAAATGGTGTGGATACAACGATACAGTGCCTGACATGCTTATACATCGTAATGATTAATAAAAGAAATTAAAAAAAAAAAAAAAAAAATCACTTTTAAAATTTTACCGAGTCTCTTTTTGTTCGGCTGTACATTTGCGCTGTGACATTAGGTAATAAGCATATTAAAGAGAAACATAAGATAATATAACACAATCAACTGACTAGAGTCTAAACTCAACTCTTCTAGTCTCAACTGTGAAACACTACAGGTACTTGGTGTGTCAGCCCCTTCTTTTATTTTTAATTCCCCCACTCAATACCCCTGTTACTCGCTCATCTCCTGTACCTTTTCCCTTTCCCTCATCCCACCCAGGGTCGGCCAGCCATCATGTCTGAGGGGTTGTCCCCCCGGTCATATGATATAGTTTGTCTTTCGCAGTGCTCCTCTGCTTTATGATGTAGGAGTCAAGTCCCTCAATTCTTGCCTCAGTCTACGCACTGAATAGTTTGTGTCCCTCGACTCACACCAGATCCCCCACACTCGCTCAAACTTGTCAGGACATTTGCGTTTTCTTATACACCAGCTTTTCATATGGTAAAATTTGGTTAATTTGTGCTTTCCACATGTTTACGTTTGGGGTGTTAGGATCATACCATCTGAGTGCTATACTCTTTCGGGCCATAAATAGAGTTTCCCTCAGGAAAATAATTTGGTAAAGAGACCAATCTTCTTCAGAAAGGAGGCCCAAGAGGCATGCCTCAGGGGACATGGGGATGGGAATGTGCATTAAAGTGGACAAGAAGCTAGTGATGTCCTTCCAGAACTTTTGGATCGGGGAACAGGTCCAGCTCATGTGCCAGAAATCTGACCCTAGCTCACCGCATCTTGGACAGGCGGTCAAGGGAACTCGGCCCATCCTAGCCATGCGTACAGGTGTTAGGTAGGCCGGGTGTGTGAAGTATAGTTGAGTCATCCTGTTATTTATTGAGGGGGACACTTTGGTATGGGCAGCGAGTAGTTCGTCCATTGACTCATCCTCCAATGCAGGGATGAGTGCCCTCCATTTGTCTAGCACCGATAGTTTGTTGTTGGCTAGCTTTCCCTGAGTGAGGTGGGTATACAGTGCAGAGATGATGCCCCTAGGGCCTTGTCTTACATATCCCTATTAACGGGTAGGAGGAAATGGGCGTCCCGGGGGGAGGAAACTGAGATTCCAGGGCATCTCGCAATTGTAGGAATCTATAGAAGAAATTTCTCTCTAATTCAAACTTTTTTTGGGAGTTCCTGAAAGGAGTGGAGGACGTTTGCGTTATATACATGAGCTAGGGTGCATATACCTTTACTTTCTCAGAGGGGGCCCCCCTCCAGCTGTTGTAGCTGTGGTAGAGATGGATTATTCCAGAGTGGCATTTCTGCTTTGATATTCATGAACCCGGTTACTTTAGTTGTCGCCTGCCATACCTGCCTAGCAAGTCTATGCAGGGGGAGTAGGGGAAGTGCTAAGTAAGGATTTAGTACAAATACTGGCCAAATACTGGGGACGCCCAGTGATGCATGAGTGATGCATGAGATGATGTTCTGCGTTTGGCAATAGTTGTTCTATAACCCAGTGTCTAAGATATTTAAGCTGGCCTGCTACATAATAGAGGTAAAAATCTGGTAGGGCCATTCCCGCCTCATCTTTGGGGCGTTGCAATGTTGCTAGACTTCACTTGGCTCTAGATGTGTTCCATATGGAGGTGCCTATAAGGGAATGTAGTGTTTTAAAAAACCTTTTCGGTACGGCACCGCTGCATGCTGTAGTACATATAGGCATTTGGGCAGTATAATTAATTTCACTAAATTTATTCTACCCGCTGTGGAGAGCGGATGAGTTTTCCACGCCTTGCTCTTGTTTCTAGAAAAAGACAGTAGTGGGTCCGTTGCCCTTTTACGTGTTATGGTATGTCTTAAAGATAGTGATCCCCAAATAAACGAATTCAGTGACCACTTTCAGCCCCACTACAACCTCAGGTCCCGACCATGGGGATGAACCTAACGGCATGAGCACCGATTTGGACCAATTCACCAGTAGACCCGAGTATTTCCCGACTCACTAATGAGGGAGATCGCATGTGGTAAGGTGGTCTCTGCATCAGACATAAACAGCACCATGTCATCGGCGTATAAGCCGACTCGATCTTCTCTCTCTCCCACTTTTATGCCACGATAGAGATTGTCTGGTCTGAGTCTCAATGCCAAAGCCTCTATTGCCAGGGCAAAGAGGAGCGGGGAAAGAGGACATCCCTGTCGGGTTCCTCTGTGTAATACAAATTGGTTTGACAGCTCTCCATTGATTAAAAGTTTGCTAACTGGAGATGCATATAAAATATCTATCCAAGTGGAGAATCTTGGCCCAAATCCAAACTTCCTTATACATTGTTTGAGAAGGGCCCACTCGATAGTCGAACGCCTTGGCCGTGTCTAGGGAGGCCAAAGCTCGCCCTTTTCCCGTCACCTGTCCTATCTGTGCCGCCACCTGTACCCTTCTGATCTTATTAGATGTGGATTTACCTGGCATGAAACCACATTGGTCCGGGTGGACCAGGGAGAGAATTACTGTATTTAATCTAGTCGCAAAAATCCTAGTAAGGATTTTGTAGTCAATATTAAGTAATGCTATGGGACGGTAAGACCCACAGTCTGCTGGATCCTTTCCTTGCTTGAGGATTAATACTACCGTGGCCTCATAAAAGGAGGGGGGCAAAGTCCTGGTCTTAAAGGCGGAGGAGTACATTTTTAGTAAGCGGGGTACAAGGAGTTCTTTGTATTTGGTATATACCTCCCTGGGGAGCCCATCAGGACCTGATGCCTTGTTATTGTTCAGACTATCGCATCTTCAATCTCCTCTGCGGTTATGGGGCCATCCATTTGGATGCGCTGTTCCGGGGTTAGTGATGGAAAGTGTACATTCCCTAGATATGTGTTAATGTCGTTATCTGTCTTCTTTAGTTTGGTGTTGTACAGGTCCATGTAGAATTCCGTGAACCTACTCAGGATTTCCAAGTGTGTTTTTAAAAGTGATCCATGCTCGTCTCTGATCTCTAAGATAGGCGGGGACATGGTGTGCTGTTGTGCTAAATGGGCCAACAAGTTTGCTGACTGGTTGCCCAGTTCAAAGACTGTCTGCTTATAGAAAAACATCTTGTTATCAGCTTTCTCTTTTAGGGTGTGAAGATATAGGCGACCCGTATGCAACCATTTGACTCTGTTTGCCTCAGTGGAGTCTGCAATATACTGTTGCTCTAGGGACTGACTTTGTATTGCCAGTTCTGCCTCCTTCCTTACTGATTCCCGTTTAATAAATGAGATTGCGGATTGTAGACAAGTACGCATATATGCTTTTGTTGCCTCCCAGAGGGATGTGTGAGCCGTCTCTGGGTTGTGGGCCTGGAAGAATGCGTTTAGCTGTTCAGGCATCCTATCTGATGGCCCTATTAACTCTAACCAAAAGGGGTGGATCATGACTTTCTGCATTGAAGAGGTGGAGCGTTTCCCTATGACACAGGTCACCGTTGAATGGTCAGAAATGCCTCTGGGATGATATTGTATGTCTTGTATGTGTGGAATTATGCTTGTGGATCCTGCAATGTAATCTATACGGGATAGGGATTTGTGGGAGGCGCTATAGCATGAAAAGGTCTTGGCTGACAGGTGTCTTTGCCTCCAGAAATCTGACCATCCCATTTCTACCAAGAAACGTGATAGGCTGCTATGTTGCGTTCCTGTTGGGGGTGTGTGTGTGTGTTGTGGAATCGGCCTAGTGACGGGTGTACAAACATATTAAAATCCCCCAGGCACATATTCCTCGCTTGTGGGTGTGATGTTGCAAACAGGGCTGCTTGGCGCAAAACCTGCATAGATGCAGGTGGCGGGATATATATCGCCATCACATTATAAGGGACGCCGTCTATATGAGCATGTACAAACACAAACCTACCCTCTGGGTCGGTTAGTTGCGATTTCATCTCCCAGCGCACGGCTTTATGTACCAGTATCGAGACCCCTCTCGATGAGGTGTTGTAACAGGAGTGTGCTCCCCACTGGATCCAGGGCTTGTGCAAGAACTGTACCTTGGAAGGAATGAGATGTGTCTCCTGCAAACAAATTATGTGTGGGTTCAGTTGTTTTAAGTGAGTAGTTACGATCAGGCGCTTATTAGGGCTACCAAGGCCGCGAACGTTCCATGTAAGGAATCTAAGCTCTGACATGACGATTCATTGACATATATATGCAGAAATAAATCGTTACGGGGGGATGAAGATATGTCTCCACCTTTTCTACACCCTGGACTTGTGTGGGACTACCGTGACACCTATAGACCGTAACAAAATACCCGTAGTAACAATAACATTGTAACATAAATGCTCCCAATCCCCCTTCGTTTTGGCGATGGCAAAACAGCTGGTCTCTCCGCGCAGGGTGGATCAGGGCATAACTGGCTAGCGAATACTCATGCCTCGTGGAATGTAACATAGGCATGCAGTATGCACTCCGCTCCATGAACCCCTATCATTGAACCATGTTCCCGGTACCTGGGCATCGCATCTGATCAAAGTCTCGCAGGTATTTAATAAAAAACACCCTTTGGTCCCCGCACGATCCCAGTCCCAGTTCTCATATAACAAACAACCAGGGCTTCAAGTATGCCCATGCAATGAATTAGTAATATGTAAAGGATACCAAAAGTCTCCATGTGGATCAGTTTTTCTAATGAGGAGGAGATCTTCTATGTTGCACCAACCAGTTGTTGGCTTCACTCGGGGTCACGAAAAACAGGACTCTGTCGCCGCCCACGACTCTGAGACGTGCAGGATAGGCCATGGAATACGGGAGGTTCTTGTCCCTGAGCCTCTTTTTGACGTCTAGGAATGTTGCTCTCTTCTTCTTTAATTCCAATGAGAAGTCTGGGAAAATGGACACCTTTGCGTTGTCCACTCTGATGTCGGCCTTTCTGCGGGCCCGCTGCAGTATAAGATCACGGTCTCTGCTGTTCAAAAATCTGGCTAGCAGCGGTCTTGGTGTGGCTCCTGGAGGTGGAGCTCTGGCTGGAACTCTATGAGCTCTTTCGACTGTGTATGCTGCAGAGAAGTGCGCATCTGGAAATAAGCCTTTTATCCATCTTTCCACATAATCCTCTGGCGCGCGGCCTTCGGTACACTCTGGGAGGCCGATAATTCTTATGTTATTTCGCCTCAGGCGATTCTCCATGTCGTCCGCCTTTTGTTTCAGAGCTTCAGAGTCTGATTTCAAGGTGGTAACTGTTCTGGGTATATTGGCATTTCTGTCTTCTATTTGCAATATCCTCTCCTCTGCATTGTGCACTCTGTCCCTCAGGCTCTGGAGATCTTGCCTGAGCAGGCTGACGTCCACCCTGACCTCATCCAGCTTCCCGGTCAAAGAGCTCTTGCATGCGTCTATCGCGGCTAGTACTTGTGAGGTGACTTGCTTCAGGGTGGGTTCTTCTGCCTCCTCCTCAGGTGCCGCAGGGCCACTGGAGCTTTGCTTTGCCCTGGACTGGGCTGAGCGCTGTGGTTGCGGTGCTCGGGACGTTTCTCCCTGTTCCGTGCGGCCAAATTCTCGTAGCCTCTCCGCAGCATTTGCCTTAGTGGGGCCCATTCTGAGAGGTGCAGAGGGTTGCAACCCTATGGATTGTTAAGTGCGCCCTAGGGATATGTTGCCCTGCGATTTTCTGGGCTGGCAGGGGGTCTTCCTTAGTCTGTTGAAGGCCTAGGGAGTATTGGCCAGATCAAGGCCCTGCTGCTGCGACTGCCAGCACGAGGTAGGTGCACTCGCGCAGCTTCCAAGCACCTCAGGATGTCTTGCCCGTTCTGCAGGTGCTGCGCTCCCCGCTCCTCTGCTTACCTGGGGTCAGCTTATTATCCTCTCGTGCTTGGGATGCCGTCTAGGGATGTCTGTGTGCAGGAGCTGCTGGGTCCGGAGCGGCACTTCCTGCCAGGCTTGTGCTCGTGTCGCAGGCTGCGGTGTCGGGTTATTCCTCAGCCGTCGCTCTGTGTCTCTCTCCGGCCCCACAGGTGAATGGCGAATGGTCTCTGGGGTGCACAGGTGGATTATGTCGCCTCCGGGTTGCCAATGCCTCAGGATAGCGTCAGGATGATATGGGGTCCGCACGGAGCTCTCTCAGACGCGTCCGGCCATGTTGGCTGCTAGCCACGCCCCCCCATGGAGCCAGTTTAACCTGAAAGAGTTTCAGAACTGGGCGCTGTGCATATGAGACCAGAACCAGAAGTAAATCTGCCAGAAGTAAATCCCTAAACTGGTGGACCAAAGAAACAAACCTAACGAGAGGTGTCTTGTGGAATCCCTCTCCACAGATAACAATTGGAACAGATGTCATTTTCTCATGGGCAGAAAACAAGATTCCTTGTCAGCAGTCTTCCCCAGAAGCTCAGACAACCAGGTGGCAGACTTCTTGAGCAGACAAAGAATACATCTAAACGAATGGTCCCTGAACATGGTTACCCATCAGTTGACCTATTTGCATCAAGAAAGAATTCTCAGGTAGGAAGGTTCTACTCCATATCTCCTAGGGACAACTGAGCAGCACTGGATGCTCTAAATCAACCCTGGAACTGGATAATGCTTTTCTGCCACTACCATCAATACCCAGAGTACTTCAAAAGATTCAGCAAAGCGTGGCCAGGGTGATTCTGGTTGCCCTTGCTTGGTCCAAGAAATCTTTGTTCCAAATCTTCAGAAATTGACTGCCTCAGGTCCTGTCTCTCTACTGGTCAGGAAAGCCATTCTTCATGAGGGGCCGTTTTTACATCAGTTTACAATGTGGATCATATCTGCCTGGTTCCTGAAAAAGAACATCTCCTAGCGGAAGCTTTGTCAGAAGAAGTAATCCATTCATTGGCTGCCTCCTGGAAACCCGTTAATGCACTATATTACAACATATGGGAGAAATTTCTCTCCCAATGTGGTGAAATCCACTCGCACACTGAAAACTTGAACTTGTCAAAGATTCTAGATTTTCTCCAGGATGGTTATTCCAAAGGTCTGAAACCTAGCACCTTAAAAGTACAGATTTCTCTTCTGTCAGCATGTTTTGATAATCCTTTAGCAGAACATAAATGAATAGAGATTTATCAAAGGCATATCTAGGCTTCAATCTACCCTGAGATGTGACATTCCGGTTGGGATTTATTCTTGGTCCTAGACTGCTTTAACAAAACATCCATTCGGACTCTTGACAGAAAGTAATTCTAAAGACCTGACATTTAAAACTGCCTTTTTTATGGCCATAACCTCTGCCAGAAGAGTAGGGGAGATCTAAGCCTTCTCCTTTTAAAGAACCCTTTTTTTTTTTTTTTTTTTATTCAAGGTTGTCTCCGATTACTGCATCCAAGAAGTAATTCTGCCTTCCTTTTGTAATAATCCAGTAAATGCAAAGGAGTCGATATGGCACACACTAGATGTTAGAAGAGCTATCCTGGTCTATCTTGAAAAGACAAAAATATTCCAGAAAATGTATTCATACAGTTCGCAGGAAAGAACAAATGGAAGAAAGCCTCTAGAGGCACTAAAGCAACATAGATATGGTGGATGGGCATGGCCAGCCACCTCTGCCAGCCAGAAGAATTAATCAGTGCCCATGTAAACAAACAGTGGTACGGCCCATAGAGACTGCAGTGCTGGACACTGGGAGGGACTGTGGAGATAAGTACAAGTACAGTTTTGTTGGTGTGTGTGTTTTCAGACCGCCCGGCAACATGTATATTTTTCATAGGGTCTCTGATAACCCCTTTAATGCTGGTGCCTCTTTAAGATTCTCTGGTGGGCTACCCCTTTTAACTCTTTCCCTGTCCTAAATGTTGCAAAAAAACACACATGGTCCTGAAAGTTTTTATTTCACACCATCCTTGTATTTATTTATAATCTGGCATTCTTACTCAAATTATAAACTTCGAAAGGTTCAGTTATTGTGCTGGTTATACAGTTGCGTGCATCCTGAAAGTTTTTTTATTATTTCATTTGCTTTGGTTTAAGAATATATAGTTTATTTGGGTTAATGCTTTGTAATATGCCCGTGTGAAGATCGGTGCACTGAGCTTCACCCATTGAGTGCGGCAAAAATTTTTGCAGTAGACTACAGTCTACTGCACCCAACAGATTTAACATTTCCTTTGATACATATTTTGGTGAAGAGATCCCTGTACTGCCCGTTCAGGTATTTGTACTTTGTAATGAGGTCTCCCTTCAGTCGTCTTTTTTTCTAAACTGAAAAATCCCACATTTTGTAATCTGTCAGTGTATTCTAGTCCCTCCATTCCCCTAATAGTCCTGGTTGCTCTCCTCCCGTTCCAGTTCTACTATGTCCTTTTTATACACTGGTGCCCAAAACTGTACACAATATTCCATGTGTGGTCTGACCAGGGATTTGTATAAGGGCAAAACTATGTCTTTATCATGAGAATCTGTTCCTCTCTTGATACATCATATAATTTTATTTGCTTTAGCAGCAGCTGCCTGGCTCTGCTCACTAAAATTGTTTACCATCTACCAATACCCCCAAGTCCTTTTCAGCTCCAGTTTTGCCAAGTAATTGACCGTTTAGAACATAATTATACTTTTTGTTTTCATGGCCCAAGTGCATAACTTTACATTTATCTACATTAAACCTCATCAACCATTTCTCTGCCCACTCCTCAAGCTTCCACAGATCCCTCTGTAATGCTAAACTATCGACCTCAGTATTTATTACTTTACACAGCTTAGTATCATCTGCAAATATTCAAACTTGACTGTGTAAACCCAGCTACAAAGTCATTAATAAAAATATTAAGAAGTGGCCCCAATGCTGGCCCCTGTAGCACTCCACAGGTGACATCAACCCAATCTGAAAATGTGCCATTAACGACAACCCTCTGTTTTCTATCACGAAGCCAATTACCGTATATACTTGAGTATAAGCCGACCCGAGTATAAGCAGAAACCCCTAATTATACCACCAAAAACTGGAAAAACCTATTGACTCAAGTATAAGCCAAGGGTGGGAAATGCATTGGTCACATACCCCCTATAGTATACAGCCTGCCCCCAGTAGTATACAGGCAGCCCAGCCTGCCCCCAGTAGTATACAGCCAGCCCAGCATTAAAAAAAAAAATAAATAAACTTACCCTCCGGTGGCCCCGATGTCAGCAAGGCTCATCTTCTGGCTTCCTGGCTCCTCTTCTCTCTTCTGTAACCTCCTGCTGGGAGGTTTTTTTGTGCTGAAAAACTCGGCTTATACACGAGTATATACAGTACTTACCCAAACACACAGATTTTAACATAGTCCCAGCAGTCTCATTTTATGCCTTATGCCTTTGGAAAGTCCAGATATACAACATCCCCAGCGTCCCCCAGATCCAGTCTGTAACTGCCTTGTAGATTAGTCTGACAGGACCGATCTCTCATAAACCCGTGCTGATACTCGGTTATAAGGTTATGTACTGTGAGATACTCCAGGATTGAATCTCTAACAAACCCCTCAAATATTTCCCAACCATAGAAGTTACTCACGGGTCTGTAGTTTCCAGTATTGCTTTTTGATCCTTTTTTGTATATTGGTACCACCTTTCCTATGCGCCAGTCCTGTGGAACTGTTGACATTCTAAAGAGAATTTACATCATTCCTCGTGTCTTCCACCGGGGGATTTTCCTGGGTACAGAAAGTCGAGAAGGCGACATTCAGTAAATTTGCCCTTTCCTCATCTCCTTCCACCATGACCCCCATGCTATTCCTAAGGGGGCCCACACTCTGTTTTTAGTTTCTTATCATTTATATACTTAAAAAAATAATTTGGGATTACTAGAAAAATAATTTGGATTGTGAGAGATTTTTATCTGAAAAGCAGATTTTAGTTTTTTTTTCAGTTTTGTGATTTATTCATATGAACTTATGACTATGAAGTATTATGTAATTTACACGTGTTTGTCTATTACATTTTAGGGTTGTAAAGCTTGGCATTTTTTGCCATCAAAGTAAATTTCCATTTTAATAATAATTAAAAATAAAAATAATTTTCATTATTTAACACTACCATATATACTCGAGTATAAGCAGAGAAGCCTAACTTTAACACAAAAAATGTGAAAACTTATTGACTCAAGTATAAACCTAGGGTGGGAAATACATTGGTCACAGCCTCCTGTCAGTATAAAGCTGACCAGGCCCCTGCCCCCCAGTATATAGCAAGCTCATGCCCCCGCATCATATACTGTACTCTCCTTTCCAATACCTCCCCATCAACACCCCCCCCCCCCCACATCCTCTTCTTGGTTCATATTCTTCGGCTCCTCTTTGGGTCCCCGCATGCAGTCTTGTTTTAATTCCTTTTTTTTTTTTTTGTTTTTTTTTCTCCCCCTAGCACAATTTTTGTGCTAAAAAAAACCCACTTTGCTTTTACTTGAGTATATATACGGTATATGGAAGTGGGCACCATAATGCAATTTTTAAAAAGGGTTAAGTGTTTGCTTTCAATAAATATATGGTTTGTTGGGATTTATTATAATTATTTATGCTGTAATTTCGATTTTATTTGTACATGTCAAAACTGTAAAAATTGCTCCGGTCAATGTGACAAAATGCCTGGCATGGAAAAGTTTTTAAAAGTGGAAGCGGGTGGGATTCGACCGTTTGCCCCTGCTCTGGAGAGCCAGTAGTTTAAAATTGTGACTGGCTTACTGAGTTGCGTTCAAAGTGGGTCTGTGATTCGGCTCCCATCCCTTTACTCCAGCATTTACTTTCATCATCATGGGGACCGCAACGCTGGTCCATGTAATGGTGGATGCAGCTTTACATTGCATTTAGTCCACAGACTGATCCCAAATAATGGGTAAACACCAGAATTCATGCAACTTTTTTTTATAAATGTAACAAAGCTGGTGTCACAAACCACTGCATAATTAAAAAACTAATTTTATTGATATAGTGAGCTTCTATCGACGGCTGGCACCTAATAGGGCTGCCTGTAAACATGGCCTGGCAAAGTGCACATAAGTATGCAATTATAAACAATGTACACCAGCAAACAGGCCCCCAAATGGTATGACTCATAGAAAGTGTAACTTTGATGCAGTTTGCCATGTTCCATGTAGCTGACGGAGATTCTTGCCCCAAGCGTATCGCTGTTACATCACAGCTTCCTTAGGGGATTTAGTATTTCAAGTACCGTATTTTTTGGCCTATAAGGCGCACCTCTAATAAATGCCTGCTAAGACATCTAGGTTCATATATAAGGCGCAGGATCAAATGCAGTATCTAAAAATGACCAGCAGGTGGCAGACTACAGTTCAAGCAAGCTACACTTCCTGGGAAACTTGTCTACAGCTGTCAGAGAGCTCCGATCTCAGAGGTATGGGCTGCTGGGGGTTAATGCAGGGTGATGCAGCAGGGGTTAAGCTGTCTCCCTCTGCCCCTTCTCCTTCCCTCCTCAGCCAGGGTGTTATTTCTGTGGAGTTCCCTGTGGCTCCTTCTCTTTCCCCTGTTACAGGGCTGCCAGGTATGGGGGATTGTTTACTGATGATGATGATTGCCTCGTGGTCGGCACTATGGCAGCTCCGGTCTCTCTGTGCTAGGGGAGGGCAGGATGGGCACAATGTTAGTTGTGGTGCCAGGGCACTTCAGGAGCTGGGGACCCTGTATACTGTGTGGGAAGGTGCAGGAAATTTCTCGGGGTGGAGCTATTAAACACTGGTAAATGTACAGTACATCTTGTCTGTAGTACATTTCTGTATAAGTTCATATATAAGGCGCACCTTTGATTTGAGAAAATTAAAGGATTTTTGGTGCGCCTTTTATAGGCCGAAAAATACGGTAAAATGGATAATATACTGTATATGGAATTCAGGGACCTCGCTTCCTCCCACTCATGCGCCGTGCTGCCCCACCTCCATAGCGGAGACTCCGCATGTGCCGATGATCTGTGATAATGTATCAGTCTGCGCCGGGTCAAAAGTAATGGAGCAGGTAGACGTGTGAGCAGCCCATGCTCTGCAGATCGGGGTCAACGGTAAAAGAACAAGGTATGTATGTTGGTTTTTGTGTGTTTGTGTTTTTTTTTTTTTTTTTTTTTTTTTTAATTGAAATTTTAGAAAGTTAAGGAATTATATACAAATGAAGTGGGCGAGTATACCGTTGCATGGGTAAATGGCCCTCCGTTGTAAGAAAGCATAAACGGTGTACAAGATCTCTTTTCTAAAGGGATTACAACCAATTAAAGAAAACGGATAAACAGTAACAACCCATTGATTCCCAATTATAGTAGTATGTGAAGGCACTCAAATTACATTACATGGCAGGTAGGGTACTATATGAAATATCAGTCCTTTTGCCACAGGGTTATTTTGCTCCTAGGGAGTAGTGCTTCATTTTGATATATAGTCGGCCCATTTTGGACCAGATACTCATGAAGCTGGATGATGAGCCTGAACGAAGGGAGATGAGCTTTTTCATGGTACAGTTATGTTGGATTTCCCCGGTTATAGCCACAACATTGGGAACCTCCCTCCATTTCCAACATCTAGCAATACTCACTGAGTATTTACTGCAGAAGTTGGGATATGGTAAATCCTTGTTCCAGTCCTAGACTAAGCAAGGCTACCTGAGGGCCCCATGGGTAGAGTACATCAGGACTTTAGTGAGGGGCAATGTTAGTACATAGCCGGCACACATCAAAAAGTGACAGAACATCTCCACCAAATGGGTGATGAATTGGGCAACATTTAAGAAAGTCTATAAGAAATGAGATGCCTCTTACATAAGAGTTTTGTGGCAGTGCCTAGATTCTTTTATGCTAATAGAAATAGCCGAGCTCCACTGCTCATTTGTGATTTGATGTTGAAGTTCAGTTTCCCATTTTGCTCTATAGGGGGCTGATGGGGGAAGGGGTTACATTCTTCTTACAAGTTCTCTGTGCCATAAGAAATCATTCCTTTTTCGTGGGGGGGAGACACTTTAAGAGATTTACATGTAGTAAGCAAATGGCGGGGTTGTAAAATCTTAAGTCCCCCTGAGGTAGTTGATATTTCAGCGCAATTTGTGTGAAGGGGATAAGGTTTCCCCTATTTTTACAGGTCTCCTACCTTATTAATACCCCTGAAGGTCATAACTCGCGTAAGGGATAATATGATTCTGAGTAAAAAAAATTTTTTAACCCTCCGAGACTGAGCTTTTGTATGCGAAAGGGTCTCCTTAAAGGGGTATTCCAGGAATATGAACGTCTGATACAAAACCCATGATTATATAAATAAATGAATATAACTAAACTCAATGTCAATAATCACAAATTGGAGCTTAAATAGTTTAATTTTATGATTGACAAAGTTTTAAGGCCTCTAAAGTATGCATAGTTTTCACCAAGATGCCACTGGAAACTACAAGTCCCATGATCCTTCAGTTCTCAGTTACTCCTCCTACCTCTTATGCTCTGCTCCCAGTGATGATCTAACAGGTTTTCTTGTTCTGTTGCATAGTAATGATGTGTAACTGCCATAGCCATAACACTGGCCATACTGGATGCACTGCAACCAACCGACTACAGCCAAACATGGTGGTGATCACATGACCTGCCCAGGCAGGTACAGGCCATGTGATGTGGACATGTGACCAGCGGCCATCTTCTGTCCGTGTCAGCTCTGCACAGAGGAAATCAACGGACTGATTAAAGGGCCAGTAGCATTTTAATTCTCCATTACATTGTATGTCCACAGCATTTTTCTGCTTAGGGGAACAAAATTTTCAATAACAACCAATTACATATAAGCTTATAATTTAAGTACCCATTTGTATATGAATTATGCTGATTCCTGGAATACCCCTTTAAAGACCAATATAGCCGCACTCCTAGTAGGAGTAACCATGGGGAGTTTAATTTGCACAAAAAACATAACCCATAATAGGAATTCTGGAGAGGGAAGGCCCGAGATTTGTCTCTCAGTTCTCACCCATAGCTTATCTGGATCATCTATCCACCAGGCCCTGAGCTGATCTGCAATTACAGCTTGATAATAGGCTAGCGAAGTAGGACATCCCAGGCCTTCCTCCAAAGCTGGCAAGATGAGCACACTTAAAGGGACTCTCGTTCTCTGTCCTTTACATACGAAGGAGGACAGACTTTTTTGAATAAGTCTTGAGGAAGCTCTGGACATTGTTTTAAGTAGGTTGTAAAAACACTACAAGATTTTAGGCAGCACCATCATCTTCACTGCAGCAATCCTACCGAGCCATGAGATCAGAAGGTTGGAGAAAGATGGTAAGTCTCGCTTAACAGTATGGATAAGTTCACAAAGGTTTGTCTGAGTCAGTTTACTAAAAGTGAGTGTGATGCCTAAATAGTCCATTGAAACCGCCGCCCTTTTAAACGGGTATTCTTCACTCAAGTATTGTTGGGGGGGGGGGGGGGTAAGCACATTCAGAGGTGTTAAGCCAGTAATTGCTGAGTGTTCTGAATTTGTGGCATATGCACCACACAGTGAGGCTTATGGGTTTGTAAAGCGCAGTGCCACATTATCGGCGAAAAGGCAGGTAAGGTGTTTCCTCTCCCAAACACACACCCCTCGATATTTGGAGCAAGGCCTGCCCCTTTTTTTGTTGTTTTTTTTTTTTTTTTTTTTCGGTTCCATTTTTCACTGCCCACCTTCAAAAATCTATAACATTTTTTATTTTAAAACTTAAAGAGCTTTGTGAAGGCTTGTAGTAATGGTATTTAATATTCCCTGCCGTGTACTGGGAAATAAATTCCAAATGCAGTGAAAATGGGGAAAACCGCATTTGTGCCTTTTTCTTGTGGGTTTGGATTTTACGGCTTTCACTTTGCTCATCAAATGACATGTCTACTTTATTCTTTGGGTAGGTGCGATCACTGGGATAACAAATTAATTTTTTTTCCAAACATTTAAAAAAATGTAAAACCTCCTGTACAAAATTTTTAACTTTTTTTATTTTGCCATTTGTTGTATGGAGCTGTGTAGGTGGTGTCATTTTTTGTGACTTTTGATGGCGTTTTCAATGATATGATTTTTAGGACTGTATGACCTTTTGATCACTTTTTTTTTTATTTTTTTTTATATTTTTCAAATTGCCCAAAAAGTTCCTTTTTCGACTTTTGGCGCTATTTTCCTTTACGGGGTTAAATGCAGTCAAAAACCGTTATTATATTTTGATCAGGCATTTTTGGAATGTGTTTATGGTTTTTACTGTTTATTTATATGAATTCTAGGGAAAGGGGGTGATTTTGAAATTTTTTACTATTTGTCAGATCGCCTAGGGTACTTTAACCCTAGGTTGTCTGATCGATCCTACCATATACTGCTATACTACAGTATGGCAGTATATGCAGATTTTCCTAATTCATTACAATGTGTAATTAGGACATTTATAATGGGTTAAAACGAGACAGCCTCGGTTCTTTTGAAGACCCGAGGCTGTCATAGCAACGGATCGCCGCTCCCAGATGATGTCATGGGGAGCGACGATTTTCGTCAAGATGGTGAAGCCCGTGAGCCCTCTCCATGCACCCGATGCGAGCCATACTATTACGGCGCCTGTCGGGAAGGGGTTATACTATTGGCTACTGGTGTATTATTGTGAATACAGGGAAAATCCTCTATGGTCGCTGGCTACTTTGGGGCTTCACTGTGACTAATGGCTAGGCAGACTAGGCAGGCACCATAACGATTGGCTACTATGGGGTTGGTGCTGTGACTACTGTGGATGGCTGTGACTGTGTGTGGGTGCAATGAGAATAGACCCGGCTGCACACACAGAAGCCGTTAGATTATCTACTGTGGGTGGGCACCATTAATATTTTGGATACTGTGTCGGGGGTACTGTTGCTATATTGACTACTATGAGGGTAATAGTACAGTATTGGTTGCTGTGGGGCATAATAATCTCTAGAGGAACAATAGAACAGTATTAACTTTGTGATGAGATGGAGGAAATGATGGAGTGAGGAACTTAAAGGACACCTGTCATCAGGTCTGTGTCACTTGTCCTGTCACTACTACCTGTTGGAGCAGTTCACAAGGATCCCATCCCAGCCTTTATCTAGTTATTTCATACATTATTCATTGTAAAATTATCTATTTTTTATCATGTAAATGAGGCTGGTCACATGGTCAGAGGCAGTGATGTCACCCCTGTTCCCCCTCCCCTCTCCTCCCCCTGCTCATGTCTGTGTGTAATGTATAGTAAAGCATGGCTAGTGTGTGTGCTGCATCTGCTGACATGCTGCATCCTCCTAATATACAGGTGAGAGACACAGACATGAGCTACACATGAATCTGACATGTTCTGCTGTAACATGGCTGCCTGGAGCTGTTGTATCTCTCCTATACACACACACAGGCTGCAGGGGGCGTGGCCACCAGCACCAGGAAGCACATCATTATACAGCCTCACATCATTATACAGGCTGTCAGTCATGCACTGGGGGTGTGGCTGTGCCTCCCACTCTATTCATGAGTGGACAGCTTGAATATGCTAATGTTTCATTGGACATTTCACAGGTCATTTGCATACAGCTTTAGGACCTCATTGCTTAGGTTTACAGGCATGTAGAGGGACAATGAAGGGATAGAGGCAATGCTCTCTAATGGCAGTTTATGAAAATATATTTACTTTAGGGGGGTTATTTTGCATGACGGGTTCTCTTTAAAAAAAAAATTTTTGTTGCTAACTCTTCAGAGAGGAGTCATTGCTGGAAGAAGCTGAAATGGCAGCCAGATAGAATATGAAGGAAACCTTTCCGGTCAGACATCAGGTTTACAGTAAGTGCTAGCATTTCACATGAGATCACAATTCTGAAATCAATTCTCAATATTTTTATGTACTTGGCTGAGTTCTGGTGCTGCATTTCTTTATTGATCGCTGTACTGGTGCTGTTTTCATTTACAGAACTTAGTACTGATGATGTTAATCTTTATATAGTTAATACTTGTATTTTCTGTAAGTTTTGGGTTTGTTTCTGGTGCTATAGATGCATGGGTCTGTATTTACGGTATGAGCTTGGCTCTGATGTTATAAGGGGTTCTACCTTCTGGATCTTTCAGTTAACACAAGTGCTGGTGCTGTTTTTCCAATCTCATGCGATGTGGCCAAATCCAGGGTGTTCGCACAGGCTGTTATCTCCTTGCTCCTCAGAAACCCTCCCCTCTGCCTGATGAAAACTCCCTGCAGCACACGAAGTTTCGGCAACTGATGGAAGGGGGAAGTGCTCCTTGCACATTGTAATAGCTGGTGCAACTGCAGTATTGAGTTGCCTTACAGGTTTCATTATCATAATTCTAAATGTTGTGCCAATGCTGGATGTTTTCAATGCAGAGCAGCAATCAAACTTTATTCCGTGGACTGTTCAAAGAATGTTTTTTCTAAATATATGATTATGAAGGGAATCTACCACCAGGATCAAAGACTGTAAACCAAAAGTACACTTTATATGCTGGTGCCTCAACCCCCCCCCCCCCCCCCCATAGGATCTGTTCTTCTTTATGCTTCTTACACTGTTGTTTTTAAGGGGAATAAAATGACCCTGCCAGAGGTTGTTCACACCAGCATGTAAGTGAGCTCGGTTTTCAATCCTTGATCCTGGTGGTAGATTGCCTTTAAGATATTTTCTTCTCAAAGCATTGCTGCACTTGCATGTGCATTATATTGCAGCCTAGATTCATTAACCCCTTAAGGATGCAGGGTTTTTCGCTCAGTTCTCAATCTCCACCTTTTAAAATTCCTTAACGTTTTCATTTTCTGTATACAAAGCTGTGTCAGGGCTTATTTTTTGCATATTAATTTTTACTTCTATGTGTAAAAGTTTAAATGGCCCCCTTTTCCCTAGAACCCTTATAAAAAATAAACTGTGAAAATCATAGAACAGGAATTTTGGGACACGGCAATGCCCATCAGGTTTATCAAAATATTAAAAAAAAATATATTCCTGGCCTCTGTAACAGGAAATAACGCCCAAATGTTTGAATCACTATTTTTTCCATCCATATTATATGAATAAAAAAATGATGGCATATTGGTCCCAAATTGATATAAATTAATATGACAGCACGTGCTGCAAAAAAAAAAAAAATAGTACAACATAATAATAATATCAAAATGTGGTCACAATTACCCAGATTCCCCCCAACTTGTAATTTCAATATTCTGTCAGGTCTGTTGGGCTAAAGTCTGGGAGTGCCCCACCTCTTGTTGGCTCCAGGATGAGTTTGTTTGTCTTTTCTTGACAAAAACCTGCTGCGTTTGTAGGACCTGCAGGTTTCTGGCCCCCAGTCTATATTGAAGTCCTCCATGATGAGTACTTCACTGTGTTTTAAGGCAACATCTCTGCTGAATCCATTATGTTTGGAGCTTTATAACAAACTCCTAGCAATATTTTATTCATTTACTTTTTTCCTCCCCTTATCTCTTTCCGAGGATCGTCGCTCCCCGTGACGTCATCGGGGGGCGGCGATCCATCACCATGGTAGCCTCGGGTCTCACGAAGAACCGAGGATACTTTGGGTTAACCCATGCATTACAATGTGCTATCAGCACATTGTAATGTATGAGGAGTAAAATCCCCCATATACTGCCATACTGTAGTATGGCAGTATATGATAGGATCTTACAGACAACCTAGGGTTAAATTACCCTAGGGTGTCTGAAAAATAGTAAAATAAAAAAACAGTAAAAATCAAATACTTTAGGTATAGCCGCGTTCAAAAATGCCCGCTCTATCAAAATTATGATAACGGTTTTTCACTGCATTTAACCCCGTAACTGAAAATTGGGCCCAAGGTCAAAAATAGCCCTTTTTTGTACAGGAGGTTTTAATGTTTTTAAATGTATGAAAACATAGAACCTATATAAATTTGTTATCCCCGTAATCGTACCGACCCAAAGAATAAAGTAGACATGTCATTTGGGGCGTACAGTGAAATCCGTAAAATCCAAGCCCACAAGAATACGGCACAAATGGGTTTTTTTTTTTACCAATTTCACTGCATTTGGAATTTTTTTTCCCTCTTCCCAGTACACAGCATGGAATATTAAATACCAACATTTTGAAGTTTAATTTGTTAAGCAGAAAATAAGCCGTCGCACAGCTCTGTACATGGGAAAAATAAAAAAGTTACAAATTTGGTAGTGAAAAATGAAAACTCACAAACGAAAAAGGGCTAGGGCGTTAAGGGGTTAAGTGAGAATCACACCACAGGACACTTTAAAAGGAGGCTGATGCTTGGCATCATTGTATCTCTTCTGTTAACCATGGTTATCTCTAAAGAAACTCGTGCAGTCATCATTGCACTGCACAAAACAGGGAAGAGTATCGCAGCTAGAAAGTTTGCACCTCGGTCAACAATCTATCGCATCATCAAGGAATTCAAGAAGAGAGGTTCCATTGTTGCCAAAAAGGCTCCAGGGCGCCCAAGAAGGACCAGCAAGCGTCAGGACTGTCTCAAGTGTTTCAGCTTCAGGATCGGGCTAGCAGCAGTGCAGAGCTTGCTCAGGAATGGCAACAGGCAGGTGTGAGTGCATCTGCACACACTGTGAGGCGGAGACTTTTGGAGCAAGGCCTGATGTCAAGGAGGGCAGCAAAGAAGCCACTTCTCTCCAGAAAAACATCAGGGACAGAATGATATTCTGCAAAAGGTACAGAGAGTGGACTGCTGAGGACTGGGGTAAAGTCATTTTCTCTGTTGAATCCCCTTTCCGATTGTTTGGAACATCTGGAAAACATCTTGTTCGGAGAAGACAAAGTGAGCGATACCACCAGTCTTGTCTCATGCCAACTGTAAAGCATCCTGCAACCATTCATGTGTGGGGTTGCTTCTCAGCCAAGGGAATTGGCTCTCACAGTCTTGCCTAAAAACACATACTTGAATAACACATACACAATGTCCTCCAAGAGCAACTTCTTCCAACTGTCCAAGAGCAGTTTGGTGATCAACAATGCCTTTTCCATCATGATGGAGCATCTTGCCACAAAGCAAAGGTGATAACTAAATGGCTCAGGGAACAAAACATAGAGATTTTGGGTCCAAGGCCTGGAAACTCCCCAGATCTTAATCCCATTGAGAACTTGTGGTTGATCATCAAGAGACGGGTGGACAAACAAAAAACGACAGATTGGGGCAAATTTACTTACCCTGTCCTGCCGCAATCCCCGATCCTGACGGTCCGACGAAGATTAAGTTGGCGCATTACGCATAGCTCGTGCGCCCGATTTCCTGCATTTGTCGCTTTCACCTTCTTCTTCTTCTTCTTTGCCGGTGCTTGTCTTGTGACACAAATTGCTTTGTTAAATCCTGCGCGTCGTTCGAAAATCCCCCCTCCCCAACCCCCCCATTTGTGTCGAATGAAAGCCGCCGCCATTGCACCAAAATCCAATCAAGTGTGCCAAAAACCCCTGTTAAATGCAGTGCAAATGGGAAATCGTCGGGTATTCCAACGATAGTGCGGACCCTTTGTAAATGAGCCCCATTGTGACAAAATGCAAGCATTGATTGTGCAAGAATGGACTGCTATCAGTCAGGAATTGGTTCAGAAGTTGATTGAGAGCTGCCAGGGAGAATTGCAGAGGTCCTGAAGAAGGGTCAACCAACACTGCATATATTGACTTGCTGCATTTAACTCATTCTGTCAATAAAAGCTTTTGTTACTCATAATATGATTGCACTTGTATTTATGTATGTGATAAAAACATCTGACAAACACACATAAAAACCAGAGGGCAACAGATCATGTGAAAATATAATATTTGTGTCATTCTCAAAACTTTTGGCCATGACTGTACAGACTCCTACAGATTTTCTTCCAGAGTGGTCCTGTATTTGATTCCATCAATCTTCCCATCAATTTTAACCACCTTCCTTGTCCCTGCTGAGAAAAAAACAGGCCCAAAACATGATGCTGCCATGTCTGACAGTAGGGATGGTGTGTTCACGGGAATGAGCTGTGTTGCTTTTAAGCCAAACATATTGTTAGGCATTGTGGCCAAAAGTTCAATTTTGGTTTCATCTGACCAGAGCACCTTCTTCCACATGTTTGATGTGGCTTGTGACAAACTTTAAACAAGACTTTTTATGGATATCTTTGAGAAATTGCTTTCTTGTCACTGTTCCATAAAGGTCAGATTTGTACAACAAATGCAGTGTACAACCAATTGTTGTCCTATGGACAGACTCCCACCTCAGCTGTAGATCTCTGCAGTTCACCCAGAATGATCATGGGTCTCTTGGCTGCTTCTCTGATCAGACTTCTCCGTGTTTGAGATGAATGTTTTAGAGGGACGGCCCGGGTCTTGGTAGATCTGCAGTGATTTGATACTCCTTCCATTTCAATATGATCACTTGCACAGTTCTCCTTGGGATGTTTTAATGTTTGTGAACTTTTTTTTTTTTTTGTATCCAAATCCGGCTTTAACCCCTTCCTCCCGAGGACCGTTTTTGGGTTTCCAATTGTTTACTCCCCACTTTCAATAAAACGAACATATTTTTTATTTTTCCATGTAAAGCGCTGTGAGAGGTCTTGTTCTCTGCGCATGTTCTCAATTGCACTTGGATCGCCGGTGTTTAACCCATTAAACGCCACTGTCAGCGGGACCATGACATTTAAACTATGTACCTGTAAGGGATCTCTGCCCCACAATCGCTCCGTTTTCGGGGGGGCGCTGATCGTTCCCATGGCAGCCCTGAGGTCCCATCAGTGCCTGTAAGATGCCTTCTGTGACGTCATCTTAAAGACCCAGTGTCAGCCGGGCTGACACACCTAATACCTTGCAATACTGATGCTATTATCAAGATATTATCATGAACAAGCAATCGGATGCATAACGTCCCGTAAATACGGGCTCATAAGTCATGGCTATACAGGACTGGAGAAATCTTGCATTTGTGTGAATGCAGCCTTATAATGTTTTCATATATTAACAAAAATTAAAACCTCCTGTACAAAAATTTAATTTTGCCATCTTCTGGCTCTAATAACTTTTTCATATTTCGGTGTACAGAGCTGTAGGTGGTGTCATTTTTTTTGCTACTTTTCACTTTTTCAATGTTACCATTTTTAGCAATTTTTCTAAATAGCAAGTGGTATTTTCGAATTTTTGGGTGCTATTTTCCGTTCAGGGATAAATGCCGTGAACTGTTATTATATTTTGATTGGCCATACTGCGATGCGGTGATTACCTAATGTGTTTGATTTTTACTGTTTTATTTAAATTAATTCTAGGGAAAGGGGCATGATTGGAAATTTTTTTTTTTTTTTTTAAATCCGATTGTAATGAATGTGTTATAACCAGACAGCCTCAGGTATTGTAAGAATCCAAAAGTGCTGCCAGGGTTTTAAATACATTTAAATATATGAATGGGTTGGCACGTGATCAGTGCCTGCACCAACCGTTGGTGTTTGCTACAATATGCAGCAAACGCCCACCTTGTGTATGGCGAGGGTTCGGGCCGTGAGGGGTTAAACAATCAATCAACCTTCTAGCCATTTTTTTTTTTTCCCCAAATACAGCTGCACCCTCCCCATTGAGATGCAGCCCATCCCTACTGTAGAGCCTGTAGCCGAAAGCAAAGTTTTTAACCTGCTCAGTTGTGAGGTTCCTCCACTACAAAGGCATTTAGAAGGAATACCTGCACTCAGCTTAGAACTGCTATGGTAAATAGGACTGTGGAGCTGGAGTCGGTGAATTTATTTTTTGGTTAACATCTGAAAATGAGTAGTCTGAGTTAGAATTTTTCCTTAACTCTACAGCCCCAACATTTGACAATGTGTTTTTGGTCTGTAATGTTTTATTTTGTCTCTGTACACCATGAAATGTATAGCAATGGTGACATGAACCTCCAAAAAAGTAACTCCTTTTCCTATTATGTTATGGGATGTAATGCTATACCATTACACCATTAGACCGTTATTTTTAATATTTGAAGATTCACTGAGGACTGGTTATGTTCCACAGAACTGGCGCATAGCAAATGTGGTACCAATATACAAAAAAGGATCAAAAAGCGATCCTGAAACTACAGACCTGTGAGTCTAACTTCTGTGGGGGGGGGGGATATTTGAGGTGTTTGTTAGAGATGCTGTCCTCGAGTATCTCACTATGCATAACCTTATAACCCAGCGTCGGCATGGGTTTATGAGAGATCGGTCCTGCCAGACTAATCTAAGTCGAGACTGGATCTGGGGTACGCTGTGGATGTTGTATATCTGGACTTTTCAAAGGCATTTGACACCGTGCCCCATAAAAGGTTGGTATATGAAATGAGACTGCTGGGAATAGGGGAAAATCTGTGTATTTGGGTAAGTAATTGGCTTAGTGATAGAAAACAGAGGGTGGTCATTAATGGCACATTCTCAGATTGGGTTGACATTACCAGTGGAGTGCCACAGGGGTCAGTATTGGGGCCACTTCTTTTTAATATTTTTATTAATGACCTTGTAGTGGGTTTACACAGTCAAGTTTCAATATTTGCAGATGATGCTAAGCTGTGTAAAGTAATAAATACTGAGGCCGATAGTTTAGCATTAGAGGGATTTGTGGAAGCTTGAGGTGTGGGCAGAGAAATGGTTGATGAGGTTTAATGTAGATAAATGTAAAGTTATGCACTTGGGCCATGGAAACAAAAAGTATAATTATGTTCTATACAGTCAATTACTTGGTAAAACTGGAGACTGAAAAGGACTTGGGGGTATTGGTGGATGGTAAACTATTTTAGTGACCAGAGCCAGGCAGCTGCTGCCAAAGCAAATAAAATTATAGGATGTATCAAGAAAGGACTAGATTCTCGTGATAGACATAGTTTTGCCCTTATGCAAATCCTTGTTCAGACCTTTACATTGGAATACTGTGTACAGTTTTGGGCACCAGTGTATAAAAAGGATATAGTAGAGCTGGAACAGGTGCAGAGGAGAGCAACCAGGATTATTAGGGGAATGGGGGGATTAGAATACAATGACAGATTACAAAATTTGGGATTATTCAGTTTAGAAAAAAGACGACTGAGGGGAGACCTCATTACAATGTACAAATACCTGAACGGACAGTACAAGGATCTCTCCAAAGATCTTTTTATACCTAGGCCTGTGACCAGGACAAGGGGGCATCCTCTACGCCTAGAGGAGAGGCGATTCTACCATCAACATAGACAAAGGTTCTTTACTGTAAGAGCAGTGAGACTATGGAACTCTCTGCTGCAGGAGGTTGTTATGGCGGACTCTATGTACATGTTCAAGAGAGGCCTGGATGATTTTCTGGAGAGAAAAAATCTCACGGTTTATGGGGATAAAACATTTTATTTAATTCTTAAAGGTTGGACTTGATGAACTTGCATCTTTTTCCAGCCTTATATACTATGATACTAGTTTGGACTCCATGTTCCTTTTATGTGCCTCGGTCGGTTGGTGCTTTGTCCCAACAACTGCTCAAATTGCATTGCTGTTTGTTCTCCCAGGCCCTTTTTCAGCAGCCGTATGAAGGAGTTTGTTGCCGAGGACTTTTTCTATGGTCAATATATGCCTATTAGGCTTCCTTTCTGAGACTCTCCACAGCTCCTTCTAAAACTCGAACCACCATATTGGGATAACTAGAGTTTCCTCCCCACCTTTCCTCCTTGCAGCCTCAGTCCTTTTTTGTCACGTGGCTTCTTCATAATTTCTTTTTGTGCTTGATTCGTGCATTTTGTAGACTTGAGGAAAATCAATTAAATCAATTTAAACTTAAAAATATACTTGCAAATCTGTCCTAGATATAGGTATTCATATGTAGTAGTAGTTTTGCTGTATTAATAAATTAATGTAATGTATCATGGACATCAGGCTGATGTTAGTAGTTGTTGTTGGGCTTAAAACATAAAGGTGGTTTTACTTTTGTGTATCTAAATAATGTATATATACATTTTTTTTTTTTTTCCCATAGTGCTTTTTTGAGCGCAAAAGATCTTTTTCCATATGATAAATACAAGGATAAATATGGCAAACCTAACAAAAGAAAAGGGTTTAATGAAGGACTTTGGGAAATTCAAAATAATCCAGAAGGGAACTACAAATTTCCTCCTCCGGTAAGTAGCAATTCACCTTAAACTCCTTGGCATGTACATGCAATTGCTGTATGTGACAGCAGCTCCTGCACAAACAGCTGGGATTGGGATACTAGTGATTTTGGCTGTTTTACCCCCCAATACACCACTGCATCTATGGAGCTGTGCCGGGCACTCGTTGCCGACCATTTCCATGGCAGTCCTGCGATCCGATTAAGGACCCCAGCGCTGGTAGCAGTAAATGCCTGCTAGATTGTACTTGCAGCACAATCTAATACGATTCGCAGAATGCATAGGCTGTCTATGTAATATCCTTTTAATACTTTAGTTTAGTACTGTATTACAATGAACAAGTAATCAAATGGACAAAATAAAAACAGTAAAAAAAGTCAAAACAAAAATAAAATTAAAATGAATAAAAATTGGTACTGAAACCGTACAGTGAATGCCTTAAAAAATTTTAAACCCGAAAAAAACCCACAATACGATAGTGATCAAAAAAGTATTATCTACCCCGACAAGGTACCAATATAAAGTACTAATTGTCCCGCAAAAAAAAGCCCTAAAACAACTCCATATACAAATGAATGTTATGCCTATAAAATATGACGATGCAAAGCTGCTCTAGATGGCACTCCTTCCTTTCTATGCCCTGTTGTTTGCCCATACAGCAGTTTACCATACTTCCCTTTATTGGTAGATTTATTATATTGCACATAGTGTGCTCTACAATGTGCATTTACCAATTTTAGGGCTCTGTTGCACATGGTTCTGTTGAAGACTGTCCTGTAATCTTGTTATAGTTTTGCATTTTTTTCATAGGTGGTGTTTTGCGAGCAAGATCTCTTGGCTTTATATACTCTCCTATGGGGAGGTTTTTTATGAGTGCTCAGGCCATGTAGCAAAAGTTGTATGATATATTTTTTGTGTGAATAGTATGTTGGTTTGTCTCCTGTCAATAGTAGATCTAAAAAAGGTATCACATTACATTGGCCTCACTTAACATTTTATGTTTGTGCGAATAACCTCTTAACATGGTCACAACTAATAGTAGCAAGTTATCTCTGTACAAAATATACTTATTCACAACAAAGTGGTGGAGGATTCCTCCCGCCAGTGACATAGTGCATCTGCTGGACACACCCACACACCTACACACACATACACACCTACACACACCTACACACACCTACACACACATACACACACATACACACACATACACACACATACACACACATACACACACACACCTACACACACACACACCTATTTAATTTGGGTTTATCTTGTATCATGTTTAACGTCTAAATGTGAGACCTCAGTTCACATTCTATTCGCCCAATCAGAGCTCAGTTTTCATCTCCCCACAGCTGTTTATAAAATGAAAGCTGAGCTGTGATTGGTTTCCATGGGCAACTAGAACAGTTTTGCCTCAAACTTGATGATAAATCTCCCCCAATATGTTTTCAGCATGCAGATAATTGCTTAACATGGTCTTACCTACACCATTTCTTTTCTATTATTTATTTATTTATTTATTTTATTTTTTAAGTTGCCAACTGGTCCAGCACATATAGCATGCAGTTAATACATCCGCCCCAACTATAGTAGCAACATATTGAAATACAAAATATAATTATTCACAACATAATGGTAGAGAATGCCTCTCACCAGTGACCTCATCAGTATTGTTTTGGTGAGATCTGTACTAGCCATTAGGTTTTTAGCCAAAAAGTTGTGTCCCTACATTAGCTGTAAAGTATAAACATTATCAGATACTAGTTTATGTACAACTTATTATACTGTACCTTTTGTTACAGAAAATATCTCTGTTAATCACGTGTTGGAAAATGTTGGGCAGTTCCATTAACCCCTTTGCGCTCTGCGCCGTAGCTGTACTGCGCTGAGTCCCGCGAATAGCGCTCAGCGCAGTACAGCTACTGCGCAGAGACTATGCCGGTTCAGCTCTGCACAGGAGCCGAAGCGGCATCTGGGGTCACGGGATGTCAGCGGTAATCTACTGCTGACATCCCCTGTTAACACCCGTGGTTGGAGTGGGCTCCGATTGCGGGTGTTTAACCCGTTAAATGCCGCGGTCAACGCAACCGCGGCATTTAACATGCCTTCCGGGGGGTCTTTACCCCACGATCGGCGCACCCGTGCCGTTTTTGGGGGGCGCCGATCGCTGCTATGGCACCTCTGGGGTCCGATCGGGACCCCAGAGAATCCTGAAGGCAGTGCCTTTAAGATGCATCTGCATAGGCTGACACTGCTAATACCCTGCAATACATGAGTATTGCAGAGTATTATCATGAACAAGCAATCAGATGATTGCTTGTTCATATCCCATGGTGGATCAAGTAAAAAATGTAAAAAAAAATGTTTTTCAATAAAAAAATAACTTTATAAATCACTAAAAATGCCCATAAGCCCCAAAACATATAAAGAGACTTAACGCTCAAAAAAAGTCTAAATTATAACACAAACCCCACATATATAGTATCACCGCGTCCGTAACAATCCATAGAATAAAACTAAATAACTATTGAACCCATATGATGAACGCCGTAAAAAAAACTTTAAAAACCTGCCAAAAATTATAATTTTTACCTATTATATCCCACTAAAAATGCAATAAAAAGTGATCAACAAAACATATGTACTCCAGAATGATACTGTTGCAAAGGACATGTCCCGCAAAAAACAAGACATCAACCAGCTCTGTAGCCCAAAACGTAACAATGATGCAAAAATGATAGATTTTTCCCCACATTAGGATTTTATTTGGCAAATTTAGTAAAACATAAGAAAAAATATTCATGTTTGGTATCCCCATAATCGTATCGACCCATAGAATAAAGAGAACTTGATTATTGGGCTATACGGTGAACACGGAAAAAAAAATCCAGTACAGAATTGATGTTTTTCTACTCTGATTTCAAAAAAGTTCCTAAATTTTCAACAATAGGGGATACCAACCCCAAAATGGTAACACTGGAAAAAGCATCTCATCCCGCAAAAAAAATGCCGTCACATGGCCCCAATAACGAAAAAGCAAAAATTTTATAGCCTTCAAATGGAGGCAACTAGAAAACTAAAATCCTGGCAGCTGCAGGGCTCCTTCCCTTCTGTGCCTCGCTGTGCCCCCATAAAACAAGTAACGGTCACATCTGTGGGGTTTCTGTACTCAGGAGAAATTGTTGAACAAATTTTATGGTGGGTTTTCTCTTTTTATCTTTTGGAAATGTGTAAATTTTAGGGCTAAATGAACGTATAACCGACAAAATTTGACCATTCTAAATTTCACCGCCATTTTGATTCAATTACTATGAAGATCTCAAGGGGTTAGCAATCTTCGTAAATGCGGTTTCTGATAGCTTTAGGGGTGCAGATTTGAAAATGGGTTGGTTATATAGGGGGTTTTAATGCTAAATATGTAAAATTTTGATTTCAAACAGTAATTATCCCCAAAATAGTCAATTCTGAAAATATGGAAAATCGCTATTCGATTTGTAAGCCGCGTAACGTCAAAATAAATTATCCAGACAATTCAGATTATGAAAAAGTAGACATATGGGAAATGTTATTCGGCAAGTTATTTAGGTGGTAAATCGATCTGCCTAAAAACGCGGTGATTTCGAAAATGGTAAAATTTTCTAAAAATTCATAATTTTTTTCCTTTTTTTTTGTAAATAAACGCAAAACTTATCAGCCAAAATTTACCACTAAAATGAAGTACAACATGTGGGGAAAAAACGATCTCAGAATCGCTTTGATAAGTAACAGTGTTCAAATGTTATAACCATATAAAGAGACGCAGGTCAGAATCCAAAAAATGGGACTGAGCCTTAAGCTACAAAATGGCTGCATCCTTAAGGGGTTAAAGAACATATTTTATTGAAAAAAAAAATGTTCTTTTTCAGTCAACCAATTCATCGGATAGTGAAGTAGCAATTGAGAAGGAGAGTAATGAAGAAAAATTGCCTGTACCAAATTCTGACTCCTCATCAAGTGGAGAGGAAGACGTGGAAAAGCAACAGCCTAAATCTGCAATGGTCTGTATTACCAGGTTGTTATGATTATGTGAGAACCAATCAAAGCTACATCTTGTTTACTTATCACTTTTCATGGGAAGAAACAATCCCAAATCATTTTTAAAACCACAAGTGATACTTGTGCTCTCCTTGCCATATGGGAACACAAATTCTTTATATGATCTTCTATGTTTTGTTTTGTACAGCCACCCCAGCACTCGTCGAGTGAAATGGATCCTGACAGTGTTTCTTCCTCTGAAGCTGAGAATTCTGACAGTGACAAGGTAATAATTTTGATGTGCAACAGTTAAAACATGCACATATGATTAGTTGTAACATTCAGTTACCATCAGAATGCTGCACAGTGTTAAATCGGTTGGAAACAAATTCAGTTCTTGACATGGGCGTTTGACATCATACATTTTAAGATGTGTACAGATAGGATAAATACCCTTCATAGGCCAGTGACATTTATCATATTAACTCTTTGCAGCTCTGTTCAATTCGTGCTAGTCTGGCTCGGATGCAGTGACATGCCGTATGCGGTGCATGGTAGTAAATACCCCTTAAAGGGGTTTTCCCACCAAACAAGTTAAACCCTATCCGCAGGGAGATGAATGGAGCAGAACAGACATACATGGCCGTCTGCTCCGTTCATTTCAGGGACCCCCTGCTCTCATGATCTGTGAAGGTCTCATCACTGTAACCCCCACCGATCAGCGAGATGGGCCTTATCCTGTGGATATGGGTTAACTTGTTTGGTGGGAAAACCCTTTTAAAGGAAATCTACCAACAAAATCGAGCATGATAAACCAGGGACACTTATTCATAAATACAGGCACAGTGACTGTGGTAACCTTCTTATATTTGTTATCCATGGCTTCAGGGCTTGGGCAGTGCACTATAATTCCCTTGGCAGACAAGCAAAATTCCGCTTGTCCCCCCTCCATTGTAATATGGTAGCAAAAATATGACTGAATTGGGGCCGATCCTGAGTGGAAAGAAATAAATGTAAGGGGCCAACCATTATGGGATCTTTTATAATTAGGACTACCAGTACCAGGACTACTAGCAGGAAATCTAGCGCAAATAGTAAAACGTGTACCACCAGAGAAATTACTACACCCACAAATATAAACCTATGTAGATGCCATAAATACCGTATAAGCAGAGTTTTTCAGCACAAAAATTGTGCTGAAAAACCCTAGTTCAGCTTATACTTATGAAAGCTTATGAAAAAAAAAAACTATGTACTCTCCTTTCCAATGCCCCTGTCTCCTCTTCTGTCTCCAACTCCCCACGGCTGCGTCGCATACACCATGACGACTTCATAGTGTGTGTGCCGCCACCAGAGCTGAAGACAGAAGAGGTTTTTTTTTTTGTTTTTTTTTTAAGGCTGGGCAGAGGGCTGCTGGCTATATACATGTATACATGGTGGGGGTAGGGGCTGGCTATATTGGGGACATGTGACCAATGCATTTCCCACTCTCGGCTTACACTTGAGTCAATATATTTTTCCCAGTTTTTTGTGTTAAAATTGGGTGCCTCAGCTTATACTTGGGTCGGCTCATACTTGAGTATATACGGTATAAATCTAATCCAGCAATGTATATAAAAACGCAGAGATGCCAATGCATATGCTGCACATATAAATGTATAACAAAAATGATACTGTAAGTCTAAATATACATTAGCAGTAAATGACCACATAAAAGTATATATCAGCATTAAATCAACTGCACACCCATGCTGCCTATGGGCAGACACAGCATCATTTGCTGTTAAAATTAGGTTGCAGCTGTTTACTTCTTCATTCCAGTCGTCTTCCTGTAAGACTCCTCTTTGTTGGCAGTCAATCTCCATCAGTTTGAGGCCGTCATGGCAACTTCTTCCGGCCACCCTGAT
Source organism: Engystomops pustulosus (assembly GCF_040894005.1). Classification (NCBI taxonomy): domain Eukaryota; kingdom Metazoa; phylum Chordata; class Amphibia; order Anura; family Leptodactylidae; genus Engystomops; species Engystomops pustulosus. Next base: position 161,504,261 of record NC_092411.1, on the reverse strand, counting down.
GACTTTGGCATCTGCAAAATTCAAGTGAATTTAAAGTCCTCTGGGTTAAAACAAAACAATATGCTCCTAAAAATGACTGCCATGGGCCCCCAGCATATACAGATCATGTACAGTGATCCCTCAATATATTATAATCTATACTACCAAATAGTTCCCCCCTCATTAATTTTATATTTAACACCAGCACCTTCTTGTAAATTTAGATGGCACAACACCCCCAGTATATACAGTATTTATACTAGAGTATAAGCTGAGTTTTTCAGCACAAAAAATGGTCTGAAAAACTTACTCTGCTTATACTTGAGTGAAGCAAGAAAAGGACCTGGCCAGGACGTCGGAAAGGTCAGTTCCCAGTTTTTGCAGGTCTACTCTCATAAGCCTTGTCCTGGCCCCGAATGGCCTTCCTTTTAAAATCAACTTGTAAGATTATGCTAATGAGCCTGAGGGGCTATGTTAGCCCCTCCTTTGATCTGACTTTACAGACTGTTAAACTGTCTTGCCCTCTAGCCCGCTCCCTCAGAACTTGTGCAGTGACAAGGTTTTTTTTCTGGATTACCTGTATGAATTCTGCAAAAAATAGTTGTTACTGCCCAGGGTATGTCTTTACCGTTAGGATGTAAATGCTATAGGTTTTTAAACTTTTTTTTTTTTTTTTTTATACTGGAGGATTTTCTGGCCATTGATGGTAACAATAAAGGGGGATGAGATTTCAACGCATCTTATCCGTTCATTCATTTATTTAAAGTGTAGATTTGAAATTTGTGGTTTTTTTTTTTTTTTTTTTTTTTTTTTTTTTTTTTTTTTAATTTTTCGTTTTGATGCATAAGGTGAAATCTATAATAAAGCTGCTGTATTAAATAAACCACAGTATGTATTGCAGTTTTGGCCACTGTAGACATTGAGATGCAAAAAGTCTATGGTTATAAATATTTCTGAGGTGAGCTATATGCCTAGCTTTATTCGTTGATGAGAAAAAGTGTGTATGAACTACACACATAAATAAAATGAATTTTTTTTTTTTCCGCTCCCTTCCCTTAGGATTTTACCCCAGAGAAAAACTTGCCCCGTGCCAAGCTGAAAACAACAAGCTCAAAGCAGGTGCCCCAGGTCTGAAGTTACTAGTTTTTCCCTTTTTCATTGTAAATCTGTTCATTTGGTGTGCAAATGTGTGGAATTTCTTTTATACCAGATAGAAACGGCTTCTGATGCAAAGTCTGACTCTGAAAGTGATGTGGGAAAACAGTCTTCGTCATCTTCTTCTGAGAAACCTGTGAAGAAGCCTCGCAGAGCCCCCAGGACATGTTAGTAAACTTCTGTTATGAAAGTCAATAAATGCCAAGCCAGTTTTGGGTAAAGTGTGATTAAATAATCTTTATCAAATTTGCAGCAGGAAAAAGTTTCAAGGCAGAGACTTGGAAGTCTAAAAGTGCATCTTCTGATAGTTCTAGCAGTGATAGGTAAGTTGTATTCAAACATATAAAACATTCCTGCTTTATTTCAATAGTTTAGCCCCTTCTTGTACCTGAGTTAATATTGACAGTTAAAACCAAAATGCTAGTTGAAGATGTCCATAAAAGACCATTTCAAGGAAACCTACCTTCACTGACTACCTAATAAGGTAGATCCGATGGCAGGTTCCTTTACTATGAACAAGCCCTATCCTTTTTTGAACGAAATCTTTACTGGCCCAGAACTTTCTAAAATAAATTAAAAAAATAAATATATATATAATATATATATATATATATATTATGAGATCTACTCAAGAAGCTATTGGTGCGTGGAGTAGAAGCATTGTGGGGTGGGAGCTACAACTACTCCACGTCCCAGTAGTTCCTTCTTACCCTATCTTCAGCACATACTCGTCTGAGAAGCCAGAGTTCTGCACATGTACAGTAGTCTGACTGCGTGCATCTCCAGCAAGCTGCATGCTGAAGATTGGGTAGGAGGGAATTAGTAGCCGTAGCTCCCGATCCATGCCCCAGTAGCCTCTTGGGAAAATTAGAAAATATATCGGACGGAGTTGAAACCAAACAAACAAAAACATTGCTGACTTATTAAAGGGCCAAAGCCACTTTCATTAATCTGAAGGGCAGTGGATCTCCAACTGTATGTCACATTTATTAAAGGAGGAAAAAAAACATACATGGGGAAACCGCAACATGTCCCACAATTTCCTTACAGAGATGGTTCTTGGAGCGTAGTAACACACAAAAATAAATGCCTACAAATAACAGATTTTATTATTATTATCTTAAGCATAAAAATGCTCAAATTTGATATCAACATAATTAGGCAAAGTATGATACTGGTGCAACATGTCCTTCATAAATACAATCCATCAACCAACTCCGTACGCAAAAAAATAAAAATGTCATGCCAAAAAATGGCAATGCAAAAATGATAGATTTTTTTTTTCCCCCGCACTAGGTTTTATTTAGCAAATTGAGTAAAACTTTTGGCATCCTTGTAATCATATTGACTCTCAGAATAAAGGTAACATGTTTATTATGCTATACGGTGAACACCAAAGAAAAAGATGATGCATTACAGAATTGATGGTTTTCTACTTCTTCATCCCCCCCAGTCTACAAAAGGGCGACAATTAAGTAACTAGAATCCAGTAAGTTCTATAGAGCAAAACTGCATGGCGCTCTTTCCTTCTCCGCCTCACTGTGCGCCCATATAAATGGTAACATCCACATGTGGTGTATCTCTGTACTCCGGAGACGTAGCATAGCAAAGATCAGTTTTCCGTTTTTATATTTTGAGGATTTGTATATTTTTAGGGCTAAATGTATGTATTACTGACAAAATTGGACCATTCTAAATTCCAACTACATTTGTCTGAATCGCTATGCAGCGCTCAAAGGGTCAAAAATCTTCTTAAAAGCAGTTTCTAGTAGTTCGGGGAGGGGGAGGTTCATAGGGGGATTCTTATTATTTATATTTCAAACTTCTTTAAAAAAAATTATCCCAAAAAATTTAATTTAGAAATTTTGTGAGCTGTCTTCTGTTGAATACAAATAAAAGGACTTTTAACCCCTTACTGATGTGTGACGGGCTGAGCCCTCTCCATAAAAGGTGGACCCAGTACATGGCATGGAATGTTAAATACCGTCACTATGAAGTGCAATTTGTTACGCACTCACAGAGCTCTTTGGATTTTTGAAGGCAGGGAGTGAAAAATCTGTGCGTCATACATCGCTATGCAGGGGGCGGGGGATGATCAGGGGGCACACATTCGTGTGAATGTAGCCTTAGTCTAACATGTCATGAAAAAAAGTTAAAATTTTTTTGATATGTAAACCATTTCCAAATATCTTGTCATTTTTAAAGAAGCGCATAGCAGAACGTCAAAAATTAACCTGGACAATCGGGCATTAATGAAGAGTTGCTCTCTGTCCCTGCGACTTTATACAAACAATTTACATCTCAATTCAAAGTTGATTTTCAGGATGTTTCCACCACTATGCCCAATAAAAGAAACCTGATCTTGTAGGGTTTTTTTTTTAGCTGCTTGACCATGTACTGGTAGTGGTTTATTAGGTCAAATTCTGCTGAGGCAGTTGGTGCACCCAGAATATGTTCAAGAAGAAAGCTTTCAATGGCTCTACTCCAGTGATTCAGGTGTTACTTTTTTCCATGGGTATAACAATAATATTACTATGGCTAACCTTTTTTACTTGTTTTGGTTAGTGACAGTTCACCTGATCGGATCAGTGAGTGGAAGAAGAGGGATCTGGAAAGACAGAAAGCACTAGAAGAGCGTCGGCGAAAGGAACAGGAAGATCAATTGCGTCGACTACGGGAAGAGGAAAAAGAGGAAGAGGCCAGAAAAAAAATGGAAAAGACAGAAAAAGGGAAAGTTGACAGTGACCAGAAAAGTAGCAGTAGTGATGATGAACTGATTTCTAAACCAGTAAAAAGGCCACATTCCCATTTTGATTCTGAAAAAGAAAAGCCAAAGAAGAAAACAAACTTCTCACCTGGGAATTCTATGAAAGAGAAGCAAAAAAAGATTTCGGATTCTGACAGTGACAAAAAGGTTCGAGTTAAGAATTGTTTCTCTCATATAAACTAATTTCTAATTTTTTATACTCTGTGTACTTTTCTAAATGTAATTTAAGGCTTATGCTTGCCATATATGGTGATATATAGTTCTCTTTAAAAGGTCACAACTATAAAAAAGACAAAATCTAAAGTTGCTGGAAGAAAGCCGGTTCAAAAGGAGAAACGTGGAGATAAACCAGTGGGAAGGTTAGTGAAGCCTGTGATAAACCTGCTTCCTACCCTAAAATATTATTGCTTAACTTTTCAATTTCTCCTCTACAATCGATGTTTTTAGACCATCAAAGAGAGGAAAACTTGCAAAGAAACCCGAGATTATAAGTGATGAAAAAGTTGAGAAAAAAGGTGAGGTTGATTACGTTTTTTGTTTAAGAATTTTGAGTGTGATACGATACCCAGAGTTATCCCGATACTAGATACCGATCTAATACTTGCAAGAAAAGAGAAAAGGGATTATCTGAATGTTTAGTCACATGGGTCGTTTACATTGTGTTTAGGAACACAATGAAAATTTCTGGAAGCAGGTCTCAGTCTAATCGCATATGCGTTTCCATTGAAACACATCCGATTAGTAACGGTCAAGTGTTTTGCGAGGACATCTTTACTGTTTTATGATGGTTTATTAAAGTATGGAAAGGTTGTGCTGGTAATGTTAATATAAAATAGTATACTAAACAGTATTATTTATGGCTCATTTAGACGGGCGTTTTTGATGTCAGTTTTTTTTGGGGTGGGGACAGCAAATGGAATCATTGTTTCATATGGGTTTGTTCACGTGTCCATTTTTTTTTTTTTTTTCATGGCGTATGAACATAAAAATATGGATACAATACGCACTAAACACAGACGTAATGTCCGCATTTTTTGCAGATGCCCAGCAGACGCGCCCTTTTTGAATGAGCCTTTATTTTTTTGTCTTATGCATTTTTATTTAACTGTGTTTATATACTTAAAAATAATAATATAAGTGTAGTTAAACAGAGGTCTGAGACAATCCATCTATTCCACTGCTTTAAGCCTGTGTAACTCTATAGAGGCTGTAGTGCGACTTTTAATAAGAATTGGATGAATTGTGTAAATAAATGTAAATGGGTAAATTATGATTTGTATAAGGTTATGTAATAAAATAACCGCAAGAACCCTCAGAAAAGCTAAGCAGTGGGATGAGAGTAGGACTAATCCTGATAAGTGATTGGTGTTGTCCTTATTCCAAGTATCGTCCACCAAGTAACTAAAAATGAATTGTGTAGAAGATGAGCAGTTTAAGCAAAGACGACGTGAAAACAAGAGAAGGTAGAATGCAGAGCAAGAAAAAGCAGACTATGCAAATATTCCAAATCCAGTGCCTGATATGGAGCGGATTACCCCTCTGAAAGGGCCATAATAGACTATGCAAATATTCCAAATCCAGCGGTATCAAAGACCATTTGTACTTTATTAAGGCATAGTATTAAAATCCAAAGTGTGCGTCTTTGCCAACGCGTTCGAAACGGGCAGACCGTTCTTAGTCGTGGCAGCCATTATGGGTCTATTATGGCCCTTTCAGAGGGATAATCGGCGCCATATCAGGCACTCCGAATCGGTTGGAGGTGAGCTGGACTTTATATTATTACCAAGAAAAAGCAGAACTGTAGGTTGGGTAGATCATTTAACCGAATTACAGAGCTAGAAGATGGAAAGGGAAAGCTGTAGATAACTGGGGTAAAAGGGGTTGGCCACTTACACCAAACTTTTAAATGGTAAGTATGAGACCCTAATGGGGTCACCCACCTTAAACTTGCCCTGTTGAAGGTTGCTTGGAGCTGGAGGTTTATGCCCCTGTATAATATGGGTCACAGTCTTCTATCAAACTTTGTGTAAACATAAGTTGCCAGCCCTTTTAAGACCACCACTAAAATTAATTGTGTTTTAAAGTAAAATAATTTAGATGTGAAATTGATGTGTAAATTGACTCGGGCAGCTTTTGTATCTGTGCAGAGTCCAGTGTTGAGGAAGAACTCCAGAAGTTGCACGGCGAAATCAAATTTGCTCTGAAGGTGGACAGTCCTGTAAGTTACAAAGAGCATGGTCGTATGAACTATTGTAGATTCTAGAATGGATGACTAAATTTAAAGTTGAAATTCGTTATTTATTTATTTTCTCTTATGGTATAGGATGTACAAAAATGTTTAGATGCCCTTGAAAAGCTAGGAAGTCTTAAAGTTACCTCATGCATACTCCAAAAGAACACTGACCTGGTAGCAACACTTAAAAAGGTGAGGAAGCTACAACAAGAATTTATATTGTATGTTCCTGGGAAATATTCATAGAAACGCATCAGGGCTAAATGCAGAAATGGATTCATTTTTATTGTATAGATTCTAAAGATGTGCTTTTTATTCTTTTCTTTAAGGCATATTTTATTCTGCATGCGGTCTTGAGGCTCTAAACCAGGGGTCAGGAACCTTTTTGGCTGAGAGGGCCATAAGCGCCACATATTTTAAAATATAATTCTGCGAGAGCCGTACAATATGCTATTCTCGTCTCGGCATTCACATTCAGTTTCATTAATCTTCCATTTATAAACATTTCTTCAATTGGATGTTATTAACCCCTTAAGGACGCAGCCATTTTGTAGCTTAAGGTTCAGCCCGATTTTTTGGATTCGGACTTGCGTCGCTTTATATGGTTATAACTTTTGAACACTGTTACTTATCAAAACGATTCTGAGATTGTTTTTTCCCCACATGTTGTACTTCATTTTAGTGGTAAATTTTGGCAGATAAGTTTTGCGTTTATTTACAAAAAAAAGAAAATATGATAAATTTTTTGAAAAATTTGCCATTTTCGAAATTCTAAATCATTGCGTTTTCAGGCAGATAGATTTACCACCTAAATAAGTTGCTGAATAACATTTCCCATTTGTCTACTTTACATTTTCATAATTTCTGAAATGTCTGGATAATTTATTTTGATGTCACGCGGCTTACAAATAGAATATCGCTTTTCCGGATTTTCAGAATTGACTATTTTGGGGATAAATACAGTTTTGAATGAAATTTTACATATTTAGCATCAAAACCCCCTATATAACCAACCCATTTTCAAATCTGCACCCCTCAAGCTATCAGAAACAGCTTTTACGAAGATTGTTAACCCCTTGAGATCTTCATAGTAATTGAATCAAAATGGGGGTGAAATTTAGAATGGTCATATTGTTCCCTTATACGTTCATTTAGCACTAAAATTTACACATTTCCAAAATATAAAAAGAGAAAACCCACCATACAATTTGTTCTGCAATTTCTCCTGAGTACAAAGACCCCCCACATGTGGACATTACTTGTGTTATGGGGGCACAGCGAGGTGCAGAAGGGAAGGAGGGCGCTGCAGCTGCCAGGATTTTAGTTTTCTCGTTGCCCCCTTTTGAAGGCTATAAAATTTTCGCTTTTTCGTTATTTGGGTCATGTGACGGCATTTTTTTTGCGGGATGAGATGCTTTTTCCATTGTTACCATATTGGGGTTGGTATCACCTATTGTTGAAAATTTAGGAGCTTATTTTGAGGGCAGGAGTAGAAAAGCATCAATTCTGTACTGGATTTTTTACTTTTTTTTTTTTGGTGTTCACCGTATAGACTAATAATCATGTTATCTTTATTCTATGGGTTGATACGATTACGGGGATACCAGACATGAATATATTTTCTTAGGTTTTACTAAATTTGTCAAACAAAACCCTAATGTGGGGAAAAATCTATCATTTATGTATTGCCGTCTTCCAAGTGGCATAACATTGTTACTTTTTTGGCTACGGAGCTGGTTGATGGCTTGTTTTTTGCGGGACATGTTGTACTTTGCACCGGTATCATGTCTGAGTACATACGGTTTTTTGATCGCATTTTATAGCATTTTTTGTGGGATTGAAAAGGTAAAAATCATAATTTTTGGAGGGTTTATACCAGTTTTTTTTTACGGCGTTTATCGTGGGGGTTCAATAATGATTTACAGGCAGTCCCCGGGTTACATACAAGATAGGGACTGTAGGTTTGTTCTTAAGTTGAATTTGTATGTAAGTCGAAACTGTATACTTTATAATTGTAGTTCCCGACAATTTTTTTTTTTTGCCCCAGTGACAATTGGAGTTTCAAATTTTTTTGCTGTAATAGGACCAAGAATTATCAATAAAGCTTCATTGCAGACAATTTTAAGCTGATTATTGCAATCTGGGACTATTTTAAAGCATCCAGAGAGCTTTACCAGAGGTCACAGTGGGCAGAGGGGTCCGTCTGTAACTATGGGTTGTCTGTAAGTCGGATGTCCTTAAGTAGGGGACCGCCTGTACTTTTATTCTACGGGTTGTGTTATGATTTAGACTTTTTTTGAGTTATATGTCTCTTTATATGTTTTGGGAGTTTGGGGCATTTTTAGTGATTTATGACTTTATTTTTTTATTGAATAACTTTTTTTTTTTTACTTTTTCACTTTTATACCATGGGACATGAAGAAGCAATCTTCTGATTGCTTCTTCATGATAATATTCTGCAATACTGATGTATTGCAGAGTATTATCAGTGTCAGCCTATGCACTTGCATAGGCTGGCACTGTGCCAGTAAGATGACGTCACAGACGCCATCTTACTGGCAATTCTTGCAAGTAACTCTGGGGTCCAGATCGGACCCCAGAGTTACTATAGCAACGATCGGCGCCCCCCGAAAACGGTTCGGGGGGGCCGATCGTGGAGGAAAGACCCCCCCAGATGCAGGTTAGATGCCGCGGTCGCGCTGACCGCGGCATTTAACGGGTTAAGCACCTGCGATCGGAGACAACTCCGATCGCGGGTGTTACACTGGGGTGCCGGCTATTAGTTACAGCCGGCACCCCGTGTTTCCCGATGCCGGTTCGGCTCTGATCCAGAGCCGAGCCGGCATAAGCGCCGTGGCGGATATATCCGCCACTGAGCGCTAAGTCACAGCGTGAAGGGGTTAAAAAAAAATTTTCTGTATGAAGATAATTTCCCATAAACATAGCCATGTTGTCCCTTAGAAACGAGATGGCTTCCTCGGCTACGACCACGTCACATTTAGGCAGCAGTGGCCAGACATGCACAACTGAGCTCTGCCTGACCACCTGGCTTCAGCAATCATCATTACAGGACGGCTGTGGGACATGTAGTAATTCTCAGATATTTCATATACAAAAACTTTTTGTTTATTTGTGCAATCCCTTCAGCAGAGGTGGCCGTATCCGAGGAAGCTATCTCGTTTCTAAGGGACCATATCACTACATTTATGGAAAATTATCTTCACACAGGAACATTTTTTTTAATAACATCTAATTAAAGAAATGTTTATTAATGGCAGATTAATCAAAGTGAGTGTGAATGCCCAGATGAGAATACCCCTTTAAAGGGACACTGACAGAACAATGGCTCCAGCAGTGATTAGTACAGCAAGGAGTATCCCCCCCCCCCCTGTAGTTAGCCTCCACTGGACCCCAAAACAATGGTAATTCCCTGTAAAATAAAAAATAGATAATTTACATTCTAGCTTGCCCCCATGCAGACGCCAACGGCTGCCTAAGCTGCCCCCATGCAGACGCCAACGGCTGCCTAAGCTGCCCCCATGCAGACGCCAACGGCTGCCTAAGCTGCCCCCATGCAGACGCCAACGGCTGCCTAAGCTGCCCCCATGCAGACGCCAACGGCTGCCTAAGCTGCCCCCATGCAGACGCCAACGGCTGCCTAAGCTGCCCCCATGCAGACGCCAACGGCTGCCTAAGCTGCCCCCATGCAGACGCCAACGGCTGCCTAAGCTGCTGCAGAACCTCACATTAATGTAGAAATGCAGTGGTGGGGGAAGATATGTGGGGATGATGCAGAGGGGTCTCAGGAGAGCTTCATAGCTGCACACAGGACACTAAGGGGTTAGTGCAGAGTGTGAGGAGACACTGGGGGGAGGGAGCACTCATCTCTGGCTGATTCCCGGCTGCTGACTCCTTCTCCTCAGGTGCTGGATGTCTCCGGAGTGTGCAGCTCTCTCCTCTGTATGAATCTCCCGCGCTGCTACATCCAGTGCTGGGATTGGCTGCAGGCAGACAGTCTCCTCCGCTCCCTCTTTCACACATGGAGGAGGCTGCTGCAGGGAGGGAGAGGGAGGCGCCGCCCCTGAATTAACCCCACGTTCCCTGCGCCGCTCTGCCGAATACATCCAGGGGCATAACTACAGCCGGGGGTGCACAACAGGGGCCCCGGACATACGGCCGAATATGGGCCCCTGGTCTTGGCAGGCATATTAGCAGTTGCTGCGGCTGTAGTTATACCCCTGGATAGGAGCCCCGACTGCGAGCCAGATGCGGCCATCAAAAGAGCCAGATCTGGCTCGCGAGCCATAGGTTCCCGACCCCTGCTCTAAACCATCCTGGCAGTTCATCTTGTCATTCGGTTATTTATTTATTTATTTATTTATTTATTTTTTTGTTTTACTTTACCGCTTAAGGACACAACTTTTTTTTCTCTCATTTATTTCAAAAAAGTTATATTTTTATCCGTTCTTGTGACTTCAGGGTTTGTTTTTTTTTTTTTTTGTGTGTGTGGTTACAGTGGGTACAGAAAAACTTTAGTTTTTTTTCCCCATTGTTTCTTGCCAATTGGCAAAATAATTTTATTATGTTTTTTCTCATTAAAGGGGTTTTCCCATGATTAAGTTAGGCCCTATCCCGTGGATAGGGCCTAACTTGCTGATCAGTGGGGGTCTCATTGCTGTGACCCATACAGATCACAAAAACGAGGGGTCCGTTGGACGATAAAGATCATTTCAACCATCTACTTTACAATTTTACTCAGTTTTATTGCTGTTTTAGCTCCTATCTTTCTCCATGCTGCTCAGTGTAAAATCCCAGGTTGTGGCGGGGCCTCACAAAGCAGTCACATTCGTCTAATCCATTTGTCTAATCCATCTAGTTCTGTGGGGTGACAATGTGGTTAGATTATCAGGGTGCAGGTGTATATGCACTTTCACATAGAGATGAGACAGATCAGAGATGCATGCACGCAGGCTGACAGACGAAGGCTCCCCCAGATAACTTATCATCTTTGTTAAAAATATCGTATTGAATATTAAATCTTTTCCGTGTTCTTCAATATGTTCTAAAAATACCTTACTTGGTAGACATTAGGACTCAGTAATTATTATAAAAAGTTATATTTATTCTCGTCATCCAGGTGGTAGAATACAGAAAACTTGTGCAGATTATTAGTCATGTGTTACAGTCAGTCAGTTCATGAAATTATGTTCTGGTGAAGGTTTCATCATCTTGTGTTGGTCTTTCTTCTTCCATCTCTTCATCTACATTTCGTGTCCTTAAGTCTCGTGTGTGTGTGTGTGTTGCTAAATGTACCCATCCCCTATAAATGTTTGTACTGTGTATCTGTATTGTTTCTGAAAAAAACACAAAATCATCAATAAAAATGTTTTGATGTAAAAAAAAAAATGTACCCATCCCCCTTGGACAGAGTCACTTTTAAAGAGTGCACTCCTATAGAGTTACATTGTGCGCCAAATTCATCCATTAGGCTTGTTCACATCCATATATGGTAACATCCATAGGACACTACCATATAATGGTCTCTGTGTTAGCTGGTCATATAGGAAAAGGCGAACTCTTACCATGTGATAGGATGTGGTAGGGGGTTGCGTTCTTACATTATATTTGAGATATGTCAAGAATGTACATACAACACCAGTGTTGAACGTATATACCGCTGATTACACTTATGATTATTTCACACTCACTCGTATTTTAATCATATCACATTTGTATCTCATTGACCATGTTGTGCTTTATAAACTCTTGAGTACATATTCTCACCTTAATTAGAATGTTGTAAATCTGTAATATTTAACAATCTTGTAGTTTTGCAGCCTCTCTATCTGCTCACCATGTGCTGACAGGAAGTAATCAGCGAGTGTCTCTAAGCTCCATGCAGGGGTTGTGGCTACAGGCAGACACAGAAATCCATGATGACGCCTGACCCTAAGGGTGATGCCACACATGGCGTTTTGAACCCGTTTTCGGTCCGTTTTTAAGCAGTCTGTCTGAAAATTCACCAGTTTTAATTATGATTGGTAAAACCTGTCAAAAACGCATGCATTTTTTGATGGACTGCTTAAAATCGGACCAAAAACGGGTTCAAAACTCAGTGTGGCATCACCCTAAGTCTGAAGTTAAAGGGTCGTGTCTAGTGGCAACTGAAATTGTATACACCAGGACTGATGGAGACAAATTGGACTTGTATCTGTGAAATGCTGTATTTTTGTTAATAACAGTTAATTAGAGAATGTGTTATTTTGTTATCCTGAGTACATATAAGAAACTTATCTTCATGGGAATTCCCCTTTAATGGAGCAGACGGCCGCAATTGACTGTTTTGCTCCATTAATATCTATGGAGCTGATGGAGATTGCAAAGCGCAGCGTTCAGGATTTTTTGTCAGCTCCATAGAGATTAATGCAGCAGAACGGTCATGCGCGGCCGTCTGCTCTGTTAATCTGACGGAAATACGTGGGGACCCATCGGACCTCTAGTATTCGTGATCAGCACCGTGGATAGGGCCTAACTTTTCTTTGTGGGAAAACCCCTTTAATTTACACTCTGCACTCCATCTTGACACAAAAGAAATGTAGATATTTTTTAAAAAATTAAACAAGGAAAACTGATCTCACGCGGTCCTACCTATTTTAGAGCCTTTGCTCCGTATTGAGTAGAAGCACTTTTGTTTTTGTTAAACTAAATTTTTATTATTTTACTTTCCGTATTAAGACATTAAACAAATACAGACATACATTATGGGCCCAGTGGGCCTCAGATCATTCTACATACAAATGGATAGTTAAACATGCATCTGTTTCATATTTTTGTTTAATCTTTTCTGTGCATTTGTAGACCAAAACTTGACCAGCTCTTTAGATTCTTCCTTTATAAGGGGAAAAGGATGATTACTGGGGTGTGAGCTAGTATTGCCTAATTCTTTTATTCATGGAAGTCCAGAAATCCATTCCCATGGCTACCTGGAGTCTGTATGACCTGGAGCCCTAAGAGGGCCATGAACACCACATTTTAAAATGTAATTCTGGGAGAGCCATACAATAGGCACATGGCCCCAAGTAGAGGGGTAGCCATGGCACGTGGAAAACTCGCCTACCTGCTCTCCCTTCAGCGGCCCGCGCTCTTCTCTATGATCCAGGCACCGCTGCCATCGTTGCTTGGGCAATGGCACCTGGGTCATAAAGAGGAGTGGATGCCGCTATACTAACACAGGCGCTGTCACCTAAGCAACAGTGTGGCGATGGCACAACCCTGCCTGCATCCAGTGATCATCGCTGTGCGTGTCTTAGATGTACACACTCCCGATCACTATTAATCAATTATATGCCTGCGAGCCAGATGCAGCCATCAAGAGCCACATTATTAATAAAATAAATTGAAATGATCTGATATAAAAATAAACAGAATCCTAAACATGTTGGGTATTTTCGCATCCCACAAAACATATAAAATAGTTTTTCCCGCCATTGAGCTCAGTAACGGAAAATAGTGTCCAAATGTCCAAAATGGCACTTTATGACCTTTTTTTGCAATAGCAAAAATGTAATAATTCTCCAAAATAGTAGCAATGTAAAGACAACATGTACCGCAAAAAATTACTCATTTTAAAGTTATTAGCATCAAAATAGGGCAAAATGAAGAATTTTTTTATTTTATTTTTTTTGCATGAGGCTTGCATTTTTTAAAATTTTATTAAACCTTAATAAAACCTGTTTAAATTTGGTATCCTATTGATTGTACAAATCCAAGGAATAAATTGGAGGTGTTATTTGGAGTAATGCAAGCCATAAAAACTGTGTTCACAAGAAAATGGCACAAATGTGTGTTTTCTACAATTTCACCGCATGTGGAATTTTTTTACCAGCTTCTTAGTGCGCAACATGGAGTATAAAATGGTGTTATTAGGAAGTACAATTTGTTACACAGAAAACAAGCTCTCTTACAGCGCCGTAAAAATAATTTGGGACTTGGAATGAAAAATGGAACTGCAAAAAAGGGTATGCACTGGTAGTATTTATTTGTATTTTAGGGCACCAGTTTACTTTCCAATTTCATAGCCATTAGAATATAGGTTATGATACGGGATTTTGTTGGAGATTTTTTTAGGTCCATCAAAAGTAGAGTTTTTGCTGGGGGAGAATGTGACGTTTCTTATGCCCAAGCTGTTGAGCAGCTTGTATGTGTCTTGCCATAAAGGCTTTATTTTTGGAAATGATGTAACAAGTTCTTAACACCTGGAATTAGGGATCCTCTGCCATTCTTCCTTGCAGATCCTCTCCAGTTCCCTCAGGTTGGTTGGTGAACGTCGGTGAACAAACATTTTCAATAGATTCTGAATTGGGTTTAGGTCAGGGCTTTGGCTGAACCAGTCAAGAATGGTCACAGAGTTGTTCTGAAGCCAATGCTTTGTTTTTTTTAGCTGTGTGCTTGGGGTCACTGCCTTGCTGGAAGGTGAACCTTCTGCCCAGTCTGAGGTCCAGAGCACTCTGGTAGAGGTTTTCATCCAGGATATCTCTGTATTGGCCTGATTCATCTTTCCTTCAATTGTAACCAGTAATCCTGCCACCACTATGTCACACTGTTGCGATTGTATTTGGCAGGACATGAACACTTGGAGCATATTGTTACTGTTATGCTCGTCAGTTCCTGTCACAAAATCCGACATCTTTCTTACGAAACTGGGAGTGTAGAAATTTAAAAAACTATTGGGGCTCACATTAAGGCTGCTTTCATGCAGCTATAGCCATGGTGCTCGTCCGTAAACTTCCTTTTCCCCATTGATGGTACAGTGGCACACATGTTATTCCTTAAAAAATTCCTTGTGGGTTTCTAGTTTGCAAAAAGGGGTCTCTTGTTTGAGGTCCCCACTGTCCTAGTATTCCAGGGGCTCTCCAGATGCCTCTCGGTGCTGAAATTAATACTTGTTAAATCTGCCTCTAAAATTTCAGATGGCTCTCCTTTCAATCCCTGCCGTGTGCACCAACAGCAGTTTAGAATCTCATATGCAATAATGTTATATTTAAGAGACATTGGGTAACTATGGGGTGCATGTTTTTATTTAACCTTTTTATGAATATGAACTTTTGGGGGAGGGGGTAAATAAAAAGGTTATTTATAAATATTGAAGTTTCAATATTTGTAATCACTGTTGTGAAGAACAACTGTTGTGAATTTCCCCACTGTGGGACTAATAAAGGATTATCTTAACCTAAAGGGTTAAACTTTCTATGTTTTTGAATAGTTTAAGGGCAGTTTAAAAAAAAAAAATAGGCGATTTATTGGGAATTTCTGATATTTAGGCCTTTAAAAAGCACCTTTACAACTGCATTGTTCCCTAAATAAAAAATTTTAAAAATCCAAATTTTGTTACAATCCTTCCTGCAACCTAATAAAATAGGATAGCTAAAAAAAAAAAAGTTAAGCTAAATATTAAACCTTCCTCCCAGCATGGCTCACCAATAAACTGAGTATTAAACGGGTGTGGTGAAGTTGTTTTTACCTCATTGTACCTTTGTACTGTACCTTGATTACTGTTTTGGGAACTCATGTTGTTGTTACTCCTGTAATATCATTAGTGTCATTATTATTCGCCATGTGCTATAGCATGAGGTGATTGAAGTACAGGCGTCCAACCCTGCATCACATTGGAGCTGTTCAATACAGATGTCCTAGCCAAAGTCATGTTTGTCTGTATTTATTGAAAACCACTAAAACATTTTAACAAATGTTACTTTAAAAAAAAAAAAAAAAAAACTAAGCGAATATAAAGCAGACATATGATACCTGTCAATAACAACAAAATTTTCTGCTTTTCACTCATACCACCCAACTACCATAAATATACTCTACTATAAGCAGAGGTAGCTAATTTTACAGCACAAAGCTGGGAAAACATATTGACTCAAGTAAGGGTGGGAAATGCAGCCGCTACTCTAATAAAATGTTCAGTAGTCTCCAACCCTCAATAAAATGTGCAGCAAAGTGCCTCCATTACTAAAAATAAACTTAGTACTCCCCCTCTGGTGTTGACCCCTGGCATCCTACTCCACCCCTTCGGGTTCCTTGCCGCTCTGTTTGCCAGTGGGTGGCCTAGATGGGCAGCAGCACTGCCACGTCAGTTGTGTCCGAAGACCGCATAGATGTGCATTTGCTGGAGCGATCGGGTACCCAAATAAAGTGTAAAGGAGGGGGAGGAACTAAGTTTATTTTATTTTTTTTTTTCTCAAGTATAAGCTAATTGGGGCTTTTTCAAAAACTGTTATACTCAAGTATATACGGTAATTTCATGTTTTGAAAATGGAATTTAAATAGAAATTGCTGTATTTGCTTTGTTTAATAAATAAATGTAAACTGTATCGCCCACATTTTTAAATTTTGTAATGTTTTTGTTTTTTTTCATGACAAATAAACCAATATAATGTTTTATAAGGTTCAATGTATGTGTTCCAAAGTTATAATCATCCACAGTGACACATGTCAGATTTGTAAAATAGAGCCTGGTCATTAAGCTGTCAGTGATAATGGATAGAGTAAAAGTTTTGGGAAAAATCCTTCCACCATAGAGAGGGGAAAATGTCAAACTTTTTTTATTTTATTTTTTCTGTCCTGATGATGAAGTTCTCAGTTCTCCTTCACTGAGGAGGTTGGGGGGAGCGACTTACTTTAGCTTGAGATGTTTTGAGAAGGGGGAGGTTTTTTAGTTTTTATTGATCATGGTCCCAAGAAGAAAAATGAAAAATAAAAAATAAAGCTACCCAGATGTCCATTATTTCCATTATTTTTGCCACAAGTTTCCCTTTGTCTAATTACAACCATGCAACAGGTTAATGTGCCAGTACAATTGGCGGAGGGGGGGGGGTGATTTATCATTAAGTGGTTCCGGTCTCTAGAGAAATCCGCCAATAACCCAAACAGTACCTTGTAGTATACCTCTACACCATTTGAATGATGCTTTTGTTGTTATTGATGCCTTTCATCCAAAAGTTACTTTAGTTGTTCCACCGTCAGTCCTAAGATCCAGTCAAACTCCTCCACCTTCTGGCTGCTCAGACTGCTAACCCTGCCCCAGGCCTAGGGGCTACGTCACTCTCCTCCTCCGTAGGAGGTGGTAGGTTAGAACTGTTTGTGGTTACTGGGGGATTTTGCTGGTGACCAGTTCCCTTTTTAAGCAGGTTTCTTGGGAGCTTTTTGTTAGATTTGTCAGATCATAGTGGCTTAAACTGTTTGTATATGTGGGATATAAGAGTTAATGTCTTGACTGGATTTGAGACTTTTCACTGAAAACCATAAAATAGACCATAAAGTTGCACATTTTTTATGCAGCAAATTCCTAAGTATTTAGCCTGGAGGGGGCTGGGGAGAATTTGCACCTAAATTTGATACATCTGGATTCACTTGATGTAAGGCTAAAGTGAAATGTGCAGCAGGTTGGTAAGTATCAAATAAAATTATTTTGTGCCCCTGAACATGTGATTATGTTGTATTCTGCTTGTAGCTGGGATTTCTTGTAATAAACTAGGACTAGCAAAAAGCAAACTCTTCGCTATCCTTTTAAATCTATCTAGTCTTCTCACTCTATAAAACAGCTGTGTTTCTCACACACAATCATTTTATTCCCTTAAAAGATCCGTCGATACAAAGCTAATAGGAACGTTATGGAAAAAGCTGCTGAGGTTTACAGCAGAATCAAAGCTAGTATTCTCGGCTCAAAAACGGCAAGCCAACAGAAAATAAATGAGCAAGACAACAGTAATCAACTCTTGGCAGAAACTACCAAGGAACAAGATGAAGGTAAATGATTTTAAGATGACTAATATCAACATATGTCTACATTTTGTATTGTATATAAAAGTTGTCCATAGAACAAAAAACAAGGATTTCTTTGGTAATCCCAAAGAAATGGTTAAAAAAAAATCTTTAAGGTTGATTTTACTCAGTTTACAGGAAGAATATTAGTCTCCATATGTCTGTTGCTGAACTCTCTGTAATTGCATTGGTCATTTGATCTTTACTTCAAAATTTTATAACAGAAAAAAAATATCAGTCGCTGTAAATAAAACAACTTTTGTCCAGGTGGAACGCCACCCGTCCCTTGTCCATGTGCCAGATACACATTGAAACTAATGCTCTATGAATTTTTTGGTTTTTCATAGATGTATACATATTTTGTTTTGTGTGGTGTGTGTTTACTACATTTTAGACCTCTAAATACTTAACCAGTGGAGGTCTTATCGCTCGATTCATATACTGCAGATCTGTAACCATTTACCAGCATTTTACTAGAGCGTGGTGTTTGTCTTCATTTTTCACATCTGAAATCTATATTTCTAATGGTGTGATTCTTGTATTTATATATAAAAATATTTTTTTATTATTCAGCTCTTCCATTAAATGGAGATACTGTGTCCCTTGAAAGACAAGATAGGAGAGATGACAATGATGAAATCCCTATACCTGTCCAGAATGCTCCTGATGATGATGAAGACAGTGAGTATGCTTTTTAGGAATATACATGCTATAATCTTAACAGCTTTGTAACCACCATATTGTGTGTTTTTGTCCCATATAGACATGACAAGTTCCCTCTTAACCCCTTCACGCTCTGCGGCAGATATATCTGCCGCTGAGTGCAGTGACTTGGCTCGGGATTGGAGCCGAACAGGCATCGGGATACACTGGGTGCCGGCTGTAACTAACAGCCGACAACCCAGAGTAACACCGCAGTCTGAGTGGGCTCCGATTGCAGGTGTTTAACCCGTTAAATGCCGCAGTCAGGGCAACTGCGGAATTTAACCTGCCTTCTGGGGGTCTTTCCCCCACTTCCATTTTGATGTAATTACTATGAAGATCCAAGGGGTTCACAATCTTCCTAAAAGCTGTTTCTGATAGTTCTGATAGGGGTACAGATTTGAAAATGGGTTGATTTATATAGGGGTTTTTATGTTAAATTATGTAAAATTTCATTCAAAACCGTATTTATCCCAAGAATGGTCAATTCTGAAAATACGGAAAATCGATATTCGATTTGTAAGCTGTGTCACCTCAAAATGAATTATCCAGACATTTAAAAAAATTACACATATGGGAAATGTTATTTAGCATCTTAATTAGATGGCAAATCTATCTACCTGAAAACGCAATGATTTCGAAAATGGCAAATTTTTCAAAAAAATTATTTAATGTAAATGTACTTCATTTTAGTGCTAAATTGTGGATGATAGTTGTTTCCCCCTCTCACCACGACAGCACCCAACCAGAGAGAGGGATCCGCCCCCAGGGACAGGAAACCCAGACTTCAAATTCTGCGGTACGCCCCATCTCCTTCAGTGGTTTCCTGTCCCTGACGGGGGATCCAGTGAGTCTCGGTGAGGCTCAGGAGTCGCGGTGAAAGGGGGGAATGGGAGTCCCAGGTACCCCCAGGTGGCTGCACAGGTCCCCCGCCGAGGCTTACCGGAGGGTGGTCACTCGGCGGCGGTGGAGAGGTGAATGCTGCGAGGTGCAGCGCAGTCTGTGGGTGCGGGCGGACTCCGGCACGCCTCCGATCCGGAGTGGAGGCGTGTGTGTGGAAGGGCGGCTGAGCGCTGGCCTCTTCCTCTACGATGGTCTTCCCCAAAATGGCGCCGACTCCACTTCCGGTGAGGACCGGAAGTGACGCGCCGCCCAGCGTCCACATGGGAGATGACGTCAGACGCGGTAATTTTAAAAGGAGATCCCACACAGGAGTCCTGTGTGTTGTTTCTAGCACCCACAGCCAGCCACAGGAGTTGCTCCAGTCGTGGATGAAAACGGAGCTGTATCCTCACCACTGAATAAGATGAGTTCTAATGAAGGTGGTAGAGAGTCGGTGGACACCGCTACGGTAAAGTTTGAGTAGGGGGATAGTCCGCTGATTGGTGAGTGTGGCCTTACCATGCCTTTAAACTGGTTCTGATGATGTCTTATGTGATTCTTATTTTAGAGGGAAGAATCTCGTAAGGGGAAAGCCACTGTAAAGTCTAAGCATCATGCATGTAGAATCTGTGGAGATAATCTGCCTGACTCTTATTTAAAACCTGACTGTGACCAGTGTGTTCAGCGCCTGTTAGCACAAGAGCAGTCGACATTGTTTGAATCCATGCGTATGCTAATCCAGCAGGAAGTGCGTAGTTCTGTGCAAGAAATGAGGAGATCCCTCAGGTCAGAGAATTCCCCAGGCACTTCCAGGCAACTTGAAGATTCTGGCCCTAGTTCGGGAGAATCATCTGAGTCAGAGGAGGAGGACAGGTCAGGCAGACCCCTGTTTCCTATAGAAGATATTGATCATCTAGTAAAATTAGTAAGATCAACTATGGAGTTAGAAGATGAAAAAGAAGAACGCTCTGTAACAGACGTTATGTTCCAGGGTCTAGGAGAAAAGAAGAGAAAGGTTTTTCCTATCCATGAGAATATTTCCTCCCTTATCCAGGCAGAATGGCGCAAGGCAGACAAAAAGGTTTTTATCCCTAGAGCTATGAAGCGGAAATATCCCTTTCCTGAGAAGGAGACAGAGATTTGGGACAAGGCGCCAAAAGTAGATGTTGCCGTGTCTAAAGTGTCTAGAAAGAGTGCGCTTCCAGTTGAGGATTCAGGTGTGCTTAAAGATCCTATGGATAAGAAGGCAGATGGCTTCTTAAGGCGTTCCTGGGAGGCAGCAGCGGGCGCATTCAAACCCAATGTCGCGGCTACATGCGTTTCAAGGTCTCTTTTTGTTTGGCTTTCTCAGCTGGAGGAGAAGATTAAGGCTGGTGCATCCAGGTCACATCTCATCTCGGAGGTTACCACTGCACAGAAGGCCTCTGCCTTCTTAGCCGATGCCTCAGTGGACGCCTTAAGGTTATCGGCAAGATCGGTAGCCTTATCTAATTCTGCCAGAAGGGCCTTATGGCTGAAGAACTGGACAGGTGACCTCCCATCTAAAAGTCATCTATGTAGTATTCCCTGTGAAGGGGAATTCTTGTTTGGGTCTGCACTAGACAACATATTGGAAAAGGCAGCTGACAGGAAGAGAGGTTTTCCTAGTACAAGGCCTCAAGAGAGGAAGTTTTTTCGCCCCTCACGGCGATTTAGATCTCCTCAGAGATCCGGAGACAAGAAGGAGGGGTGGCGACCCTCTAGGAGGTCTAAGGGATTCATGTTTTCCCGGCCTCAGGATTCCAGTAAACGTCCCGGTCAGCAATGACGCCAGGGGTCCTGTGGGGGGAAGGCTCTCCCTGTTCAAGGCGGAGTGGAGCAAGATTTCAGGGAGCAAGTGGATTTTGGGGATCATACAAGATGGCCTAAAATTACCTTTTCTATCCCCTCCCCCACAGCGTTTCAAGATAACCTCAGTGGCCGGAAGAGCAGAAAGACAGGCTCTAGAGACCGAAGTAAGATCCCTATTGGAAAAGGAGGTGCTACGGCAGGTGCCACTGCAGGATCGAGGGACAGGATTTTATTCAACCCTGTTCCTTATAAAGAAACCGGACGGAACATTCCGGACCATTATAAATTTAAAACCACTAAACTGCTATCTAAAAGTGGAAAAGTTCAAGATGGAATCGATAAGGTCAACCGTAAACCTGCTCTTTCAGGATTGTTTTATGGCTTCCATAGACTTAGCGGATGCTTATTACCACGTCCCTATTCATCCGGACAGTCAGAGATTCCTGAGAGTGGCGGTGAGGATGGACGGCAAGATAGAGCACTTCCAATTCAGAGCTCTGCCCTTTGGAGTGGCGATAGCACCGAGAGTTTTCACAAAACTAATATCGGAGGTGGGAGCCTACATACGGAAATATCAGGGCACCTTTGTGCCATATCTGGACGACTTCCTGCTGATAGCAGGTTCGGCAGAAGAGTTGCAGATCTTAATAAAGGTGGTGATGAAGATCCTACATCGCCTGGGCTGGATGGTAAATCTGAAGAAGTCCTCCCTCACTCCGGCCAGATCAAAGATATTTCTCGGCATCACATTAGATTCCACTCAGCAGAGATCTTTCCTTCCTCAGGACAAGGTGGTGAAGATAGTAGCCTCGGTGGAGAGGCTGTACAGACAGCCATCCCCTACCATAAGGGATATTATGAGGACTCTGGGTCTCTTTACAGCGGCAATCCCAGCGGTGTCTTGGGCGATGTATCACGCAAGGCCCTTACAGCTCTTCATGTTGGAGAACTGGAGGGGGGACCAGTCCTCCTTGGACCAGAGGATTACACTTCCTCAACAGATCCTGGATTCCCTGAGATGGTGGCTAAGAGAGGAGAACCTCCAGGCAGGCCGGCCTTGGAGAGAGGAGAACCCTCTATCCATGATTACGGATGCAAGCTCTACGGGTTGGGGAGCCCAGGTCAGGGGCCTCTTATTCCAGGGATCATGGAACGAAGAATCCAGGAAAAAGTCCTCAAATCACAGAGAACTAGAGGCCATCCTGCAGGCGATCAGACAAGCTCTGCCGATGATTCGGGGGACAGACCTGAAGATTGCCTCGGACAATGTCACAGCGGTGGCGTTCGTGAATCGCCAGGGAGGTACCCGAAGCGGGTCCTTAATGAACCTCTCGCATCAGATTCTAGAACTTGCGGAAGCCAATCTAAGATCAATATCGGCGGTTCATATAAGGGGCAAGGACAACCTGCAGGCAGACTTCCTAAGCCGTCATCTCTTACGTCAAGGAGAGTGGTCCCTGAATCGGAGGGTATTCTCCAAGATAACCAGGCTTTGGGGTCAACCAGAAGTGGATTTATTCGCCACAAGAAAGAACAGACAGGTCAGGCTCTTCTGCTCCCTAGACCCGAGAGACCGATCTTTAAGTCTGGATGCCTTCACAATCAGGTGGAACTTCAGCCTAGCATATGCATTTCCACCCCTGTCTATTCTTCCAAGGGTTCTGAAGAAGATACGGCAAGACCAAGCCAGAGTTATTCTTATAGCCCCCTTCTGGCCCAGGAGGGCATGGTTCTCAGTATTGAGAGAGCTATCGATATCAGACCCTTGGATCCTCCCAGAGAGTCACGATCTCCTCTCCCAGGGCCCAGTATTCCACCCGCAGATTACGAACCTCCATCTGACGGCCTGGAATTTGAGAGGCGCATCTTGAGGGAAAAAGGCCTCTCGGACAAGGTAATTACAACCCTGCAGAAGAGTAGAAAAGTAGTTACCTCTAAAATCTATTTCAGGGTCTGGAGAGTATTCTCAGATTTTTGTTCCCCAGATAAAATAGACTTAGCTCATCCAAATATAGCTAAGATATTAGATTTCCTGCAAGCAGGATTAGATAAGGGCCTAAAACCTGCCACCCTTAAAGTTCAGATCTCTGCCCTTAGCTCCCTGTTTGAGTCTCCTTTAGCCTCTCATCCCTGGATATCTCGGTTCATAAAAGCGGCATCTCGTATGACCCCCTTTAGGAGATGTACGGTGCCCCCCTGGGACCTCACTCTGGTATTAAATTATCTGATAAGAGATCCTTTTGAGCCCCTGGAGTCTTGTTCACTAAAATGGCTGACCATTAAAGTTGTATTTTTGGTAGCTATCACTTCAGCCCGTAGGGTTGGAGAGATATCGTCTCTGTCATGTAGAGCGCCTTTTCTCAAGATCTTGGATGATAGAGTAGTTCTGATGACAGACCCGGCCTTTTTACCAAAGGTAGTCTCTAGATTCCATAGATCCCAGGAGATCAGGCTCCCATCCTTCTGTAGTAACCCTTCTACGGATAGGGAGAGAGAGTTTAACAAGTTGGATGTTAAGAGGGCCATTGAGCTTTATTTGGATAGGACTAGAGATTGGAGAAAATCTGATAGTCTTTTTGTTCTTTTTGGTGGCAAGAATAGGGGGCAGAAGGCCTCAGCGGTAGTTATAGCTAGATGGATTAGGCAAGCCATTAGCTCCGCTTATTTAGCAGCCGGTCAGCCGATACCAGAAGGTCTAAAAGCCCATTCCACTAGAGCAGTTTCTTCCTCATGGGCAGAATTTAGAGAGGTGTCGGTTAATCAGATTTGTCAGGCTGCCACCTGGTCTTCTCCACATACTTTCTATAGGCACTATAGGCTAAATGTAGCAGGTGCACAGGAACTTTCCTTTGGGCGAAGGGTTCTTTCTTCAGTTATCCCTCCCTAAGGATTTCATCTATGTTATTCTCTCTGGTTGGGTGCTGTCGTGGTGAGAGGGGGAAACCGGTAATTACTCACCGGTAATTGTGTTTCCTTGAACCACGACAGCACCCTGGTTATTCCCTCCCTTGTAAATTCTTTTTCACACTTGGGTGTTCAGTGTTATGTGTGTGTCACAGAGGTGTGAGATTCTCTCATTGGAAGTGATACTGAATGACACGGTGGTCAGAATTAATCAAGAACATTAAGTCCCATACAGTCTCTGTAATCCACTGAAGGAGATGGGGCGTACCGCAGAATTTGAAGTCTGGGTTTCCTGTCCCTGGGGGCGGATCCCTCTCTCTGGTTGGGTGCTGTCGTGGTTCAAGGAAACACAATTACCGGTGAGTAATTACCGTTTTTTTTTTGTTTTTTTTTCTCACATGTTGAAAGCAAAACTTATCTCATAACTTTTGAACACTGTTGCTTATCAAAACGATTATAACCATATAAAGCGACGCATGTCAGAATACAAAAAATGGGGCTGAGCCTTAAGCTATAAACTGGCTGCGTCCTTAAGGGGTTAACAAATAACCACATGCAACATCTAGTTTTTTGTTTTTTTAAATGGCCCGATATTGACACTGGCTGTACTAATATTAAAAAAACAAAACAAAAATGATTTAACTGGTGCCTGCGCAATTCTTCACCAATACTGTTGTGCACTCCAAGCTGCATTGTAGATCCACGGCTACAGGGATAATCTGCACAGGCCTTGTGGATGTAACTACAGTGGTAGCAGCATAGCCATGGGGTCTGCAGTGTCAGGGGGCCCCAGCATCTGCCACACTAAAGAATGGAGGATGTGCACCATTATTTATTATGTTGCACATTGTATATGTGTGTGCTGTCTGTGTATATGGTATTAAAAGTGTGTATTTGCTGCATACTTGTGCATATGTGATGTGTATATGCTGTATGTGTGTATATATATATTTGGGTTGCACCGATACCAGAATTTTTAGTGCAAAGCGATACCCAGAGAAGTATCGCGATACTCGATACCGTTACAATCCTTTCGATAAAAAATGGATTATCTGAATGTAACTGTCAACCAATGTTTTGAGAGCAGCTTTGGTGTTTCATGACAGTTTATTATATGTATTGTGGTCGTCCTGGGAATGTTAATATAAAATGGTATACTCAATGGTATAATTTAAGGCTCATTTAGACAGGAGTTTTTATGTCCGTGTGATGTATATATTATATTTTGTAGATGGCATACAGACCCATTGTCTGCTATGGGTCTGTTGACAGGTCCGTTTCTTTCACGTGTGCAGACAGTGAGACAAAAATTGCAGCATGCGTTATTCAATGGACCTGCAAAAAAACGGCACATGCATGACATCTGTATGCTGACTTTATTTTTCTCAAATATTGCTAGGCAACCAACTTGGAAGGGCAAAAAGATGATTAGAAACCCATCAGTTTTTTTTTTTTTTTTTTTTTTTTTTTTTTTTTTTTTGAATGTGTGAAAAAAGATGCATTGCATACAGACGTGAAAAAAACTGATACACTACAGACTGGACACAGACATCATGTGCACATTTTTGCAGATGTGCAGTAGACTCGCCCGTTTGAATGACACTTTTTTTTTTTTTTTTTTTTGCCTTGCACGCTTTGATTTTTTATAGTGATAAAAAGAGAGATTTGAGAAGATATACCGTATTTTCCGGGCCATTAGGCGCACCGGAATATAAGGCGCATTAGTCCGATGCGCCTTATATATGTAATATATAAGACTATAAGGCGCAGGGTCGGGGGCGTGTCGGAGGTCCGGGGGCGGAGCGGAGACCCGACGGGACGCGACGCGGGGAAGGTGAGTGGGGAAGGTGAGGGGGAGGTGGAGGAGGGCAGCGGACCATACTTACATAGGTCCCCGCTACCGGAAACAGCAGATCTCCAGCGGGAACTGCAGACCACGCGGCAGAAGTTGTTCGTGCCACGTGGTCTGCAGTTCCCGCTGGAGATCTGCTGTCTCCGGTAGCGGGGACCTATGTAAGTATGGTCCGCTGCTCAGCGCCATACATAGGGCGCACCGGACTATAAGGCGCACTTTGGATTTCCAAGGAAATCCAAGGCTTTTAAGTGCGCCTTATAGTCCGGAAAATACGGTACATAACATAAAATGTTAAATAAAATTCTTCCCCACCCATCCCCCTGCCATTGATAGTCAGTAAGCCCATAGTCTAGTGCAGTGATGGCGAACCTTTTAGAGGCCGAGTGCCCAAAATGCAACCCAACTTACTTATAGCAAAGTGCCAACACAAAAATTAGAAACAAAAAACACATAGGTGTTAAATATAGGGACTTGTGTAATAAACGTTAGAAAATCCTGGCAGTGTACTGCTGCTGTCCTCTGCTTGCCTAAAACTGTTGTATACTGTTCAGGGGAAGGATTAGGGGCAAGTACACCTGCAGCTGATAACCAGCATTGTAGATAGAATTGCCCCATTTTAATATTGATGTATTTTATTTATAGCTATGTCACATATAGGGGTCTTCTGACCTTTATACGTGACCCCAATCCCAGTGGTGTAAAAAGACACCAGTGGGCCCTGATGCAAACTCCAGATCGGGGCCCCCATATAATGTACCTAAAATCTTATACCTTATACTTAGTGTCCAGCAGGAGCCTCTCTTATTAATATACTGTCTAGAAACCCTCTTATTAAGTACAGCAGCAGTCTCCACTCTATAATAAATTGTCCATTAGCAGCAGTTACAGGACCGTGTGCTCTGATATACAGAATAGTTTGATAGGCAGACCGCCTCAGTGTGCGTTCACACGTTTTGTATGGACTGCACTTAAAAACACAAGGCAAATGCCAGGGGTCAGCTCTTGGTCGATCGCATATGCATTTCCAGCAGATGTGATTACTAACAAACATCAGATACTTGTTAGCAATCACATCCATTTCACTGGAAATGTAGATCGGGCAGCATGCTGCCCTTGAGCGCTTGTAAAGGCAAATGTAGATGTAGATTGATGGATAGTTTTATGATAGAGATGGATAATAGATGGATGGATAGGTAAATATGAGAGAGATGGATAGATAGGAGATAGATAGGAGATAAATATGACGGAGATAAGGAGATAAGGAGATAGATGGATAGATAATGAGGGTGCTGGAAATATATGAAATAGCTGCATGATGTAGTTTATTGATCTGTCTTGTCAGGGGGATATTTACAGGATAGTAGGGGAGAAAGAACTGATGCTATACTTTATATATGTCACTTTTTACCTTCCTATACTGCAGCTGCTACATGCAGCCCGGGCTCTGGTGATTCCTCCTCCCTTCGTGCTCTGCCCCTCCTCTCTTCTCCTCTTGGCTGGTCAGGTGACCAGCCCTCTGTGAGTCCCTGCTTTAGCAGGGGGGACGGCAGAGCAATGACTGTGCCTTCCTGCCGACATTACTGTGCTTAGGGGTCCCAAAAGAGCACATGGATACAGTGGGCCAGCGGCTGTCACTGGTCAAAGGGCCAGATCCTTATGCCCCTGCCCAATACTATGATGTGGGAGCAGCTTTATCATACTGCTCTCTTCTCCCCGCATTGGTTTCTATGGGAACCACAATAACATTCAGCGCTCCCGACAGCCGGAGGTTCAATGGTGACAGCGTGCGTGCCATAGGTTCGCCATCGCTGGTCTAGTGGATAGAGGCGCTGTATCTGACAAGTGGAGTGTGGAGGCTGTAAGTTCAAATCCCAGGTTGGGCAAAAAATTATTTGATTGAATAATTTAGAGCTTTATGTCAGGGGAAGCCCTGGGATATGTAGAAACGCCATTTATGGACAAATAGTTCCCTGATAACGTGGTACCTGCTCTGCAACAATTCTATACAAAGGATTCCCTGCCGTGAACACAGAAGTGCAGAATATGCAATCGGGAGACTGCACAGTCCATGTCCATCATTATGACTGTCAGACAGAAGCCTCTCTCATCAGCAGTAGCTTTTATGAGTTGTGTTCATTTCTGTGGAGAGTCTGGATCCAAAGGAGGTTTCTTAATTCCGACATAAGAGCTATACCACACATACATACACTCACCAGCCACTTTATTAGGTACACCATGCTAGTAACGGGTTGGACCCCCTTTTGCCTTCAGAACTGCCTCAATTCTTCGTGGCATAGATTCAACAAGGTGCTGGAAGCATTCCTCAGATTTTGGTCCATAGTGACATGATGGCATCACACAGTTGCCGCAGATTTGTCTGCTGCACATCCATGATGCAAATCTCCCGTTCCACCACATCCCAAAGATGCTCTATTTATGACATGGCGCATTATCCTGCTGAAAGTAGCCATCAGATGTTGGGTACATTGTGGTCATAAAGGGATGGACATGGTCAGCAACAATACTCAGGTAGGCTGTGGCGTTGCAACGATGCTCAATTGGTACCAAGGGGACCAAAGAGTGCCAAGAAAATATTCCCCAAACCATGACACCAACACCACCAGCCTGAACCGTTGATACAAGGCAGGATGGATCCATGCTTTCATGTTGTTGACGCCAAATTCTGACCCTACCATCCGAATGTCGCAGCAGAATACGAGACTCATCAGACCAGGCAACGTTTTTCCAATCTTCTACTGTCGATGAGCTTGTGCAAATTGTAGCCTCAGTTTCCTGTTCTTAGCTGAAAAGAGTGGCACCCGGTGTGGTCTTCTGCTGCTGTAGCCCATCTGCCTCAAAGTTCGACATACTGTGCATTCAGAGATGCTCTTCTGCCTACCTTGGTTGTAACGGGTGGCGATTTGAGTCACTGTTGCCTTTCTATCAGCTCGAACCAGTCTGTCCGTTCTCCTCTGACCTCTGGCATCATCAAGGCTTTTCTGCCCACAGAACTGCCGCTCACTGGATGTTTTTTCTTTTTCAGACCATTCTCTGTAAACCCTAGAGATGGTTGTGCGTGAAAATCCCAGTAGATCAGCAGTTTCTGAAATACTCAGACCATCCCTTCTGGCACCAACAACCATGCCACGTTCAAAGGCACTCAAATCACCTTTCTTCCCCATACTGATGCTCGATTTGAACTACAGGAGATTGTCTTGACCAGGTCTACGTGCCTAAATGCACTGAGTTGCCACCATGTGATTGGCTGATTAGAAATTAAGTGTTAACGAGCAGTTGGACAGGTATATCTAATAAAGTGGCCGGTGAGTGTACATGTAATTTTTATCAGTCAATTGTTTCTCCTTTCATTATTTGCCTCGTCCTCCAAGTATGCACAAGTCAGTGAGCTTTCACTTATTTTCTGCTTTATAAGTACCGCTCGCTGACCGATTGCACCACTAGAGCTCTTTCACTTATTTTCTAGCCCAAATTCGTTGTCACTTAGATCATGTGATTTCCTTGTGACCTGTCTTATAGGGGTTTTCCCATGAACCACAGGATTGGGCCTAACTTGCTTATCAGTGGGGGTCTCAGTGATGAGACCCTCACAGATCACAAAAACGAGGAGTCAGATGGGATCCCAGGTACCTCGGTTGTACCCCTCGTTGCTCCTGGAAATTAATGGAGCAGATGGTCGCCATTACTGTTCTGCTCCATTTGTCTCTATGGTCGGTGAGACTCATGCGCAGCTGTCCGCTCCATTAATCTCCGGGAGCAACAAGGGGTCAGACTGAGGTACCTGGGACCTCATCAGACCCCTCGTTCTCGTGATCTGTGGGGGTCTCATAACTGATCAGCAAGTTAGGATAGCTCCTGTGGGTCGTGGGAAAACCCCTTTTAACTGTCAAAATAACACCACATACAGCGCCATTACCGCAGATAGAATTATACAGTTTTATAATAAAATATATCATCGACCTTGAAAATTGAGGAAATGGTGCTCTGAGATCCTGAAATTGTCTTCATGGAAATATATTTGAAACCCTTTCATATAGGGTATTACCGGTGTATGTTTCTCCTGTAACTGAGGCGCTTGTTTTGGTTACAAAAATACATTTTTCTCCAGTTTTTGTCACTTTAATCCCCCAAAAACCTTAAAAAAAAAATAATAAAAAAAATCTGTGACAGAACGTGACGTTTTCCAGATCCCTGAGGGGTACGCAAGGTTAATTATCATTTGCATAGACACTCCCTGGACGTATGGGTTCTAGGAGGCGCAGCAAGTGGGTTAGTTGTCCGCACAACTTCTGTAGAGCACAACACTCACCCACAACCCTGAACGGCTGAAAGACCCCTTAGCCTCAGTGGGACACGGCAATACCTAATGTGTCTGTGATTTTTACTGTTTATATATTTTATATCAGTTCTAGGGGAAAGGGGGTGATTTGAACTTTTATTTATTTTTTTTCCCACTATTTCTTTGACCATCTAGGGTTAATGTACCCTAGATGGTCTGATTGTTCCTACCATATACTGCAATACTATTGTATTGCAGTATATGGCATTTCTGCTCACTATACATTATAATGAGCCACAGGCCTGCTGCTTGGGCTTGCAGGACGCTTAGCCTGTAGATGACTCTTCTCCGTCATCTGCCTGAGGCAGGAACAGGTTGCAGGGTAGTGACCACAACCACTAGGTCTGGGAGTCACTGTAGCATACAGTAGGCAGAGGGCTGGAGCAGAGGAAAGAGACCTTATGCTCGAGCAAAGCCTAATGATTCGGGGCGCCCTTCCCACAGAGCAGATCACCAGACACCAGATAGAGTTCATTGAGCAATCCACATATTCTCCACCAGAGGGAGTCAAAATGCAGATTCATGGCAGCAAGCAATCTGCATACTTGCCACTAGGGGGAGATAGAATGCAGAATCGTGACACATATGTGGAAAGTTTGCTGGTCCATGCGCAACTGCTCAAAGGATTTGAAGCCTTCCCTCCGAACACAGCCGAACTAAGCTAAGAACGCCTTTGAATTCCAGATGGAAATGCCTTCCAGCCACAATATCTCTGGTAAAGCAACATTGTACCAAATAGTACGGTAGTATTAGAGGTAGACCTGGGAACTCCGAAAATACTTTTGGCTCTGGACCATATCTTGTCTATAAGAATTATTGTTGGTTTACGGTTAAGGGGACTACCACCAACATGTTTTTTTCTGTCCTTTTTCAAGATCTAAACCCCATTCATGCATTAGAAACCAGAGAGAACAGTGTGGCCTGACAGAATATCACCTTGGTATGGTTGGTAATTTATCTGTGGGTTATTTCTTTGGGTAAACACTAGTCAATGTAAGAAAATCTATATTATTTCAGCCTCATCGTCTACTTAAGGTAACGTCCACATAAGGGGCAGTGTTGTGGGGAAAAACTTAGTAGATGCAGGGATATACAGTATATCATCAAAAGATTATACATCCTCAATCCCTTCAAAAAGGACAATTTGATGGCACAGATCCACTCTAGGGGAATATAAAATAATATATCTTTTGTAAGGTTGCAATAGTGGTGACTTATACATTTTAAAAATACATAGGTATACATAAGAGGGAATTTTTATATGATATACAGAGGTCAGAATTTCATAAAATATATAGGATATAAAGATTAATCATTAAATTCAGGAATTGATGTTCTTGGGTATATTCACATTCAGTTCTTATAAAATATAATCGGGGTCATTTACTAAGGGTTGTGCTGCTCACTAGCTGCTAGTTTTGTGGGTTAATTTGCCTGACCAGTTCTCTTTTTAAATAACCAATCATAACTGGTGTCCTCTTTGGATGGACACTGTGTGTTATAAGTATAATTTATGGATGGCTCCATAAACATTTCTGTATCTCTGCTGCAGTGACAGGGGTCCACCTGCGGGGGTGGGGGTGCAGTATAGACGTTTGTCTGGAATATCACTAAATTCAATAAGTCCGCTCCTCTGAGCCCTGCCATGTCAATTTTCCACCCTGGGATACAAAGTCTGAGACCCGAAGTGAAGAGATTAAAGGAGAGGAGCAGAAAAACAACAAAAAACTAAAGGGCTTCAGCTGGGAGAGGGCTACTGTTAATTCTGCTTTCTTTCTTTCTTTCTGCTTTCCCATGTTTTATTATTTTATCTCCAACTTAACCCTGGGACGTACAAACTATGTAAATTCCCTCGGCAAAGCTGGTTATTACTGGCGGTGAACCTCCTAACCGAAAATAACACCCAAATTTCCGAAATACCACTTTGTGCAACTTTTTGATCAATTTTATTCAGTTTTGTATGTGTTGCAAAATGACGATAGTCTCCAATGTGGTAGCAATGAAAATGCGAATTGCAAAATGAAGCAATATTTATTTTAAAATTATTTTTTTATATTTTTGTAAACAAGGTTTTAATTTCTCAAAATTTATTAAAACACAATGCCTATATTATTTTGGTCGTTAGAATCATGTGGATACCAATTTTATAAAGGGGAGGTGTCATTTGGAGCGCACAGTAAGAGACTTAAACAGAGTCCACAAGAAAATGGTGCAATTTTTTTCCCTTAATTTTCAACGCATTTTGGATTTTTTTTTTCCTTGCTTTCCAGTATATGCCTTGACACATTAATACTGACACTAGGAAGTACAATTTGTTACGCTGAAGACAAGCCCTCATATTGTTCTGTAAATAATACTTCTGTGGTCAGTTTGTTTGCAGCCAGATCTTGTTGCAGTGAGTACAGCAGATTTTTGTGGCCAATGTCTTAAGTGTGACTTGCGTTTAAGGGACTTAAGTTTGAGGGGCTTTAGCAGGTAACTGCTGTATTTTGTGTTACTTTGACTGTAAATTCTTCTTTCTGTGCATATTTCTATTGTAATCCCCATTAGAACAATGGACTCCATAAGTGGCATTGCTACGCAGTGTACATCCTGTGCCATGTATGCTTTCCTTGAACAGCCGTTCGAGGGGGAATACTGCTGTGTGGAAGCCTGGATCTAAATAAGCAAGTTTCAAGGCTGCGGGCAATTGACAATATGGAGTGAAGTTTGCTGCTCCTAGAGCACAAACACTCTGGGGAAGATGGGTGTGGGGAGGGGAAGTATGGAGGCGCAGAGTGAGGGGGCAGCTAGTTGGGTAACATGTAGAAGGCGGGGTAGAGGGAAGAGTTGTAGGGAGTCTAGTCCTGATCTGGTGCACACCAATAAGTTTGCCAGGCTGGCGGATGAGGGGGATATCAGCTCTGGGGTAGCAATGCTGCAGCAAGACGTGGCCTATAGCAACCAGGGGCCTGTCTGCTCCAGTAAGAAGGGGAATGGGAGCACAGGCAAGGTCAGACAGGTGCTGGTAGTGGGAGATTCGATTATTAGGGGAACACACAGGGCAAGTTTGCCGGGTGCTCGGGTTCGGCATGTTGCGGATCGGGTTGACAGATTACTGGGAGGGGCTGGTGAGGAACCAGCGGTCATGGTCCCCATTGGCACTAATGACAAAGTAAGAGGTAGGTGGATGGTCCTTAAAAATGATTTCAGGGATTTAGGCCATAAGCTCAGGGCAAGGACCTCAAAGGTAATTTTCTCCGAAATACTACCTGTACCACGTGCCACACCAGAAAGGCCACGGGAGATCAGGGAGGTAAATAAGTGGCTCAAAAGTTGGTGTAGGAAGGAGGGTTTTGGGTTCATGGAGAACTGGGCTGACTTTTCTGTCGGCTACAGGCTCTACAGTAGGGATGGGCTGCACCTCAATGGGGAGGGTGCAGCTGTTTTGGGGGAAAAAATGGCTAGAAGGTTGGAGGAGTGTTTTAAACTAGAGACCTGGAGGGAGGGCAACTACACTTGTGCAGGGCAAATAGACAGTGTAGAGAGCTGGGAAGAGTCATAGTCCATGGGGGAAGAAGGGGGGCTGGAATGAAATTGGGGAATAAGAACAAAAGGAATACGGACAGGGAAAACCATATAAAGTGTATGTACACAAATGCCAGAAGCCTCACAAACAAAATGGAGGAACTGGAACTCTTGATGTTGGAGCGAAAATATGATATAGTGGGTATCAGTGAGACATGGCTGGACAGTAGCTATGACTGGGCTGTTACTATAGATGGTTATAGTCTTTTTAGAAAGGATCGTATAAATAAAAAAGGGGGAGGGGTTTGTTTATATGTGAATTCTTGCCTCAAGCCTGTCTTGCGAGATGACATCAGTAACGCAAATGTGGAGTCCCTATGGGTGGAGATAAGGGGAGGGAAAAAGAATAATAAAATATTACTAGGGGTTTGTTATAAGGCTCCAAATATAATGGAGGCAGCAGAGGAAATGCTGATAAGTGAAATGGATGCGGCTTCAAAGCATGGTGAAGTACTTATCATGGGGGACTTCAATTACCCAGATATTGACTGGGGGGCAGAAACCTGCAGATCCTTCAAAGGTAGCAGGTTCTTGTCAACAATAAAAGACAATTACCTGTCGAAGCTAGTCCTGGAGCCAACAAGAGGGGGGGCAGTGCTGGACCATATCCTAACCAACAGACCTGATAGGGTATCAAAACTACAGGGAACCTGGGGAATAGTGATCATAATATCATTGATTTTGTATTACGCTTTACTAAGAGCGTTAGTGAAGGGGCAACCAACACTCTAAACTTCAGGAGGGCAAATTTTCAGCAACTAAGGGAAGGCCTTAAAGGAATAGACTGGGATAATGTTCTCAAAGACAAAAGCCCCCCCCCCCCCCCAAAAAAAAAAATGGGACTTTTTCTCATTTATTCTGAAAAAGTCCTGTGAGAAACACATACCTTATGGGAAAAAGCATAAGAGGAACAAGAAAAAGTCAATGTGGCTAACTAGTCTTGTAAGGAAAGCAAAAAGCGAGAACGATGAGATGTTTAAGGTGCTAAAACGTGAAGGTAGCGATGAGGCATTACAGAGAGAAAAATAAATCCTGTAAAAAGCAGATAAAGGCCGCAAAAATAGAGACTGAGAGAAAAATTGCCAGGGAGAGCAAAAATAATCCCAAATTATTTTTCAAGTATATAAATGATAAGAAACTAAAAACAGAGAGTGTGGGTCCCCTTAGAAATAACATGGGGGTCATGGTGGAAGGAGATGAGGAAAGGGCCAATCTACTGAATGTTGCCTTCTCAACTGTCTTTACCCAGGAAAATCCCCTGGTGGAAGACACAATGAGGAATAAGGTAAATTCTTTTTGGAATGTCAACAGTTTAACCCAGGAAGAGGTACGGCGCCGCCTCGCAACCACTAAGATAGATAAATCACTGGGGCCAGATGGCATACACCCCCGGGTTCTTCATGAACTATGTACGGTGATAGACAGACAGAGTCACTGAGGACTGGTTATGTTCCACAGGACTGGCGCATAGCAAATGTGGAACCAATATACAAAAAAGGATCAAATAGCGATCCTGGAAACTACAAACCCGTGAGTCTAACTGCTGTGGTGGGGAAAATATTTGAGGTGTTTGTTGGAGATGCTATCCTGGAGTATCTCACTGTGCACAACCTTATAACCCAGCGTCAGCATGGGTTTATGAGAGATCGGTCCTGTCAGACTAATCTGATTGGTTTCTACGAGGAGGTAAGTTCAAGACTGGATCTGGGGGAAGGTGTGGATGTTGTATATCTGGACTTTTCAAAGGCATTTGACACCGTGCCACATAAAAGGTTGGTATATAAAATGAGACTGCTGGGAATAGGAGAAAATCTGTGTATTTGGGTAAGTAATTGGCTTAGTGATAGATAACAGAGGGTGGTCATTAATGGCACATTCTCAGATTGGGTTGACGTTACCAGTGGAGTGCCACAGGGGTCCGTATTGGGGGCACTTTTTTTTTAATATTTTTATTAATGATCTTGTAGTGGGTTTACACAGTCAAGTTTCAATATTTGCAGATGATACTAAGCTGTGTAAAATAATAAATACTGAGGTGGATAGTTAAGCTTCCACAAATCCCTCTGTAATGCTAGAGGAGTGGGCAGAGAAATGGTTGATGAGGTTTAATGTAGATAAATGTAAAGTTATGCACTTGGGCCATGGAAACAAAAATTATAATTATGTTCTAAACGGTCAATTACTTAGTAAAACTGGAGCTGGAAAGGACTTGGGGGTATTGGTGGATGGTAAACTTAATTTTGGTGACCAGAGCCAGGCGGCTGCTGCTAAAGCAAATAAAATTATGGGATGTATCAAGAGAGGACTAGATTCTCGTGATAAAGACATAGTTTTGCCCTTATGCAAATCCCTGTTCAGACCTTTACATGGAATATTGTGTATAGTTTTGGGCACCAGTGTATAGAAAGGATATAGTAGAGCTGGAACAGGTGCAGAAGAGAGCAACCAAGATTATTAGGGGAATGGGGGGATTAGAATACAATGACAGATTACAAAATTTGGGTTTTTCAGTTTAGAAAAAAGACGACTGAGGGGAGACCTCATTGCAATGTACAAATACCTGAACTGACAGTACAAGGATCTCTCCAAAGATCTCTTTATACCTAGGCCTGTGACCAGGACAAGGGGGCATCCTCTACGCCTAGAGGAGAGGCGATTTTACCATCAACATAGACAAAGGTTCTTTACTGTACGAGCAGTGAGACTATGGAACTCTCTGCCGCAGGAGGTTGTTATGGCGGACTCTATGTACATGTTCAAGAGAGGCCTGGATGCCTTTCTGGAGAGCAAAAATATCACAGGTTATGGGGATAAAACATTTATTTAATTCTTAAAGGTTGGACTTGATGGACTTGCGTCTTTTTCCAGCCTTATATACTATGAAATGGAAATGTAAAGTTTTTGGTTTTTGCTCTCCACCTTCAAAAATCCATAAGACCAAGGTCATTGATGAGTTGAAGGGAATCTGTCATTAATTTTAAGTATTCAAAGCCGCATATAGTGTTAAATAGCGGTACTATTTAACATGTAAGCAAAATGGTTGACTTCTGGTTAGAAATTACAGCATAGATAGAGGAAGGGCCGAGGGTAGTTTGAATGCAGAGCTTATAGGCAACCTGTCATCAGATATTGGCCTAATAAACCACTACCAAGATGTTGACTACAAGCTGAGCAGCTTCCAGATCATGTTTATATTATGGTCTGGAGTGGTGGAATCGTACAGAAAATCTACTTTTGAAGTGAGATGTAAACTGATTTAGTGAAGTCAAGGAGGCTGAGAATTTAACACTGAAGTCTGCTTTCCATGCCTCAGAACGCCTCTTCACTATAAGTGATGGTCCTGCATCCAGGGACCTCATTGACTAGGTCTCCTGAAGTCTGGTACATGATATCAATCACACATGGGAGGGGGTGTTTTCAGAGGCAGGGAGAGCTTGACTTTTGTGTTAAACTCTCTGCCTCACTGACTATATAAATCTAACTTGCATCTCACTTCAGAGTTGATATTCTCGATGATGTCACCAACCTGGGCCATGACAGAAACGTGCTATAGAAGCTGTTCAGCTGCTTGACAACATACTGGTAATTTATCAGGTCAATTTGTGATGACAGGTTCCCTTTAAATAGAGCTCCTCTATTATTTAGTCTGTACTTTCGGTAAATTTATGCATCATTCGACAAGAAAATAAAACTTTTGCCAAATGTAAATGTAGGGTTTGTTTTCCCCTAAGAACATACTACTTTGCCAGATATAATAATGTAATTTACATATATTGTTGCTACTGTTTTGTGACTAATTTTTTTTTTTTTTGTTTACATGTTTGAAGACATGCAGTCAATTTAATGCAGTCACAGAGTTTCCTGGAAGCTGAGGAGCAAAACCTTATGAATTATACTTGTTAATGTTGTAAACTACCCCTGAAATGGCGATATTGTATCTTGGAACTTGTATTGTAATCAGATTTTTTTGTTTGTTTTTGCTTAGATATTTTTGCCACTGAGCTTCTATCAATTGATATGAACATAAATGTTTTTTTTATAAATGTACTGTATATGAGTATTTTTTAGGTGTTATTGTAAACTACTTTGTTGGCTCAAAATATGCCTGATGAAATTACATTTCTATATATTCAAACATACACTTTTAAGGTATGATGGCCTCTTGTCTATAAACCTACTCCTGTCTGTTTGGGGTTTAGTTGTTTGTTGAGGTTCATAACGTAAAAAAAACATTAAAACCCGGATATAGGTGTTACACAGTTTTTCTACATTTCCATAAAAGATTACTGGTGTTGTAAATAAAACTTAAGTTTATTAAAGTTATACACCTTTTTAATACATGTTGTATTTTAACTCCACCATCTTTTAGATGTCTGCTTTAAAATCAAGAATAAACTGATATTGATTGTATGTATTTCAGCATGGCAGTAATAGATGTTAAAAAAAATGCATCCTTTCATTTCATCATGGAGCCTGTTTATTTCAGCCTTGCAGATCAGCTACACCAACTCAAGCTAATCAGGGGTTTAGGTGCTGAAACCATGTGAAAATGTGTTAGATTGCTTTTTTTTTTTTCCTCCCAATGTGCTTTATTGAAACTCTCTCCTTTTGGTTAGGATTTGTCGTGGTTTTTTTTTTTTTATTTTCCCAACACCTCCACATCGGTACAGACATGAAGGATTCCACACCTCCAAGTGAAAGAAAACCACTTGGAACATTTCAAAGGGGCCCCTCCTCCTTCATACCTCAGCCGTTTCTTATCCCTAGGGAAGAATTGGCAAATTCCTAATGCCCCTGACTGCACTACAGGAAATCCTATGGGATGGTAGTCAATCTGTAGGGCTGGTGTAGGCAGTAGGACACATAAGGCAACCATGTTCTCCTGACAGTACATCTTTCCCATGAAGGTATGAATGGCTAGATTAGGAAGTTCCTGGACTAGGCTCAATGGAGTCTGCTGCAGGCATGTTAACAGCTGAGAGAGCTACAGGGCGCCGCCCCCCTCTTCTCTTCTGACTGGGTGAATGAAAGGAAGGTTTCGGGTGGGGGAGCATGTAAATCCTACCGCGTCAAGGACTGGACTTTTTTTTTTCTTTTTTTTTTTTTTCTTCCCATTCCCCTTATGTGTATTCTGGCCAGCTCAGACATGGAAGGTGATGGGGAAAAATGATGTGTGGAGGAGAGACAGGCTGAAAAACTGTAGTGTTGTGGTCTGTTCTTGGTCTGTTGCTACTTGTAGCACCACTTGAAATTTCCTTCTTTTTGCCCCTTCCCTCCACCCAAATCCATCCCTTCTCTAGAACCTGTGGTAGTTACTAGGGGCCCGTTATAATTTTTTTATTTTTAGGAGATTGCTCAACCTAAACTACTATCACAGAAAATAAGCTTTATGTTGTACAAATCTATCGAAACACTATAAGGCTCTTTGTTGCGATTTGTTTTCAGATTGTTGTGGTGGATGAAATCACCATTGTCTTGTATAAAATGGGTATTCTCATCTAAGGCATTGACCTTTAATTCACTGGCTATATGTCAAATGTACCTATGTCCGGATAGCTTCCCATAAATTAAAAAAGTTGAAACAAACCACGGTAGGGAGGAGAATAACAAAGTATGTAATAATGCATTAGTCTATCCCTATCCCTACATAGTGTGATACCATGTGGCTTGTTGGAGAACTAATATATAACCTATTGTTCTTCCTTTGAAAAAGAGGAAGAAAAGATCCAACAATGTAGCACAATTTGAAATGAAAGGAAACTAATAGTGATAAAAAAAAATGAATGCTTTATTTTGATCAAAAGGCAAATGACAAACACTGGTTAAAATGATTCTACCCCAAAGGGGACACAAGATAAGGTTGCACTCCAGACAACAGATCATAAAGAAAAAGTCAGATATTAGGTAAAG
This sequence comes from Engystomops pustulosus, assembly GCF_040894005.1. NCBI lineage: Eukaryota > Metazoa > Chordata > Amphibia > Anura > Leptodactylidae > Engystomops > Engystomops pustulosus. The sequence goes on along the minus strand of NC_092411.1, from coordinate 161,464,294 downwards.
GCACCAATGGCCATATCTATCAGTTAAGTACTGATGGGAAGCATGAGACAATTAGCAATTTGATAGAAAATAATGATGAACATTACAGATAAACAAAGTATAGCTTACCCATATTGAAGATGATCGTTGCCTGGAATGACAACACCCCGACGCGCGTTTCGGCTGGTTTGCAGCCTTCGTCTGGGGGTGGAGTCATCAGGGCAACGAGCCACATTAAAAATACACAGGTAACCAATAGGCATGCCCGGAGATGGTCAGGTGACCTGACCGGGTGGAAAGTCACGTCATTACGTCAAGCTATCGCGAGATCACGCTACGAGTGAGTAGGAATGAAGGCGCGCATGCGCAGTGGAAACAGCGAGCTCCTCTTTTTCAAAGGAAGAACAATAGGTTATATATAGCTTCCCATAAATGTAGCCTTGTTGTTCCTTAGAAACAAGATTGTTGTTATTGGGGATAGGACCACCGCTGCTGGAGGGATTGCTCAAAGGAACTAATAGTTTTTGTATGGCCGGGAGTTACTGCATGTCCCACAGCCGTCCTTTGGTAATAAGCGCTGAATCCAGGTGGCCAAGAGGGCCTCTAAAGCGCATGTCTGCCCACAGCTGGTAGACCGCTAAGGGACAACATGCCTTCATTCATGGAAAATCATCTTCACGCCGTTTTTTTTCTTTAATGCAATTTAAGAAATGTATGTATATAGCAGATTAATTAAATGTGAATGCCGAGAGAGAGAGATCGCTTCAGAATTCAAGAAGGAGGAAGAAACTCCTCATCCTAGACCTTCTAAAAGAAAGAAATTACTTGATTGCAGAAAAAGATGCAGCCCTGGGGAATATATTTCTGAAGGTTGATGCTCCAGTTGCTGGAATCTCTGAGGTGGCATCTCTTCCTTTAACCATTGGGTCTTTAGCAAACTCTAAAGGACATCTACCACCAGGATGAAGGATTGTAAACCAAGCAAACTCACATATTGGTGTGCGCCCCCTCTGGCAGGAACTGCTTTTTATAAGCTTCTTATGCCCTTGTTTTTAAGAAAAAAAAAAGGCTTAAAACTATAATGCTCTTATAGTACCTGAAGCCCTCAGGCTCATTTGCATAATTTTAAAAGCATTTTTTTGTAGATGTAAAGTTATGCATTTGGCCAATAGGAAAAAAAAAGGTTTTAATTTTACAAGTTTACAATTAGACTTGAAGTAAAATTAATTTTAGTGACCAGCGCCAGGCAAATTCTGCTAAAGCAGGGGTGCACAGCCCGTGGCCCTCCAACCCTCAGGTTGCGGCCCCTGCCCTGCTGTCTCAGCTTCCAGTGCAGCAGCGTGGCTGCTATTCACTGCAAAAACTGAATAAAACAAATGTGCAGTAAGCCTGTCCTGTTGTACAAATCGCATGACCATCTGGCTTCTCCTCTATACAGCCTCCTGCAGAACCAGGTCACAGTGAGAAAGAGGAACTAGAACTGAGGGCGACAAGGGGGGGAGGATTAGAACTAGGGGCAGAATTGGGGGGGGGGGTAGAACTGGTGGCAGTACTATAGTAGTTATGTAACAATAGACAAAATGGAGGGTTCAAGCACACGTTATGCAAAAAACTGTTAAAAATAATCCATATTTAACCCCTTTCCGACATTTGACGTAATAGTACTGCATGGCGGGAGGTGCGTTCCCGCAAAATGCAGTACTATTACGTCAAGCTTCTGGCCCCGGCCAGAAGCTGTGGGTGTCGGCTATATATTATAGCTGACACCCGCCTCTAGGGGTGTTAACCCCTAACACGGGGCATTTCGCAAGAATCAAAACCCCCCCGCGGCGCTTACCGGGGGGGTCCGTGGTTCCGATCGCAGCCCCGGGACTGCCGGTGCCCGGGGCTGCGCGATCCTCCTCCGTGAGCCGGGGCCTGCCTTCTGGCAGGACCCGGCTGTAACACACTGAGCATGCGCAGCATCTGTATTACACTGTGTAAGGTGAAGAATAGCTTGAACAAGTGATCAGTGGATCACTTGTTCAAGCTAACCTGTAAAAGTGAAAAAACACAGTTAAAAACATTTAATAAAAACATTTTTTAATAAAAAGAATTAATTAAATAAAGATAAAGTCCCCTAAACACAAACATTCCCTATATTCATGCAATAAAGTGAAAAAAACACAAAATCGCCAAAAACCCCACATATTTGGTATTGTCGCGTCCGTAACAATCCGTACAATAACTCAGAAACATTATTGGGCCCGCTCGGTGAACACCGTAAAAAAAACCCGAAAAACTCGCCAAAAATGTAAATTTTTCATAAAATCTCTTCACAAAAATGTTCTAAAAAGTGATCAAAAAAAGTTGTGTGCCAAAATGGTATTAATTGAAAGGACAACTCAACACGTAAAAAATAAGCCCTAAACCAGCTCTGTCAACAAAAAAATATTAAAGTTATGTCCCCGAAAAGAAAAACAAATGAAATTTCCTCTATATTCGTTTTTTTCCAGTAAAATTGTAAAAATAAATGAAAAACTATATAAATGAGGTATCACCGTAATCGTAGTGACCTATAGAATAAAGATTATATAGTATTTTTAGTGTATGGTGTACGACCCCCAAAAAAAACAAAAAGAAAGGAAACCAAAATTGACAATTTTCTTTTCACCCATACATTCAAGAGTTAATAAAATCTCATCAATAAGCTAATGACCCACTAAAGTGAAGTATTTGTAAAGTTTATCTCATGTCGCAAAAAATAAGCCCTTATATGTCCAAATTGCCAAAAAAATAAAGATTGTATAGCCAATAAAAAGTGACAATGCATAATCTGCTCTGAATGGAGCAGCTTCCCTTCGATGCCCTGGCGTGTGCCCATACTGCAGGTTACCACCACATATGGGGTATTGTTATATGCGGGAGGGATTGGGTATCAAATTTTGTGGAGCCTTTTGATATTTTATCCACTGAGAATTTGTACATTTTTTGAAAAACACATTAATTTAGCCAAAAAAAATGTACTTTCAAAATTGTATCCGATTTTGTTTTATCCCCTGTAAAACAATTAAAGGGTTAATAAACTTCATAAAAGTTGTTTTATGTACGTTGAGGGGTGTAATTTCTATAATTGGGTAATTTAAGGGGTTTTACTTTTATTTAGGCCTCTCAAAGTGATTTGAAACCAGAGCAGGTCCCTCAATAGCAGGATTTTGCGGTTTTTATGAAAATGTGAAAAATCGCACCTAACGTTCAAAAGCCCATAACATCCTACAAAAATAAGAGGATGCCTAAAAAACCATGTCCACATAAAGTAGACATTCGGTTAATGTTAGTTATTACGTTTTTTTGCTGTTATGACTATGTGTGGAAAAAGTAGAACATTTTGAAGTTTGAAAATCGAGAATTTTTCCAAATTTTCACCAAATATCTGATTTTCTCATAAATAAATGCAAAACATACCACCAAAATTTTTCAACTAACCTGAAGTACAAAGTGTCACGAGAAAACTATTTTAAAATCACTTGGCTATGTTAAAGCGTTTCAAAGTTATAACCATTTATAGTCACACAGGGCAGATTTGAAAAAATGGGCCGTGTCAGGAAGGTGAAAAGTGGCTTCAGCGTTAAGGGGTTAATACATCCTTGATAAAAATAAAAGGACACACAAACATACCATTCTGGTTTGTTTGTGTCCCCGTAATCCTATTTTACTTTATTATATATATATATATATATATATTTTTTTTTTTTTTTGCTGAAACACTTAATTTTTTTGTGTATTGTTAAGTCTTTCTTCAAACTGGGCAACCAGACTAGTATTTGGGATTCCATGCACTCAGCTGCCCATTACATTTGTTTTCCAGACCTGCTATCAGTGAGCTGTCCTTTTTCTTTTTGTCTGTAAAATTTATAGTAGCTATATTATTGTACATAGGGGGCAGTATTATATTAATTATATTCGTGTACATAGGGGGAACTTTTATTTTCTATTCTTGTACATGGGGGCAGTAATATAGTTGTTATAATATTGTACATAGGGTGCAGGAGTATAGTAGTTGTATTCTTGTACATAGGGGAAAGGAGTATAGTAGTTATATTCTTGTACATAGGGGGCAGGAGTACGGTTAAAATTTGCTTAGTGAAATTTCCCTTTCTTTGAGTCCGTGAGGCAGCACATAGAAATGGGACTTTGTTCCTCTAGGTACAAATCAGAAGAGAACAGGTTCATAAGCGGTACAATCAATTAATTACCCGTCTGGTAACCCATCAAATAAGTAGGCGGCAGACCCTTGTATTTTTAGTAAGCAGTAACAAACAAGGGGGTGGGCAGTCTGTGCTGCCTCACGGACTCAAAGAAACGGAAATTTCGGTAAGAAAATATCAACCTTCTTTATCGTCCATTCAGCAGCACGTACACATGGGACTTGCGAAGCAGTGCTAATGGGATGGAATTTGGGTCACCTTGAATAACACCGCTTTGCCAAAGGCTGATCTGTATGAAGTTTGGATGTCCAACTTCTAATGCTTTATGAATGTGGAGGGGGATGCCTACATAGCGGCTTTGCATATCTGTTGTAGACAGATTTGGCCAAATTCAGCCCAAGATGCTGATGTAGAGCAAGTTGAAAGAGCTTTGATCTGGATAGGAGGATCTTTGCATTCCTTGATTGTATCTTTCAACCATCTAGAGAGCGAGGCTTTACTTGCTCTTTTTCCCTTGTTCGGCCCATGGAAAAGAAGGAAGAGAGAATCTGATCTTCTGTAGGTAGATGTAATATCTAGGTAATTCATAATTGTTCTCCACTCTTGGTGGTCATCCTGTGGACGAGGAAAGAATGTGGGAAGGACAACTTCCTGGTTGATATTACTAGAAGAGACCACCTTTGGAGTGAACTGCGGATTGACCCGCAGGACAATACAGTCCGGTAGGATGTGGAGATACGGATCCTTGGATGAAAGAGCTTGTAGCTCACTAATCCACTTGGGAGATGTAATCGCTGTAAGAAATAAAGCTTTAAATTACACATATTTTAAGGAAGTTCGAGGTTTTGAATGAAGGACCCCTTAAAGCCTGCAAGACTAGGGGTAGATCCCAGGAAGGAATTGGTTCCTTGATAATGGGTTTTAAATTTCAAATTGCTTTGAAAAATCTTGAAATTAGAATCAAAATTTTCAAACAATTCTCTAATTGAGCATTGATAGCTGTAAAATTCACTTTTGGACTGTTTGTACTTTTAAGCCTTTATTGAATCCTTCTTGAAGGAACTGGAGATGGAAGGGGGAGAGTATCCCGTGGCATCTCTGCGGAGGCACACTTCCATGTTCTGTTGTAGACTGAAACGGTTGCTGCTTTTCTTGCAGCAAGGAGTGTAGAGATCACCGAATCAGACAGCCCAGATTGGGCTAATGTACTCTGCTCAGCCTTCAGGCTGTAAGCTGAAGAAGATTCGGACAAGGATGGTGGAAACCCCTATAAAGAAGCAAATATGCACGGGGATGAGGCTTCATAAGTCTCCCTCTGGATAGAGACGGTATGAGTGAAAACCACGCCCCGGCGTGGCCAAAATGGGGCGATCAATATCGCCAGTGGATATCCTATTGTGGAAAAGGAACAGAAGAGGCTCAATTTCTTGTTGTCCACGGATGCCATCACGTCTATCACTGGCAGGTCCCACCTTTGTGTTGTTGAACGGAACACTTCGGGGGCCCCATTGCCCTGGATGTAGAAAAACCCTGCTCAGAGTATCTGCTCTCTGAGCACACCGCAAATATGGACTGCTGAGAGGTCCAGAAGATTTTCTGCCTAGATGAATAATGTTCTGCACTCTTTGAGGAAAAGCGGGCAGCGGGTCTTACGGCCTTTAGCTCTTTGTGGTTTGAGCACAAGGTCTTGTCCTGAGGGGACCAATGATTTTGGACCCTCTTGTCTTGTACATGGGCACCCCAATCCCAAGACGAGGCATCTGTGGTGAGAATGACCGGATGATGATGCGTCAGACTCCTTCCCTGGCGAAGCTTATGTTGATGAGTCCACCATATTAAGTCTACCCTGGTGCTGTGAAAGAGCGACATGAGAGCATCTAGGCTCAAGTGGGAACGATTCCAGGTCCTCAAAATGTCTCTCTGCAGAAGCCTTATGTGGGCTCTCGCCCTAGGGACCTCTTCCAGCGCTTTGGTCAACAGGCCTAATGTTTTCATCGCTAAGCGGATTGGGAACCTGAGTGACAGAATTCGGGAAGACACTGCTGAAGTCAATTTCTTGACTCTGTCTTCTGTAAGGCAAATGTTCACCTGTTGTGAACTGATAATAAAGCCTAGAAATTATAATCCTTGAACAGGCTGCAGATGGTATTTCTTCAGGTTTATTAAGAAACCGTGCTTTGTCAGGGCTTTCTGAGTCATCTGTAGATGAATTGTCAGTGCTGAGATGGAAGGAGCGATCACTAGCCAAACAAAGTCCCATGTGTTTGTGTTGCCGAACGGACGATAAAGAAAGTAGTTATATTCTTGTACATAGGGGGCAGTATTATATTAGTTATATCCTTGTACATAGGGGCAGTATTATAGTAGTTATATTCTTGCACATAGGGGGCAGTATTATATTATGTTCTTGTACGTAGGGGGCAGTATTGTATTAATTATATTCTTGTACATAGGGGAGAGTATTATATTAGTTATATACTTGTACAAGGGGGCAGGAGAATAGTAGTTATATTATTGTACTTAGGGGGTAGTATTTTAGTAGTTATATTCTTGTACATAGGGGTAGTATTATACTAATTCTGTTCTTGTACATAGGGAGCAGTATTACAGTAGTTATATTCTTGTACATGGGGGGCAGTATTATAGTAGTTATATTCTTGTACATAGGGGGCAGTATTATAGTAGTTATATGCTTGTACATAGGGGGCAGTATTATAGTAGTTGTATTCTTGTACATAGGGGGCAGTATTATATTAGTTATATTCTTGTACATAAGAGGCAGGAGTATAGTAGTTATATTCTTGTACATAGGGGGCAGGAGAAAAGTGGTTATATTATTGTACACAGGGGGAGAATAATAGTTATATTCTTGTACATAGGGGCAGTATTATATTAATTTTTCTTCTATATAGGGGGCAATATTACAGTAGTTATTTTCTTATACATAGGAGGCAGTATTATAGTAGTTATATTCTTTTCCATTGGGGGCAGTATTATATTAATTATATTGTTGTACATAGGGGCAGTATTATATTAGCTATTTCCTGATCATCGCAGGGGAAGCACACACAAATGGGTTTTAATGGGTTACCAAGCAGTACACATGAACTAGTTAAGGTGCCCTTAAAGAGGGCGGAAGCACTAGGAGACTGTGTATTTTTTTTGTTATCTCTAGGTCAAGATACAAACATGACCTATGCTGCTGCTGTTCTTGTGTACACGCTTCACACAGTGGGGTGTCCCATGTTCCTCAGATGAGAAGGTGTACCGAGATTGCCACTGTTTCAGCAGCCTAAACATGGGCAGTGTTGAGCCTCTGTACACGACTGCCCTCCCCGGGTTTCGATACCCGTAAGGCTGTAATGGCCTTCAGAGAAGATGAAGGCCACCTATGTCACACTGCAAGCCCCACCTATCCCTATTGCAGGAGCAGGATCGTCCGGATGTGATGTCGCACCAGTTTCTGGTTGCACTTCAGGTGAGGGCAGGCCAGGCCTATGTGATTCTCATGCTTACAGCACCGAAGGTGGTGTTCCCTTTCTGGCGGTGTGGCTGAAGACCGGATGTGACACAGTCGGTGTCTGGAGTTGAAAATTCCGTAGCCACAATGTGCAGATTTCCCTCTGCTTACTGAGGTAAGAAATGGCTATTGTTATGCTAATGCTCCCTGGTGTGTATTCACACTGTGCTGATTACTGCTGTATAGGCCCTGCACACCCTGCTACACAGCTCCTGTATGGGTTTGTATACTGAAGTATATATGTGGCTATGATACTTAAACTCTCATTTACTTTTTTTTTTTTTTAAGTCTTACATGTAGCAATTAATCTTCTTAATACGGATACAGTCAACTGAAGTTGCGGCTGTCGGCTGTATATTTCTCCGATCACGGGTGTTAACACCTAACACGCCGCAGTCATGCTGACTGGGGCATTTAAAGAGAATCGGAACCCCCTGTGGCGCTTACCGGGGGGGTCCGCTGCTCCAATCGCAGCCTTGGGGATTGCCAATGCCCCAGGGCTGCACGATTTTCTTACAGGAGCCCGGTCCTGCCTTCTGCGCAGCATGTTATATTACACAGTGTAATACATCTGTATTACATTGTGTAAGGTGAAGAAGAGCTTGAACAAGCGGTCAGTGGATCGCTTGTTCAAGCCAACCTGTAAAAGTAAATTAAAAAAAAGTTAAATACATTTTAATAAAAAGAATGAAATAAAGTTAAAGTCCCCTAAACACAAACATTCCTTATACACATGTAATAAAGAAAAAAAAATACAAAATCGCCAAAAAAACCCCACATATTTGGTATTGCCGCGTCCGTAACAATCTGTACAATAACTCAAAATTGTAAAAATATATGAAAAACTATATAAATGATCTGATCTATAGAATCAAGATAATATAGTATTTTTAGTGTACGGTGTACGACCCCCAAAAAATACAAAAAGAAAGGAAACCAAAATTGACAATTTTCTTTTCACCCATACATTCAAGAGTTAATAAAATCTCACCAATAAGCTATTGACCCACTAAAATGAAGTATTTGTAAAGTGCATCTCATGTCGCAAAAAATAAGCCCTTATATGTCCAAATTGCCAAAAAAATAAAGATTGTATAGCCAATAAAAAGTGACAATGCATAATCTGCTATGAATGGCGCAGCTTCCCTTCGATGCCCTAGCGCAGTGGTGGCGAACCTATGGCACGGGTGCCAGAGGTGGCACTCTGAGCCCTCTCTGTGGGCACCCAGGCCATCACCCAGCACAAAGGTCAACATTCAGGACTACTCCTGCAGTCACAGGCAGCCCAGAACTTGTCCTGTTCTGCACTATTTTAAAGTGACTTGAAGTACAGGAGGAGCAAGGAGGAGTGGATAGAGCTGGATTATAATTGAAGCCCCTTCTCAGGGCCTGCGATTCATCCTGTTAAGGAAGCTACAATAATAATCCAAATTTCTCGATCTTGCTACTGTATTGGTGTATTCAGGATGCCAATATGCACGAAAATATGTGGCTTTCGGTTGTAGTTTGGGCACTCAGTCTCTAAAAGGTTCGCCATCACTGCCCTAGCGTGTGCCCATATAGCAGGTTACCACCACATATGGGGTATTGTTATACGCAGGAGAGATTGGGTATCAAATTTTGTGGAGCGTCTTGGTATTTTATCCACTGAGAATTTGTACATTTTTTGAAAAATGCATTAATTTAGCCAAAAAAAAATTTACTTTCAAAATTGCATCCTATTTTGTTTTAACCCCTGTAAAACAATTAAAGGGTTAACAAACTTCATAAAAGTTGCTTTACGTATGTTGAGGGATGTAGTTTATGGGGTTTTACTTTTATTTAGGCCTCTCAAAGTGACTTGAAACCTGAGCAGGTCCCTCAGTAGCAGGATTTTGTGTTTTTTATGAAAATGTGAAAAATCGCACCTATAACATCCTACAAAAATGAGAGAATGCATGAAAAACCTCATCCACATAAAGTAGACATTTGGTGAATGTTAGTTATTACGTTTTTTTTCGGTTATGACTATGTGTGGAAAAAGCAGAACATTTTGAAGTTTGAAAATCGAGAATTTTTCCAAATTTTCACCAAAAATCTGATTTTCTCATCAATAAATGCAAAACATACCACCAAAATGTTTCAACTAACATGAAGTACAAAGTGTCACGAGAAAACAATTTCAAAATCACTTGGATATGTTAAAGCGTTCCAAAGTTATAACCACTTATAGTGACACGGCAGATTTGAAAAAATGGGCCATGTTAGGAAAGTGAAAAGTGGCTTCAGCGTTAAATCAATAGGTTGAATAGGGAGAGTTATGGTCCATCTCGGCCCAAAGGCAACTACACTTTTGGATGTGTTATCTTAAGGAGATCATGGTGGTCCAATTCCTGGGGTTCTAGCACCCTTGGGTCCAGAGATATAAATATCTCTGGGTAGGACCATAGCAGATGGGTCAGATTTGGTATCAATGCGATTCAGGGATTCACCCGGATCCAATGATACCAGAACCCTGACCCTATGACTTCCCCTTGGCATACTATGATTTCTCCAGGGTTCTTGATGTAATACCAGGTAGGTGGGACCCGTGACTCCTCCTGTTGGGTGGAGAGAAGTGTGTCTGCACCTGATATAATCTGACACCTCTACGGCCACATCATCTTTCACCTGGGGGAAACCTTACCATCCCCAAGCGCAGAGAGGATCCTAAAGTGTGGACTACCCATCCCCATTAGGACTACACACAAGGTAACTAACTTACTGAACTGCTGATACTTGTAGTCCTACCTTGTATTTTGTACTCTGTGTAACTGTATATATCTCTACTGTATATATTGTTTTGTATAGTGTGTCCTAAAGGCAATAAAATATAAAATCTAATCTGTGTTGCTCTTTTATCTCGTTTCACGAATCTCCCCATCCGTGCTTCGCTCATATACATGCTACCGGGTTAGGTTCCTCACCCTATATAATCCCGTTACGGATTGGGCTTAAATCAAACGAGAGCTGGTGGCAGCTCCTTGGCTTCAGGGTTGTAATCTATTGTTGTGCAATTTCTGAAAGTTGTGTGGACAATTTGAAATCACATCCTGCTCCTCTCAGAACCTGTGCGTTGTGGGAGTGTCAATGAAAGGATAACTAAGTGACCTTGGGTACCCTTCAGGGGTCCAAAATGTCACGATTTCCTTCACAGATATACTAATGACTTTTTTTTTTACACTCCCTGTTTCATAGTGTTTCAGCCCTTATTGATATGCTAATTAATTAGTATTATGCACTCTCTGTTTTCAAGGTGCCAGACCCAGCATTAGATGTATAGGATGACTTTTACACACATAGGGGCAGATTTATCAAGCTGTCTGAAAGTCAGAATATTTCCAGTTGCCCATGGCAACCAATCACAGCTCAGCTTTCATTTTACCAGTGCTCATGAATATTTTAAAGGGGAGCTGTGATTGGTTGCCAGGGGCAACGAGAAATATTCTGACTTTCAGACACTTGATAAATCTGCCCCATAGTGTTCTGGTTATTAACCCTTGTTTTATTCTGTTTTGTAACATATGTCAGCTTCATAAATCTAAGCATAGACTCTGCACTAAGTGTCAGCAGCTACTTCCTGATAATGCAAGTTCTGATAAATGAGTCTTCTGACAAATCTGATACTAATAGTAATTAGGAATACTATGGGGCTGACTTATCAAGTGTCTGAAAGTCTGAATATTTCCAGTTCCCATGGCAACCAATCACAGCTCAGCTTTCATTTTACCAGAGCTCATGAATATTTTCAAGGGGAGCCGAGATTGGTTGCCATGGGCAACTAGAAATATTCTGACTTTCAGACACTTGATAAATCTGCCCCTACATGTTACACTGGGACAAAGTGTCAGGCCTGGTAAAGGCTGTCAAGCAGACTTTAAAGGACACCTGTCATCAGGTCTGTGTCACTTGTCCTGTCACCTCTACCTGTTGGAGCAGCTCACAAGGATCCCATCCCAGCCTTTATCTAGTTATTTCATACATTATTCATTGTAAAATCATCTATTTTTTATCATGTAAATGAGGCTGGTCACATGGTCAGAGGCAGTGATGTCGCCCCTGTTACCCCTCCCCTTTCCTCCCCCTGCTCATGTCTGTGTGTAATGTATAGTAAAGTATTGCTAGTGTGTGCTGCATCTGCTGACATGCTGCATCCTCCTAATATACAGGTGAGAGACACAGACATCAGCTACACATGAATCTGACATGTTCTGCTGTAACATGGCTGCCTGGAGCTGCTGTATCTCTCCTATATACACACACACATGCACACACAGGCTGCAGGGGGTGTGGCCACCAGCACCAGGAAGCACATCATTATACAGCCTCACATCATTATACAGGCTGTCAGTCAAGCACTGGGGGTGTGGCTGTGCCTCCCACTCATGAATAGAGTGGACAGCTTGAATATGCTAATGCTTCATTGGATATTTCACAGGTCATTTGCATACAGCTTTAGGACCTCATTGCTTAGGTTTACAGGCATGTAGAGAGACAATGAAGGGATAGAGGCAATGCTCTCTAATGGCAGTTTATGAAAATATATTTAGTTTAGGGGGGTTATTTTGCATGACGGGTTCTCTTTAAGACGTGACAAAAACATTTTCTCTCTTTTTTTGATTGATACAGTAGCTGGCTATGTATTATACCAAACATTGTAAATTCCCCCTGCGAGGGGTATGTGTTTTGCTGTGACCTATTGTAAGGCACCATTCTGTTCCCTTTAATAAAATTTGGTTGAAACTAGAATGTGACAAAAACACTGAACATAAACCTAAAAGAGATGGATTATTTTACTTTCCTGTGACTAAGGCAAAGTTCTGCTAGGGCACCCCATTCTAGAGGAGTGGATTAAGTGCTGTCCATGATTACAGATCTGAAAAGAAAATCTTCAATTTATATCTTCCAGCAGAGTGGCCCACTTGATAAAATGGCCAGCAGAGTGCCCCCCTTTAATAAAATGGCCAGCAGAGTGCCCCCCCTTGATAAAATGGCCAGCAGAGTGCCCCCCCCTTGATAAAATGGCCAGCAGAGTGCCCCCCTTGATAAAATGGCCAGCAGAGTGCCCCCCCTTGATAAAATGGCCAGCAGAGTGCCCCCCCTTGATAAGATAAAATGGCCATCAGAGTGCCCCCCTTGATAAAATGGCCAGCAGAGTGCCCCCCTTGATAAAATGGCCAGCAGAGTGCCCCCCTTGATAAAATGGCCAGCTGAGTGCCCGCCCTTGATAAAATGGCCAGCTGAGTGCCCCCCCTTGATAAAATGGCCAGCTGAGTGCCCCCCCTTGATAAAATGGTCAGCAGAGTGCCCCCCCTTGATAAAATGTCCAGCAGAGTGCCCCCCTTGATAAAATGTCCAGCAGAGTGCCCCCCTTGATAAAATGGCCAGCAGAGTGCCCCCCCTTGATAAAATGGCCAGCAGAGTGTCCCCCCTTGATAAAATGGCCAGCAGAGTGTTCCCCCCTTGATAAAATGGCCAGCAGAGTGTCCCCCCCTTGATAAAAAGGCCAGCAGAGTGTCCCCCCTTGATAAAATGGCCAGCAGAGTGTCCCCCCTTGATAAAATGCCCAGCAGAGTGTCCCCCCTTGATAAAATGCCCAGCAGTGTCCCCCCCTTGATAAAATGCCCAGCAGAGTGTCCCCCCCCTTGATAAAATGCCCAGCAGAGTGTCCCCCCTTTGATAAAATGCCCAGCAGAGTGTCCCCCCTTGATAAAATGCCCAGCAGAGTGTCCCCTCCTGGATAAAATGCCCAGCAGAGTGTCCCCTCCTGGATAAAATGTCCAGCAGAGTGCCCCCCCTTGATAAAATGCCCAGCAGAGTCACCCCCCCTTGATAAAATGGCCAGCAGAGTGCCCCCCTTGATAAAATGCCCAGCAGAGTGTCCCCCCCCTTGATAAAATGCCCAGCAGTGTCCCCCCTTGATAAAATGCCCAGCAGAGTGTCCCCCCCCTTGATAAAATGCCCAGCAGAGTGTCCCCCCTTTGATAAAATGCCCAGCAGAGTGTCCCCCCCCCCCTTGATAAAATGCCTAGCAGAGTGTCCCCCCTTTGATAAAATGCCCAGCAGAGTGTCCCCCCTGGATAAAATGCCCAACAGAGTGTCCCCTCCTGGATAAAATGCCCAGCAGAGTGTCCCCTCCTGGATAAAATGTCCAGCAGAGTGCCCCCCCTTGATAAAATGCCCAGCAGAGTGGGTCCTTAAAAAAATTATCGTAGTACTCACCCTCCGGTGCTGTCCCTCGGCGTCCTCTTCTCCCTGCAACAGGTCTACGAGTTCCCGGCTGGGCCGGCAGAGAAACTATGACTGCTGCATTATAGTTCTGTGCTGGCAGGTCACTGCCATCTGCCAGTGCATCTGCTGGCCCAGCCGGGAAGCCGAAAACCTGCTGTGGGGAGAAGAGAATGCTGGGTGACAGTACTGGAGGGTGAGTACTACGTTTACGATCACTCTGGACTGCAGAGATCTACAGCTGAGGTGGGAGAGTTTGTCGATACAACAACAATTGGTTGTACACTGCACAAATCTGTCCTTTATGGAAGACTGGCTAGAAGAAAGCCATTTCTCAATGATATCCCATGGCGGATCTTCTTATAAGCGGTATGGGTGGGCTTATAATCAATAACTTTTTTTGTGATAAAATTAGGAGCCTAGGCTTATAGGGGAATGAGTGGGAATTCAGCTGCAGAGCGTACAGAGGCTGGGCCAGCCAGGGGCAGCATCCACATCTCCTATACTGCCTGGGAGACCTGGTCTGGACGGTAGTCTGGGTGGATGGTTTCATGCAGTTAGGGAATATTATTGGCTTTCCTAAATAGATGGGTTATAAGAGCTGGTTTGAAGTTCATCATTCAATTACTTTTATGAACAGTAAAAGATATAGACTATATAGAATATATAGAGTAGCTAACATCCGGGTACATTTTAGTGTGGACGCTGTGGGGCCTTACTTGTATGAACAGCCAGAGGCCTATGGGACACTTAATCAGCCACTGAAGATATCCATAAAAAAGTCTTGTTTTAAGTTTGCCACAAGCCATCTGGGAGACAAAACATATAGAAGAAGCTGCTCTGGTCAGATGAAACCAAAATTTAACTTTTTGTCCACAATGCCAAACAATATGTTTGGCGTAAAAGCAACACATCCTGCCACCACCAAAAAATGGTGGTGGCAGGATCATGGTTTGGGCCTTCTTTTTTTTCAGCAGGGACAGGGAAGATGGTTAAAATTGATGGGAAGATGGATGGAGTCAAATATAGGACCATTCTGGAAGAAAAAGTCTGCAAAAGACTCGGACGAAGATTTAGCTTCCAAGAGGCCAATAATTTGTTGGACTTTGCATGTTTTTTTTACTGCAAACTACTTGCACAGGTATTTAAGAAGCATTAACTTAAAGTAAATCTACCATTTGCTCTTGTTTAATCCCTGAACTGAGTGGTTTTGCTGAAAAAAAACTATTATAAAATTATGATAATGCTACTCTGTCACTCTTGCAGCTACTCTGGCGCTCTCCTCTTACCCTAATTATGCACTGCTCTAGCCTTGTCCTTCCCTGCATAAGCCGAAAATACGTAATCACTATGTTGTCCCTGACAGGCAGAAGTAAGCAATCACTGCACCATTCCCCAGCTACCGTGTATGAGTCATCCAGCTCAAGTTGATTAGTCCTGTCTGGACAGTTAAAGCAGCTCCTGTGTATTTGGAAGTAATGTGTTTATGTATGGCAGCCAGCTTCCCAAGGTCCTGAATTTTATAATAGTTTTTTTAGCAAAACCACTCAATTCAGGGATTAAACAATATGTTTCTGCATCACTGTCACTACAGCATTCTCAAGGTATGTTTCACAATGCATAAAAACAAACGGTAGATTTCCTTTAAGAAGGTTGAATAATATTGCACGCTTCACTTTTCAGTTTGATATTTTTTACAAAAGCTTTAAATATTCAATAAATTTTGTTCCACTTCACAATTGTGTCCCACTTGTTTCTTCACCCATATTTTTTATATCTTTATGTTTGAAGCCTGAAATGTGGCAAAAGGTAGAAAAGGTCAAAGAGGTTGAATACTTTTGCAAAGCACTGTATTTACTTGATCTAAATAGTAGGACTATGCTATGTTTTTATATACAGGATAGGAGTAGTAGTACTGTGATGTGTCTAAAGTAGAAAAACCGTTACAGAGAATACATAGACAAAAAGACATATAAACACATTGTAGGGGATCAACTCAAATGGCAACTTCAGTAACAGTCCAGGTAGCTGTTTTATTTCTTTCCAAAACAGTTTAACGAAACAGAATAGCTTGCTTCAGCATAATACAACAGAAAATACAGTCCATATAAACAGACTTGACTCACAGTCCTTTGTAGGTTGTGTATCCATCCAGCAGCATAAACCGACAATGTCACTATTGCTGATCCTTGGCTGTGTAACATCTCCAGCTATGCATGCAGTATAGAAGAGACTTCCAGACTGCAAACACACATCCTGGCTTTATCTCTCAGCCAAAACCTGGCCTGGATATGTGGGAGTAGTCACCCACC
The DNA here is from genome assembly GCF_040894005.1 of Engystomops pustulosus. NCBI lineage: Eukaryota > Metazoa > Chordata > Amphibia > Anura > Leptodactylidae > Engystomops > Engystomops pustulosus. The sequence goes on along the minus strand of NC_092411.1, from coordinate 161,448,050 downwards.
CTGCTCTTGACTACTCCAATGAAAGCCGGCCCGGATCAACTGCATTAAGCAGCTTTGCTACATTAACAATTGTCAGAAACCTAAAGGTTCCTGACTAAACATTAACCGGCTCACTTCACTGAGGCCAGGCACCTCGGTGACACATATCTGCCATCCATAATGGCCCCTTGTACCTTCTCACATACCCCCCCCCCCCTCTGACAAAAGCCGGGGGTTTTGGCACTTTTAGCCACCAGACTATGCACCCTTGACAGTGCGTCTGCATTTCCCTGCATTTTTCCTGGCCTGTGCTCCACCGTAAAAGAAAAATCTTGTAGGGCCAGGAACCAGCGGGTGACCCGGGCATTTTTCACCTCCTTCCCAATAAATAGTACCTGAGGGAGTCTAGTGCCCACTTTATGGCCAGACATTCTTTCTCAATGATGGCATAATTTCTCTCCGCTGGGGACAGTTTCCCAGATAAATTACTGGGTGCTCTTCCCCATTTACTACTTGAGACATAACTGCACCCAGACCTACATCAGATGCATCTGTCTGGACCACAAACTCGCGGGAGAAGTCAGGAGCTATCAACACTGGTTGACTACACAAGGCTTGTTTTAGCTCTTTAAAACCGCCCTCTGCTTCTGGAGACCACTGCACCATTGCCGACTTTGTACCCTTTGTGAGGTCAGTCAAAGGAACTCCTATCTCTGCAAACCTGGGGACAAATCGCCAGTAGTATCCCACAATTCCTAGAAATGCCCGGACCTGTTTCTTGTTAAGTGGGCGGGGCCAATTCTGAATAGCTTCCACTTTATTCAGTTGGGGTTTAATTTCCCCTCTTCCCACTATGTAACCCAGGTACCTGGTTTCGTCCATTCCTAGGGCACATTTATTTGGATTAATCGTAAATCCAGCCCTTCTTAGAGAATTCAGGACAGCCTGAAGCTTAATGAGGTGACTTTCCCAGTCATGACTGAAAATGACAATATCATCCAAGTACGCTGCTGCATACTTCCTGTGTGGACGAAGAACCTGGTCCATGGCTCTCTGGAAAGTGGCAGGGGCCCCCTGCAACCCAAATGGCATTCGAACGTACTGGAAACTCCCCTCAGGTGTGGAAAAAGCTGTTTTTTTCTTAGCCTCCTTAGACAATGGAATCTGCCAATATCCCTTAGTAAGGTCTAGGGTGCTGATGTACCTGGCTGGCCCTAATTGCTCAATTAGCTCATCCACCCTGGGCATGGGGTAAGCATCCACTGTGGATACCTCATTGAGTCTGCGGTAGTCATTGCAGAATCTCCATTCACCATTTGGCTTTGGCACTAACACTATGGGGCTGGACCACCCACTTTTGGACCTCTCAATCACTCCAAGTTCTAACATCCTGCGGACTTCTTTGGAGATTACCTCCCTACGAGCCTCAGGGATCCTGTATTGCTTTAAATTTACCCTGACATGCGGCTCTGTGAGGATTTCATGTTCTATCAAATTAGTACAACCAGGGCTTTCTGTGAAGAGATCCTTGTTCCTCTGCAGCATTTCCCTACAATGTTGTTTTTGGGAAGGGGATAAGGTCTCTGAAATTTTTATGGCTTCGATGGCTGACTCTGAATCACTAGGCAAGAAGCCTCAGGGGGGTCTCTCTCTTTCCAGGGTTTGATCAGCTTGACATGATAGATCTGGAAGGGCTTCCTCTTCCCTGGCTGATGGACCCTATAGTTGACCTCCCCAACCTTTTCCACTATCTCATAGGGCCCCTGCCATTTTCCTTGGAACTTGCTTTCCACAGTAGGGACTAACACCAGTATGCGATCTCCTGGATGGAACTGTCTCACACGAGCAGATCTATTATAGACCCTGGCCTGTGACTCTTGGGCCTGGAGAAGATGCTCCTTTACAATTGGCATCACCCTGGACATCCTTTCCTGCATCTGAGCTACATGCTCAACCACACTCTTATATGGTGTAACCTCACTTTCCCAAGTTTCTTTTGCCACATCTAAGAGACCTCTGGGGTGCCTGCCATAAAGTAATTCAAAGGGTGAAAACCCGGTGGAGGATTGGGGCACTTCTCTAATTGAAAACAAAAGATATGGTAAAAGACAGTCCCAGTCTCGCCCATCCTTCTTTACCACCTTTTTCAGCATGGATTTCATGGTCTTATTAAATCGCTCCACAAGACCATCTGTCTGGGGGTGGTACACTGATGTACGCAACTGGGTGACTTTTAACACCTTACACAGTTCCCTCATCACCTTTGACATGAACGGGGTTCCCTGGTCCGTTAAGATCTCCTTGGGAATCCCTGTACGGGCTGCGGAAATGTGCCACTGGGGATGTGATCTGGCAGATAGGGCAGGATTGACAGTAATCTCTGATTTCCCGGTAACAACCTGGCCAATAGAATCGTTGTAGTATCCTCTCAAGTGTTTTGTCCACCCCTAGGTGACCTCCCAACACGTGTGAATGGGCCATATCCATAACCATACATCTATATGGCCCTGGGACTTGTAGCTGCTCCACTATCTCATCCCTTATTTTAGTCACCCTATATAAAAGGTCCTGATTCAGGGCAAAATGTGGGTACTGGTTGTCTGCCCCAGGTTCTTGAGCAGCCCCATTTAACACTAACATTCTCTAGCGCCCCTTTTAAGGTCATGTCCCGGAGTTGGGCTGTGCCAAAATTTTCCCTAGATACATTTAAGTCAGGGACAGCTGCCTCCTCTGAAGTTAAATCTTCCTCATTCTCCCCTATTAGGACATTCAGAGGAAACCCTGGTGTTTCCTCAGGATTTCCATCAACAGAGTTGATTGGGTTCTCTGGGGAACTTTGCAAAGCTGCCTTGGCCCATAGGTCCCAGAACAGGGGGCAATCACGTCCAACAATTACCTCATACATCAGTTGTTTAACAACCCCCACATTGTGCAACACAGTACCCTGGTCTGTCCCAAGCATAACCTGAGCCACTGGGTAAACCTTGGTGTCCCCATGGATGCATGTGACACCCAGAGTTTTCCTGGGGGCCATAATGTGAGGGAGAGTGGCCGAGATGAGAGTGACCAAACTCCCTGAGTCCAACAGTCCTGAAACAAGAGTCCCATTAACCATCAGGGTACACATCTGTGGCCCCTCCTCCTTGGCTGGTATGGCACTACACGTAGGCTGGGCAAAAAGGGAACTGCGGCGACCCACATAGCCATATGACCCGGTGCATGGCATCTCCAACAGATAACCTCCCGGGTATCCCTTTGGTCACTGGTTTGCACCCCCCTTGGTGCGACCATCATGAGAGGTTTTAGGCCCCAGTCTCTGACAGTTCCAATCTTTAAGGGGCTCCCAGTATGCGGATTTCATATCCCCTGGCCCTCCCAGGGATTTCTCCATAGTGTGGAACCTCTCCACGAATCCCACTAGATCATCTGCATTCTGGGGGTCACCCTGTGCAACCCAGCACTGTATGGCACAGGGAAGCGAGTGCATAAATCGGTCCACAACCACTCGTTCGACAATCTGGGCTGGAGAGCAGGTGCAACCACTTCTGGACTAGATGCAAAAGGTCAAACAGCTGTGATCTTGGCGGCTTGTCCAGACTATAGGCCCAGTGGTGCACCTTCTGTGCTCGGACTGCTAAGGTGGCACCAAGCCGCGCCAGTATCTCTGCTTTTAATTTGGGGTACTCCTTGGAATCCTGCAGGGCCAGGTCATAATACGCCTTTTGCGGCTCGCCAGTTAATTATGGAGCCAGTACTTCAGCCCACTGACCTGGCAGCAGCTTCTCCCGGTCAGCCACTCGCTCAAATACTGTGAGGAACGCCTCAACGTCATCCTCCGGGGTCATCTTCTGCAATGCTTCCCTTACAGTCTTTCTGACACGATGACCATCATCTTGGTTTGGCAGAGCTGGACTCTCCCGCATGCGGACGGCGTCTGTCAGTACTGCCATCTGCTGGACAAGGAGCTTGTTGGTCTCCTGTTGGGCTCAGCATGTGTTCTCTGTTGCTGCAAGTTTAACTGCACAAGGTGCTTGATCACCTCCTCCATGGCAGCTGCTGTGTGCTGGCTCTGAGCTGAAGCCTTTGCTCTAAACAACCAATATATCCGGGGGATTATGCCCACATCCAAAGCACCAATTGTAGGGGATCAACTCAAATGGCAACTTCAGTAACAGTCCAGGTAGCTGTTTTATTTCTTTCCAAAACAGTTTAACGAAACAGAATAGCTTGCTTCAGCATATAACAGAAAAGACAGTCCATATAAACAGGCTTGACTCACAGTCCTTTGTAGGTTGTGTATCCATCCAGCAGCATAAACCGACAATGTCACTATTGCGGATCCTTGGCTGTGTAACACCTCCAGCTCTGCATGCAGTATAGCAGAGACTTTCAGACTGCAAACACACAACACCCAGCTCACCTGAGCTTCCTGGCTTTATCTGTCAGCCAAAACCTGGCCTGGATATGTGGGAGTAGTCACCCACCCTGCTCTTGACTACTCCAATGAAAGCCGGCCCGGATGAACAGCATTAAGCAGCTTTGCTACTTTAACAATTGTCAGAAACCTAAAGGTTCCTGACTAAACATTAACCGGCTCACTTCACTGAGGCCAGGCACCTCGGTGACACATATCTGCCATCAATAATGGCCCCTTGTACCTTCTCACAACATATAAAACTCATATTTACCTCACACATGGTCCATCTCTCCCTCTTTGTGCTGGGCTGACCAAAAAGTACCTTCGGAGGACTTCAACGGTCTTGGAAAATCAAAAAGAATGCATGTCTGAAGCTGGCACACATATATCACCATAGAGACAAGCACAAGTGTCATGGGTACCCCTGCGACCCATGTCTGAGGTCGCAGGCGGCAGTCTTACTTAACTCTCCCTGTTCCAGCAGCTTCTCCCACGTTTAAAGGGCCAATGTGCCACAAATTAGCGCTGGCCAGCTGCTTATTTTGTTAAATAGCCAGCCCCTTTCTGGGTCCCCTGCCAGATTTTTGTGCTTCTATGCATAAGAGAAAGCTTTGTTTCATGCCCTTTTGTGATTATCCTGATTTCCCGTTGTGACCTCGTTTCCGTTCCTGACTCCGCTGCCTGTCCTGACCTGCCACTACGTCCCCGACCCTGATCCTGTGCTGCCTATCTCGACCTCCTGCCTGTCCCAGACCACGAGTTTGCCTTACGATTCTGTACTCCGCCTTCGCATTCCTGGTGGATGTTAACGCCTGATCCGCTGGTTCTGGAGCCGTTCTCACCCAGGAAGGCCCAAAGGTCGAACCCTCACCAGTGGCTTCTTCTCTAAGACCTTCTCAGCTTCAGAGAGGAATTATTCCATTGGTGATCAGGAACTTCTGGCCATAAAGCTAGCTTTGGAGGAATGGCATTACCTTCTGGGAGGACCTCATCATCCGGTCTATATCTACACTGACCACAAGAATCTCCTGTACCTATGGACTGCTCAGCGTCTCAATCCTTGACAGTCTCGCTGGTCCCCCTTCTTTTCTCGTTTCAACTTCTAGATTCATTTCCGTCCAGCCGGGAAGAACATCAAAGCTGATGCCCTCTCTCCTGCCTCTGATGTTGTTGGTGAAGAACCGGCTCCTTGTCATATATTTCCTCCAGAACATCTGGTTGTTGCTACTCCTGTGGACCTAGGCAGCTTCCTCCTGGAAAGATCCAATGAACACTCTTTGGAAGAGGATACTAACTTGGGGACATTGCTCTCGTGTGGCTGAGCACCCTGGGATGCAGAGATCTATCGCTCTCATATCTCGTTACTACTGGTGGCCAGATCTGGTCAAGGACATTCAAGATTTTGTGAGTTCCTTTGTCCATAACAAGTCATCACGTCTCAAGCCAGCAAGTCTGCTCCTGCTGTTGCCGATACTCAGTTTCCCGTGGGCTCACATAGCCATGGACTTTATTAAGGATCTTCCATCTTCTTCCAGCAATACAGTAATCTGTGTAACTGATCGGAACACACCCATCTCCTGTGGCCCTCACACTTAGTAACGTGGCCTCACATGTAATAACGCCACTCAGAAATAGACCCCCCCTCCACACCCAGTAAGCTCCTGGCAACTCATTAATATTGCACCACACTCAGTAATAGCCCCCCACACTCACTTTTAACTCCCAAACCATTCACTAATAACCCCCACATTTAGTAAAAGGCCCCACATTCAGTAATAGCCCTCACACTCAGAATTAGGCCCTGAAACTCACTAATACCCCCTCCCACTCACTTACACTCATTGGCCACTTTATTAGGTACACCTGTCCAACTGCGCGTTAACACTTAATTTCTAATCAGCCAATCACATGGCGGCAACTCAGTGCATTTAGGCATGTAGACATGGTCAAGACAATCTCCTGCAGTTCAAACCGAGCATCAGTATGGGGAAGAAAGGTGATTTGAGTGCCTTTGAACGTGGCATGGTTGTTGTTGCCAGAAGGGCTGGTCTGAGTATTTCAGCAACTGCTGATCTCTAGGGTTTACAGAGAATGGTCCGAAAAAGAAAAAACATCCAGTGAGCGGCAGTTCTGTGGGCGGAAATGCCTTGTTGATGCCAGAGGTCAGAGGAGAATGGGCAGACTGGTTCGAGCTGATAGAAAGGCAACAGTGACTCAAATCGCCACCCGTTACAACCAAGGTAGGCAGAAGAGCATCTCTGAACGCACAGTACGTCGAACTTTGAGGCAGATGGGCTACAGCAGCAGAAGACCACACCGGGTGCCACTCCTTTCAGCTAAGAACAGGAAACTGAGGCTACAATTTGCACAAGCTCATCGAAATTGGACAGTAGAAGATTGGAAAAACGTTGCCTGGTCTGATGAGTCTCGATTTCTGCTGCAACATTCGGATGGTAGGGTCAGAATTTGGCGTCAACAACATGAAAGCATGGATCCATCCTGCCTTGTATCAACGGTTCAGGCTGGTGGTGGAGGTGTCATGGTGTGGGGAATATTTTCTTGGCACTCTTTGGGCCCCTTGGTACCAATTGAGCATCGTTGCAACGCCACAGCCTACCTGAGTATTTTTGCTGACCATGTCCATCCCTTTATGACCACAATGTACCCAACAACTGATGGCTACTTTCAGCAGGATAATGCGCCATGTCATAAAGCTGGAATCATCTCAGACTGGTTTCTTAAAGAGAACCCATCAGGCAAAATAACCCTCCTAAACTAAATATATTTTCATAAACTGCCATTAGAGAGCATTGCCTCTATCACTTCATTATCCCTCTACATGCCTGTAAACCTAAGCAATGAGGTCCTAAAGCTGTATGCAAATGACCTGTGAAATGTCCAATGAAGCATTAGCATATTCAAGCTGTCCACTATATTCATGAGTGGGAGGCACAGCCACACCCCCAGTGCATGACTGACAGCCTGTATAATGATGTGAGGCTGTATAATGATGTGCTTCCTGGTGCTGGTGGCCACGCCCCCTGCAGCCTGTGTGTGCATGTGTGTGTGTTTAGGAGAGATACAGCAGCTCCAGGCAGCCATGTTACCACAGATTCATGTGTAACTGATGTCTGTGTATCACACATGTGTATTAGGAGGATGCAGCATGTCAGCAGATGCACTAACTATGCTTTACTATACATTACACACAGACATGAGCAGGGGGAGGAGAGGGGAGGGGGAACAGGAGTGACATCACTGCCTCTGACCATGTGACCAGCCTCATTTACATGATAAAAAATAGATGATTTTATAATGAATAATGTATGAAATAACTAGATAAAGGTTGGGATGGATCCTTGTGAGCTGCTCCAACAGGTAGAGGTGACAGGACAAGTGACACAGACCTGATGACAGGTGTCCTTTAAACATGACAATGAGTTCACTGTACTCAAATGGCCTCCACAGTCACCAGATCTCAATCCAATAGAGCATCTTTGGGATGTGGTGGAACGGGAGATTCACATCATGGATGTGCAGCCGACAAATCTGCGGCAACTGTGTGATGCCATCATGTCAATATGGACCAAAATCTTTGAGGAATGCTTCCAGCACCTTGTTGAATCTATGCCACGAAGAATTGAGGCAGTTCTGAAGGCAAAAGGGGGTCCAACCCGTTACTAGCATGGTGTACCTAATAAAGTGGCGGGTGAGTGTATAACCCCTTACATTCAGTAATAGACCCCCCAATAATAGCCCCCTCATTTTGCAATAGCCCCCCACACTTGCTATTGTCCCCTCACTATTAACCTCAACATTTTGTAATAGGCCGCAACACTCACTAATAGCCTCTCAAATTCACTAATAGTTCCGACACACAGTAATAGTCATTCACTCACTAATAGCCCCCCAATTTATAAAAGACCCCCCCCCACTATTAGCCCCCATATTTAGTACTAGCACTCATATTCAGTAATAGCACTTAATTCACTTGGACGGCTTACTCCCCCACAGTAATGCTCCCAAACCACATACACTGTAATACAAAAAAACCCCCACTAATACTCACCTCTCGATTGTCCTCTTCTTCTCTGTGTGGATAAAGAGCCACAGAGACGTCACTGCATGACGTCCCTGGCTCCGGACTGCCATAGTGAAGCTGCTTGAAGCAGGAGATGCGATTTTATCGCGTAATGCACAGCTCACATCTCCACAGACTGCTGTGTGCTCTGTAATGGAGTCTGCAGCCCGCTCCACTACACTAATCATCTCTATATGCGTCCAGAGGATGCAAATATAGATGATAGTGGAGAGAGCCGAGCGGCAGGAGACATTCGGGGCACGTGGATCTTTAGACCTAGCGACGCCCCTGTATGTTGATAATGTCCAATGGTTCTCGCTGGCGGATTAAGGCTATCATGGGCCCTGGGCTGTATAGACTTTGTGAGCCTCCCTTTGTGGTCTCATGTTTTAAATGCATGGATACGGCCTCCTGGAACTAATCCCCTGCTACATTGTATCCACTGATGTTAGTAGATAAATATTTTAAAAAATTTACATTTACGTGTTAAAAAAAAAAGCCAACAAAATTAATAACAATTGATAACACTCACACACATCGCTGCCTTCTCACATTCTGAAGACAGACTTTTCTCCCTGACACGCTGGGGGATATTTATCATTAGGCAGGCTCCTCCGGACGACTCTTTTGTCTATCTTTGGAGCTCCGCTGCTAGTCAGATTTATTAAAGTGGGTTTGGCCCTTAAATAAATAATAATAATAATAATAATAATAATTCTTTATATAGCGCACACAGATTACGCAGCGCTGCACAAAGCATTTCAAATTGGTCCCTGTCCCCATGGGGCTCACAATCTAAACAACCTAACAGTATGTTTTGGAGTGTGGGAGGAAACCGGAGTACCCGGAGGAAACCCACGCAAACACGGAGAGAACATACAAACTCTTTGCAGATGTTGACCTGGGTGGGATTCGAACATATAAATGTTCTTATGCTCTACTTGTGTCTGCAAAAAAGATGTAAAATGCATAAAAGACGCAGTGTATACACCAGCAGGGGACTGGAGCGACTCTGCGACAAGTCGCAAGTCATATATCTGGCTTTGCACGGTCTTGGACTAGCAGTAGTTCTATGCTAACGGCAGTATAGTAAAGTGGCGGCAATAGTCCTGTGAAGCTTTTTAGCAATGAAAATCCACTAAAATCCTCTATATTACTTTTTTACACCAAAAAAGCCCAGCAAAACAAATGATAACTCTCCCTCAAGTGTTTTACTTTGACAGATTTATCACCAGCATCAGAAACTGACAAATCTGGAGCAGTATAAGGTTGTCTGTCTCACTCTTCTTGTGCTGGTACAGTATCTATGTAGTGGGCTTGTTTTTAGTCCTATATCTATATAGCAATTTGGCTTCTGGTCCTGTATCTATGTATTTACATAAGTTCAAGTAGTAAGCTTAGTGTCGGTAACATATCCATCTAGTAAAATTGGTTCTGGTAATGTATCTGTGTTGTAGGTTTGGTTTTGCTCCAGTCCCCATGCTTAAATATATAGAGTTTCTATGTAATAGTTTTTTTATCCACTAAATGTCACATCCTCTAAAAAAATTCTAGACCACTGGGGACCTGAGTGAAGTTGGCCCCCCCACCTTGTTCAAATCAAACAAAATTGGTGTCAAACGTTTGTGCTACGTTTGTGCTGGTTTGTGCAGCAGAAATTTTCGTTTGTGCCGCTATCGTTTTTAAGATTTTAATGAAAGTTTCCAGAGGTCATCAGAGGTTCAACCAGCCCCCCCACGTTGCCCAAATCAAACAAAACTGGGACTGAACAATTCTGCTGCGCAAATTTTTGTTTGTGCTGCTTTTGTTTTGAATATATGAACAAAAAATGAAAGTTCAAAAGTTCAAGCAGCCCCCCCACATTAACGGAATCAAACAAAACTGGTGTCAAACGTTAGTGCTACGTTTGTGCTGGTTTGTGCTGCAAAAATTTTTGTTTGTGCTGCTATAATTTTTAAGGTACGTTCAGGTGTTTGAGGTGTTTAGGATGAACTGGTAAAAAACAAACTTAGTGACACTTCCCTGGTTTGATCACCAGGGGGAGCTAGCAAACACATTGTACTTTGGAAGAAATGAACTCTGATGACCTCTGCAAAAAAGTATGAATATATTAAAAATGATAGCAGCACAAACGAAAATTTTTGCTGCACAAACCAGCACAAACGTAGCACTAACGTTTGACACCAGTTTTGTTTAATTCGGTTAATGTGGGGGGGCTGGCTGAACTTTTGAACTTTCATTTTTTGTTCATATATTCAAAACAAAAGCAGCACAAACAAAAATTTGCGCAGCACAAACGTAGCAGAATTGTTTGGCACCAGTTTTGTTTGATTTGGGCAATGTGGGGGGGCTGGTTGACCTCTGATGACATCTGGAAACTTTCATTAAAATCTCGAAAACGATAGCGGCACAAACAAAAATTTCTGCTGCACAAACCAGCACAAACGTAGCACAAACGTTTGACACCAATTTTGTTTGATTTGAACAAGGTGGGGGGGCCAACTTCACTCAGGTCCACTGGGGAGCACCAAGTCTGGCGCTTATACTACAAACCGATGTGTTTGGGGAAAAGAGGGGCAGCCCCCACACAATTCATTGTTCAGGGGTCCTAAAATTACTAGTGTCAGCATACCTCCCAACCGTCCCGCTTTCAGCGTGACAGTCCCGTTTTATGGGCTCTGTCACGCTGCCACGGAAAGGGGAGAGAATGTCCCGGGCCCCGCCCACTTTTTCCGCTTTGTCCCGCCTCCTCCAGCCCCCGTAGTTTAGAGCTGCAGAGCAGCCAAGGCATGGGGGCTGGTAGGAGGCGGGACCAGCCCCTGCTCCCTCCTCACATGATGTCTGCACCAATCATGTGAGGAGCGAGCTCCGCCCCCGGCTGGCCACGCCCCCTCCGCGCATCCAGGGGAGAAGATGGAATGACAGAAGGTAAGAGACTGAGGGGACAGGGGGGCCACAGGGAGAGGAGCCAGGAGGAGGATGGAGGCTACAGAAAGGACAGGGGGGCTGGGGCACAGGAGGAGGACAGGGGGGTGCTGAAGGCTACAGGGGGGGCTGAAGGCTACTGGAGGAGGAAAGGGGGGCTGGGGCACAGTAAGAGGACAGGGGGGTGCTGGAGGCTACGGGGGGGGGGGGGGGAGGGGGGGTTGGAGGCTACAGGAGGAGGAAAGGGGGACCTGGGGCACAGGAAGAGGACAGGGGGGTGCTGGAGGCTACAGGGGGGGCTGGAGGCTACTGGAGGAGGACAGGGGGTGCTGGAAGCTACAGGAGGACAGGGGGGGCTGGAGGCTACAGGAGCAGGACAGGGGGGGCTGGAGGCTACAGGAGCAGGACAGGGGGGGCTGGAGGCTACAGGAGCAGGACAGGGGGGGCTGGAGGCTACAGGAGGACAGGAGGAGGCTGCTGGTGGGCAGGAGGAGGCTGCTGGGGAACAAGAGGAGGCTGCTGCGGGACAGGAGGAGGCTGCTGGGGGACAGGAGGAGGATGCTGGAGGACAGGAGGAGGAGGCTGGAGGACAGGAGGAGGAGGCTGGAGGACAGGAGGAGGAGGCTGGGGACAGGGGGCTACAGGAGGAGGCTGGAGGACAGGGGGCTACAGGAGGAGGCTGGGGGACAGGAGGAGGAGACTGACGGACAGGAGGATGATTGAGGGGGAGGTTAGAGGACAGGAGGATTCTGGAGGGGACTGTGGGACTGGAGGACAGGTGGAGGATGAAGAAGGAGAAGGCTGGAGGACAGGAGGCTACCGGAGGACAGGGGGGGCTGGAGGCTACAGGAGGACAGGGAGGGCTGGGGCACAGGAGCAGGACAGGGGGGGCTGGAAGCTACAGGAGGACAGTAGGAGGTTGCTGGTGGGCAGGAGGAGGCTGCTGGTGGGCAGGAGGAGGCTGCTGGGGGACAGGAGGAGGCTGCTGGGGGACAGGAGGAGGCTGCTGGGGGACAGGAGGAGGCTGTTGCAGGACAGGAGGAGGATGCCGGAGGACAGGAGGAGGATGCCGGAGGACAGGAGGAGGATGCCGGAGGACAGGAGGAGGATGCCGGAGGACAGGAGGAGGATGCTGGAGGAGAGGAGGAGGATGCTGGAGGACAGGAGGAGGCTGGGGACAGGAGGAGGATGCTGGAGGACAGGAGGAGGCTGGGGACAGGAGGAGGCTGCTGGAGGACAGGAGGAGGCTGGGGACAGGAGGAGGATGCTGGAGGACAGGTGGAGGCTGAGGACAGGAGAATGCTTGAGTAGGCTGGGGGACAGAAGGAGGCTAAAGGGCAGGAGGGGGAGGCTGAGGGACAGGTGGAGGCTGCTGCGGGACAGGAGGAGGAGGCTGGGGGACAGGAGGAGGAGGCTGGGGGACAGGAGGAGGAGGCTAGGGGACAGGAGGAGGAGGCTAAAGGACAGGAGGGGCTGGAGGCTACAGGAGGACAGGGGGGGGGGCTGGAGGCTACAGGAGGACAGGGAGGGCTGGGGCACAGGAGCAGGACAGGGGGGGCTGGAAGCTACAGGAGGACAGGAGGAGGCTGCTGGTGGGCAGGAGGAGGCTGCTGGAGGGCAGGAGGAGGCTGCAGGGGGACAAGAGGAGGCTGCTGGTGGGCAGGAGGAGGCTGCAGGGGGACAGGAGGAGGCTGCAGGGGGACAGGAGGAGGCTGCTGCGGGACAGGAGGAGGAGGCTGGGGACAGGAGGAGGAGGCTGGGGACAGGAGGAGGATGCTGGAGGACAGGTGGAGGCTGAGGACAGGAGGATGCTTGAGTAGGCTGGCGGACAGAAGGAGGCTAAAGGGCAGGAGGAGGAGGCTGGGGGACAGGTGGAGGCTGCTGGGGGACAGGAGGAGGAGGCTGGGGGACAGGAGAAGGAGGCTGGGGGACAGGAGGATGCTTGAGGGGGAGGTCGGAGGACAGGAGGATTCTAGAGGGGACTGTGGGACTGGAGGACAGGCGGAGGATGCTGAAGGAGGAGGCTGGAGGACAGGAGGCTACAGGAGGAGGCTGGAGGACAGGGGGCTTGAGGGGGAGGACAGGAGGATGCTTGAGGGGGAGGTCGGAGGACAGGAGGATTCTAGAGGGGACTTTTGGACTGTAGGACAGGTGGAGGATGCCGAAGGAGGAGGCTGGAGCTCAGGAGGCTACAGGAGGAGGCTGGAGGACAGGAGGCTACAGGAGGAGGCTGGAGGACAGGAGGCTACAGGAGGAGGCTGGAGGACAGGAGGCTACAGGAGGAGGCTGGAGGACAGGGGGCTACAGGAGGAGGCTGGAGGACAGGAGGCTACAGGATTGCTTTATGGGATATTATCTGCTTTGCAGATTTGCTTTATGGGATATTATACGGGTCCATGGGGTTGGGGGGGGGGTGGCCAAAGTAAGGGGCACTTTACTATGTGGGGACCGTCAAGGTTGATATTATACTATGCTTGTGGGTGGGTGGGACAATGGGCGTGGTTTAGAAAAAGGGGGAGGGGCTTTTGTCCCTCTTTCTCTTGTCCAAAAGTTGGGAGGTATGGTGTCAGTCCTACTGAATGGGACCGATGGTCTCAAAGCCGGCCATTATGATAGCTTTAATTCGCCTTCATGATAGCTCACATGTATATATCACCTCTTGTGACAACTTATATACATTTCCATAAGAATAACTGTAATCTGTTTTATTTATTACTGCAACGATGAAGTCTTATCCGCCCGTACTGCTACAAGAATAAACCGCCAATTTAATAGGATGCCGAGTCTTCCCGCACATAACCGTCCTTTCCTGTTAGTGTATCAGCTGCCTGCCGCAAAGCTCGCCGGGAGGTGTAGTACAACTGCATCACGGTCGCCTGGAACTACAAGTCCCGTAGCGCACTGCACCGAGGGTGGGAGAGTGCTGCTGCAGCAGTTACAAAATCGGTGAGATCAGCAACTAATTAGCTCTTCATGAGTTCATTAATATATAGTTATTCTGTGAGCGCCTTTTATGGCCGAGGGACTGAATATTACGTTGATCTGTTAACTAGAAGTAGTGGCCGTTACAGCATCATTATCTTTTATGTGTCTCTGACTCCTGTAACAGATGTTTCAAGGTGTCGTTAAAGTTGTGTCTGGAAGCAGTAGTAGAAGCCTTATAGGGGGACACATTGATGAATGTGACTTCTTTATTCCTTTTCTGTTATGATCAGCAACCGTTTTCCATAACTTTCCTGATTTGAGCTGTAGTAATCTGCCACCACACAGTGTATGGAGCTTTGTATGCAGATATCAGTTGTTTCCTTGGGATGGTGGGTGTAAGAAATCCAATGTGTAAAGTTATGAGGGAGGTTTCTGATGTGTTCCCCCATCATTGGACTGATTAGATGTGCGGCTGATGATCATCAATGACCCTGCAATAAACTCTCAGAGATGGCTGTAAATGGCATGGCGTGGGAATGAGAACACGTTCACACTATGCGTTTCATGTTTTTTGATGCATTTTTGATGTATTACAAAGGTTTCAGTCCTGATCACATGCTAAGGTTACATTGTGTTTCCACTACATCTGCTAAAACGCAGTGTAACCTCCTCATGTGGTCAAGATGGAAGCCTTTGGAACGCATCAATAACGCATCAGAAACCGTGACGCAATGCATTGTGTGAACGTGCCCTCAGGGGTTTGTTTTGATTTAAATGTTGCCTTTTTGTGACATATATCTAGAAAGCCCTAGGTTTCACTCAGACTATGTTTGGACACACAATTCAAATATGGATGTTTACCTAATTTGTTCTATTAACCCATTCAAGATGCAGCCAGTTTGTACGTTAAAGGGGAATTCCAGGAATAAATTTAATTTATATACAAATGGGTCCTTAAAATATAAGCTAATATGCAATTAGTTGTTATTTTAAATTTTGCTTCCCTTAGCAGAAAACCGCTGTGGACGCTATAATAAAGAAAGAATATGCTACTGGCCCTTTAATCAGTCCGTTATTTTTGTCCACGCGGAGCAGACACAGGACAGAAGATGGCTGCTGGTCACATGTCCACATCATATGTCCTGCACTAGTCTGGGCAGGTCATGTGATCATCACTAAGTTTGGCTGTAGTCGGTTGGTTGCAGTGCAGGAGTCATGAATGTAAGGAAAGCATAGGAAAGGTACATTATAATAGTAGTTCATGACTATACATATGATAGATATATGTAATAATGACGCAAGGTATAGAAATGTTAATCCAAATAGGATTCTATTTAGTATATAAAGGACAAGGGACTAAAGTAACGGAACAGAAAAATATAAAAAAATTATAAAAATGTGGAAAAGTTAGCTCTAGCATCAGAGTAGAGGGGAATACTAGGAAGAATGGAGATGAACAAGAAAGGCAAAAAATCATACTGGACATCCATGGTTAATGACAGACAGAGGCTGGCATAGACAGTATTAAAATATCGAGCAACCGAGGTAAGTAACTTACTGTATTAAGAAAGCATGTGAGGCTTAGGTGAGGCAGGAGACGTAACTGTGTGTGCGCTCGCACTTTTATACTGACTCGGTGTCTCATAGTCAGCCGCGCATGACCGGAAAGAGGTTCGGTTTGTTATAGGGATAGGAGACGCATGAATGTATAGTAAGAGCGCATTACAGTTCTGCTCCATTAATCTCTATGGATCTTATGGAGACGTCCGAACGCAGCACTCGGCAATTTACATCGACTCAATAGAGATTAATGGAGCAGAACGGTCATGTGTGGCCGTCTGCTCCATTAGTCTGAGGAGCGACGAGGGGGCGGTCAGACCCCTCTCTTTTTTTTTTTTTTGCTTAAAACCCCTTTAAAGAGGATCTGTCACTTAAATTTTAGGCACTAGGAGCTGCTTACTAAAGTAAGCAGCTCCTAGTGCTTGATCAAACGCCGCAGTGTTATAGTGATAGCGTTACCGGAAACCTCCGGTAACGTTATCTAACACTGCGGCGGGTTACAGTGTAATCATCGGACAGCTTGCTTCCCCCGGACCGCCCCGCTAGCTCCATAGGCTGGCAGTGACTGCCGCGCGCTAGGCGGCAGTGACCGCCCCCTAGCCACGCCCCAACCCCGCCCCCTCATGAATACGTCGGACAGCTTTGTGAGCTGTCCGACAATTACATCCTACCCCGCCGCAGTGTTTGATAGCGTTACCGGAGGTTTCCGGTAACGCTATCACTCTAACACTGGGGCGTTTGATCGAGCACTAGGAGCTGCTTACTTCAGGTCCTCTTTAAGCACCATTTTGTGACTAATGACATTGGGGCAGATTTATCAAGCTGTGTGAAAGTCAGAATATTTCTAGTTGCCCATGGCAACCAATCACAGCTCCCCTTTAAAATATTCATGAGCACTGGTAAAATGAAAGTTGAGTCGGGATTGGTTGCCATGGGCATCTAGGAATATTCTGACTTTCAGACAGCTTGATAAATCTGCCCCATTGTGTTTTGTTATATTCATTCATTTATAGCATGATTGGTTTTTGTATCAGGTGTTCATATTCCCGGAATACTCCTTTAATTCTTGGCCTCTTTTTGTAAACTGTTATGTGTCACTTTATATGGTTATAACTTTTGAACACTTTAACTTACTGAAATGACTTTGTTTGTGTTTTTTGTGACACATTGGGGCACATTTACGTACCCGTCCCGTCGCGATCCCCAAGGTGCGTTGCCTGACGAGGATTCGGAGCTACCGTGATTCACTAAGATCGTGCGTCCAATTTGCTGCATGTATCGCTTTCCCGCTCAGGTCCGCCGGAGTTCACCTTCTTTTTCCCGGTATATGTGAGTACGTGTCTTGAGAAACACAATTTGAATTTTAAATTCCGCGGTTTGTCCGAATCAGTCGTGTTGTCTGACGGTCACGCCCCCGATTTGTGTCGCGCGAAAGTCGTCGTGATTGCGCCAAAATCCGATCAGGTGCGCCCAAAAACCCTGTACAATTCAGGTCAAATCGGAAATATTCAGGAAACCTGACAGAAATGCGCCTGACTTACCCTTAGTAAATGTGCTCCATTGTACTTCAAAATTCTAAATGATCTGTTTTTGAGACCAATAGTTTTACCACCTTAATTAGTTAGTTACTAAAATTTCTTAACTTTGTGTTCATAAAATTAAAAATGTTCTTTTTTTCTAATACAACGTTAGCTTACAAATCAAACAGAGATTTTCATTTTTTTCCAAAATTTCTAAATTAAAATTTTTGGAATCCTTTTTTTTTTTTATAAATGAGTTTGAAATATAAATTGTTAGAATCCCCCAATGAATCACTCCAAGATTTTTAAGTGCTCAAAGGGTACTTAAAACAAAACAATGGTGAAATTTATAATGGTAATACATTCATTCAGCTCTAAAATGTACACGTTTCCAAAAGATAAAAGGAGGAAACACATCTTAAAATGTCTTATGCAATCTCTCAAGTAGGAAGACACCCCACATGTAGATGTTATCAGTTGTAAGGGCGCACAGCGAGGCACAGAAGGAAACGCTATGCAGCAGCCAATTTTGTCCTATAGAATGAAGTTTCTTCAATGGCCTCTTTGTAGGCTATAAAATTTTAGTTTTTTGCCTCATTGTCTTCCAAGTGGCATAATATTTTCATTTCTTCAGAGTTTTTTTTTTTTTTTGTGGATAATTTTATTTAGTTTTTTTTATTGAAAAACTTTTTTTTACCTTTTTTTTTTACCTTTTTTTTTTTTTTTATTAGTATAGAAATTATTTGCACATGGATTGGCTGATGTTCTGACTGTAAGATCCTGTCACAGACAGTTGACAGTAAGTTACAGCTGACAACAGGCATCAGCTCATGGATGGACATATCTATCACTAAATATGAAGCAGTTTACAGTTTTTATGTAAATACAATGTTAATACAATTCAATTAGGCAAATCTCATCAAATAGCCATTGGGGGGTCATTTACTAAGGGCCCGATTCGCGGTTTCTCGACGTGTTACCCGAATATTTCCGATTAGCGACGATTTTTCATGAATTACCCCGGGATTTTGGCGCACGCGTTCGGATTACGGCGCATTGGCGCCGGCATGCACGCGACGGAGTTTGGGGGACGTGGCCGTAAAAAATCCGACGGATTCGGAAAACCCGCCGCATTTAAAAAAAAAAAAAAAGTGTCGCTCGACTCGCGCTTACCTGCACCCAGGGTAGGACGGTGAACTCCAATGCAATCCGATGGTCTTCAGCACAGCAGCCGGACCCGAATCCACCGCAGAGAACGCGCCGCTGGATCGCAAATGGACCGGGGAAGTAAATCTGCCCTATTGTCAGCACACAGCATCTCATGGAATTAATGGATTCCTAAACTGACCTGTCTAGGGAGTGATAGGATCAAAAACTGCAATAAAACTGACTAAAATTGCAAGTAAGGGTTGAAAAATTATCTTTATTGTGTAAACATCACTACGAGATTAAAATGTGAGAACTTTCTTTCATGGGAAAACCACTTTAAAGATGACCCCCCCCTACAATGTGACAATGTCTGCTGATAAAGGGTTACAAGTCCTCCCTAGATCACCTAAAATTGCTGCCAGTGTGGCCCTGTACCATTAATCTCATGCAAATTAGCTTTTCTGACTCATCTCTGGCAGCCTGAGAGAGGAGAAGAGTCAGCAATACCAGTGAGCCACGCCCTATTATTCTGACTGACAGCTCTGTGTCCCTTCAAATCACTGCTCTGCCTCCTTGTACTTGGGGACTGTCTGCTACTATTGAACTACAGACATGTAAAGCTCTATGTACAGATGGGAAATATTGTGTCAATTGTTTCACACAGTGCCTTGTATTACATTCATGACATTCGTGACCAGTGACATTAACGCAGGTCTCCCAGCCTTCTAAGAATAGCAAACTGTATGTGATTACATGAAATCACAGCAGCCTCGATGGAGGATGGAGAGGAGTAGAAGTCCATGGAGGCCAGTGTGACTTCATGTGGTCAGATACATGCATGGGGTACAGTTTGCAATTATTATGAGACTAAAAGACCTGAGATGATGTCACCCTGGTCACATGACATGAACTGTTACCAACAAGGATACATAAGGCATGGGGAGCATTAGATGGGAGAGGCTGGCTGAACCGGACACGCTCCCCTCTGATGCCAGGTAATGTAAGATGAGAGGTGATTTCTGTGGATGTAAACGAAACAATTTTTAGCTAAAAGATGGGTGTCATTCAGTTATTAGAGCTCTATAGGAACATGTCACTGGCTATATATGTGCAAATGTGATGACAGGTTCCCTTTTAAGGGTGTCTGAGTAAACCAAGCCATAAGCAGGGTCTCTGGTTTGTCGGTTGGAAAGTGGGTGATAGTTTGGGATATTTAGGCAGTTCAGATTGAGTCCTGGAGCAAAGATTCATTTAGCCTCCTTGTCCACTCTCGTCAAAAGGGGAGCTTAAAAGTACAGTAGACCGTCAATTTTCAATGGAACTGGAAACCAGCCATAGAAGGGAGCTATGTTGAACCAGGACATAGTAGAAACTCAAGTCCCTGTTCGCAGAGTACTGTAGACTCCATGTGTCTCAGAGTTTTAAATATGTGAACGCTTAAACTTATTAAGAGCCGAGTATGCAGTTCTAGATCTGCCGAGGAGTTATTAAGCATGGGAACTAAAGTAAAATCAAGGTTGCCCCCAATAACCAATGAACCCTTAATTAAGGACAGTATGTCATACAGCAGCTGAATCCTAAAAGGGCACTTGATTTTAAGAATAGTAAGAGTTCCCACTGATTTCAAAGTATAGAAGGAGATATCTGCCCTGTAGGTCAGTTTTTTTAGTCTACCAAGGTGTGAGGAAGCAATTTGTGAATAGCAATCATTACGCCACAGGAGTGTGGTTATTAGAAAAGTACCAGGTCGTGTAGTGTTTGTGCTTAATAGCAGGCACATAAGGTGGGTTTCTTGCAGGCAAAGTGCATGAACCCTGTGTCTGTGGAAAATGATTACATGTGCCTGTTTTGATAATTAATTCGGTGGATGTTGAAAGTGGCTATTTCAAATTCAGCCATGTAGGAATCAGATGGTGGGAGCAACGATTTTCAGCGAGCAAGCAGCTGTTAGGAGGAGGAAAGGAGGTTGGGGAGAAAGGTAGGTAGGTATGTAGGGATGCCAAGAAGGGGAAATGGAGAAAGTAGGAAAAAGGAGTAAATAACAAGAGATGTTAAACAATATAAACAAAACCAAGAGTACAAAGCAGCATTGGAAAAAGAAGTAGCTGCAGCATATATATTAACAGCAAAAACTACAAGGGTTTCGGGCATCTGATATCTCAGAACTAGGGGTGTGTTACAGTAAAGGCCAAGAGCCAAGGACAACTTGCATCGTACAACTAAATATCTAAAGACAAACCACAAAGAAAGGGCGACAGTCAGGAAACTGTAGGGGAACAGGTAGAAATAATGGGAGATCTGGTTGCTAGAAGTGGTTCACAATGGAGCATGAAGAGCATCTCTGCCATTAGATAATTGTCAGGTCTAATGGGGTGAGGTTGGCAATGGGAGGCGAGCCCTGCGGTGGTAGATGGGATGGCTAGTGACATAATTCCACCACAGGGAGGGACTTGGAGAAAGATAGGGAGATCCTTGAGGGTTCTCAGGGTGACATTCTCCCCCTCTCCCCACCGCATTGTTGATATGGAGGGCAAACGGGGGTGTTGCGCTCTCTCAGCAAGTCCAGTATGCTATTTAGGGCCACCCCCTGCACCAAGGTATAACGTGAAAGAGGCAGGATCTTGAGGAAGGTATCTTGCTTCAGCACCCTCAATTTCAAGTCCTTGAGGGAGTAATAGTGGATACGCAAACTACGTCTCTAGGGTTCTGTGAGTTGGGATCAGGCGGACTGTGTGCTCTGTGAGCTATATCGATATTCCAGGACATGGTTGAAGATTTCAGTGATAGTAGAAAGAAGAGAAGCTGTTGAATCTTACTCCTCAATTTCCCAAACCTCAACTCAACAGATGCACCGTTTTTTGCTGTTGGCCTATGTTATTCCATTATATATCGGTCTACAATATGATTCACCTATATGGAGGACTTCTTACCTGCTTCTGATTTATGTAGATTTTGTTTGGTTAGATTGCTATGTGTTTTCTGGCATTTACTCCGATATATTACCTTTTTTTTCTTTTTTTGTCTGATCCTCCAAGTACCGTATTTTTCGGACTATAAAAAAGAGGAAAAGGTTTGTCCTATTGGGACAATATCACCCATTAGTCACATAAAATTTAACTTTTATTACTAGTTATCTAAAAGGTAAGGGGATGGAACAGAGATCATTAAACTATATGTGAAATTTAAAACTAGCAGACAGTCGCGTTAGGCGGATGGAGCGAAAGGGGCATATAGGGCAAGTGACGATAGGTTCTATATGTAAACCAACCGAGTCCTCGGTTCGTCTCTCAGCTGGGTAACCCCACTTTAGTGTGGCCCTCAGAACCTCCAGTATGTAGGCTATGGTGCGGCACATTCAAGACACAGCACTACTCCTATTGTATAGCCTCAGCCAGCTAAGGGGAGGAGGGAAAGGGGAGTAAAATTCCTATCTCTTGCCCTAATGCTTAGTCTCCAATCATTCCATCATACATGCAAGCAAATAGCTCATGCAATAGCTAGATTGCAAAGCGTTTGGCACACTGCTGCGTCTAAAACAAACAAAACAGCCCCCCCTGTTTTGTTTGTTTGTTTTAGACGCAGCAGTGTGCCAAACGCTTTGCAATCTAGCTATTGCATGAGCTATTTGCTTGCATGTATGATGGAATGATTGGAGACTAAGCATTAGGGCAAGAGATAGGAATTTTACTCCCCTTTCCCTCCTCCCCTTAGCTGGCTGAGGCTATACAATAGGAGTAGTGCTGTGTCTTGAATGTGCCGCACCATAGCCTACATACTGGAGGTTCTGAGGGCCACACTAAAGTGGGGTTACCCAGCTGAGAGACGAACCGAGGACTCGGTTGGTTTACATATAGAACCTATCGTCACTTGCCCTATATGCCCCTTTCGCTCCATCCGCCTAACGCGACTGTCTGCTAGTTTTAAATTTCACATATAGTTTAATGATCTCTGTTCCATCCCCTTACCTTTTAGATAACTAGTAATAAAAGTTAAATTTTATGTGACTAATGGGTGATATTGTCCCAATAGGACAAACCTTTTCCTCTTTTTGATAT
Organism: Engystomops pustulosus; assembly: GCF_040894005.1. Classification (NCBI taxonomy): domain Eukaryota; kingdom Metazoa; phylum Chordata; class Amphibia; order Anura; family Leptodactylidae; genus Engystomops; species Engystomops pustulosus. Next base: position 161,425,439 of record NC_092411.1, on the reverse strand, counting down.
TCCACTACACACCCAGTCAACGTGGTCAAATAAGTAGCTGTTTTCCTCTCTTTTCGGACTATAAGGCGCACATAAAAACCTAAGATTTCCTTAGAAATCCAAAGTGCGCCTTATAGTCTGGTGCGCCTCATATATGAAACAAGCACCGGGCCACCTACTTACATAGGTCCCCACTACCGGAGACCCTTGACAGCAGATCTCCAGCGGGAACTGCAGACCACAGGCGCCATAGTGCGAACCAACTTTTGCCACGTGCATGGACACCCTTCTAACCATCTCCCTGTGTGACCGCTCACCTCTGCTCCGTGGCTATTCAGGATGCTGACAGTTGCCGGGTCACTGCTGTGGAGAGTCGCTTTAACAGAGCTGGTTGCGACCTCTCCGGACCCCCTTCTAACCCAAGCAGCCACCAGGAACCTGCACCCTATAGTCCAGTGCGCCTTATATATGCACCTAGACATCGTAGCTGGCCTTTATTCATAATGCATCTTATAGTCCGGTGCACCTTATCATAAAATACGGTATTTGGAATTAATTTTGTCTTGTACTTTATTTGTACTTTATTGGTAGATATCAAAATGTTTTATCTAGAATTTATAGCAGTTTGTATGTTCCCACGTTTCCTAATTTTGCTAAACTTAGCAACCTAGAGAGATTGAACATGAAATAATGCCTGGTTTTTACAGTTTCTTTTTTACTTGTAGATGTATTAACTTTCAACCTATTGGAAGACAAGAAAATGGCAGGTGAGTCAGTTACTATCAGCATTGCGGACCTTATATGCAACAAACATTATTACTGTTGCCATAAATAAACTGGGGTGAGATAATAAAAAAAAGCTTGCATTTAAAGTGAGTCTACCAGCAGTTTTGACCACACAAAGATTCAGACAGGGGTGGAAAGCACGTTGTTTGTGTTTCTACCTAGTGGAAGACATGATGAGGAATGATGTCAATTTTCTTTGGAATGTCAACAGGATAGAGGTACGGTGCCACCTCACAACCACAAAAATAGACAAATCACCGGGGCCAGATGGCATACACCCCGGGTTCTGCTTGAACTATGTACCGTAATAGATCGTTATTTTTAATATTTGAAGATTCCCTGAGGACTAGTTCTGTTCCACAGGACTGGCGCATAGCAAATGTGGTACCAATATACAAAAAAGGATCAAAAGGCAATCCTGGAAACTACAGACCTGTGAGTCTATTTTCTGTTGTGGGGAAAATATTTGAGGGGTTTGTTAGGTATGCTAACCTGCAGTATCTCACTGTACATAACCTTATAACCCAGCATCAGCATGGGTTTATAATAATAATAATCTTTATTTATATAGCTCCATCAAATTCCGTAGCGCTTTACAAATCATAGGGGACATGTACAAATATATTACATTACAAAGAACAAACAGTCATATGGAACAATAGGAGTGAGGGCCCTGCTCACAAGAGCTTACTGACTATGAGGATGAGGGGGTGACACAAGAGGTTGTAAAATGGTCCAGCCATTCTTAATAAGGGAATAAAATAAAATAATTTAATAAATAATTAAATAAATAAAAATTCTGCTGCTTGAACCAGCCATCAGCTGCCATCTTATTTACAGGGTCCAAGGTGAAAAAGACTGCAGAGGTAAAAAAGACTGCATTGACCCTTCATGCAGTTAGCGAGTGTGATAGGTTTGCCTAAAGAGATGGGTTTTAAGAGCACTTTTGAGAAGTCCAGGAGAAGTCCTGGAGGCGTGCATGAAAGATTCGAATTAAGGTAGAGATTAATCTAGTAACACTGGCAGATCGAAGATCACGAGAAGACTGAGATGAGAGAAGAGAGATAGGGAGGTGCAGCATTATTCAGAGCTTTGTGGATGAGGGTTATTATTTTAAAGTGAATATGGAAGGAGACGGGCAGCCAGTGTAGTGATTGGCACAAACTGGAGGTCTGAAAGCCTAGCCTGGCTGCTGCATTAAGAATAGATTGTAGAGGAGAGAGTTTAGCAAGTGGAAGACCGATTAGTAGGGAGTTACAGTAGTCTGAATAAGTGAAGAGTGAATAAGTGCAACAATTGGCATTTTAGAAGTTTCAATTGTCAGAAACTGTTGGATTCTGAAGATGTTTCTGGGATGCATCCAGTAAGAGCGAGCAAGAGATTGAATATATGGTGAAAAGAAGAGGTCAGAGTCCAGCACAACCCCAAGACTGCCATGCCGGCTGCAACGGTGCTATAGTGATCCCACAGACCGAGATGGAGAGGTTAGGGTTAGGTCGGTTAGTAGATGGAGGAAAGACAAGAAGTTCAGTCTTGGAAAGATTAAGTTTCAAGAAGATAGAGGACATGATGTTAGAGACAGCAGAGAGACATTCACTAGTGTTCTGGATTAAGGCAGGGATGATGTTATGTGCAGTATAAGTACACTCACCGGCCACTTTATTAAGTACACCTGTCCAACTGCTCGTTAACACTTAATTTCTAATCAGCCAATCACATGGCGGCAACTCAGTGCATTTAGGCATGTAGACATGGTCAAGACACTCCTGCAGTTCAAACCGAGCATCAGTATGGGGAAGAAAGGTGATTTGAGTGCCTTTGAACGTGGCATGGTTGTTGGTGCCAGAAGGGCTGGTCTGAGTATTTCAGAAACTGCTGATCTACTGGGATTTTCACGCACAACCATCTCTAGGGTTTACAGAGAATGGTCCGAAAAAGAAAAAACATCCAGTGAGCGGCAGTTCTGTGGGTGGAAATGCCTTGTTGATGCCAGAGGTCAGAGGAGAATGGGCAGACTGGTTCGAGCTGATAGAAAGGCAACAGTGACTCAAATCGCCACCCATTACAACCAACGTAGGCAGAAGAGCATCTCTGAACGCACAGTACGTCGAACTTTGAGGCAGATGGGCTACAGCAGCAGAAGACAACACCGGGTGACACTCCTTTCAGCTAAGAATAGGAAATTGAGGCTACAATATGCACAAGCTCATCGAAATTGGACAGTAGAAGATTGGAAAAACGTTGCCTGGTCTGATGAGTCTCGATTTCTGCTGCGACATTCGGATGGTAGGGTCAGAATTTGGCGTCAACAACATGAAAGCATGGATCCATCCTGCCTTGTATCAACGGTTCAGGCTGGTGGTGGTGGTGTCATGGTGTGGGGAATATTTTCTTGGCACTCTTTGGGCCCCTTGGTACCAATTGAGCATCGTTGCAACACCACAGCCTACCTGAGTATTGTTGCTGACCATGTCCATCCCTTTATGACCACAATGTACCCAACATCTGATGGCTACTTTCAGCAGGATAATGCGCCATGTCATAAAGCTGGAATCATCTCAGACTGGTTTCTTGAACATGACAATGGGTTCACTGTACTCAAATGGCCTCCACAGTCACCAGATCTCAATCCAATAGAGCATCTTTGGGATGTGGTGGAACGGGAGATTTGCATAATGGATGTGCAGCCGACAAATCTGCGGCAACTGTGTGATGCCATCATGTCAATATGAACCAAAATCTCTGAGGAATGCTTCCAGCACCTTGTTGAATCTATGCCACGAAGAATTGAGGCAGTTCTGAAGGCAAAAGGGGGTCCAACCCGTTACTACCATGGTGTACCTAATAAAGTGGCCGGTGAGTGTATATAGCTGGGTGTTATCAGCATAAAGATGATACTGGAAACCAAATCTGCTGATGGTCTGTCCAATGGGGCAGTATAGACAGAGAATAGAAGAGGACCTAGGACTGAGCCCTGAGGAACCCCGACACTGAGAGGAAGATGAGAAGAGAAAGATCCAGAAAAGGAGACACTGAAAGTGCGGTCAAAGAGATAAGAAGAAAACCGAGAGTGTGCAGTGTCCTTTAGGCCAATGGAGCGAAGCATCCTGAGGAAGAGCTAAAAGTTGAAATCACCCTAGAATTCCCTAGAACTGATATAAAAATAAAAATCATATATATAATTAATGCCACATTTTGAATCTTTAGCCACTTTTCCAGTACACATATATTAAATACCATCACTATGAAGTACAAGTTGTTACACAGAAAACAAGCCATTATACAGCTCTGTAAGTGGAAAAATAAAAGTTATGGGATTTTGAAGATGGGGATTGAAAAATGGAAATGACAAAATGAAAAAGGTCGGTGTCCTTAAGGGGTTAGTAAAGGTTTGTTTGATTCTCTTTTTTTAAAGTTGATTATTTGTTCTTTTTGTGACTGAGGGCAGGATTAAGGTTGTTGGAGGCCCCTGGGCGTAAAATGTGGTGTAGGCACCCATTGAATGTAGTCCAGACCGGGAACAACAATAATCCACCCCCAACATCATTGTATACAGCCCACCATCAATCACTATTTACAGCCCCCCAGCAATCACTGTATATAGCCCACCAGCAATGACTGTATACATCCCCCAGAAGTAACTGTATATAGCCCACGAGCAATGACTGTATACAGCCCCCAGCAATCGATGTATACAGCCCCTCAGTAATCACTGTATACAACCCACCCAAGCAATCACTATATACAGACCGCCAGTAATCACTATATACAACTCCCCAGTAATCATTATATACAGCCCCCCAACAATGACTGTATACATCCATCAAGCAATATATACAGCCTACCAGCAATCACTATATACAGCCCCCAGTAAGCACTGTATACTTCCCCAGCAATCACTGTATACAACCCCCCAGTGCTCACAATATACACAACCCTCTAACAATAATTAACTATATACAGCCCCTCCACCCCTAGCAATAACTACATACATCCCCATCAGTAATCACTATATACATTATATATGTCACTATATACAGGAGCACCCATGACATAAATCACACATTACACCTATATATACAGCGGTTTCATGTTATACCTCCATATACATACATGGGTCACATATTACACTTATATACACTCACCGGCCACTTTATTAGGTACACCATGCTAGTAACGGGTTGGACCCCCTTTTGCCTTCAGAACTGCCTCAATTCTTCTTGGCATAGATTCAACAAGGTGCTGGAAGCATTCCTCAGAGATTTTGGTCCATATTGACATGATGGCATCACACAGTTGCTGCAGATTTGTCGGCTGCACATCCATGATGCGAATCTCCCGTTCCACCACATCCCAAAGATGCTCTATTGGATCGAGATCTGGTGACTGTGGAGGCCATTTGAGTACAGTGAACTCATTGTCATGTTCAAGAAACCAGTCTGAGATGATTCCAGCTTTATGACATGGCGCATTATCCTGCTGAAAGTAGCCATCAGATGTTGGGTACATTGTGGTCACAAAGGGATGGACATGGTCAGCAACAATACTCAGGTAGGCTGTGGCTTTGCAACGATGCTCAATTGGCACTAAGGGGCCCAAAGAGTGCCAAGAAAATATTCCCCACACCTGACACCACCACCACCAGCCTGAACCGTTGATACAAGGCAGGATGGATCCATGCTTTCATGTTGTTGACGCCGAATTCTGACCCTACCATCCGAATGTCGCAGCAGAAATCGAGACTCATCAGACCAGGCAACGTTTTTCCAATCTTCTACTGTCCAATCTCGATGAGCTTGTGCAAATTGTAGCCTCAGTTTCCTGTTCTTAGCTGAAAGGAGTGGCACCCGGTGTGGTCTTCTGCTGCTGTAGCCCATCTGCCTGAAAGTTCGACGTACTGTGCGCTCAGAGATGCTCTTATGCCTACCTTGGTTGTAACGGGTGGCGATTTGAGTCACTGTTGCCTTTCTATCAGCTCAAACCAGTCTGCCCATTCTCCTCTGACCTCTGGCATCAACAAGGCATTTCGCCCACAGAACTGCCGCTCACTGGATGTTTTTTCTTTTTCGGACCATTCTCTGTAAACCCTAGAGATGGTTGTGCGTGAAAATCCCAGTAGATCAGCAGTTTCTGAAATACTCAGACCATCCATTCTGGCACCAACAACCATGCCACGTTCAAAGGCACTCAAATCACCTTTCTTCCCCATACTGCTGCTCGGTTTGAACTGAAGGAGATTGTCTTGACCATGTCTACATGCTTTAATGCACTAAGTTGCCGCCATGTGATTGGCTGATTAGAAATTAAGTGTTAACGAGCAGTTGGACAGGTGTACCTAATAAAGTGGCCGGTGAGTGTATATACACCTATTACATGTTATACCTCTATATACACACACCACACATTACATCTATATATACAGCTATTTCAAGTTATACCTCTATATGCACACATATTACACCTATATATACACCTATTACATGTTATACCTCTATATACACACATTACTCGGGGACCCATCTGGTGCCGAGGCACTGGTGGGGTTGGTGGAGAGGTTTTGTGCTACCCAGTCCCTAAATAAGGGAGCCCCTTATACCAGGGCAGACCCTAAGACACGGAAGGTCATGTCACCCAGGAGTCCTTGGGCTAAAACCACTTCCCATGTCCGGGAGGTACCCCAGGGGAGAAGGGGGGGAGGCTCCCCCTTGTTGGACCTGCCAGGAGCCAGGTTATATTGCAGCCCATTGCCCTAATTCGTCAGAGCCCATGGACTGCAGTTCTACCAGAAGGGTTTCTCTTTATGCTGCCAGAGTCTTCACAGCTACTAGCCCAGACTCTACTGATGAGCGGCACCTGTGCCGGGTGACTTGTAGCAGAGCATCCAGGGTTGGCCCAGGGATGACCTTGATTAATGGGTCCCTCGTAGACCCCAAGACTGTCACAGGGCGCACAATTGCAGTCCTGTGCATCCATGGGGGCGTAAAGGACTACCCAACCACAATTATTAACTCCCAGACCTTTTTTGGGGAGACGCTACATGAGGCAGGGGTTGTCATGAACTTGCCCCAAGACCTTATCTTGGGACGGGACTTCCCCATGATTTGGACTTTATGGCGGGGAAATCAAGAGTTCGGGTTCATTCTCCTTTGTCGTCTGGTCAGATCTCAGAACCCAAGACCAATGACCCAGACTCTGGGGGTTCCTGCCACTAGCCGCCATAGAAGAAGATGGTAGTTTAAAACTTCCCCTAGATGTTATGGCAGGCCAAGCTGAGGAGGTAGAGACAAAGCCGCAGTTGTCTGATTTGGAGGTATTGCGTGACAACTTGGGAAATACCTCAGCATCCAGGTGCTGATAATTTTTTTCCTTGAGTGGTGGTTAATCTGGAATTATTGTACCGAGTTGATAAGGTGCAAGGTGAAACCCAGGAGCAATTAATCGTGCCCCAGCCATATAGCCAAACGGTATTAGACCTCACACATAAACAAGTTATGGGAGGACACCTAGGCCCCACAAAAACACTTGAACGCATCTTGCAGCCTTTCTCTTGGCCAGGAGTGTATGATAAGGTAAAAAAATATTGTGACATTTTCCCTGATTGTCAATTGCATGCTCCCATGGTACACTTTCGAAGTCCGTTGGTACCTCTGCCCATTATTGAGGTACCATTTGAAAGTGTCGCTATGGATTTGGTGGGTCCTCTGGTTAAATCAGCTCAGGGGCACCAGCATATTCTGGTACTCATGGAACATGCTGGCCGATATCGTGAGGCAATCACACTACGATACACATCTGCAAAAGAATTGTTTGCCATGTTTTGCTGAGTAGGACTACCCAAGGAGATCCTCACAGATCAGGGAACCCCATTCATGTTTGCCATCCGGGAAGACCCACAAGCCTATACCGGGTTTTCGCCAAGTTGATGTATGGCAGACATCGCAGGGGCCTTCTGGACATAGCCAAGGAGACATGGGAACAAGAGCCCACCCCCCATAAAAGTGTAATAGACCTTATCGCAGATATGCAGGACAGGGTGGTGGCCGTCATGCCCATAGTCAAGGAGCATATGGAGGCACAAAGAACTCAAAGCTGGTTTTAGGTCAGCAAAAGCAAGGACCTTTAATCCCGGTGAGTAAATTTCTCGCCATATAGCAAGGACCGTATGAGGTTCTAGGGAACTACAGGATACGTTAGCCCTGCCGGACAAAACCCGAGCAGACTTATCATGTAAAACTGTTAAAGGCCTGGAAAGACAGAGTCCGCTTACAGAGATGGTTCTGGATAGTCCACCTCCTGCAATGCCCTCACAGGCTGCAGATAACCCAGTAGCAGATGCAGAGGTGCGCATAGCAGATACCTTTACCATAAGACAACAGCGAGAGGCTTGAGAGTTTGTAGCAAGAAATACAGATGTGTTCTCAGAGTTGCCCAGATACATACAGTTAGGGCCTGAAATATTTGGACAGTGACACAATTTTCGCGAGTTGGGCTCTGCATGCCACCACATTGGATTTTAAATGAAACCTCTACAACAGAATTCAAGTGCAGATTGTAACGTTTAATTTGAAGGGTTGAACAAAAATATCTGAAAATGTAGGAATTGTACACATTTCTTTACAAACACTCCACATTTTAGGAGCTCAAAAGTAATTGGACAAATAAACATAACCCAAACAAAATATTTTTATTTTCAATATTTTGTTGCGAATCCTTTGGAGGCAATCACTGCCTTAAGTCTGGAACCCATTGACATCACCAAACGCTGGCTTTCCTCCTTCTTAATGCTTTGCCAGGCTTTACAGCCGCAGCCTTCAGGTCTTGCTTGTTTGTGGGTCTTTCCGTCTTAAGTCTGGATTTGAGCAAGTGAAATGCATGCTCAATTGGGTTAAGATCTGGTGATTGACTTGGCCATTGCAAAATGTTCCACTTTTTTGCACTCATGAACTCCTGGGTAGCTTTGGCTGTATGCTTGGGGTCATTGTCCATCTGTACTATGAAGCGATGTCCGATCAACTTGGCAGCATTTGGCTGAATCTGGGCTGAAAGTATATCCCGGTACACTTCAGAATTAATCCGGCTACTCTTGTCTGCTGTTATGTCATCAATAAACACAAGTGACCCAGTGCCATTGAAAGCCATGCATGCCCATGCCATCACGTTGCCTCCACCATGTTTTACAGAGGATGTGGTGTGCCTTGGATCATGTGTCGTTCCCTTTCTTCTCCAAACTTTTTTCTTCCCATCATTCTGGTATAGGTTGATCTTTGTCTCATCTGTCCATAGAATACTTTTCCAGAACTGAGCTGGCTTCTTGAGGTGTTTTTTGGCAAATTTATCTGTGGCCTGTCTATTTTTGGACTTGATGAATGGTTTGCATCTAGATGTGAATCCTTTGTATTTACTTTCATGGAGTCTTCTCTTTACTGTTGACTTAGAGACAGATACACCTACTTCACTGAGAGTGTTCTGGACTTCAGTTGATGTTGTGAACGGTTTCTTGTTCACCAAAGAAAGTATGCGGCGATCATCCACCACTGTTGTCATCTGTGGACGCCCAGGCCTGTTTGAGTTCCCAAGCTCACCAGTCAATTCCTTTTTTCTCAGAATGTACCCGACTGTTGATGTGGCTACTCCAAGCATGTCTGCTATCTCTCTGATGGATTTTTTCTTTTTTTTCAGCCTCAGGATGTTCTGCTTCACCTCAATTGAGAGTTCCTTTGACCGCATGTTGTCTGGTCACAGCAACAGCTTCCAAATGCAAAACCACACACCTGGAATCAACCACAGACCTTTTAACTACTTCATTGATTACAGGTTAACGAGGGAGATGCCTTTAGAGTTAATTGCAGCCCTTAGAGTCCATTGTCCAATTACTTTTGGTCCCTTGAAAAAGAGGAGGCTATGCATTACAGAGCTATGATTCCTAAACCCTTTCTCCGATTTGGATGTGGAAACTCTCATATTGCAGCTGGGAGTGTGCACTTTCAGCCCATATTATATATATAATTGTATTTCTGAACATGTTTTTGTAAACAGCTAAAATAACAAAACTTGTGTCACTGTCCAAATATTTCTGGCCCTAACTGTATCTGTAATTAAACATGATATTGTCACTGAGCCAGGGGTAAAGGTAAGATCAGGGCTGTACCGAGTCCCTGAGGCTCATAGACCAGCCATTTCGGTGGAGGTTCAGAAAATGCTGAAACTATGGTTTATTGAGGAGTCTAAAAGTGAGTGGGCTAGTCCAATTGTTCTAATTCCCAAACCTGATGGGACATTGCGATTTTGCAACGATTTTAGAAAATTGAATGAGGTGTCTAAGTTAGATGCCTATCCCATGCCGCGGGTTAACAAGCTTATTGAGAGACTAGGGGGAGCTCGGGACTTCACTACACTGGATCTCACCAAAGGATATTGGCAGGTACCCCTGACAGATAGGGCTAAAGACAGCCTTTATCACCCCTGAGGGCCTTTTTCACTATGTTGTGTTACCGTTCGGGCTTCATGGGGCCCCCGCCACCTTTCATCGGTTAATGGACATAGTGTTAAAGCCACATAGAAGATACACCTCAGCCTATTTGGATGATATCATCATCTTCAGCCATGACTGGGCGAGTCACTTGGCCAAGGTACAGTCCGTAGTAAACTTCTAAGGGCAGCCAGCCTGACCGCAAACCCCAAGAAATGTGCACTAGGAATGGAGGAGACACACTATTTGGGGTATGTGATTGGTCGAGGCATAATTAAACCTCAGGTCAACAAGATCGACGTTATCCAGGGTTGGCCTCAACCAGTGAGCACCAAACAAGTCAGGGCGTTCCTGGACATTGTTGGGTACTACAGACGTTTAATACCAAACGTTGCCACAGTATCTGCTCCCCTGACAGACCTGCTGAAGGGTAAAAGATCTTTCATGGTGCAGTGGAATGAACAAGCAGAAGGTGCTTTTCAGGCATTGAAGTCTGTGTTGTGCAGATCTCCCATCCTCATTACGCCAAACTTCAAGGGAGAGTTTATTGTGCAGACGGATGCTTCAGATGTAGGGCTGGGAGCTGTACGGTCTCAGGAGCTAAATGGAGAGGAACACCCCATTACCTACCTGAGCAGGAAACTCACGCCAGCAGAGAAAAATTACAGTATAGTAGAAAAGGAATGTCTGGCGATAAAATGGGCATTGGAGTCCCTAAGGTACTACATGCTGGGACAACAGTTCCGTGTCATAACTGACCCCACTGTCGTGTGGGAGAACCGCTATCTGTCCTCCAGGCAGATAAAATGTACATGGTAAAGACCTGGGGTAGGCTGTTAGTGGGACTCCTACTCCATCCTGGCTTTGGTCCTGGGTATCTGTATAGCCCACAGGTGCGGGTCACTGGACTCATTAGAGCCTGATTTAGACTGCAAGTCAGAAGCCGTAGGAGAGGCACTACCTGGAGAGCTGAAGGCTGGACCGTTGATTACACAGCAAAGGTAACTGAGTGCCTTCTGTTATACTGCTGGCCAAGAGCGTGTGTCTGGCAGCCTGGTACAAGAATAGTTAGGTGTTATTGTTGTAATAGACAGTGCCCAGCCGGGCAGGGTTTATATTTGTACGTGCCTAAGCAAAGGCTGAATTTGTGTTTTGGCAAAGAAATGTGAATGAAACACTTGATTTTGGACTTTAACTCCGCGTGTGTCCCTGCTTCCTATACTGCTACAAAGCATTTACCAGAGCAATTCCCCACAACACACATTTCACCTATATATGCAGCTATAACATGTTATATCTGTATATACACACACATTACATGTTGTACACAGAACACATAGGGAAGACACATATATGTACCCATACCTGAAATAGCTTGATATCCAGCAGGAGGTCCAAGACAGGCAGGGAATCCATCATGGCAGCCGATGGAGATGTCATCCTCTCTCAAGGAGGCCTGGGCTGGTGGGCAGGGCTTCTCCTATGAGTTCTAACTGGGCCTGCACCACTAGGAAATCTGGACACAGGTTTGAATGTGGCGCCATCACTCCTTCTCCTCGCTCCTCCGGGCTGCTCCTGCTGTGGTGACACAGGAAGTGCGATCCTGTGTCACAGGCGAGCACAGGTCATCCTGTGCGGGGCTGTCAGCAATCGAACTTACTATTGTTCGTAGTAGCGGAGCAGCCGGTGAGGAATTCCCGGGTACCTTCTCCACCGACTCCCCACCCTCTGTGGGACAAACGCCCACACTATAAACCACCACTGGTGGGGGCCCCACGCAGAGGCAAAGTGGTGGGGGCCCTGGGGCATGCGCCCTGGGAGCCTCCCATGATCCAGCCCTTGTGTTGGGTAATGGCACTTGTTAAGCTGTGTAATCATGCCTTTGTGTGCATTTTTTGTAGCAGCAGGACTGTGAAATATGCTTTATATAACAGGATTGTAGCTTACTTGGTGAACTAAGCTGCATTCTTCTGTGAGATCTCTTCACTCAATGCAGCATAGCATCTCCCCTCTGCTATGAGTAAGAGCGGTATCTGGCTTCTGGTTAGATATTCTAGCAGAAAGGACTGGCTGTGCTTGAATGCAGAGATGTCACAGCACACTGTTTTTCAATATCAAAGTTTAGTGACAATGAGAATGGATCGTGTATATCAACACAACTAACATTGCATACAGCATGCATAATGCGGAGACAAAGAAAAGTATGTAAACAGTAATAGATGTACCAGATTAATGGTCCTATATGTCATATGTTAAGGACGCAGGGTTTTTCGGCTGATTTCTCGCTCTCCAACTTCAAAAATCCATAACTTTTTCATTTTTACGTGTACAGACCTGTGTGAGGGCTTATTTTGTGCGTAACAAATTTTACTTTCCCATGATGTTATTTATTTTAACATGTCGTGTACTGCGAAGCTGAAAAAAAATTCCAAATGTGGAAAAATTGAAAAAAAACCGCACGTGCGTCACGTTCTTGTGGGCTCAGTTTTTACGACTTTCACTCTTCGCTCCAAATAACATGCCTACTTTATTCTCTGGTTCGGTGCGATCGCGGTGATACCAAATTTATATAGGTTTTATTGTGTTTTAATACATTTTCAAAAATTAAACGAATGTGTACAAAAAAGAAAAATAAATTTTTGCCATCTTCTGAGGCTAATAACTTTTTCATACTTTGGCGCACGGAGATGTGTGAGGGGTCATTTTTTGCGAAATGAGCCGACGTTTTCATAGCTACCATTTTGAGGTCTGTGCGACATTTTAATCATTTTTTTATTTCATTTTTTATGTTATGTAAAAAGGTGTAAAAGTCGCATTTCGGATATTTGGGCGCCATTTCCCGCCACGGAGGTCACCGCCGGCCGTAACCGTTTTTATATTTTGATAGATCGGGCATTTTGGGACGCGGCGATACCTAATATGTCTGTGATTTTTACTGTTTGTTATGTTTTATATCCGTTCTAGAGAAAGGGGGGTGATTTGAACTTTTAATATTTTATTAATTTTTTTTATTTTTTAAACTTTTTTTTTAATTTTTTTTTTCACTATTTTTTAGACCATCTAGGGTACATTAACCCTAGATGGTCAGATCGCTCCTACCATATACTGCAATACTACAGTATTGCAATATATGGCATTTTTGCAGGTCATACATTACAATGAGCCACTGGCTCATTGTAACGAACCTGCATAAACCATGTAGCCTCGTGTCAAAAGAAGACCCGAGGCTACCATGGTAACCGATCGCCGCCCCCCGATGACGTTCGGGGGCGTGGCGATCGAAAAAAAGATGGCGGCACCGACCGCAGTTATTAGCGGTGGGGGTTTTGTGCAAAATGCAAAAAACCCCACCTCTGTATGAAGAGGACTCAGCCCGTGAGCCCTCTTCATACATCCCTTATACCTCTGCGCCGTAGAGCTACGGCGCAGAGCGTTAAGGGGTTAAAGCTTACAGGCAAAATCCTAAGCTTTGAGAGGACCGGAGTATGTATTGCAAAACATATGTTGCAAATAACACAGAGAATTCAAAAGAGAAGGAAGGAGATAGAAGAGAAAGGAGTTGTATGGGAGAAGGTCTGATGGATATCTCCAAAGCGTGTGATATTCGGGATAGCAGGAGCCATTATAGAACAGGAGCACTGAACTCTGTTCTCACTGTATACTGTAGAATATGGATAGACCAAGACTATGTGTGGGGAAGTACTGGAACCATGTTGATGCATAATGGACCATTAAGGGGACAGGGATAGAGCTTTCTCGATCGATTACTAATTCTTTTAGGGAAAAGCAAGAGGTAGATTTCCAATGGTTTGGGATCACTGTTCTCGCTGGTGTCAAGAAATGTCGGAAGAACCCATTCTTGAGAGAAGGCAAGGGGCCAGGATCATGGGAAGGAGGCCCACTTCTGGAGTTTGTGATGATTTGGGAACCTGATGAGGAGTAGAGGGTAAAAATTGCAATCCAAGGGTAAGAGTTTTGAGCATGTCCACAAAATATGGAGCAAAGATGATTCAGAAGGATAGGACCTATTAGGAGGTACCCCAAGGATAACAACTGAAGATACTGGTATTGGAATATGCTCGGCGTCTGGAGCCTGTGAAGCTGCAGCGTCTCGGAAAAAAACACTGCGCATGCATTTGACCGGCCGATCATGTGACCTTGGGTTGTATTAAGTAATGCAGCTACAGTATATTCATATTGATTCTTGTAGCTTGTGTCTCCAGGATATATGCCACATATAAACTTTCTAGGCCTTGTAGTATAAGCTACATAATTTGGCCAGGGTGGAATATGTCTAGGCTTGACAAGCGCCACAAATCTGCACACACGGAGGAGGTACAGGCCCAAACTTCCCGGTAGCGTTAATGTCCAAGATGGTGCTGCCCACTTTGGGGGACTCCAGCATGGTGGAGCAATATGAAGGAGAAGACACATATGCAGAGGAGGAGCAGGGGGTCAGATGTACTGGGACTGTCTAGATCTGTCCTTAAGGATATCATCACTTCAGCCCTGAAGCAGCTAATGAAGGAGCCAAATGAAATGAAGGCGGATGTCCGCCATATTGGGCACAGAGTTAAGGCCCTGGAAGGTGTGCAGGAGGAATTCCCGGGGGTTCGCAGAGGCGGTCCACATGAAGCTCTGCCAAAAGACAACAAATTAAGCAAACAATGGCTATCCTAGAGGACCAAAAAAACAGGAGTCGGAGGAAGAATATCAGACTGAAGGCCTCCTGGAGGTATGGGCCTCAGAAGCACTTCCTGCGGTTATGAACCACATATTCAACACGCTGTTGGGGGCAGGTAGAGCAAGTTGGGTGGTAGAAAAGGTGCACCGAGCCCTTAAACCGAAACCAGCGGTGTCTGATCCTCCCAGAGACGTGGTGTGTCTGCCTAGCCAGCATTTCAGCGGTTAACAGCACCTAAATTAATATCTGATGGTTGACATAATAGTAACAAGGTGGAATATCAAGGGGATTAATGTGCCCTCCAAACGCACTCAGCTCCTTTTCTTCCTACAGCAGTCACACACCTCAGTAATATTCAATGAAGTGGCTTCATTGCTGCCACACCTCCTCAGCTTCTAGAGGGACCACTATTGGAATACACAAGGACATCCCATTTGTCCTGAAAGATAAATACACAGATGCGAAGGGCAGAGCAGTTTTTGTTAAGGGCATGATAGAGGGAGTAATTGTAAGGGCAATGCCTCTGGTTGTGCAACCTACTGGGAGTACTTAATACTGATAGGGGTTGACATAAATATGACCTTGGATCTGCTGTTGGATTCATGCACAGGCCAATCGGCCCTATCCTATTTGCGGAAGGCTAAGGTAGCCCTACAGGACATTAAACTGATCGATATTTGCAGACCACATAACCCGGAAGCTAAAGACTTTGCTTTCCACTCGGTACCACACGGCTCCTTCCAATGGTTACACTACCTCTTTACCCAAGATAAACACCTTAGGTTTGTTGACTCATCGGATGTAGGGGTTGCCTCTATTTCAGATCACACGCCAGTAACGGGGGATTTCTGTGCATCACATCTTTCGGTCCAAAATTTGACATGGAAGCTTAACAACACATTACTGGGGGACGGTTCCTTACTGTAAGAAAATGAAAGAGAAGCTCCCTGAGTTGCATCAACTTAACTCCACACAAGAGGCGGACCCTCTGCTCATGTTGGAACCTCTGAAAATGCTAGCCAGAGGATTACTGATGGAGACTAGAGCTAGGGTACAGAAGAAGAGGAAAGGGAAGATCAGGGACTTACTGCATAAACTAGCTTCTCTTAAGAGGTGCTATAAAAAATCCCAGACAGTGGCATCAAAAGGGGAGCTGCTCATAACCCTGGAACAACGAAAGGACAAACTAAATAAGATATATATGCCATCCATACACAGGTTTTATGCGCATCTAGACCGATGTAGTAAAGTAATGTCAGTCCTGCTCAAGAAAGCGTAAGGTTTTTGGGTAACTGACTCGGATGACATCACAAAGGAATTCTGTGGATACTACACTGGGATATATAAAACTGACCAGGAGGGAGAGATTAGATCAGGGGAGATAAGTTTTCTAGAACGTTCCCAAACTTTACCTTCCCAGAATGACAAAGGGAAGACCTCATGGGGTGCTTTCTCCCTCTTTTTCTCGCAGCACATATGACAAGAGACACACATTCACCCCCTTCAGATAGGCTCCCGGAAACTGCACCTGTTGGCGTTTGCTGACTACTTTTGTTTTCCTAATCGCGAACCCTAGGGAAGCACTACTGATATTCTGCGACCCATTTGAAAAGTTAAATTACTTAGCAAACTTCAAAGTCAATATGACAAAAGTAAAAAATCTTGAACATCACAGTTAACCCGTGTACAGCCACTGAACTAAAAACCCTCTCCCCGTTTATATGGCAACCAGAGTCCATAAAATACTTGGGGGTGGGGCTCCCCAGTGACCCCAAAAACATCTACAGGTTGACTTTCCCACCAAATCTGTTGACCATTAAACAACTGCTAGACTCCTACGACTTGCCTAATATTTCGTGGATAAAAATGTTCTAAAACTGTACCCAGTAGCTATGCTCCATATACTGTGTGTATATGTATATGTATATATATATATATATATATATATATATCACTCACCGGCCACTTTATTAGGTACACCTGTCCAACTGCTCGTTAACACTTAATTTCTAATCAGCCAATCACATGGCGGCAACTTAGTGCATTTAGGCATGTAGACATGGTCAAGGCAATCTCCTCCAGTTCAAACCGAGCATCAGTATGGGGAAGAAAGGTGATTTGAGTGCCTTTGAACGTGGCATGGTTGTTGGTGCCAGAAGGGCTTGTCTGAGTATTTCAGAAACAAGCTGATCTACTGGGATTTTCACGCACAGCCATCTCTAGGGTTTACAGAGAATGCTCCGAAAAAGAAAAACATCCAGTGAGCGGCAGTTCTGTGGGCGGAAATCCCTTGTTGATGCCAGAGGTCAGAGGAGAATGGGCAGACTGGTTTGAGCTGATAGAAAGGCAACAGTGACTCAAATCGCCACCCGTTACAACCAAGGTAAGCAGAAGAGCATCTCTGAATGCACAGTACGTCGAACTTTGAGGCAGATGGGCTACAGCAGCAGAAGACCACACCGGATGCCACTCCTTTCAGCTAAGAACAGGAAACTGAGGCTACAATTTGCACAAGCTCATCGAAATTGGACAGTAGAAGATTGGAAAAACGTTGCCTGGTCTGATGAGTCTCGATTTCTGCTGCGACATTCGGATGGTAGGGTCAGAATTTGGCGTCAACAACATGAAAGCATGGATCCATCCTGCCTTGTATCAACGGTTCAGGCTGGTGGTGGTGGTGTCAGGTGTGGGGAATATTTTCTTGGCACTCTTTGGGCCCCTTGGTACCAATTGAGCATCGTTGCAACGCCACAGCCTACCTGAGTATTGTTGCTGACCATGTCCATCCCTTTATGACCACAATGTACCCAACATCTGATGGCTACTTTCAGCAGGATAATGCGCCATGTCATAAAGCTGGAATCATCTCAGACTGGTTTATTGGACATGACAATGAGTTCACTGTACTCAAATGGCCTCCACAGTCACCAGATCTCAATCCAATAGAGCATCTTTGGGATGTGGTGGAACGGGAGATTCGCATCATGGATGTGCAGCCGACAAATCTGCGGCAACTGTGTGATGCCATCATGTCAATATGGACCAAAATCTCTGAGGAATGCTTCCAGCACCTTGTTGAATCTATGCCACGAAGAATTGAGGCAGTTCTGAAGGCAAAAGGGGGTCCAACCCGTTACTAGCATGGTGCACCTAATAAAGTGGCCGGTGAGTGTATATATTATATCTCTCTGGAAAATTCTTTGCAGAGTTAAGGAAACTGTTCTCCAAGTACTTAGGGCAAGAAACCTAGGCAATCACACACACTCTTGATAAGGAAAAACTGGAGGCTTGGGCTGCCTGACACTCAGATATATCACTGGGCTGCTCAGACCTCTAGGCTGTGTGTGGCTGGGGGGCCTGAATCTCCATTTGTACAGGAGGCAGGACTTATAGGTGGTATAGTTAAAGAAGGGGCTTGAGTACCATTGCCATGGGGCAAATCTTTAGATGATATCAATGGGACTACTAAAAACCTTCTCCAAGCCTGTCATAAGACCAATTCAAAAACAAACCTCTTTCCATTTCCTTCACCTCTGACACCTACAAGCTACCTGCCAATGACACTGCCCCAAAACTGGGAGGACATTCCAAACTGTTGGGGAGCACTGGAAGACATGACAATTAGTCAGCTTATGCAGAAAACCCTGAACCCCCTATACCCTAGCGACTAAATTGAAAGGCTGGGGCCCTATACACTTTATTACCTTGCAATTGGCTTGCAAAGCTTATGAGAGAAAATATTGACCTCCCCCTAGAGCTGCAACGCCATTCTAAATAGCCGTTGTGGTTGGAGCAGGGAAAGTTAACACGATACCTTACATATATGATTGCATGGTGTCAAACAAAATGACAGCCAACCCTCTGTATTTGTCAGCCTGGGAGGAGGAGCTGAGTATTTCAGACGCTAGATTCTTAACCACTCATACGAATTTTCTAGATGTATACACTTGCAGCAAAATCCCTTTAAGCTGTTAGCAAGGTGGTACAAAACACCCAGAGGTTTTGCACAGGTGGGGTATACATAGAAAAAGGAACATAGATATGTAGAATGGAAAAGCTTTCCAGCTAGTCCGCTCACATTCATGAGCAATTCACCAAGATTTGGTCCCCATGGACTTCATACATTTCGAGGAAATAAGTTAGCGCAGTAGCATGTGGAACCCTAGCTATACTGAAGGTATCAACAATGGCTGGGTTTTCCATTGCACAGGATTAGAGTATAGCTAAGGAAGACTAGCTGCAAGAGGCTTGTTATAGAATCCAGGTACAACCCTCCCTTTCTTTACCCCATGGATTCACTCCCCGCCTAAAGATTAAATATGTTTTATAGCATTACTGTATCAGTGTACCTCTGATACATATAACGTGCACTCTCTCTCACAAATGTAAACAAGGCATTGAATAGCGGACCACCACATTTACTTGCACGCTTAGCTTTGCTGTACCATCCTCTTGTGTATATACATGTACAGATAATTTGATAAAGTAGAAAAGCATGTGCAGCTCACCCCTTCCAAGGTCTTGGATGTTTCACAAGTTTGATGGAGACATGAAGAAAAGAATTCTACGAATCCAGCGCGGTGGGAGTGCAGTCGCGTTGCCTGCCAGACTTGCAGGTGTGGTATGTGGAAATCGAAGAGAACTTGTAACGCAGCACATCCGTAAAAACTTGAAGCTTTATTAGGGATACATTAAAACATAGCAGTATGGGACGGATTACCGCCTACGCGTTTCGAGCAGTCTCCTGCTCTTAGTCATGGCATGGTAATAATGAAATCAAGTAAAACTTTAAAGGAAACATCCACCAATGTGCTCTTAGTAGGGCGTGTACCTGCATCGACTGGTGTGAGCGTGTTGCCTTGAGGAGGCGTCCTCGGACCGGAAATGTCAAAAAAAGCCGGTTACAAAATAAAGAAATGAAAAAATAATAATGAAAAAAGTATACAGAACGAAAGGACACCTCTAGAGGGGCACGCGAACACCTGGAAAATGCATGTAACACTAGATTTAATACAAATCAAAATTCCCTTGTTACAATATTCGAACAATACTTCCTAGTTAACAAAATACATAACGGGGCTGTAAACCAATATTGTAAACATGGAGCTGAGATTTAAAACCACTCTGCATGTGGGAAGCGCATGTTATAACAATTATCGTGGAGTAGTGAATACATGATAAACATTAGCAAACATGATTTACGACAAGAGTTAGCAAACATAATTTGCGATGCAATGGTAAGTGCATGATGAGGAAAACAGGTGGGTCTAATCTTGATAGAGATGAATGACCATGCACAAAAAGAAAATTGACATATGTATAAGAAAAAGAGAATAATAACAGAAGAAAAAACAGCATCAAATAACGAGAAAATTATTTTTCTTGGTTTTAGTAAAAATAGGAAAGATCTGTTTTAGCATTTAGACCAATCGGTATCCGTGTGCCCAAACGAAAAATCCACAGAGCTTCTCTTTGTAAGAGGATTTTTCTTATATCACCCCCCCTTTTAGGTGGAAAAATTTTCTCTATGCCGTAGAATTTAAAAGAAGACAGGTCCCCTGAGTGTACACTAGAGAAATGTCTAGATGCACCTGACATGTTGTGTAGGGGATCTTTTGTACTGTCTCTTAAATGTTCGGCAATCCTAGTTTTCAATTTTCTAGTTGTGCATCCTACATATAGAACATTGCAGCTAGTGCATTCTATAACATAGACTATGAATACGGAATCACAGTTGATGAAAGATTTGATGCTAAATTTTCTGGAGGCATCTGCTGTGTGTACAGAATCTGTGTGTTTAGTATATACACATACATTGCATCGGGACGAACCACAACAATGAAAGCCTTTTGTACTTAGCCAAGTTTTGTTATTGTAGTTGTTAACCTTTCCTCTCCTAAAAAGGCTGGGTGAAAGTATGGAGCCCAGGGATTTGCCTTTCTTAGATATAAAATTGCATCCCTTTTTTAGGATAGCATAGAGTTTTTCGTCCTGATAAAGTATAGGCAAATTTTTCTTTAGAATTTTTACAACCTGATCATAATCTGTACTGTAACGTGTCGAGAAGGTAACCTTATTTTCCCTTGGGGATCTACTATTGGAACTACTTGAAGATATTTTGTTGGACGAAAGAAGGTCACGTCGATCCTTCTTTTCGTTAATTTTCAAAGCTCTGGTTAACATCCAATTGGGATAATTACGGACAGAAAGTCTAGAATTCAAAGTTTTGGTTTGTTGTAAATAAGCATCCTTTTTGGAGCACGCTCTCTTGAGTCGGGTGTGTTCACCCACAGGGATTGATTTGATTGTGTGTAGGGGATGACTACTTCGGGCATCCAAAATGGTGTTCCCTGCTGTGGGCTTCCTATATAAATCCGTGAAAACCTTTTTATCAGTAGGGCAGGCTTCCAGTGTTATATCAAGAAATGAAATTTTAATTTTTTCCACACTGTAAGTAAAGCCTAAATTAAGGTTATTATCATTCAGGTAGGTGACAAAGTCTGGCACGGACGGCACATCTCCCGACCACACAATCAGTATGTCGTCGATGTACCGCCCGTACCAGACGATGCCATCCCCAAAACGATTCCGATCTGAATAAATATATTCTTCCTCCCACCAGGACATAAAAAGGTTCGCCAATGAGGGCGAAAAACGGGCCCCCATTGGCGAACCCCTTGTCTGTAAGAAAAACATGTCATCAAACGAGAAATAATTGTGTGAGAGTAAAAATTTAACTGTATCAATGATGAACTCACACAATTCTTCTGTATAATTGCTGGATTTATACAGGTGATGTGCTAGGGCTACTATGGCCAAATCATGGGGGATGGAACTATAGAGGGCATTGACATCACACGTGATCCACGTGTAGTGACTGTGCCAAACAAATGATTCGAAAAATCGGAGTACTTCCTTGCTGTCCTTAAGATAACCTGGTATGGTTGTAACTGAAGGTTGAAGTAAGCCATCAACCCATTCACATAATTTTTCATTTAACGATCCTATACCCGATATAATGGGTCTCAATGGGGGAGGAAAGCTATCCTTATGGATTTTGGGTAATCCATGGAATATGGGTATGATAGGATTGGAGGGACATAAGTAATCCCGATGTCTTTCCAATATAATGCCCAAATCAATGCCTTCCTGTATTATGGACCTGATTTGTTTTTCAAAAATCGTGGTAGGGTCAGATTTTAACATTCTGTAAGTGTTATTGTCAGATAGGATGTTCATGGCCATGGTCCTATAAAGATCTCTGTCAAGAGCAACAACCTTGCCCCCTTTGTCCGCCATCCTTATGATAATATTGTCATTGTTTTTCAGGCTATATAAAGCGGATCGAAGATTGGGGGGGAGGTTGTTGCCCTGACAGGATGACTGTAAGTCAAAGAGTTTAATCAGGTCACGCTCCACCGAGGACTGGAACTGGTCCATGGCCGGTACTCTAGAGTTGAATGGATAGAAACCTTTGTTAGAGGTGTGCACTGGGACCGTATGTATGTATTTCTCTATATCTGACCTGTCCCTCATGCTTTTTAGATTGAGCAAAACGCACTGGTCCCTAAAGTTTAAATCTTTAAATTCATTTTCATCATGTAAATCAAATTTATAAACATTTTCTGTATCATTGCTACATTCAAAAAAATGACGTTTCAGGGTTAGAGACCTAATAAAACGGTTAACGTCGAGTATAGTATTAAATAAATCAAAACGTTCAGTGGGTACAAAATTAAGTCCTTTTTCCAAAACTTCGATTTGATCAGAAGAGAACACACATGCAGACAGATTTAGAAAACTACTGTCTTCATTATCATTTGAGATTTCATTCAGTGGGGATGTTTCTTCTTGCTGCGAGTTGTATAATTCTTGTCTGCTGAAGCGGTACCGCCTGTGTCTCCTGCCCCCCCTCCGTCTTCGTTTTTTGAGGGTTCAGATGCATTGTCAATTTTCTTATTGGAGTTATAATTTCGATTTTTGTTTTTGGTATTGTTGGGACCTGTTGTACTAGGTGTTTTCCCAGAATTGGATGAATCAGAGTCCGTCACGATCAGATCAGAGTCTGGTTCAGATGAACTGAAAGACACTTTTCTTACATATGATTTATTTCTATATCTTCTCTTGTTTCTTTTCCTCAAAATAGAGCGAGGGGTTTCTGATTCTATCGGTCTTTTAGTATAGATATGACCTATGGAATAGTCTTCTGAATCCCTTAGGAATTTTTTCTTTTTTACCTCCATTATAGATTCCTCAGTTTTGGAGACACCAGTATGAATAGCGTCCAACTGTGTTTGACGTTCTGCTGTAATGGTGAATTCTCCCAAAGACTGCTCCACAGTGTCAATTTCTTGTCTGAGGGTAACCAGCTTCTTGGCTTCCTCCTCCACAATTAATTTCATTAAAGCTAGTGAGCAATCAGAGAGGGTTTTGTCCCATTTTTGTAGGAAATCATCATTATAGACTGTAGTGGGTCTTTTTCTAATGCGGAGTCCTCTAGGGATCATGTTTTTTGTTATATATGAGCTCAGGGAATTATGGTCCCACCACGTTTTCAGTTCCTGCAAGAGGAGTTTATCCAATTTGTGAAAAATGTCTTTGAGCTCTACATCCTTAGACATAGTAACCATATTGACGCTGAATATTTCTGCAAGTTTGCGGTTTCTTTCATCAAGCACCTGGTGTGTAACACGGGTGGTGTAATTCACAGCTGATTCCATGGTTAACAATAGGTTTAACACCGGTACGCCAGATTCAATGGTATTTTTGTCTCGTTTTACTTGTTATCCTGTGACCCAGTAGGAAGATGATGTATATATGAAATAAATATTCTTGGGGAGCACGCACACAAAAAGTTCTGGTACAGTAACAGTTTGATAAAGTAGAAAAGCATGTGCAGCTCACCCCTTCCAAGGTCTTGGATGTTTCACAAGTTTGATGGAGACATGAAGAAAAGAATTCTACGAATCCAGCGCGGTGGGAGTGCAGTCGCGTTGCCTGCCAGACTTGCAGGTGTGGTATGTGGAAATCGAAGAGAACTTGTAACGCAGCACATCCGTAAAAACTTGAAGCTTTATTAGGGATACATTAAAACATAGCAGTATGGGACGGATTACCGCCTACGCGTTTCGAGCAGTCTCCTGCTCTTAGTCATGGCATGGTAATAATGAAATCAAGTAAAACTTTAAAGGAAACATCCACCAATGTGCTCTTAGTAGGGCGTGTACCTGCATCGACTGGTGTGAGCGTGTTGCCTTGAGGAGGCGTCCTCGGACCGGAAATGTCAAAAAAAGCCGGTTACAAAATAAAGAAATGAAAAAATAATAATGAAAAAAGTATACAGAACGAAAGGACACCTCTAGAGGGGCACGCGAACACCTGGAAAATGCATGTAACACTAGATTTAATACAAATCAAAATTCCCTTGTTACAATATTCGAACAATACTTCCTAGTTAACAAAATACATAACGGGGCTGTAAACCAATATTGTAAACATGGAGCTGAGATTTAAAACCACTCTGCATGTGGGAAGCGCATGTTATAACAATTATCGTGGAGTAGTGAATACATGATAAACATTAGCAAACATGATTTACGACAAGAGTTAGCAAACATAATTTGCGATGCAATGGTAAGTGCATGATGAGGAAAACAGGTGGGTCTAATCTTGATAGAGATGAATGACCATGCACAAAAAGAAAATTGACATATGTATAAGAAAAAGAGAATAATAACAGAAGAAAAAACAGCATCAAATAACGAGAAAATTATTTTTCTTGGTTTTAGTAAAAATAGGAAAGATCTGTTTTAGCATTTAGACCAATCGGTATCCGTGTGCCCAAACGAAAAATCCACAGAGCTTCTCTTTGTAAGAGGATTTTTCTTATATCACCCCCCCTTTTAGGTGGAAAAATTTTCTCTATGCCGTAGAATTTAAAAGAAGACAGGTCCCCTGAGTGTACACTAGAGAAATGTCTAGATGCACCTGACATGTTGTGTAGGGGATCTTTTGTACTGTCTCTTAAATGTTCGGCAATCCTAGTTTTCAATTTTCTAGTTGTGCATCCTACATATAGAACATTGCAGCTAGTGCATTCTATAACATAGACTATGAATACGGAATCACAGTTGATGAAAGATTTGATGCTAAATTTTCTGGAGGCATCTGCTGTGTGTACAGAATCTGTGTGTTTAGTATATACACATACATTGCATCGGGACGAACCACAACAATGAAAGCCTTTTGTACTTAGCCAAGTTTTGTTATTGTAGTTATTTTTACTAAAACCAAGAAAAATAATTTTCTCGTTATTTGATGCTGTTTTTTCTTCTGTTATTATTCTCTTTTTCTTATACATATGTCAATTTTCTTTTTGTGCATGGTCATTCATCTCTATCAAGATTAGACCCACCTGTTTTCCTCATCATGCACTTACCATTGCATCGCAAATTATGTTTGCTAACTCTTGTCGTAAATCATGTTTGCTAATGTTTATCATGTATTCACTACTCCACGATAATTGTTATAACATGCGCTTCCCACATGCAGAGTGGTTTTAAATCTCAGCTCCATGTTTACAATATTGGTTTACAGCCCCGTTATGTATTTTGTTAACTAGGAAGTATTGTTCGAATATTGTAACAAGGGAATTTTGATTTGTATTAAATCTAGTGTTACATGCATTTTCCAGGTGTTCGCGTGCCCCTCTAGAGGTGTCCTTTCGTTCTGTATACTTTTTTCATTATTATTTTTTCATTTCTTTATTTTGTAACCGGCTTTTTTTGACATTTCCGGTCCGAGGACGCCTCCTCAAGGCAACACGCTCACACCAGTCGATGCAGGTACACGCCCTACTAAGAGCACATTGGTGGATGTTTCCTTTAAAGTTTTACTTGATTTCATTATTACCATGCCATGACTAAGAGCAGGAGACTGCTCGAAACGCGTAGGCGGTAATCCGTCCCATACTGCTATGTTTTAATGTATCCCTAATAAAGCTTCAAGTTTTTACGGATGTGCTGCGTTACAAGTTCTCTTCGATTTCCATGTACAGATAATGTTTGTATGTTAACCTGTTATCTTATACTACAAATAAAAATAGACTTGATAAATAAAAATGGAACAGATTAGTGCCGATCTTGATTTGTACCAGTAGTATTATGGACTTGTATACACATGTTATGGTGGCGTGGGAGGGCATGAGAGAAGTGCTGGATACAGTTTGACGTCTTGGGGGTTGTCTCAGGCCCTGCCACCTCATTAGGATTGATAAGAATTTCCACTTTTCCCTGTTGCATCTCCAGCAGGTGGCATGCTCCACCTTTGCAAGACCACTGGTGTTTTGTACCACCTTGCTCATCGCTTAAAGTTGTTTTCCTGCAAACGTACGCATCTCAAGAATCCTCATGAGTGATTACGAATCCAACTTCTTTCTCCATCTGACAGTGTGACACTCGGCTCCTCCTCTCAAGCCAACAATTGACAAAGGATCTGCCAACAAAGGATCTGCTTGCGTTTTATTTGCCAGCATAGTCATATATATAAGATATTGTGTATGCTTTCGCTGCTCCGACTGCAGTGGCTATTTCAAATGGTGTAGCTACTCTAGGGGGTCCATATTTTCATATGCTTTGCATGCAGATTGTACTTGCAAGGAGATGAAGTGTAATGGTCCCCTACCTTTTAATTTAGTTGCTAGTTAAGGGTCTAGAGGGCTCAGAGTTTTCTGCATAAGCTCCTTTATTGTCAAGTCTTCCAGTGCTTCCAACCAGTTTGGAATGTCTTTCTAGTTTTGGGACAATGTCATTGGTAGGTAGCTTGCAAGCAGCAGTGGTGAAGGGAATGGGGAGATATTATTTTTTCAATTGGCCTTATGCCAGGCTTGTAGCAAGTTTTTAGTGTATATATTGATGCTATCTAGGGATTCCCCCAGGGAGGTGGTACTCAAGCCCCTCCTCTAACTAAATGAGAGGGGATTCCAGCCCCCCAGCTGCTCGTAGCGGTAGTACCCTTGAGGTCTGAGTCGCCCAGTGGTAGATCTGGGTGCCTGGGAAGCCCCAGGCCTCTCCTTGCCTTTTTCCTTTTCCCCTCCTTGCCTCTCCAAAGATATTTTGAAAAAAATTGCCTCAATTCTATAAAGAATTTTCGAGGGATGCGTATGACAAGCATAGCTACCGGATACATTATTCTGGGGAATACATATGCTTTCAGGACGTTCTTTATACCAGGAACAATTAGGCAAGTCATATGAGTCTAGTAGTTGTTGGTGGGAAATTCAGCCTGTATTTGTTCTTGGGGTCGGCAGCGAGTCGAAACCCTAGTATTTTATAACCTCAGGTTTCCATATAAACGGTGAGAGTGGTTTTAGTTCAGTGACCGTACATGGGTCCACTTTAGGTCACCATTTAGGAGTGAAATTGGGCTATTGTTGCTAGTTAATAGAGATGAGCGAACACACTCGTCTGAGCTTGATGCTCGTTCGAGCATTTGCGTAATCGAAACAGCTCGTTGCTCGGATGAATATTTCGCCAGCTCGAGAAAATGGCATCTCCGCCGTTGTGATTTTTGGCGGCCAGAAACCGAGCCAATAACACGCCAGGAGACTCTACCCAGCATGACGTGGTACACTTACACGTCAATAGCAGTGGTTGGCTGGCCTGATCAGGTGACCCTGGAATAGACTAGTCCCTGCTCGCATCATTCTCTGTCTGGATGCCATTAGGGAGAGAGCTGCTGCTGGTCAGGGATAGCGTTAGGGTGTTCTATTAGATTAGTGTTAGGCAGGAGTGATTCTACAAGAACCCAACAGCCCTTGTTAGGGCTACAATAGCGTTATATTTTATTTTTTTATTTGCTTGTGGCTGGCCTTGCTGGCACTAGTAGTGCAGCTAGTACCATATTGGGACGAATTTGCAGGGAGACTTGCGAACGTTCTATTTAGCTCTTAGTGACACACATATCCATCTCAAACACCTAAGTGGGACAATTTATTAGGGGTTTGATTGAATTAGGCACAGTCTGCTTTTTCCTTTTTTTTTTCCTTTTATTTATTTTTATAACTCAAAGTCATCAGGCACAGCACAAAATCCAGTTGTGTTCTGTCAGTGTAGGCTACAAACTAGCCATACGAGAACCCAACAGGCCTTCTTAGCGCTACAATAGCGTTATATATTTTATTTTTTGTTGATTTGCTTGTGGCTGGCCTTGCTGGCACTAGTAGTGCAGCTAGTACCACATTGTGACGAATTTGCAGGCAGTCTTGCGAACATTCTGTTTAGCTCTTAGTGACACACATATCCATCTCAAACACCTAAGTGGGACAATTTATTAGGGGTTTGATTGAATTAGGCACAGTCTGCTTTTTCTTTTCTTTATTTTTTTTTCAAAACTATAATCCTGTTGTGTGCTGTCAGTGTAGGTTAGAAACTAGCCATAGCAATAGGATAGCATTGTTTTGTTAAAAAACAAAAACACAAAAAACCCCACAAAAAACACAGAAAAAACACAAAAAAAATGTACAGTTTACACTTTAATTTTGAAAATGTTGAACCCGAGAGGTAGAGGACGAGGGTGTGGGTGTCCAACTACTGCAGGGGTCAGAGGCCGTGGTCCTGGGTGGGGTGAGACACCACCTGCTGATGAGGGAGCAGGGGAACGCCGCAGAGCTACACTCCCTAGGTTCATCATGTCTCAAGTTACTGGGACTCGTGGTAGAGCACTGTTGAGGCCAGAACAGTGCGAACAGGTGATGTTGTGGATTGCGGACAATGCTTCTAGCCATTTGTCCACCAGTCAGTCTTCCACGCAGTCCACCCATGTCACCGAAATCAGCACTCCTCCAGCTCCTCCACCTCAGCCTCCTTCCCCCCAGTCTGCTCCCTCCCAGGAAAATTTGGCATTTCGAACCGGCATACTCTGAGGAACTGTTTTCTGGACCCTTCCCAGAGTCACAAACCACTTGTCCGGTTGCTGCTGAGCTCTTTTCCGATGCCCAGGTTTTCTACCGGTCGCAGTCTGTGGGTGAAGATGACATTGTTGACGTAGTGGAAGAAGAGGTGTCCGACGATGAGGAGACACGGTTGTCAGACAGTGGTGAAGTTGTTGTCAGGGCAGGACGTCCGAGGGGGGAGCAGACTGAGGGATCGGAGGATGATGAGGTGACAGACCCAAGCTGGGTTGATAGGCCGGGTGAACACAGTGCTTCTGAGACGGAGGCGAGTCCTCGACGAGAACAGGTTGGAAGAGGCAGTGGTGGGGCCAGACGGAGAGGCAGGGCCAGAGCTGGTGCATCAGCGCCAAATGTTTCACGTAGTGAAGCTCCTGTGGCGAGGGCTAGATTTTCGGAAGTCTGGAGGTTCTTTAAAGAAACACCGGATGACCGACGGACTGTGGTGTGCAACTTGTGCCACACCAGGATCAGCAGGGGTTCCACCACTACCAGCTTAACCACCACCAGTATGCTCAGGCATATGAATGCTAAACACCCCACTCAATGGAACCAAGGCCGTTCACCTCCGGCCGGGCACACCACTGCTCCTTCCCCTGTGTCATCTGCTGCCTCTGCTAGTCAGCCCCCTGCCCAGGACCCCGGCCCAAACACCTCCCGTGCGAAAACCACACCTTCGCCTCCACGATCCTCCACAGCATCCACCAATGTCTCCCTGCGCAGCTTTCAGCTCTCCATACCCCAGACGCTGGAGTGCAAGATGAAGTACAGTGCAACCCACCCACACGCCCAAGCCCTCAACGTCCACATCTCCAAACTACTTACCCTGGAGATGCTGCCCTATAGGCTGGTAGAGACCGAGGCCTTTCGCAACCTCATGGCGGCGGCCGTCCCTCGGTATTCGGTCCCCAGCCGCCACTACTTTTCCCGATGTGCCGTCCCAGCTCTGCACCAGCACGTGTCAGACAACATCATCCGTGCCCTGACCAACGGCGTTTCTGACAAGGTCCACCTGACCACGGACACATGGACGAATGCTGCCGTGCAGGGCCAATATATATCGCTGACGGCACATTGGGAAAACTTGGTGGAGGCTGGGACCGAGTCTGACCCTGGGGCTGGTCATATACTATATATATATCCAGGTCTCTCAGGCCTGCTATGCCTCCTCCTCCTCCCACCCCTCCTCCGAATTACCATCCGTGGGCATGGCGCCATCAGTCGGTAGCTCCAAGCACAGCAGCAGTGCCGTCGCTAAGCGACAGCAGGCGGTGCTCAAACTGCTGAGCCTAGGGATTAAAGGCACACCGCCCAAGAGCTATTACAGGGCATCACGGCGCAGACTAATCTGTGGCTGGCACCGCTGAAGCTGATGCCAGGCATGGTTGTGTGTGACAACAGCCGTAACCTGGTGACGGCTCTGCAACTCGTCAGAGTGACACATGTGCCATGCCTGGCCCATGTGTTAAATCTCATAGTTCAGCGGTTCCTCAAGACATACCCCAATCTGTCTGATTTGCTCACGAAGGTGTGCCGCATCTGTGCGCATTTCAGGAAGTCCAGCACAGATCTCTCAGGGCAGCGCAGCGCCGCCTCCAACTGCCCGCTCACCGACTGTTGTGCGACGTGCCCACGAGGTGGAATTCAACATCAAACATGTTATCCAGAGTTTACCAGCAGCGCAGAGCGATTGTAGACTGCCAGATGTCAACTTCCACCAGAACTGGTAGTCAGGTCAGTCAGCTGCCTCAAGTCTACAATGAGAAGTGGACGTGGATGTCTGATATCTGTCAGGTGCTGAGTAACTTTGAGGAGTCAACACAGATGGTCAGTGGCGATGCCGCCATCATCAGCCTCACCATCCCGCTGCTTGCCCGGTTGAAAAACTCTCTGGTCAGCATGAAGTCAAAAGCCTTGCGCTCGTCAGAAGAGACGGGGGAAGAAGATTCCCTTGTTGATAGCCAAAGCACCCTGGAGATGAAAGGAGTGTGAGAATGCATGAATACCAGCAGGCCCTGGTGCACAAGCGGAAACAGTATTTCCCTTCTGACAGCGCTAGCGGCAGAGGGCGTACTTCTGCGGGACAAGTAGCGAGGGAGAGTAGGCGAGCAGGCAGCTTGTCCAGCACTGGCAGGGGTACGCTTTACAAGGCCTTTGCCAGTTTTATGTCACCCCAGAAAGACACTGTCACCTGTCCCCAGTGTCGGCAGAGTAGGGCTGATCTTTACAGAAAGATGGTGAGGGAGTACGCAGCTGACCATACCATCGTCCTAAATGATCACATAGCTCCCTACAACTACTGGGTTTCAAAGCTGGACATGTGGCACGAACTGGAGCTGTACGCCTTGGAGGTTCCTGCCTGCCCTGCCGCTAGCGTGTTGTCTGAGCGGGTTTTCAGTGCAGCTGGTGGCATCATCACCGATAAGCGTACACGCCTGTCGACTGACAGGCTGACGCTTATCAAGATGAATAAAGCCTGGATTTCTCAGGATTTCCATTCTCCACCAGGTGAAAGAAGCTCAACCTGAATAATGTATGCACTCCACCTCCTCATTTTCCTCCTCCTCCTCTTCTTTGTACACTAAAGCATAGGAAACTGGCTCTAGCTATAGTACTCTATGTATTTAATTTTTCAGGAGAGCCACCTACCCGGTCCTCTGTTTTAAACAATTTTTGGGAGTGCCACATACAGGCACTCAATCTATTTAATTTTTATGGAGGATCACCTACCTGCTCCTCTGGTTTGAAAATTTTTTTGGACTGCCACATACAGGCACTATCCAAATTTAATTGTCTCCATAGCAGCCTCCACATGTTGTCTTTATAGCTGCCTCCACACATCATCTCCTTAGATGCCTCCCAAAGTCTTCCATATAGCTGCCTCCATACATCGTCCCCTTAGCAAACGAGCTGTGTCAGGCAGAATTTTGGGTTGTTTTTATGGCTTCCACATCAAACTTGTTAACTTTGTCGCCACCCTGCTGTGTTATCCACAAAATATAATGGCAAGCTTTTATCATTTACCGATATTATTTCAGCGTTCTTGCGCATCTTTTTACATTCCCCTCACCCGCCATAACAAAAACTTATAAGAACAGTACTACACTTGATCTTATACAAAAGGTTCTCAGAAGTGCTGTTTGTAGCCCCCGCCTGCTTTGAAAATTATAATTTTTTCAAAGTAAATGCTTCTGGCTCCCAGGCCCATTTTGGGTGGGGAGGAGCCGAGAGACAGGGGCTTGGACAGGCGAAAGCTCGCCTGGCAGCGGACCGCCAGCTCCATCCCAAGATCCAACTAACATAGTTTTAACTGCAGCACCTTTAATCTACTACTACTTTACTGCCTCCATACATCGTCCCCTTATCAAACGAGCTGTGTCAGGCAGAATTTTCGGGTGTTTCACCAGATACATAATGGAACTCGGCCCATCTGTCGCCGCCATGCTGGAGACCTGAAGTTGCAATTATAGCAGCGCAATATGGATGCCCCATACTGTCACTCTTAATCATGGAACCATTTCCAAAAAATTAATTAAAAATAGAACCGCTATGCTATTCCATTATTCCTAGATGAAATATTCAAACGACCCTGCTTGCTTTGAAAATTATAATTTTTTCAAAGTAAACGTTTCTGTCCCCCAGGCCCATTTTGGGTGGGGAGGAGCTGAGAGACAGGGGCTTGGACACGCGAAAGCTCGCCTGGCAGCGGACCACCAGCTTCATCCCAAGGTTAGGCAGCCTCAGAGGCATCCATGCATACTGCCCCTGCTGTTTCCTGTCCATTTCGCCTCCACGATCCTCCACAGCGTCCACCAATGTCTCCATGCGCAACTTTCAACTCTCTATACCCCAGACGCTTGAACGCAAGAGGATATACAGCACATCATCCCCTTATCAAACGAGCTGTGTCAGGCAGAATTTTCAGGTGTTTCACCTTTTGTTTGTCATTTAGGTTTAGGTTTTCTAGGAAGTTCCCAATCTCAACTGTTCTAGTCTCCTTCCCCCGGCCCCCTGTCAGTTTCCAGCTTTCTCAGATTGTATAACCCCGTGTAGTATTCACGAAGCTCCCTTGCAATATTGTCCGAGTCTGTGACCCTATCGCCTATCTTCGTCTAAATGCTAGGAACGAATGTACTTGCTTAGGCTTTTTTGAGACTTTATTGTATCTGTCGCTGTGCGCATTAAACCTGCGTTTAGCTCGCATATAAATCTTAGCTGTTTGCACGTTTAGATCTTCCCTACCTTCTTTTTCTGCACCCTAGCTCCCGTCTCCATCAGCAAAACTCTTGCCAGCATATTCAGAGGCTCCCACATCAGCAGAGGGTCAACATCTTGTGTGGCGTTAAGTTGGAGCAGCTCAGGTAGCTTCTCCCTCAATTCCTGTAGCAAAGAAGCATCCCCCAATAAAGTGTCATTAAGATTCCAGGTCGAGCCTTGGGTTGGTAGCTGTGGTGCGGAAAACTCCACCGTAACTGGCGCGTGGTCCGAGATTGAGGTAACACTTATGTCGGAGGAGTTAGCAAGTTTGAGATGTCTGTCATATGTAAACAGGTAGCCTAACAGTTGAAAGGAGTCATGTGATCTCGAGTGAAAGGTGAAGTCTTTAGCCGTTGGTTTATGCCGCTCCAAATATCTATAAACTGCATATCCTGAAGTGCTACCTTAGCCTTACGTTAAGCCCTTTAGGAAGGGCCAAATGGTTTGTGGATGAAACCAAAAGCGTATCCAAGGTCACCCCCGAATATCAGCATGCCCTCTGAGAAGAGTTTTAGTACTCCCAGTATGTTACTTTACCAGATGCATTGCCCCTGGTTGGGTGCATACAGTGATGCGAAAGTGTACATTACTCCCCCTATTGTGCCTTTGCTGAAAACTGCCCTCCCTTCTGCATCTGTGTATTTATCTTTCAGGACAAATAAATGTCCTTGTGAATCCCAATAGTGGACCCCCTAGAGGCTGAGGAAGAGTGGCAGCATTGGTGCCATTTATCAGATATGGAGCTGAGTAGCTTGGGTGTCTTATTTTCTTTAAAGTGTGTCTCTTGCAGGAATAGTACTGAGGTGTGTAGCTGTCTTAGGAGGAGGAAGAGCTGAGTACGCTTAGCGGTGGCATTGAACCCCTTGAGGTTCCACGTTGTTAATCTTTCAGCCATCAAATATTAATCTAAGTGCTGTTAACCCCTGAAAGGTAGGATCAGGAGTCTTAGTCTAGACTAGGTGTAGTGGGGCAAGTAATGGGGGTGTGGTCATGAGTAGGGACAAGTGGA
Organism: Engystomops pustulosus; assembly: GCF_040894005.1. Lineage (NCBI taxonomy): Eukaryota > Metazoa > Chordata > Amphibia > Anura > Leptodactylidae > Engystomops > Engystomops pustulosus. Next base: position 161,391,307 of record NC_092411.1, on the reverse strand, counting down.
TGAAGCAGGGGAGGTGACAAAAAACATAACATGATAACACCTAATACAATAGTGCTAACTGCAATTAAAGATACCTGACTCCGCTTTCAGACACTATTTGATTTGCCGTTAGCAGCGTGGTGACAAAAAACATAACATGATAACACCTAATACAATAGTGCTAACTGCAATTAAAGATACCTGACTCCGCTTTCGGACACTATTTGATTTGCCGTTAGCAGCGTCTTTACCAAAGCGCCTTTCTGCGCAGGGAGAGTGACTCAGCATCCCGTTGCTGAAGTTCGGCGGATAACGATGGCTCCCCCTGGCGTCTCTTATATTGTGAAACATTAAATTACTAAATGTAAAACAACTATCACATATAAAGAGGTACCGTATTTTTCAGACTATAAGATGCTTCTTACTGTAGGATGCACCCCAGATTTAGGCTTCCAAAAAAAACACCAATTAAAATATCCCTGTTGGTCGCACTAAAGCACAGCACACAAAGACATACATTTACACACACACAGACATACATTTACACACACTGCTCTGCATCATCAATAGTTAAACGCACACAGCTCTGCATCATCCATAGTTACACACTTAGCTCTGCATCATCCATACATTTACACACACAGCTCTGCATCATCTATAAAGTTACACATTCAGCTCTGCAACATCCATACAGTTACACATTCAGCTCTGCATCATCCATAGTTACACACACACAACTCAGCTATATACACAGAAACACCCTCCCCAGAGGGAGAGAGCAGTACGGAGCCTCTCATCTCTGGGAGATCGGGTGCAGCTCTATATCAGGGAATCACCCGAACTCCAATACAGCGGTCAGGAGGGTCTGGCAGTGCTGGATCCTCCTGACCTTCGGTCTATAAGACGCAGGCACTTTTTGGCAAGATTTTTTCTTGCTAAAAAGTGCGTCTTATAGTCCAAAAAATATGGTATATAAAACGGGGAATAGGAGCTAACCCCAAAAGGGTAAAATGTGATACTTACGTTTAGTGATCAAGGTCATCACGTTTAGTCCGGAGGATTTATTCGGTAGTCTTTTGAAGCCTTGCCCTGTGAACCTATAATGTGAACTTGGAGGAACTTGAGGAGGCCGCATTCTTGTAGCAGTTGGCTGCGTGAGGCTGTCGGGTGTGGCGATAGTCCTTCTTGAAGATGGGCTGGTTGAGCATGAGGAACCTCGACGATTTCCTGAACTCTGTAACATCAAACAGTTAAATCAAGACATAGACATATGTCTGGCAGCCTGGCAGTCCTGGCCTGAATATTCATGGCTGGTATCTCTTGACAGCTGATGTCAGTCATTTCCTCTCCTGAAGTTTCTATCTGATCTCTCTGCTGCTTAGGCGAAGGAGCTGCTTGCCAGGGTAGTGAGGCTTTCAGGGGGGGGGGGGGGAGGACAGTGTCCTCCGTAGTTGGTAGCCAGGACTTGATGTCTAATGCCTTTAATATACTGGCATTTCCATGCAGCTCCTAGATCTCTTGGGTGCCTTTAAGGATGATCCTACATAGTCCTAGTACATCCATCCCAGCTGCTGCTCCTGCATAAGTGTCTTCTCCTTCAGATTGCGCCATTATGTCAGAGTCCCCCGAGGCGGGCACTGCCATCTTGGACTGCGACGGTACTGGGGAGTTTGGGCCTGTGCTTCCTCTGTAAGTGCCTGTTTTGTGTAACTTAACAAGCAGAGGTGAGCTCTGGTGGTTGCTACGCCCGCTTCCTCCGTATTTGATCCTGATCGCTGCTCATTCCACAGTAGCTGAGGGGATCATTGGGACCAGCGCTCCTGGCTCTCATTCTATGCTGCCATCTCATGCAGCGGCCTCCTTTCTTAGTGCTTTGCATATGTTCTCCCACTCTGTCTTTTAAGGGACCAATAGTTCTACCTAAATACTGCTTATCACAGGGGCACTGGTTTTTGCAGCCAGATCTTGTGCAGTGAGCTCTGCAGATTTTTGTGGCAGATAACTTTTAAAAAAGCATTAGCAAAGCGAGTGTATGAGCTTGGCGGCGAGTGTGCATTGATCTGAAGTGTGTGCAGTGTCTTAAGTGTGACTTACGTTTAACCGGTTCGCGACCGCCCGCCGTGTATTCACGGCGGCGGTCGCGTCGCGCTGCATGGAGAGGGCTCACGGGCTGAGCCCTCTCCATAGCCGGTAAGTCTTTGCTGCATATTGCAGCAAAGGCTTACCGGTAACATCTGCGATCGGTGCTAGCACCGATCGCGGGTGTTTTTGCAGCGTGGGCTGCCGGCAAAGCTGCCGGCAGCCTCAAACAGATAGCGGCGCATGGGCGCCGCCATCTTACCTGGGATCGCCGCTCCCCGTGACGTCATCGGGGGGCGGCGATCCGTCTCCATGGTAGCCTCGGGTCTTCCGAAGACCCGAGGCTATTTCGTTTTAACCCCTTCATTACAATGTGCTGATAGCACATTGTAATGAATGAGGAAGAAAATCCCCATATACTGCCATACTGTAGTATGGCAGTATATGATAGGATCAATCAGACAACCTAGGGTTAAAGTACCCTAGGGAGTCTGAAAAATAGTATAAATAAAAATTAAAAAAAGTTTAAAAAAAAAAAATTATAATAAAAAAACCTAAAATTTCAAATCACCCCCCTTTCCCTAGAACTGACATAAATATAAATAAACAGTAAAAATCATAAACACATCAGGTATCAACGCGTCCGAAAATGCCCGATCTATCAAAATATGATAACGGTTTTTCAATGCGTTTAACCCCGTAACAGAAAATAGCGCCCAAAGTCGAAAATGGCACTTTTTTGCCATTTTGAAAAATCTAAAAAAATCTATAAAAAGTGATCAAAAGGTCGTACAGTCCTAAAAATGATATCATTGAAAATATTATCAAATTTCGCAAAAAATGACACCACCCACTGCTCCGTACACCAAAGTATAAAAAAGTTATTAGTGCCAGAAGTTGGCAAAATTAAAAAAATTATTTTTGTACAGGAGGTTTTAATTTTTGTAAATGTATGAAAACATTATAAAACCTATACAAATTTGGTATCCCCTTAATCGTACCGACCCAAAGAATAAAGTAGACATGTCATTTGGGGCGCTCAGTGAAAGACGTAATATCCAAGCCCACAAGAAAATGGCGCAAATGCGTTTTTTCACCATTTTCATTGCATTTGGAATTTTTTTCCCGCTTCCGAGTACATGGCATGGAATATTTAATACCATCACTATGAAGTGCAATTTGTTACGCAGAAAACAAGCCATCACACAGCTCTTTACGTGTAAAAATAAAAAAGTTATAGATTTTTGAAGGTGGGGAGTGAAAAATGGACATGAAAAAAACAGGAAAGGGCCCGGTCCTTAACCGGTTAAGGGAAGGAGTACTTTTTGGATCCAGCAACAAATATATAAGTGCATCTACATTTTTTATTTCCTGATATTCATTGTGTGATTTGTATTGCAACCAAGTAGATCTGAAGGTATTTTACTTGCATAATCTGTATATTGTGTGGGGGGTATAGGGAGGCATTCACCTTGCTTATCTAGACAGTATAGTCACAGGTGCTGCCTAATTAATAGTGGGGTGTGGCTATCTAATTAGCAGCCTTTATATACTTCTGTGGTCAGTTTGTTTGGTGGTTTGCAGCCAGATCTTGTGCAGTGAGCTCTGCAGATTTTTGTGGCAGATAACTTTTAAAAAAGCATTAGCAAAGCGAGTGTATGAGCTTGGCGGCGAGTGTGCATTGATCCCAAGTGTGTGCAGTGTCTTAAGTGTGACTTGCGTTTAAGGGACTTAAGTTTGAGGGGCTTTAGCAGGTAACTTCTGTGTTTTGTGTTACTCTGACTGTAAATTCTTCTTTCTGTGCATAATTCTATTGTAATCCCCATTAGAATAATGGACTCCATAAGTGGCATTGCTACACGGTGTACATCCTGTGCCATGTATGCTTTCCTTGAACAGCCGTTCGAGGGGGAATACTGCTGTGTGGGGTGTGTGAAAATTGCTCATCTGGAAGCCCAGATTCTGGATCTAAATGAGCAAGTTTCAAGGCTGCGGGCAATTGATAATATGGAACGAAGTTTGCTGCTCCTGGAGCACAAACTCTCTGGGGAAGATGGTTGTGGGGAGAGAAGTATGGAGGTGCAGAGTGAGGGGGCAGCTAGTTGGGTAACATGTAGAAGGCGGGGTAGAGGGAAGAGTTGTAGAGAGTCTAGTCCTGATCTGGTGCATCCCAATAAGTTTGCCAGGCTGGCGGATGAGGGGGATATCAGCTCTGGGGTAGCAATGCTGCAGAAAGATGTGGCCGCTAGGAACCAGGGGAATGTGTGCTCCAGTAAGAAGGGTAATGGGAGCACAGGCAAGGTCAGACAGGTGCTGGTAGTGGGAGATTCCATTATTAGGGGAACACACAGGGCAATCTGTCACAAAGACCGTGCATACCGAACAGTGTGTTGTTTGCCGGGTGCTCGGGTTCGGCATGTTGCGGATCGGGTTGATGGATTACTGGGAGGGGCTGGTGAGGAACCAGCGGTCATGGTCCACATTGGCACTAATGACAAAGTAACAGGTAGGTGGAAGGTCCTTAAAAATGATTTCAGAGATTTAGGCCATAAGCTCAGGGCAAGGACCTCAAAGGTAATTTTCTCCGAAATACTCCCTGTACCACGTGCCACACCAGAAAGGCAGCGGGAGATCAAGGAGGTAAATAAGTGGCTCAAAAGTTGGTGTAGGAAGGAGGGGTTTGGGTTCATGGAGAACTGGGCTGACTTTTCTGTGGGCTACAGGCTCTACAGTAGGGATGGGCTGCACCTCAATGGGGAGGGGGCTGCTGTTTTAGGGGAAAAAATGGCTAGAAGGTTGGAGGAGTGTTTAAACTAGTGACCTGGGGGGAGGGCAACTACACTTGTGCAGGGCAACTAGACGGTGTACATAGAGAGCTGGGAAGAGTCATAGTCCAAGGGGGAGGAAGGGGGGCTGGAATGAGATTGGGGAATATGGACAAAAGGAATACGGACAGGGAAAACCATATAAAGTGTATGTACACAAATGCCAGAAGCCTCACAAACAAAATGGAGGAACTGGAACTCTTGATGTTGGAACGGAAATATGATATAGTGGGTATCAGCGAGACATGGCTGGACAGTAGCTATGACTGGGCTGTTACTATAGATGGTTATAGTCTTTTTTAGAAAGGATCGTATAAATAAAAAAGGGGGAGGGGTTTGTTTATATGTGAATTCTTGCCTCATGCCCGTCCTGCGAGATGACATCAGTAACTCAAATGTGGAGTCCCTATGGGTGGAGATAAGAGGGTGGAAAAATAAAAATAAAATATTACTAGGGGTTTGTTATAAGGCTCCAAATATAGTGGAGGCAGCAGAGGAAATGCTGATAAGTGAAATGGATGCGGCTTCAAAGCATGGTGAAGTACTTATCATGGGGGACTTCAATTACCCAGATATTGACTGGGGGGCAGAAACATGCAGGTCCTTCAAAGGTAGCAGGTTCTTGTCAACAACAAAAGACAATTACCTGTCGCAACTAGTCCTGGAGCCAACAAGAGGGGGGGCACTGCTGGACCTTATCCTTACCAACAGACCTGATAGGGTATCAAAACTACAGGTTGGGGGGAACCTGGGGAATAGTGATCATAATATCATTGATTTTGTATTACGCTTTACTAAGCATGTTAGTGAAGGGGCAACCAACACTCTAAACTTCAGGAGGGCAAATTTTCATCAACTAAGGGAAGACCTTAAAGGCATAGACTGGGATAATGCTCTCAAAGACAAAAGCCCCCCCCAAAAATGGGACTTTTTCTCATATATTCTGAAAAAGTCCTGTGAGAAACACATACCTTATGGGAAAAAGCATAAAAGGAACAAGAAAAAGCCTATGTGGCTAACTAGTCTTGTAAGGAAAGCAATAAGCGAGAAAGATAAAGCGTTTAAGGTGCTAAAACGTGAAGGTAGCGATGAGGCATTACAGGATTATAGAGAGAAAAATAAATCCTGTAAAAAGCAGATAAAGGCCGCAAAAATAGAGACTGAAAGAAATATTGCCAGGGAGAGCAAAAATAATCCCAAATTATTTTTCAAGTATATAAATGATAAGAAACTAAAAACAGAGAGTGTGGGTCCCCTTAGAAATAACATGGGGGTCATGGTGGAAGGAGATGAGGAAAGGGCCAATCTACTGAATGTCGCCTTCTCAACTGTCTTTACCCAGGAAAATCCCCTGGTGGAAGACACAATGAGGAATAATGTAAATTCTTTTTATAATGTCAACAGTTTAACCCAGGAAGAGGTACGGCGCCGCCTCGCAACCACTAAGATAGATAAATCACCTGGGCCAGATGGCATACACCCCTGGGTTCTGCATGAATTATGTACGGTGATAGACAGACCGTTATTTTTAATATTTGAAGATTCACTGAGGACTGGTTATGTTCCACAGGAATGGCGCATAGCAAATGTGGTACCAATATACAAAAAAGGATCAAATAGTGATCCTGGAAACTACAGACCCGTAAGTCTAACTGCTGTGGTGGGGAAAATATTTGAGGGGTTTATTAGAGATGCTATCCTGGAGTATCTCACTGTGCATAACCTTATAACCCAGCGTCAGCATGGGTTTATGAGAGATCGGTCCTGTCAGACTAATCTGATTGGTTTCTACGAGGAGGTAAGTTCAAGACTGGATCTGGGGGACGCTGTGGATGTTGTATATCTGGACTTTTCAAAGGCATTTGACACCGTGCCACATAAAAGGTTGGTATATAAAATGAGACTGCTGGGAATAGGAGAAAATCTGTGTATCTGGGTAAGTAATTGGCTTAGTGATAGAAAACAGAGGGTGGTCATTAATGGCACATTCTCAGATTGGGTTGATGTTACCAGTGGAGTGCCACAGGGGTCAGTATTGGGGCCACTTCTTTTTAATATTTTTATTAATGACCTTGTAGTGGGTTTACACAGTCAAGTTTCAATATTTGCAGATGATACTAAGCTGTGTAAAGTAATAAATACTGAGGTCGATAGTTTAGCATTACAGAGGGATTTGTGGAAGCTTGAGGGATGGGCAGAGAAATGGTTGATGAGGTTTAATGTAGATAAATGTAAAGTTATGCACTTGGGCCATGGAAACAAAAAGTATAATTATGTTCTAAATGGTCAATTACTTAGTAAAACTGAAGCTGAAAAGGACTTGGGCGTATTGGTGGATGGTAAACTTAATTTTAGTGACCAGAGCCAGGCGGCTGCTGCTAAAGCAAATAAAATAATGGGATGTATCAAGAGGGGAATAGATTCTCATGATAAAGACATAGTTCTGCCCTTATACAAATCCCTGGTCAGACCACACATGGAATATTGTGTACAGTTTTGGGCACCAGTATATAAAAAGGATATAGTAGAGCTGGAACGGGTGCAGAGGAGAGCAACCAGGATTATTAGGGGAATGGGGGGACTAGAATACAATGACAGATTACAAAATTTGGGATTATTCAGTTTAGAAAAAAGACGACTGAGGGGAGACCTCATTACAATGTACAAATACCTGAACGGACAGTACAAGGATCTCTCCAAAGATCTTTTTATACCTAGGCCTGTGACCAGGACAAGGGGGCATCCTCTACGCCTAGAGGAGAGGCGATTCTACCATCACCATAGACAAAGGTTCTTTACTGTAAGAGCAGTGAGACTATGGAACTCTCTGCCGCAGGAGGTTGTTATGGCTGACTCTATGTACATGTTCAAGAGAGGCCTGGATGACTTTCTGGAGAGAAAAAATATCACGGGTTATGGGGATAAAACATTTATTTAATTCTTGCAGGTTGGACTTGATGGACTTGCGTCTCCTTCCAGCCTTATATACTATGATACTAAGATAGTTGACCCCTTTACTGCTACACATTAGTAGTTCTTTCATTTTATGAGTCTACCGATTCAACTGGGGAGGTGACTTGTTCAGTCTTTCTCTGGAAGATGGCTGTTTTACACTTCCAACACCTGAAAAAACATTCATATTGCGACACATTTTGAGTATGGTTGGTTGTTTTTTTGTTTTTGTTTTTTTTACTGTAGATGCTACTTTCTGAGACAGATTTGGTGCTCTTTTATATAAAATTGGTGATCTATCAGGTAGTATAGAGTTTTTAGATGTTTGTCATCTTTTAAAAGGTGCCAGTGTTCTGAAAGGAAACATTTTTATCTACAACAGACAGCCAAATTACCACAAATTAAGTTTATTTATGATTGTATCCATTTCATTTTAACACACAACTATGTTTCATTTGACAACCATTTTTCTTTTTTCTGCAAATCTCCAGGACGGCCAACGGCACCAAGTTTGCACCAAGCTATTTGTTTATGGCCTATTTGCAGCATATGAACATCATGCTCAGACTTTGTGTGGACGTGGTGCTCTGCACGCGACGGAAATCGGGGGGAGTGGCCGAACGAAAACCCGACGGATTCAGAAAAACCGCCGCATTTAGGAAAAAAAATGTGTCGCAAAAATTACACTTACCTTCACCAGGTATAGGCCGGTGAATTTCAGGGCATTCCAGTGCGCCTCCGGGGAACTTCAGCGCAGCAGCGCCACTTGGAGGACGGCGGAGGAACTACCTTAGTGAATCCCGGCCGGACCCGAATCCATCGCAGAGAACGCGCCGTTGGATCGCGAACGGACCTGGTAAGTAAATCTGCCCCTATATATTACTACGAAACCTGCAGGAACTCCAGAGTGAAAACATTTTAGTTGGTCCCCTGGTATATTCCACCTCCTTATACGCATCACATTCACAATTCACGTCCAACTTTTGTTGTGAATTAATTTCGGTAAAAGGAATTATTCTAACAACTATTAGGTCAAATTGATCACTATACCACTGGATTATTTCATTGCAAGATGTAGTTTGCAAACTAGGGACACTTGTTGGTTTTATGTTTTTTATTTAGGTTTTCTATTTCCCCTTCAAGCCTCTTGGCACATCCTTTGTAACTATCCAAGTTCTTTATTTCTTTATTTATTATTATTTATTTATATTCCATGTGCTTTATCATTGCGGAGCCCTGCTGTATTTTCTGGCTAGCTAGGATCACATGTTGGGTCTTTCTCACATCAGGAAACATGGCTTCCTAATCAGAGAGCTGACATTTCACAGTGGCACAAACTGGGCGTCACATAATGTGCACCAACTTTCCAAAAATGATTGCAATTTCCATCTTGGGCAACCATTGCACATCATATTTGTAAACCACCTATATGCTCATTTCACCACACGTTTTACACTACACCACGTATTAAACCTTGCTTAATTCTCCAAGGGATGTGCATTGAATAATTAGATTTTCTCTGCCTTATACCTCTAGGGTTCTTCAAATGCATCCTGACATATGTAAAGTATTTCTGTCAAATTTGGCTTCTAAAAGGCAAACATCCCTCTTTCCCTTTTGAGCCCTACTGTGTACCCTTACAACACTTTATATGCGCATGTGGGACAATTCTACACTCGGGAGAAATAGTTTCACATTTGCATGGGGGTTGTTTCATCTTTTGTGGTTTACAGAAATTAGGGGTAAAAGTAATTGTTTGGGGGGGGGGGAATTTTGATACAGAAAGTATATTGGAAAATTGTATAACTTTTTATAGTACAAGCACTAACATTAATTTGCTGAAATGGGAATACTCCTTTAATTATTTTTGTCAGTGATTTCCATCTCAAATATTTTCTTTTTATAATATCTATCTGTGTGGTCACCGGGTGTCTTCTTCTCTCCCTATAAACCTTAGCAGTAACCTGTTATCTAAAACGGTGCTCTCCAACATTCTCATAACCCGAGACTGGTTGCATGCAAATTTGGAAAAAATAAATGGCATACCCTGCTCTTTCCCCATAACAACTGGAACCAATAAAATGCCCCCTTTCCTGCAGATGCCAGCTTAGAATGCTCCTTTTCCTGCAGCTCCCTTTTTTAATGCCTTTTTCCCCCACACCTCCACAATGGCACTGGATTGCTCACCTCCATAGGGATAAGGAGCAACATGGAATATTTAACCTTATATTGACTGCCAATATGGATTTCTCTGTCGGTCACTAAGGGGCCTTCGGCTAGGCTGATGGGTCTCTCCGTCGTCCTAACCTAAGCTCTGCTCGGGCCCCCTGTGAAGTGAAGTGCCCTGGCTGTCTCATGACAGCCGAAACCCTGCTCTAATAGTCCCGTTCCCATCTGCCTGTTAACCCGTTAAAACTCGCGGTCAATGTTGTGACTAGAGATTGGTGAAACGATTCGAACGAAGTGGAATTCGATACGAATTTCACTGAAAATTTGATTTGTCGCGAACCGGAAGTTTACGCTGATTCGTGGGAACTTAGTTTTGTTTTTTTTTTGATGGGCACGGGCATAATGTGTTTCATGGGGCAGAGAACTCTGGGAAGGAGAAAGGAACACCCTCGATGACCTCTACAGACCTGTAAGCCAATCAGCGACCGGCAGGTTTATTTGATGTCACATAGCCCTATAAAAATCAGCCATTTTCAATCTCGGCACTATACACTACATGTGATGTCTGTAGCGTCTAGCTGCTGTTAGTGTACTGTGCTGTAGCGATTTCTGGGGATCTGTTTACCCCAAATAGCAGTTCTTTTTAGAAACTGAATAGGAAGACAATTGTTTCATATCCACACTGCTGCTGTAGTGATTTGTGGACCACTTTTAGGGTGTGATTTTTGGGGCATCTGTATAACGTAAACTGCAATATTTTTTTGTTGCTTAAGTTGAGAGCAAGAAATACGTGTCACATCTACCTAGTTTATAGAGTGATTTCTGTTCCTCTCCCAGGGTGTGCTTTGTGGGGTATCTGTATAATGCAAATTCCAATACTTTTTGTTGCTAAAGTTCAGAGCAAGATTTACTTGTCAAATCCACGTAGTTTATAGAGTTATTCGCTGAAATAACAGGTTGTCCATTGTGGGGTATCTGTATAATACAAATTACAATACTTTATTGTTGCTAAAGTTCAGAGCAAAAAATAAGTGTCAAATCCACGTAATTGATTAATTGTCAGACAGAAAGGTGGCAGGTGGAGCCGGCATAGGTCGCAGCACAGTAAGGGGACGTCGCAGCAGGGGTAACTCTGTGAGGCCAGAACTGTCATTGTCATCTAGCGTCGTTGATCTAGGTTGTTGATTGGTTGACTAGGTCACCCAATTCCTCAAATATAACATCTTACAACCCCAGCCAAGAGTCTGTGGGTTCGTCAGATACAACAATTAGTTGACATGGCCCAGGAGAAGGTCAGCGGCCCTTACATGTTCTCAACCAGCCTCTATCCTGTTCATTTCCCTCATACAGAGAGCTACTAGGTGGTCTGGGCATAGCGCCAGTATTCAGCGAGGACAAAGTGTTTGAGGACAGTCAGCAGCTGCTTTGCAGTGAGGAGATGGGGCAGACATCCTCTGCTCCGTGCAGTAGGCAGGCTTTGTATACTGACACCATTGAGGAGAGTAGCAGTGACAGAGAAACGCAAATTGAGGATGATGTAGCCAATCGCACTTGGAAGCCGGGTGTAGCAAGGGATTCATCATCATCGGGCGAAGAGAGTGTCAGCTTACGCATCAGGCAGCGGAGCAGGCAGCAAGTCTCTACTGTGGCCGTGGGTCAGCAGGGTGGCAGCAGTGTGAGCACGGGAGCCAAATGGTGCGGGGTACAAACCTCGCTTTGGAGGTCCAAGTAAGCAGTGGTACAGGGGCTCAGCGAGGGAGCGGCATTAGTAGTCACTCAGCGCAGAGTGTTGGCAGTAAAATCACCACCTGGGTGGTGTGGAAGTTTTTTGTTTATGAGGGTTTCCTCTTATCTTCATCATATTCTTAGTGTGTTTTCCACTTAAGATAAATTGTGTACAGACACCAGACGTTTTTTACACTTCGGATGGCATTAGGACATATTGCCCTAATTCCCCCTCCCCTTTTTCTTTCTCTCTTCCTTCCAGCGATAGTTTGCACATAATAGACACCAGGTCCGTCTTCTTCTACTGACCGGCGCTGCCCCACATAAAAGGATATTCTTTTATATACTTACCTGTTAATCCTTCACCCCTACTGCGGCTGCGCCTGAACACGTTGTGTCCGACGCTTGGCCGCACTTCTGCGCATGCGCAACTCACTCTTGCGGCTTGGGCCCGAGTATCGCGAGATCCGAGATTTCGCGACCGCGTCACAGGATCTCGCGGTCGCTAAGATCCAGCTCATCCTTCCATGCCGGTTTGTACGCAGGAGCGCATAATCTGTAATTAAAGTTACGTTCTCTCTCATTGGTGGACTCTTATATATAAGCCTCACCCAGCACAATCTAAGACACTCCCCTTGATAAAGCTACTTGCGAAACACATGTCGGGGTGTACAGCGTGCGCCTGCCCAACTGGTATAGGTATTTATACTTTAATGCTTACTCCATATGAGGTACTATGTGTTCCCTTAACTGTTGGAACTTATATATATGGCTCTAAGTGGTACTTTTTCCTATACACTGTATCTTATTCAAACAGTGTACACGAGGTATGGTCAGCTCACCTGGGACGTGGTCGACAAAAGGAAAAGCGATCCCGGGCTCGGCTACCTCCAGCTTCCGTGGAGCAATCAATGCAAGTCCAAGAACACCGGCTCAAGGGAAATACGCTCAACTCCAATAGTTGTGGTACAAAAATATTTTGAATTCTTTATTGTAGTCCTTTGGAGTGTCATTCAAACAATAAAAACATGGGCACAGATGGCAGAGAGTCAAAAAGTATAAGCCTACGCGTTTCGGATGAAGGCTACATCCTTATTCATGGCTAACAAAAACCGCAATGATCCTGAGGTTATATTGTTGCTCGTTAATTTTCAGCTGGTAAGCACCCAATAGGATTCGAGCTGAATCTAACCAGTACATTTCGAAAGCAAGTCGGATAACATAGCGGGTAAGTATAAAACATACAAAATTAATGCAATAAAATACATACAATAAAATGAGAACCTGCAAGCTTTAACAATTCATCTATAAAATTTGAGAAATTATCTAAAGAAATATATCTTTTTATAGCTGGCAAATCACATCTAGTCGCTTATTTAACCCTTTCGGGATCCGAGTCTCAAGGCAAAAGATCCAATACGTTTCTCTATTGAGCATTTTTTTCTTTCGATCCCCCCTCGTAATGGGTTAAACACTCTTTCTATCCCCATACATGAGAAAAATTTGCAGTCCCCACCATGAACTGACTGAAAATGTTTGGAGGCCATTGAAATATTAACCGCATCTACATTTTTGGCATCTGAAAGATGTCTCCTAATGCGGTTCTTTCACAAGTTATTAAATAAACAACATATGACGTATTGCAATTAATGTAACTTGTAATTATGTGTCGCTTTTCTAGATGGGTGGATTGAAAAAACTTTTGTGGAACCGCATGGTTACAACATGTACATCGGTTATGTCCACACTTAAAAAAGCCCTTTGTCGATAACCATGTGTTTTTTTGAAGGGGTAGAGATGAGTACAAACTAGGTGACAAAATGTTGCCAAGTGTTGGAGCCTTTCGAGATACAAATTTAATTTTGTCCGTTGAAGAACCAAAGATGGTGTACAATAGAGGCAAAAATTTTTTAATGATGCGTATTACCTCATAGTATTGTTCACTGTAGGACGTAGAAAAAGTTACTACACCTGGAGAATTACCTGTGTTAGAGGTTTTTCTACGACTATTATCTTTTATAAGATCCATTCTGGGAATCTTGTCAACTATGTCAGTGGCTCTATTTAACATCCATGGGGGGTAACTTCTCCGACTCAAACATTTATGTATTCTCTGATTCACATTGACAAATTCATGAGGATTCGAGCAGTTGCGTTTGAGTCTGATAAGTTCACCCACCGGGACATTCTTGATAACGTGGGTAGGATGGCATGAGGTGGCATCTAAGATGGAATTCACTGCTGTAGGTTTAATGTATGGGGAGATATGAATTGTCTGATCCCCAGTAAGCAGGATATCCAAAAAGTGCATGGTATGTGGATGTGAACAGGATGTAAATTTGAGGTTCATGTCATTGTTCCCTATATATTCAACAAAATTGTTGGCTTCTATCTCGGTCCCCTCCCATATCAAGAGCAGATCATCAATATAATGACCATACCACTTGATATGGGAGAGGAACGGATTATCAGAAGAGAAAAGAAAATTCTCCTCCCATGCAGCCATGTAGATGTTGGCCATGGAGGGAGAACACTTCCCCCCCATGGCCGCACCACACCGCTGCAGGAAGAAGATACCATCAAAAGAAAAGTAGTTGCTTGACAGCAAAAATTCCATTGACAGGTAAATAAATTCCTTAACTGAATCATCGTATTTGCTGTATTTAGTCAAAAACTGGGCAAGACACTTCAGAGCCACACTATGGATAAGTGAGGGATACAAGCCCACCACATCACACGACAACCATCGGTACGTCTTATTCCATATGAATCCATCCAATAGAGACACCACATGTTTGGTGTCTCGTATGAACCCTGGAAGAGATTTTACCAGTGGCTGGAGGTGATGGTCAACCCACTCACTAAGTTTTTCTGTTAATGATCCTATTCCAGCGACTATGGGTCTTAGGGGAGGTGGGAAGATATCTTTATGTATTTTGGGGAGAGAATGGTATATGGGTATAATTGGATTTTCCACAAAAATATATTCCCCAATTTTTTCAGTAATAGCCCCCATGCGAATACCTTGTTGTAATAAATTATTAAGGCATGTTTGAAACGTTTTGGTCGGATCAGACATAAGTTCTCTATACACTGTAGTATCATGTAACATGCGTAAATTTTAATTTCTATATAAGCCGCCTTCCAGCAGAACCACAGCACCCCCTTTGTCCGCCTGGCGGATGATTAAATCATTATTATTTTTTAGTTCATCAATAGCCTTTTTTTGTGGGGCAGTAAGGTTGCTGCTGGATTGACGTGCCTTTTTTACGCTATTTTTGCTTAATGCAACCAATTCCTGCTCAACCCTGTCCTGAAATACGTCCAGAGTAGCTGGGCGTGACTGGACAGGGTAGAATGAGGGATTGGGCATTCTAAAGCTCTTATTCATATCAATACATTCACCATTTACAGTTTCAGATGATAATTGTCTACATATAGAGATATTCAATTGATCTTGAAATGAATTAGTGGCACTATTCATACACAATGTATTGTCATTAGACACTTCAGTACCAATGGCAAGATATTCATGTGAAATGCATTCAACATTAGAGCTAGAAAAATGTTTCCTCAAAGTAATGTTCCTAGCAAACTTGTTTACATCCAACAAAGTTTGAAATAGGTTGAACGAATAGGAGGGTGAAAAACCAAGTCCTTTAGACAGGACTGCGATTTGTTCGTCAGAAACGATATAACTTGACATGTTGATAACTGGATTGTCTTTTATTTCCCCTGCCTTAGGGGGTAGCGTTTTTTTATGCTTTCGTCCGGCTCTTCGTCGTTTTTTGACTGTTGCTTTTGTTTTTTCTTTTTATTTTTGGATTTATCTGATGCTGAAATTATGGAAGAATCGGAAGTATCATCCGATGTAGCTCCAAACGACGTTTCTTGTTCCGTATCTGAAAAGCTCACCTTTTGCTCTTTTTTCGACTGTTTTTTATCATTTTTGTTTTTCAATATGGATTTTGTTTTGGTGTTACCATTTGTCCCTCTATTTCTTTTCCAATCGTAAACACAATCCAAGGCATAGTCCTGTGTGTCCCGATGAAATTTGGACTTTTTCACATCCATTATAGTTTGTTCCAGTTTTTTAATATTTTCTTTCACTTTAATGTCCAAGCTTTCGAACTCATTACAGGTAACAAACTTTTGCATGTGTGATTTGATATTTTGAATTTGTAAGCCCACTGTGGCTAATTCTTTCTCTTCATAATCTATCTGTATCTTATTCCTCTTATTGGCTTTTTGATTATATATGTATTTTGGCACTCTCTGTTTTTATACTTTTATTGCTACTCTTCTGTTGCCGTGTATTTGTGTATTTAATAAAATTATTTGTCTGGCATCCATTTGATCTAATCTTTTTAGTATATTCAACATTTTGGTTGTATTACACCATTGAGGAGAGTAGCAGTGACAGAGAAACGCAAATTGAGGATGATGTAGCCAATCGCACTTGGAAGCCGGGTGTAGCAAGGGATTCATCATCATCGGGCGAAGAGAGTGTCAGCTTACGCATCAGGCAGCGGAGCAGGCAGCAAGTCTCTACTGTGGCCGTGAGTCAGCAGGGTGGCAGCAGTGTGAGCACGGGAGCCAAATGGTGCGGGGTACAGTGGTACAGGGGCTCGGCGAGGCAGCGGCATTAGTAGTCACTCAGCGCAGAGTGTTGGCAGTAAAATCACCACCTGGGCGGTGTGGAAGTTTTTTGTTAAGACACCAGAGGAGCCGAGCGTGTGTATAATGTAGAATCTTTGTACAGAAAGTGAAGCGTGGCCAGGGAGCTAACGTTGGCATCACGGTCCTTCGTCAACAAATGCAGCATCACCATCCAATGGCCTGGGAGAAATGTGGAACAGATGTGGAGGTCCATCATGCCCTTGCAGCAACAACAGCAGCAGAACCTAGTGGCACACATGCCATTTCAGCCAGTCAAGGCTCCAGCACCTCTGCTCAAGGGAGTTGTTTGTCTTTGACATCATCTCCCGGTCCAGATGCTCCTGCTCCTCGCTACACATGGTGCAAGCAGTCGTTGAAAGAGGCGATTACAAAGAGACAATTGTATGCGTCCAGCCATCCAAAGGGGCAGAAGCTGACCGTGCTCTTGTCCAAGTTGTTGGTACTGCAGTCCCTCCCTTTCCAAGTCGTGGACACGGCACCCTTCAGAGAACTAATGGCTTGTGCCGAACTGAGGTGGAGAGTTCCAAGCCGCAATTTTTTTTCCAAAAAGGCACTGCCAGCCCTTCACCAATATGTACAACAGTTATCAGTTTCTTCCAAGGTGCGCGGCAACGCGGACGTGTGGAGCTGTAACTACGGTCAGGGCCAGTACATGTCCTTTACGGCCCACTGGGTGAATGTGCTTCCCTCCCAGCCACACCAACAACTTCCACAAGAGACGCCGCTTTCTCCTCCACGTTGTCAAACTGCTGCTTCTGCGCCAGTGTCCGCCTCTTCTTCCTCCTTCTCCACCACCACCTCAGCCTCCACAAGTGCTGCTCCATCATTCCACATTTGCAGGCCACAGCGGTGTCTCGCAGTTCTACACCTGGTTTGGCTAGGCGAACGAAGTCACACGAAAGAGGAACTGCTCTGCATCATGCAACAAGAAATCAATGTGTGGCTTTCTCCGCGACAACTAAAAATCTAGACCATGGTGACAGACGATGGGAGGTGTCCGCGCTGCACTGAGGAGGGATAGCCCATGTACCCTTCATGGCGCACGTGTTCAATCTGGTTATCAACAGATTGCTCAAGTCTTCCACCCATCTGCAAGACATTCTAAAAATGGCCAGGAAACTGTGCATGCACTTCAGCCATTCTTACAAAGCCAAGAACACCCCCGAGTTGCAGCGTCAGAACGGCTTACCCCAACATAGTCTGATATGCGCTGTTTCCAGCCGTTGGAATTCCAGCCTCCATTTGTTAGACCACTTGTATGAGAAAAGCCATTAATGATTTTTTTATGAAGCAAGCGGAACGGAGTACTCCCCAGTGTAACTTTCATGTCAGCCACTGGCAGCTCTTGCGTGACACCTGCCGTTTGCTCAGGCCCTTTGAAGAGGCCATGTTATTTGTCAGTTGCCAGGACTGCGGGATGAATAACGTCATTCCATTGCTTCATGTCCTGGAACGCAAGCTGCAAAATCTGTTTGGCCAGGGCACTGGAGAAGTGGAGACTACATATCCTAGCCACATGATTCCGGTGGGGGCTGAACTGGAGGAGGAGGACATTGGAGCACAAGCAGAGTCTGGTGAAATCAGTGGTTTTTCCACTCAGGTGCAGGAGGAGCAGGAGCATCTGGAGGAGGTAGAAGATGAGGCAGATGACCTAGAAGCACCGTGGCAGTATACACTGGAGATGGAGGCTGGGAGTCCCTCAGAGTCACTTGCCCAGATGGCCCGCAGCATGCTGCCTTGCCTAACTAGTGACAGCTAAATAGTCAACAACATAGGGATGACTTTTGGCTCTCCACCCTCTTGGGCCATTGCTACCGGTCAAAAATGGGTGACTTTTCCAGCTGCTGAGAGGGAGGAACAACTGGCATACTGTAGAGAAATACTGTGTAGACTGTTGGCCGCTGCCTATGTGTGCCATTGCCCATCCTCTGTCAGGTCTGACCGGGGGATTCCTGGCAATCATCGCTCATGTACTACTGCCAAGGCTGCTGTGGGGAGAAGGGGGAGTAGGAGCAGTAGCAGCTCTATCAACAGCAGCTTAAGTGTGGATTTCTTAATGAGCAACTTCCTTCACCCGCCTAGTGAGGAGGGTAGCCGCCACCAGCAGCAGCAGAAGGACATGGAGCAGACCTTGCACCAGCAGGTGTTGGCCTACTTGGACAGCGCTTTAACACCTCAGGTAGAGGATCCCATTGACTACTGGGCAGTCAAACTTGACGGGTGGCCCCAACTTGCAGCGTTTGCAGTAGAGAAGCTGACCTGCCCGGCCAGTAGTGTGGCATCAGAGCAGGTGTTCAGTGCAGTGGGGGCCATCGTTACCCCAAGGAGAACCCGCTTGACCACGCGTAATGTGGAGAGACTGACCTTTTGTCAAGAGGAATCAGGCTTGGATCGCCCAGGATTTCAACTCACCAATGCCTTATGCATCAGATTAGATCAGCCATGACGCCTCCCCCAAACGTTGAGAATTGAGTCTGGTTCTAACTACCTGCCTCAGCCACTTTTCTGATGCTCCCACCCGCCTGATGCCACACATCTGCTGCCAGTTGCTCCATCTGCCTCCTACCATCTTTTTCCAGGGACTGGAATTGTCCGCCACCTCCACACTACATCATTGTGCCACTCTGTTGGCTCCTGCTGCTGCTGACGCCACCTCCACACTATATCATTGTGCCACTGTGGCTTTCCATGTTGCTGCCACCTGTGGGCTCCTGCTGCTGTTTCTGCTGATGCCACCTCTACACGCTATCATTGTTCCACTCTGTGGCCTACCATGTTGCCGCCACCTCCACACCTCTTGCTGGTGGGGCCACCTTTGCAGTTCTTTTTTGGCAAAGACCTGATATTTTCAGAAAAACTGTAATGTATTATGCATGTGGAGTCTCTAATCTTCAAATTGAAATGGAAAATTTCAACTTCGAATTCATTTCAAACTCCTTCATTGTGCCACAATGTGGCCTCCTCTGCTGTGGGCTCCTGCTGCTGCCGCCACCTCCACACTCTATCATTGTGCCACTCTGTGGCTTTCCCTTTTGCTGCCACCATGTTGCTGCCACATGTGGGCTTCTGCTTCTGCTGACGCAACCTCCACATTATATCATTGTGCCACTCTGTGGGCTCCTGCTGCTGCCTCTGCCACCTCCATGCTCTGTCATTGTGCCACTCTGTGGCCGACCATGTTTTGCCACCTCCATAATTTGTCATTGTGCAACTCTGTGGCCTACTCATGCTGCTGCCAACTGACTGCTCTCTCCCTGGAACACCCTGTGATTTTCACTATGCTGTTTTCACCCTCCATAGCTCTATGACGTTGCCACTATGTTTAGTTCCCCCCCTCATTTTATCTGTCAGAAGGAATAAAAAGCCTCCGGATTGATAGCCAAAAGCAGTAGATACAGAACACAGAACACATGCAAATATCCCATTTACTGGTCATCTCTGTTTTGGATCCACTCCTGTTTGTTTTTGGCTTTAGCAATATTGTTAAAGGATTATTGACTGATTGAAAGCGGACACTGACGGATGAAATGAAGTCAGGCTGCGTTCCCACTTCGCTTATTTGGTGAAGTTGGCCTATGTAAGTGCAGATGGAATTGAAGAGTGAAGGAATTCTAAGAGCGGCGGCTGTCATGTGCGTGTCATACTAAAACACAGCATTGTTTACAGACCAAACCACGCTCCCTATGCATATTTAAGCATGGCACAACATTCTACAACACCCTACAGGCTCTCTGCAGCCAGGAAATATCTGTTTTTAACGTGATTCATCATGATTCCATTCGAGTCAAATCTAATTTTTTTTTTTTAATTTAACGAAGCGGGACGAACCGAATTTTACCAAATTCGCCCATCTCTAGTGGTGACCATGTACCTCCCTCTCCTCTGGCCCCCCATGGGAAGCCATCTTCTCCGTGGGAAAGCCTCGTAAAACCTCCATTATGTCCCTGGGTCTGCCATCAGCACATGCCTGCTTGATCACTAATTCATATGACAGTATTGTAAAAATAAAAAAATTAATAAAAATGAAAAATAAAATTCATAAATATGTCCCAAAAGCCCCTAACACGTATAAAAGAAAAAATTAAAAGTAAATAAAAACACAACATGTTAGATATCGCCACATCCCAAAATGTCCAATCTATACAGATTATACAGAAAAATGTTTTTTCCTGGCGGTGAACCCCATAACGGAATGTCCGGAATTGACACTTTTTTCGCAACACAATAAAAAGTGATCTTAAGGTCGCACAGTCCCCAAAATGTCCCACTGTCCCCAATGTCACCTTGTCCAAGAAAATATGACAACTTGGCCATCTCCGTACTCCTAGGTATGAAAAAGTTATTGGAGTCCGAATATGGTAAAAGTAATAATTTTATTGTGTTACATTAGTTTTATATTTTTTTTACTAAAGAATATATTAGAGATGCTATTTGGAATGTACAGTGAAAGTTGTAAATAAAGAGCCCACAAGAAAATGGCGCAAATGAAGTTTCTTGTCAATTTTACAACATTTTGAATTCTATTTCCACTTCACAGTACAAGGGATGGAATATAAAATACCGTCACTAGGAAGTACAATTGGCTACGCAGAAAATAAGCCCTCAAACAGCTATGTACATTGAAAAATAAAAGTTATTGATTTTTTAAAGTAGGCGGTGATGAACAGATGACACGGGTAACCCTGCAACCCATTTCCTGGGTCGCAGGCGCACCTCTGGGTCTCCAAGTGTCCCCAGAGGCAGCCTGCATGCTCACTCGCCACTCCTGGCTCCAGTGGCGATCTCCGCGGTCCGGCACGTGCGTTCCCGCCTCCTAGGGTGCACACACGTCGGCTCTGTAAGATCTTTGTACTTCTATGCCTTCTCTGCCTTAGAGAAAGCTTTGTTCCATGCCCTTTGGGATTATCCTGTTTTCCGGTTGTGACCTCCATTCTCTTCATGACTCAGCTCCTGTGCTGCCTGTCCTGACCTACCCCTACCTCCCCGTCTCTGATCCTGTGCTGCCTGTCTCGACCTTCTGCCTCACGAATTTGTACTACGCCTTGGCCGCCACTACAGACCATGCGCACCTGTGGAGCAACCTGGCGGTACCACGTTGCAGAAAGTCCAACCTGCTTTGCCGTGGGCTCTGGTGAAAACCGGATACCACTGGGTGTCATCATCCGCGATGGTCCAGTGGGTCTACTACCCCTGGTGCCTAACAACAGAAAGTAAAATGGAAAAAGCCCATTAGTGGCCCCACTCGTGATTACATATTTTGGTAACATTTACTTACAGAGTCACCAGAGTTCACAGAAAATGTATTGTCCGACTATTGCACTGTGCCGCGATTCACTAAGATCGTGCGCTCGAAGTCATGAATGTGTCCATTCCCCGCCCAGGTCTGACAGAGTTCACCATCCTTTTAGTGGTGCATCTAAGTGCTTGGGCTTGCGACGCAATTTGAAAGTTAAATCCCACGCTAAGTCCTAATCAGTCGGACTGTCCGACAGCACATCCCTAATTTATGTCGCATGGAAGCCCACACAGCTGCGCCACATTCCCAGCGTACACACTTATTAAATACCTGTGCAAGTCATTTTGGCCCCAAAAATGGTGCACAGACCGACAAAAGTGAGCAGCACGATCCTTAGTAAATGAGCCCCATTGTGTTTCCAACACGCTAACTAAACACAACGTAAATGGATGGAGCCTTTGGCTTGTGTTTCAAAATGCCAATTGTGAACATGGCCACAGGGGATCTGCAAACACGTCCTGGCACCTGAAAACTATTCTGCCATTAAAAAACTCAATGGCGCTCCTTCACTTCCGCGCCCCGCCATGTGCCCCGACAGTGGATACCTACATATGGGGTATCCGCTTACTCGTAAAAAAATTTGCACAATATATTTTTAGATGCATTTTCTAACTTTTTTCAGTTAATGTGGGTAAATTTTGTTGCTAAATGAATGTATTAATGATAAATATTAGTGAATTCCAAATCAAACCTTCATTTTGCGTGAAGTTCTGTAAAAACATAAAGGGCTAACAAGCTTCCTATGTGCTGTTTTGAATAATTTGAGAGGTGAAGTTAATAGAACGGGGTGATATGTGGGGGGTTTCTATTAACAAAACTTCCAAAACCCATATGGAAATGAAATGGTCCGTAAAATAATTGATTCTAAAATTTTCTTGAAAATTTGAGAGAATGCTGTTCGATTTGTGATCTTTCTAGTGTCGTCATAAAACAAAAGGACACTTCTAAAATGAAGCCAACATAAAGCTGAGATATGGTAAACGTTAGTTAGACTTACTACCCAAATTAGTTTCTATTAGTTTGAAAAACAGAACATTTTGAAGTTTGAAAATAGCTAATTTTTTCAAAATGTTTACCCAATTCACCCTTTTTTCATAAATAAATTCAAAATATATCAACCAAAATTGTACTTAAAGTACAAAATGTCACGGAAAAACAAACTCAAACAGTTGGGTAAGTTAAAGCCTTCTAAAATTATAACCCGGGTAAAGTGACACATGCTGGTTTTGAAAAATAGGCCTTGGTCATCAAGGCGCAAAAGTGCTTGGTCACAAAAGGCCACCTCCGCTTAATTGGTTACTGTTTTTCCTGTCCCTATCAGAAGCATTAGGAGTAGCTGTAACATGCACAGCTTACATAAAAATCCCAGTTGCAACTTCTGAGAGCGGAAAAGACAGGATGTAGGGCCGTTGAAGGTGGCATAAGGCAGTATCCTTCTTCTGACGATAAGTCCTTCACAGAAAGACACATCTGGGCAGATTGGGAGGCTTTTGACCCTCCTTCATGGAGTTTGATGACATTGTGCAGCTTTGAAAAGCTACAGAAATAAAAATCCAACACAGCATTGATGTATAAAGTTGGGTGCAAGCCAACAGAGTGAGGCATTTATTACATGTTATACACTCACCGGCCACTTTATTAGGTACACCTGTCCAACTGCTCGTTAACACTTAATTTCTAATCATCCAATCACATGGCGGCAACTCAGTGCATTTAGGCATGTAGACATGGTCAAGGCAATCTCCTGCAGTTCAAACCGAGCATCAGTATGGGGAAGAAAGGGGATTTGAGTGCCTTTCAACGTGGTATGGTTGTTGGTGCCAGAAGGGCTGGTCTGAGTATTTCAAAAACTTCTGATCTACTGGGATTTTCACGCACAACCATCTCTAGGGTTTACAGAGAATGGTCCGAAAAAGAAAAAACATCCAGTGAGCGGCAGTTTTGTGGGCGGAAATGCCTTGTTGATGCCAGAGGTCAGAGGAGAATGGGCAGACTGGTTCGAGCTGATAGAAAGGCAACAGTGACTCAAATCGCCACCCGTTACAACCAAGGTAGGCAGAAGAGCATCTCTGAACGCACAGTATGTCGAACTTTCAGGCAGATGGGCTACCGCACTAGAAGACCACACCGGGTGCCACTCCTTTCAGCTAAGAACAGGAAACTGAGGCTACAATTTGCACAAGCTCATCGAAATTGGACAGTAGAAGATTGGAAAAACGTTGCCTGGTCTGATGAGTCTCGATTTCTGCTGCGACATTTGGATGGTAGGGTCAGAATTTGGCGTCAACAACATGAAAGCATGGATCCATCCTGCCTTGTATCAACGGTTCAGGCTGGTGGTGGTGGTGTCATGGTGTGGGGGATATTTTCTTGCCACTCTTTGGGCCCCTTGGTACCAATTGAGCATTGTTGCAACGCCACAGCCTACCTTAGTATTGTTACTGACCATGTCCACTGACCCTTTATGACCACAATGTACCCAACATCTGATGGCTACTTTCAGCAGGATAATGCGCCATGTCATAAAGCTGGAATCATCTCAGACTGGTTTCTTGAACATGACAATGAGTTCACTGTACTCAAATGGCCTCCACAGTCACCAGATCTCAATCCAATAGAGCATCTTTGGGATGTGGTGGAACGAGAGATTCGCATCATGGATGTGCAGCCGACAAATCTGCGGCAACTGTGTGATGCCATCATGTCAATATGGACCAAAATCTCTGAGGAATGCTTCCAGCACCTTGTTGAATCTATGCCATGAAGAATTGAGGCAGTTCTGAAGGCAAAAGGGGGTCCAACCCGTTACTAGCATGGTGTACCTAATAAAGTGGCCGGTGAGTGTACATACTTGCAAAATCTGGCAACACTCCCAAAGATTGTGAGGATCAAAGTGGATTCAAACAGGGACGTTACAGCTTGAGAAAGGCTTCAGTAATGTAGGCTGAAAGTCACATTTTGAATAAATCCACTTAAACTTCAGAAGCTTTGAAAGTTATGCCTGTTTTTTTGAAGTATAGATAGACAGGCAGATAGAGAAGAAAGACATGTGTATGGATATATGGATAGAGAAGATGGATAGATATATAAGACAGATGGATACAGAATATGGAAAGATAGCCAGTATTATGGATGGTGGGGATGTTTCATTATTACACACTTTTCTAGTTGCAAAAGTTATAGTGAAACTTTGCTTGTCATTAAATAAACCTTCACATTTTCACTTATTTTTGTATTAACATTTTTTTTTTTAATTTTTCAACAAGAAAAGTCACACAAGAAAAAGTCGAAGGAAGGGAGATCGGGTGAATACGGGGGGTGCTGCAGCAATTATAAAGCAATTCATGCAGTTTCGCTACGACAACTCTGGATGAATGTGTTGGTGCGTTATCATGGTGAAACAGCACCTTTTTCGCCAAATGCGGCCGCGTCTCCTTCAATTTTTTATGTCGAAGCGGTCCAATAACTCACTGTAGTATTGTCCAGTGATCGGTCTTCCTTTTACTAAAAATTCTGCCTGCCTGGCGTCCTGGTCGCTCCTCATGAAAAATTTGTTGAACCAATACCTTACTGCGGTCATAGATGGCGAAGTGTCCCCATAAACAGCATCCAACTTTGCTTTTATATGCTCACGTTTTTTCCCATCTAAAAACAAAAAGCGAATTACCGAATGATACTGCTCTTTTTCTATCTTGGCGAAAATCATGAAACATGTCTTACTTATATGGCTGCCCAATCCTAACTAAACAATCAATCAGTCTAAAATTTGTTTTGCCATCGTTTGATAGATGGTAGCACACGATGATGACACCAACTTCCCTCAGGAACGTCCTCTGTCATCAAACACGTGTACTTATTGAACCGCCCTCATATTGGTCAGAAGCACATGGTTGCGATGATGTGACAGAAGACAGGTTTTGCCCCTCCATCTGGTTGACTATAGGTTTTCGCAGAGCTGAAAAATATGGTTGCTATATATGAAAAAAAGGTATAAACTGGGACCTGGGAGGCAAAATACATTGAGGGACACTTGGAGCAGAATTAGTTTTTTTGCTCACAACCATGGTTGCACTTTAAGTTCCCTGATATTGCTAAGAGAAGGTTGTCCATATGGTAAAGGTTACCCCTCCTCTAAGCCAGGTACATTTTTATGAATATATCTGAAATACCCCATAAGTCTTTATAGAAAGTTGTCATGGGAGTCCCTGCGATCCGCGTCTCTGATCGTAGGAACACCCGTGCCCCTCTCTGTGGTGGCTCGACCTCCGTCCCTCACTTACTTCTCCTAGCTCCTGCTTCCTCCTTGTCCAGTCGGTGCGCGTGTCCCCACTCCCTAGGGTGCGTGCGTGCTGGCTCTCCAAGATATAAAGGCACCGCTCATTGCCGCTGGCCACTTCCGAGTTTTTCCATAAAGGCCGGCTGCTCCCATCAACCCCCGCCAGATCTTTGAGCTACATGCCTGAGATAAAGCGATAATAGCGATTCCTGTTCCTTCTATCCTGACCTCCTGTTGTGACCCCGGACCTGACACCGACTCTGCATCTCTGCCGCCTACCTTGAACATCTGCCTGCTTCTGACCACCAGATTGTCTGCCGTTACTGTACCTCGACCTTGACTCCCACCGCGGGCACTTATGGAACGCCCTGGTGGCGCCACTCCGCAGCAAGACCATCCTGCTTTGCTGCAGGCTCTGGTGAAGACTGAGTGCCACTTAGATTCTGGTCACAGGTGTCAGCTAGTGGTCCAGGGGGTTCACTGCTCTGAGCCTTGACAAAAGTGTTCATAAATGTAAGATTGCCTCCAGTTATGTAGTGTGCTGCTGCCTACCAGTATATACTAAATATGATGGTGGTATGCCCAGGAATCAAGCTACTATTTAGGCTGGGTATTTGATTAGCAATGCAAAGAAGCGCCTCTTCCCTCCTCCTCTGTCCCATTCCCCTGTAGAGTGCCGGTTTGTTCCAAGATCCAGCCTTGTCGGGAAACACTCGTAATCTTTATTTAGGCATGAATTAAAATTCCACTACAAGTAGTCTTGGCCAACGCGTTTCAAACGGACTGGCCGTTCTTAGTGCCATGACTAAGAACAGCCAGTCCGTTTTTAACGCGTTGGCCAAGACTACTTGTAGTGGAATTTTAATGCATGCCTAAATAAAGATTACGAGTGTTTCCCGACAAAGCTGGATCTTGGAACTTTTTTCACTCGTGTGTGTGGCCCGAGCAGAGGGGCGCTCCGCGCCATACTGGGACACTCATAGAGCTGGAAGGTGAGCTGAATCTCCATTTCTACTTTAGAGTGCTGGTTTGTGCATGCAACAAGCGTGCATTATTATGTATTGAGGTAGCAACAGAGCTAAAGGCTGTGTTCAACCTTTTTTTTAAAACAGCGTTTATCACTGGAACAGGGTCCTCCTGGGACTAAGAAAGATGAGATTTGTGATCTTCATGGATCCAATGATTGGTAGTTGCCTGAGGCCAAAAAAAATGTTTTGATTTCCTTTAATAGTGGTTCCTTGTGAGGGTGATAGGTTGTTTGGTTTAGGGCTAGATGAAATCCTTCTCTGAAAAGAAGAAAAGGTTTCCCTTTAAAAATTTGACAATCATAGGAAGTTCATTCAGAATCGAGAAAGAATTTGTTGTGAGCAGCATGTAAGAGATTTCTCCAGCAAATCACATTCTTTTACAGGAAGAAGCAGGAACAACGTTATCAACATGCTACAGTCTTCTAAGCAGAACACACAATGACACCAAGCATTTAGTGGATGCAAGCCTGGGAAAATATGACACCTTCACCCTGGTGTGATGAATAAGGGGAATTAACATGCCAGATACATGCCAGATTCACATGCCAGATGAACATACATGTACAAGGGAGATTTGCATTCCAGGTTTTGTCCTGTTCGTCAAGCCATTAATACCCCTTACTTTCCCCTAGCCTTTTCTTGTATAGCTAATGAGACCTTGAAAACTTCCTACTACAAAGGCTGCAGAGGAACTCTGGTTCTGTAGGGGGTGGCTATTAACTAACTCCTTTTGCAGCCACAGTGACTCTGAAAGGCTTTAAACCAGAAGACAAAGGATTATAAAATCTCAGACCAATATTTTGGTTAGTGACAGTTATAGAGTTTTGTTCCATCTCAGCCAAAGGGCAAATACATTTTTGAAATCAGGATAGCCAGGGGATTATAGTGCCCCAATTTCCTAGGTTGCTATAAATATCTATTGTGTACTCTTTGTCTGGTATGCCCTTAAGGCAATTACATATAAAATTTAACCTGTGTTGCTCATTTATCTTGATCCATGAATCCCCACGTCCATGTTTCGGTTAAATACATGCTACTGGGTTGGTTTCTCGCCCTATATAAACCTGTTATGGACCAGGTTTATACTAAAGGAGAACTGGAAGCAGCTTATTGGGTTGATAAGGTTCTGTTTCACTGAGGCTAGTGAAAGGGGTCTTATAGCCGCTCAGGGTTGTGATTTATTGTTGTGCCATGTTTTGAGGTGGGCAACTCTAAATCACTTACTGTGCCTTCCCGAAACTGTGCATTCTGGGAGTGTCCATAAAAAGGCGGCAAATTGACCTTGCATACCCTCCAGGAGCCTGAAACGTCACATTTTCTTTCACAGCTGGGTTTTAGAAGTCATTTGTCCACTTTATTTTTTAGCATTCCACTCTCATCTCCATCGGACCAGTTTTGAATTGCACAATTGCACCAGAAGGAACAACAAGTTCTAGAGGCAAAGATTGTCGGTCTGATCAACATGAATGTTTTGATACCGGTGCCAGATAATCAACATAAAAAGGGGTTGTACTAACTCATTTTTCTGGTCAAAACACCCAATGGATAGTACCAAACAAATATAAATTCGTAGAGACTGATCCAATTTCTTCTTTAAAGATTCAGGATGGAGACAGTACAGTTCATGTGGACTATCCAAAGCAAATACAAATAAAGGGAGAATTAAAGGCTTGTTCCTAAGGTATTAATACAGTTATCTGAAAGGTGGAGGACTCCAATTTTGGATCTGTTTGTTCTTTGCTTTGAATCAAAAATAAGAAGGTACATGTTGATTCTCCTTTGTGGCAAACAAATTTGATAGATGCTTTGATAGCTTTGTCTTGGGAGTGGACTCAAGACTTACTTTTTCTCTTACCTCTGTATCCTCTTAACGCTAAAGCCACTTTTCACCTTCCTGACACGGCCCATTTTTTCAAATCTGACATGTGTCACTGACAAGTGGTTATAACTTCGGAAGCTTTGAACATAAACAAGTGATTTTGAAATTGTTTATTTGTGACACTTTGTACAGAATGTTAGTTAGACAATTTTGGTGGTATGTTTTGCATTTATTTATGAGAAAATCAGATGTTTGATACAGTAGATACACTTAACAAATACTTCATTTTAGTAGGATGACATTTAATCAACTCTTGAATGTATGGAGGAAAAGAAAATCGTCAGTTTTGGTTTCCTTTCTTTTTGCATTTTTTGGGGGTCGTGCACCATAAAAATACTACATTAACTTTATTCTATCGATCACCAAGATATATATTTTTACTATTTTACTTGAAGAAAATTAATATAAAGAAAATCTCATTTGTTTTCGTATTACCATCTTTTCATAGACATAACTCTAATATTTTTCGGTTGACACAGCTGGATTACGGCTTACGGAAGAAGATAGCGCAAATATTGGGAAGGGGTTAATCCCAAACAATGCTGCTGAAGATCCTTCAGTCCAGTGCCACCTTTCTGGCCCTGGAGGTCAAGGTCCAACTTAAGAAAACCTGCCTTACAGACGACCTCTGGTGATGCTCTCTGGAGGTTGATAATTTATGGATCTTTAGCCCCAGACTGAAAGGTGTCTGCATTGAAGCTTTTCGTTAATGCTTGCTCTCATGGCATCCTAAATTTCTGAAAATACATTGTCATAGGGACCAAATAAAATTTACATTTTTCGACTTGCGTACAAATTCAGATGAAGAACAAACCTACTTAACCTATCTTGTACATAATCCAGGACTGTCTGTATTATAAAATAAGACACATTCCTAATAGCTGCTCATTTGTGGTGCCTCCTGTACTTCACTGGTGCTTCACTGTGCCCCATACACATTACGAGCACTCAAGTGTATGAGGCGTCTGCACTCTCTGGCAGCCTCCTCTCACTAATAGAATGAAATCTATGTATCGTATATTCAGGGGGGTGTCAATTTTAATTCATAAGGATTTTCAATTCTTGGAGGAAAAAGCCAAGATTGACTCGGAGGATCGTTTTTTTTGTATGGGGTTATAGAAGGGAAAAGCTGGGTGATTGCAAATTTATGTATACTTTTTGTACAGGGTTGGGAGATCCTCATGTATTGGTGGTAATGGATTTTAACACAGTGATTCATTTTCACGTTGATACATATCATCGGTGTATCATCACATAGAAATTCTACATTGGCCAAAATGGTGAAAAGCTTTGGATGGTATAATGTTTGGAGAGAGTACTACCAAGTAAAGTAGTAGAAGTATTCATGTTTTTCATCTTCTCATAGGGTATTTTCAAGACTTGGTATGGTTTTGTCAGATAGTAAGGTACTACAATTAGTTAATAAAATTAAGTATAGGATTAGAAGTACAGTATATCTGATCATTCACCATTGATAGTGGAGTTAGACATGTTTAAATTTCAAACGAATAGATGATATAGTTTTGGTTGGGTTTATTGGGTAAACAGGAATGGATTGGGGGGAGTGGCTAGCAGCCAACATGGCCGGACGTGCCTGAGTGCCTGTGTTACCGGGAGACTGAGGCACCAGATTACTCCTGGACACTCCTGGTACATGCACCCGAGATTCCTGAGGGACCGGAGGGAGAGCCGGAGTTTGAGGCCGGTGGCACAACTGCGGAGGGGAGCCTGACCGGAAGCTGCATTACATCTGCGGCAGCCTCCGTGCACAGGAGATGAGCGACGCTGAGTGGGAGCCAAGAGTGGCGGAGATATAGAGGATACACCGCAGCACCAGCAAGGGCACTTGAAGATAACCCCGGTAAGCGGAAAAGCACAGCACATACACACTGGGTGCTGCTCCTGCTACATGGAGAAGCCGGTAGCCGCGCTATTACACATAGGCAGCGCCCACCTCGTGCAGAGAACAGCAGCAACAGCGGGCTGGCAGCCTCAGAGATCCTTAATCGGTTCAGACACTGAGAGAACCGTACAGAAACTCCTGCACTGAAAAGTATTAAGCAGCTTAGCTCTCGGTGATAGTGAACATCTGCATATCTGCTGATACACAGACTCTCCGCAGTAGCCTTGAAATCTTATACAATGAGCCTCCCAGAGGCAAATGCGGCCGAAAGACTGCGGGAATTTGCACGCACTGAGCAGCGGGAAACACCCCGCATTCCACAACCACAGCGTGCGACTCAGACCAGAAGCAAACTAAGCTCAAGCGGCCATGCGGCTAATGATGAGAAGAACCTACTTTAAAACAAGTCACGTCTCAGGTCCTAGCTGCCATTGACGTCTGTAAAAGCTCTCTTACTGGGAAGCTTGATGAAGTCCGAGTGGATGTCAGTCTGGTTAGGCAAGACCTGCAAAACCTGAGGGACAGAGTACATAATGCAGAGGAAAGGATATCTCAAATTGAAGAACTTTTTCCAGAGGTACATTTTTCTCCAGCGTATGCAGTTGAAATGGCACACAGAGTCCCTGCCATAGCCCCGCCTCCAGGCGCCCCTCCAAGACCACAGCTTGCTAGATTTCTGAACAGCAGAGACCGAGATCTCATTCTGCAGCATGCCCGTAAAAAGGCTGACATTAGAGTGGACAACGCAAGGGTGTCTTATTTTCCCGCATTATTCACTGGATTTGCAGAAGAAGAGAGCAACATTTATAGACGTTAAGAGAAGACACCGGGACAAGAACCTCCCATACTCCATGGCCTACCCAGCACACCTCAGGGTGGTGGATGGCGATAGAGTATTGTTTTTCGTGACCCCGAGCGAAGCCAATGAGTGGCTGGAACAGCATAGAAGATCCTTCATGTTACTTACTAGATCACAGAGACACACTAGTGATCCATTTAACACATCCTCTGTTAAACCGAAATTTGGGGGAAACTTAATGGGATTTAAGGGTAACATTTGTTGACTGCTCCTAGAAGCCTTTGTGTAATACTCGGTCCCCCGGGAGCACTTGACATACAAAAGGGGTCTATAGGAAGGAGGTTATACTGCATGCCTATATTACACACAACAAGGCATGAGTATCCCTTATCGTTAGCTGAATATGCTCCGATCATCCCCATTCTGGGAGAGCAGCAGTTTAGCTGTGACCAGAGTGATGGAGGAGTGAGAGCATACACGTTACAGTACTGTTCTTGTTGTGATAGTTTCAGCGTTATGATTTTTAGATGGAATGTTGGCATGGCACCTATCCAGGGAGTAGCAGATGTGGAAAGGGACCCCCAATCACCCACAATATCCCAAATATACCCACGGATCCACAAATATAATCCCACATATACAGGAAATAAAAAACCTCCCCAGGGGAATATCTGACCACTCACCGGTGACATGTGTTATAGGACCTCCTCAATGCACAAGGTCATGATACACCCATTCTGGCTAGAGCTAATTGGCCCGGTAGACAGACTGCTGTGCAACTGCAGGAATTTTTTCAGGCTCATAACCCTGATACCGCCTACATGCCTTTTTGGGAAGCAATGAAGGCTTACATTTGTATGTGTCTGCAATCCTCGATATCTTTCATTAAGAAAGAATTGGTAAGGAAGGAGGTGGAATTGGCTCTACGATGCTAGTCTCTAGAGCAACAATACACTTTAGAGCCAACGGAGGCAAATAGGACTAGATGGCTACAGACAGGCCGCCTATATCTCCATGCCCTAAAAGAGAAAGCTGACAACAAGCTGTTCTTTTATAAACAAACAGCTTTTGAACTGGGCAACCAGTCAGCTAAACTGCTAGCCCATTTGGCACGACAACATACTATGTCCCCCCCCATACTTGCTATAAAAGATGAGCGTGGGGCGTTGTTAAAAACCCACTCCGAAATTATGACTAGATTTACAGAATTTTACTTGGACTTTTAGACATTACCAAATTAGACAAGACTGACAATGACATCAGAACATACCTAGAGGACCTACAATTCCCCTTGCTGACCTCATAACAACGCATCCAGCTAGAGAGCCCTATAACCCTAGAGGAAATAGAAGACGCGCTAGATCGTTTAAACAATAACAAAGCGGCAGGCCCCAACGGACTTCCCAAGGAAATTTATACTAAATATAAAGACCTTCTAGCGCACTGACTACTAAAAATGTACGCTGACTCATTTGAGGCCAGGACACTACCTCCCTCTCTTCACGAAGCCACAATAGTACTAATCCTTAAGCCTGGGAAGGAGCCCACAGACTTCGGTTCCTACGGCCCCATAGCATTTCTTAACATTGATTATAAAATATTAACTAGGATCCTTGCTACAAGGTTAAATACTGTAATCCTTTCATTGATTCACCCAGACCAATGCGGATTCATGCCTGGTAAATCCACGTCAGATAATATAAGGAGAGTACAAGTAGCAGCTCAGATAGGACAGGTGACAGGAAGTGGTTGGGCCTACCTTAAAAAATGTCTAAGCAGATTTGGATTTGGTCCAAGGTTCACTATATGGATTGATATCCTATACCAGTGATGGCGAACCTTTTAGAGACTGAGTGCCCAAACTACAACCGAAATCCATGTATTTACCGTGAAGTGCCAACATGAAATTTTAAGTAGTAACTTATTGCTACCTTTTCTTTCACATCTTTCAATTGTATCGGCGGTCTGAGGCCACCAGTTAAAAGAAGGAGGGCAAATTCAAATTATCATTGTAGCTTCTCTCCAGGGTCTCTCTGTAAAGGAACAATGGTCAGGTCCAACATGATGACCTCCATAGATAATGCAGTTCTGTCAAAACCTCACTTTTCCTGCAGTTCCAAACAGCCAACGAAGTGTCGAATAGCAATGAGAGATTAGCATCCCTTAATTTGCCTGGGACTGCAGGAAGATTGGAAGTGTTTGGTGAACTCTGTCCTACGGTGATGGCCTGAGTGCCCATAGAAAGAGCTCTGAGTGCCACCTCTGGCACCCGTGCCATAGGTTCGCCATCACTGTCCTATACGCTTCCCCAGTCAGTAGACTCTTAATCAACGGGGAGTTATCGACTCAATTTGCCTTACACAGAGGAACCCGACAGGGCTGCCCTCTTTCCCCGCTGCTATTTGCTTTGGACCGAGTTGGCCTTTATGCTGACGACATGGTGCTATTTATGTCGGATGCAAGGGTTACTTTGCCGCATGCTATCTCTCTTATAAACGAATTTGGAAAATATTCGGGACTTCAGGTAAATTGGTCCAAATCCGGTGTTCATGCCACTAGGGACAGCCCCATGGACAGGACCTGATGTAGTTGAAAGACTGAAAGTGGTTTTTGATTTTACCTATCTAGGGGTCCCTATATTCAAGACATACCAAAATACAAGCAAACGGGTAATGGATCCGCTTTTGTCATTCGTCAGAGATAAATGTAAGGCGTGGAAAACATTACCACTCTCAACACCCGGGAAAATAAATTGGGTAAAACGTATTATTCTCCCAAAATGCCTATACATTCTACAGCATCCAGCGGTCCCGATCCCGAAAAAGTTCTTTAAACCTCTACACTCCCTCTGTGGCCGGTGTTGGTACCTAACCCTGACCTTGATCTCCCTCTGCTCCCACTGCACAGATTAGCTAGACAAGTCTGGCAGGCGCAACTAAAATAACAGGGTTCACTGATGTTATAGCAGAGACACCATTATGGAATAACCCCACGCTACCTCACCTACAACAACTGGAGGGGAGCCTCCTCTGGGAGAGCAAGGGAGTTCGCACACTAGCAGACTTGTATAACGCGAACACTCTACATTCCTTCCAGGAATTGCAGCAGAAATTTGAATTAGAAATTTTTTTTATAGATACTTACAACTGCGACACGCACTAGAGTCTCAGTTCCCTCCTCCCAGGACACCTATATCCTCATTTCCATTAATCAGAATTTGTAGAACTCAGGGTCCTAGAGGTATTATATCCGCCTTATACACCCATCTCACTCAAGGGAAGATGAGTAGCAATAAATTACCGGTACTGGATAGATGGAAGGCACTCATCCCATCTTTAGAGGACGAGTCCATTGATGATTTACTCGCCTCTCACACTAAAGTATCCCCCTCAGTGAACAATAAAATGATTCAGCTATATTTCACTCACCAGGCGTACCTGACATCGGTGCGTATGGCAAGGATGGGCCGGGTTTCCACAACTGCCTATCCAAGATGCCGTGAGCTGGGGGCAGACTTCTGGCATATGATCTGGATCTGCCCGCCGATACAGGAGTTTTGGAACGATATCACCAACTTCTTGTCCACATTAATGCGTATCCCCATCCCTAAATCCCCTGAAGGATGCCTATTGGGTCTACTTTCTGAAGAAGATTGGTCTCTTTACCAAATCATATTCCTAAGGGAAACTTTATTCATGGCCCGAAAGTGCATAGCCCTAAGATGGTATGATCCTAATACCCCAAACTTGAATATGTGGAAATCTCAAATTAACCAAATTTTACCAAAAAACTGGTGTGCAAACACCGTAAGCGGCCTGACAAGTTTGAACGTGTGTGGGGAGCCTGGTGTGAGTCAGGGGAAACTAATTACTCTGCACGTAGATTTAGACAAGAACTTAGAGACATCACCCACAAGTGAACAATACTCTGCTGATGAGAGAATACCCCCTTCCATCATTGCAATTAAGCTAAGGCAGGATAGTAGCCAACTTCGAGAGAAATGAGAAAAGGGAAACGGGAACTGGGAGAAAGGGGAGAATAAATCCACAGGAGGGTGTTGACGAGATATCCATCTTGAGTTACTTCACAGTTGCAACCGGAAAGGTTGAGTTTGGACTTCGCCTGTTTTAACTTTGTTCACTAATCTATGTCATAGTATAATTACATAAAGAATAGAAATGAGTTGTTACTCAGATTAACGTAAGAATCATATCTTTATTCAACAAGACTCAAATGTATGACATGCAATGTACTATCCTATTTCGATTGATGTACACATATGTTGATACACCCAATGTACGATAATTGTATGAAGTGAACATGTTTTATTAATAAAATCAGTTTAAAAAAAAAAAAAAAAAAAAAACAGGAATGGATTAGTAAATCTATAAAAAAAACTTTTTTCCTACAAATGCAGACCCCTTGAAAAAAGATGTAGTTTTGGATTCTGCCAAAGCGTACATATGAGGGGAATTTTAAGTTTAGAGAAAGAATTTATAAAACGCCCATTAGAAAGTAACAGGCAGGTTTGGGAAAGTTTCATATATAACAAACTGGTTCAATGGGAATGATGTGTGGATGGCAGACAGAATTAACCCCTTAAGGACGCAGCCTGTTTGCAGGTTAAGGCTCGCAACTTTTTTTTGAAATTTGACCAGTGTCTCTTCCTGTGGTAATAACTTTTGAACACTGTTACTTATCAAAGCGATTCTGAGATTGTTTTTTCCCCACATGTTGTACTTCATTTTAGTGGTAAATTTTGGCTGATAAGTTTTGCGTTTATTTACAAAAAAAAGAAAAAAAATGATGAATTTTTAGAAAAATTTGCCATTTTCGAAATTCTAAATCACCGCGTTTTCAGGCAGATAGATTTACCACCTAAATAACTTGCAGAATAACATTTCCCATTTGTCTACTTTACATTTTCATAATTTTTGAAATGTTTGGATAATTTATTTTGACGTCACGCGGCTTACAAATCGAATAGCGATTTTCCGGATTTTCGGAATTGACTATTTTGGGGATAAATACTGTTTGAAATCAAATTTTACATATTTAGCAACAAAACCCCCTATATAACCAACCCATTTTCAAATCTGCACCCCTCAAACTATCAGAAACAGCTTTTACAAAGATTGTTAACCCCTTGAGATCTTCATAGTAATTGAATCAAAATGGCGGTGAAATTTAGAAATTTCAAATTTATCAAATTTTGTCGGTTATACGTTCATTTAGCCCTAAAATTTACACATTTCCAAAAGATAAAAAGAGAAAACTCACCATAAAATTTGTTCTACAATTTCTCCTGAGTGCAGCGACCCCCCACACGTGGCCGTTACTTGTGTTATGGGGGCACAGCGAGGCGCAGAAGGGAAGGAGCACCCTGCAGCTGCCAGGATTTTAGTTTTCTGGTTGCCCCCTTTTGAAGGCTATAAAATTTTCGCTATTCTGTTATTTGGGCCATGTGACGGCATTTTTTTTGCGGGACGAGATGCTTTTTCCAGTGTCACCATTTTGGGGATGGTATCACCTATTGTTGAAAATTTTGGAACTTTTTTTGAGGTCATGAGTAGAAAAGCATCAATTCTGTACTGGATTTTTTACTTTTTTTTTTTTCCGTGTTCACCGTATATCCTAATAATCCTGTTATCTTTATTCTATGGGTCGATACGATTACGGGGATACCAGACATTAATATTTTTTCTTATGTTTTACTAAATTTGCCAAATAAAACCCTAATGTGGGGAAAAATCTATCATTTTTGCATCGCCGTCTTCCAAGTGGCATAACATTGTTACGTTTTTGGCTACAGAGCTGGTTGATGGCTTGTTTTTTGCGGGACATGTTGTTCTTTGCAACAATATCATTCTGGAGTACATATGTTTTGTTGATCACTTTTTATTGCATTTTTAGTGGGATATAATAGGTAAAAATCATAATTTTTGGCGGGTTTTTGACGTTTTTTTTTTACGGCGTTCATCATATGGGTTCAATAGTTATTTAGTTTTATTCTATGGATTGTTACGGACGCGGTGATACTATATATGTGGGGTTTGTGTTATTATTTAGACTTTTTTGAGCGTTATATGTCTCTTTATATGTTTTCTGGCTTATGGGCATTTTTAGTGATTTATAAAGTAATTTTTTATTGAAAAACCTTTTTTTTTACATTTTTTTACTTGATCCACCATGGGATATGAACAAGCAATCATCTGATTGCTTGTTCTTGATAATACTCTGCAATACTAATGTATTGCAGGGTATTATCAGTGCCAGCCTATGCAGATGCATAGGCTGACACTTTGCCTTTAAGATGACGTCACAGACGCCATCTTAAAGGTAAACCCTCCAAGGCTTCTCTGGGGTCCCGATCGGACCCCAGAGGAGCCAAAACAGCGATCGGCCCCCCCGAAAACGGTGCGGGGGGGGGCGATCGTGCGGTAAAGACCCCCAAAAGGCATGTTAAATGCCGCGGTCGCGTTGACCGCGGCATTTAACGGGTTAAACACCCGCGATCGGAGCCCACTCCGACCGCGGGTGTTAGCCGGGGATGTCAGCGGTAGATTACCGCTGAAATCCCGCGGCTAGCGATGCCGGTTCGGCTGCTATACAGCGCTGAACCGGCATCGTCTCTGCGCCGTAGCTGTACTGCGCTGAGCGCTAATCGCGGGACTCAGCGCAGTACAGCTACGGCGCAGAGCGCTAAGGTGTTAATGTAAATCCCTGTGCCCCCCTTACTGACAAAGTATTTTTAAAATAATACTTAATCTTTAAAATACCTGTGATGGATAGATCTTTTGAGGAAAAAGATACAGACTTGGAAAAAACTACCACTTAATATTATAGGAAGTATACAGGAAGGAATAGCATTGATTATGATGTTGGTTCCAAAATTGTTATAACGACTGTTTGTCTCCCCAGTGCTTATTCCTTCGAAAATATTTAAAATAATAGAGAGTCTTTTCTCCAATTAAGTGTGGCGAGGGAAACAACCTAGGCTTAAGATGGGGGTTCTCGAGCAGTCCTATGATATGGGAGGATTACATCATTGTTTGGGATAAAGATTGTTTGTTTGTGTGAAAATCTTAAGATGGGCATGGATAAGTTTGATTATAATGTATAGGATATTCTTGAAATTTTGAATTGGTATTTGGAAAAAATACATAAAATAGAGAGGATGGTCCATATTAAAATTGATGATGGGTATATGGGAATAACTAAAATTTAAATCGGGGATCAAGGGAATGAATTGTTTCACTCCAATATGGGGTAATAAGAGATGGCAAGTGCCAGAAATTAATGCAAGACCATGGCTAGAGAAAGGGATGTTTATCATGTTTATCAGTTATTTAAGGATACACAGTTGTATATACTTGCTATTTCTCTTATTTGCAGTTGGTTTATTGGTGGAATGCAATAAGTGGACCTCATAATTTCTTTAACCAGTTCGTGACCGCCCGCCGTGTATTCACGGCGGCGGTCGGGTCGCGATGCATGGAGAGGGCACACGGGCTGTCTTTGCTGCATATTGCATGGGCTCCGCCATCTTACCTGGGATCGCTGCTCCCCGTGACGTCATCGGGGGGCGGCGATCCGTCTCCATGGTAGCCTCGGGTCTTCCGAAGACCCGAGGCTATTTCGTTTTAACCCTTCATTACAATGTGCTGTGGAAAAAGAGGGTTGTGAAAACAGAATAAGTATAGATGGATGGAAGAGATAGGGGTGGTGGATGAACATCTGTGGGATAAAGCGCTAAGGAATATTGATATGGTTTTAAAAAATCTGGCCAATTGAATGGAGCTAAAAAAATGTATAAAATCTGTACAATATGAATATAGTTTTTTTTTATGGGGGTGGAGTTGTGGTGGGGGAGGGATGATAAAGGATATAAGTAGTAGTAATAAGAAGAAAAATGAAAAAGGATCACATTTTGCTATATCGTTATTGTATTCCATTTGTTTTTAATGTATTAATTTTGGAAATGTTAAGATGTAATGTTATGTACAATTGTATATGGTGTTTTTCTGAATAATAAATGAATAGCTGTAGATTCCGGTACTGCCCCAGATAGGAAATAAATTCTCTTAGCTATAACAAAATGTAATGGGTTAACAACTCTCTCTGTGTCTCTTTGACTTTCAGTGACCATCTCTGTCTCTGGCCGTGTCTTTGAATCACTGTCTCTGACCGTCTCTTTTGAGCCACGTTCTCTGACCGTCTCTTTTGAGCCACGTTCTCTGACCGTCTCTTTTGAGCCACGGTCTCTGACCGTCTCTTTGAGCCACGGTCTCTGACCGTCTCTTTGAGCCACGGTCTCTGACCGTCTCTTTGAGCCACGGTCTCTGACCGTCTCTTTGAGCAACTGTCACTTTGTCTATGGGGACATTTATCAGAAGTGTCTGAGAGCAGAACTGTTCTAGTTGCTCATGGCAACCAAGCAGAGCTCAAGTTTCAATTTTGCACAGTTGTTTATAAAATTACCTCTGGTCTCTGATTGGTTTCCATGGGCAACTGGAACAGTTTTACCTCAGACATTTCTGATAAATCTCCCCCTATCTCTGTATCCCTATCCATATTACCTCTCACAAAAGCGTCTTATACTCATTGCCTATAGTAACCAATCACATCTCAGAGCTCATATTAATTATCTGTGGCAGAATAGCAACCTATCACGGCTTGGCTTCTAACTGCCACAGCAGCAGCAGACCATGGTTCCTGTAGATGGTGGTTAATGAGTGTATCTTGGAAACAACGGGGTGAAAATTTTGGTTCCAAACCTAGTCTATGACGTTCTCTGAGTGACAGAGAGTGGCTGTGCAAACTTTGGTGATTGTTAACGCGATGGTGCAAATTCCTTTAGCGGACAAAGATACACACACACACACACTCGCTTTATATATTAAATATTGTATATACTTGTGTATAAGCCAAGTTTTTCGGCACACAAGTGCATAAAAAATGCATACTCTCCTTCCAATGCTTTCCAGTGCTCTGCTCCTAATGCTCATCTGCGCGGCTCCTAATTCATCTCTTCACTTTTTTTTTTAAACTCCTTTTTATTAATGAACGCATGAATCAGGTTACATACAGATAATATCCATGAAGAACAAAGCATGACACTATTCCAATGTACAAGTACCCTGATATGCGAAGATGTTTGGCAATATCATTCAATTTGTACAGTCAAAAACAAATTAACACTAATTAAACATAACACGCTTGCTACTTCTAGTACTTAGTGCTTGGATTGTCAGGCTTTGATGTGTGCTTAAGTTAAGAGAGAGAGAGAGTTTAAAAGCTAGGGTTCGTACCTCAAATCAGTGAAAGATATGTCTGGGGTCTAGGCTCCTGGTTTTTTAGTTGAGACCTTGTGCCATATTTCTGATAGTCTCTGAGAGGTCTCGCGAATCTTGGGTCGCGCCAGCCGAATCACACCATCTGTCCCATATTTTATGGAATTTTGCAGGACATTTCCTGTGTTTGAAAACTACCTTTTCCATTCAAGTGGTTTTATTAAGCATCAGGTTACAACAATAAGCAGAGCAATGGCATGACATTGCAGTGAAACAGTGAGGTGCCTTTTGGGGCAATAAGTATCACAAGCCATAAAATAAAATTACAATAATAGTAGAATAATACAGGAACAATGTGTGACATGCAATTACATTGTAAAATTTGCAACTTGAGTTAAACAGAAGAGGAAAATAAAAGGAAGGGTGGAGAGAGGGGGAGGGAATAGGGGGATCGGGCAGCCAGGGGTATACCGAGGGGACCAATGGAGGGTTGATCTAGTCGCAGGTACTTCAGTCTTGGAGGGCACAATATTCCGGGGAGGTTAGGAATGATTGCCAGTGTGACCATGTGTTGTAAAACTCGTACGGTCTGTGGGGGACTGTGCGATGAGTTCCTCCATCCTGTGTGTGGAGGCAATTTCCGCTAGCCATTCCGAGATGGTAGGGGGGAGTCTAAGCGCCATTTCCTGGGGATAACTATTTTGGTCGCCTGTAGGAGATGTCGAGTGAGGGAGTTTTTTGTACTTATGGGCCGGTATGTCAAACATAAATAGAAGGGTCGCCTCTGGGGTGTTCAGGGTGATGGCACCGGTTATATTTTTAATGCAGGAGATGACCGTGGACCAGAAGGTTTGGAGTGGGGGCAGGACCACCATAAATGGGTCATGGTGCCTCCTATTTCCCCACATTGTCAACAGACATCAGGGACTGCGGGGTACCATTTGTGCAGCAGTGCGGGGACTCTGTACCACCTGGAGAGAATTTTGTAGCTAGTCTCCTGATGTCTAGTGACAATCATGGACCTTTGGGAGAGTGAGAAGCATTTTTTCCACTGTGTTTGAGAGAAAGTCTTGCCAAACTCAGAGTTCCAGGCCGTGCAGTATGAGGGAAGGGACTATGTATATAAAGAAAATGGCAT
Organism: Engystomops pustulosus; assembly: GCF_040894005.1. Classification (NCBI taxonomy): domain Eukaryota; kingdom Metazoa; phylum Chordata; class Amphibia; order Anura; family Leptodactylidae; genus Engystomops; species Engystomops pustulosus. Next base: position 161,349,286 of record NC_092411.1, on the reverse strand, counting down.
GGGGTGTAGGAGAGGAGGCTAGACAGGCCTGTTCGAAGGGGGAAGGAGCACATGATAGGTCTTTGTGGTTCCTAATGGCATCATAGAAATGTTTATGTTGATTGTATTGAAAATGGTGTGTCGATGTGGGGGTTTGATTCTGTACCAGGACATGTAGGGGTTGGATCCCGCTAACACCTAGGGAAATCTAAGGAGATTACCGCGGGAGTGAGTCAGGAAAGGGCCACTCGTCATGCCTGATGGGAATGCGGGATAGTCTATGATTGGATATAGGGGTCCATTTTGGTCGATCAGGGATAGGTTCTGCCCTGTCCCTTTCATAATTCGCAATGTATGAACCGTAGTAAAGGAGAGAGCAGTGGGGTCTCTACTGTTTGAGGTCCAGGTCCAAAAGAGTGTTGTTAAGTCCTTGGGGCTTATCGTCTGTGCTAGTCTTACCCAGGTTTTGGAAGTAACGTCAGAGCGCAAACTGGCAAATTCCTTTCGGCATTCTGCAATGATCTGGGCAGTGAATTGTGACATGTCCTCCTTGGTCGGTAGGGAAGAGAGCAAGGACTTGATGTCCTGGATGGTGGGGAGTTTGTCTTCCTGTGGAGGTGTAGACTCTGTAATAGGTGGGGATTGAGGGCAATCATCTGCCATTTGCCTGGGTTCGAATGCCTGGGGCTGGGAGAAGGAAGTAGCCGTCTGAAGGCGTAGGGGTTACCCGTAGGCACGTGCATATTGGCACTGTTGGAGGGTGCCAGGTGTTTCATGGTGTGGGCTGGTGTCCCCGCAGGGGTTAAGACTGTGGGCTCAGAGGAGTGGGGTGTCTGTACTCCTGCTACAGGACCAATATTGCCTGTACTCACTGTGTCCTGGGTGGGTTCGGGCTGCTGATCCAGTCCATGTTCTTCCCACGTGAATGTGGCTGGCCAGGAAGGCTGTGTGCCCGAGGAGGGATGCAGCGCCACTGTATGCTGCAGCAAGCCTGGTTGCGCTTCAGTGGCTTCCTGTGCCAGGTGCTGCTGTGAGTCGCTCGGGGACTCGCAGACCCGTGCTGGGGCCACCTCTTGATTGGAGCGGAGGTCAGGTGGCGGCGGGTTAGCTGCGGATGGCTCCGATTCTGGGGAGCGGGGTGCCGTGCAGCAAGGAGAATAGGAGGTTCAGTTCTGGGGTGCCGGCATTCCAGCACGGGTTCGGCCATCTTGGGACACAGGTAGGGACATCCCGGGCTGCGTAGTTTTGCCCCCGAAAAACTGCCCTATTGTGGCTTTGGCGAGTGCCACAGGCATCGGGGGGTTAGATGGAGCTTTCTTTAACCCCTTAACGCTGAAGCCACTTTTCACCTTCCTGACACGGCCCATTTTTTAAAATCTGACGTGTCTATTTAAGTGGTTATAACTTTGGAACGCTTTAACATATCCAGTTGATTTTGAGATTTTTTCGTGACACATTGTACTTCATGTTGGTTGAGAAATGTAATCAATATATTTAGTATTTATTTATGAAATAAATGGAAATTTGGCAAAAATTTTGAAAAAACAATGTTTTCCAAATTCAAAATTTTCTACTTTTTGGAAAGTTGGTCATATCACTAAAATAACTTGATAACTAACATTTTCCATATTTCTCCTTTAACTTGGCATCATTTTTCAAACATCTTTTCCTTTATTTAGGATGTTCGGAGGCTTATAACTTTAGGTGCAATTTTTCTGATTTTCACGAAAATCATCAAAACCTACTTTTGGAGGGTCAATTTAGTTAGAAGTGACTTTATAAGGCCCACATGACAGAAAACCCCCACAAATGACACCATTTTAGAAACTACACCCCTCAAAATATTCAAAACAACCTTTGGGAATTTTGTTAACCCTATGAGCGTTTCATGAGGGTGAAAGATAAATGAAAGTGAAATTACGGACACAGGGGGGCACTTGGAAGGGAAAGAGCGGTGTTTCGTTTTTGCAGGGCAAATATGGCTGAAAAAGTTTTCATGTGTCAGGATGCATTTGGAGAGCCATAATGGTCTCACCTCTTGGAGAGTTTAGCAAGGTGTAATTTGTGTAGTTGCCCCAACAGGTGTTTGATTCAATTAGACCCCAAAAGGGAAAAAAGGTGAAAATTTTCTCAAAAAACTCACTTTTACCCCACATTTTTGTAAGCCACAAGGGATAAAAGATGAAACAACCCCATACATGTGTAAAATTATTTCTCCTTGGCACAGAACTGCACCAATTTTGCATATAAAGTGTTGTATGGGTACACAGTAGGGCTCAGAAGGGAAAGGGGGGTTTTGGCCTTTTAGAAGCCAGATTTGACAATCATCCTTTACATGTGTCAGGATGCATTTGGAGAGACCTAGTGGTACCAAAACAGAGGGGAACCCCAACAGGTGTCACCATTTTGGAAAGTGCACCCTTTGGACAATTTAGCAAGGTGTAATATGTGTATTTTCCCCTACAGGTGGTTGCTTCAATTAGGTCCCTAAAAGGAAAAAGATGAAAATTTTTGTATCCCATAAGGCATTAAAGATGAAACAACCCCAAAAAATGTGTACTAGCATTTCTTCCGAGTATAATATTGCCCCACACATGCAAATAAAATGTTGTATGGGTACGCAGTGAAGCTCAGAAGGGAAAGAGGGGCGTTGGTCTTTTTAGAAGCCAAGTTTGAGACATCCTTTACATGTGTCAGGATGCATTTAGAGAGCCGTAGAGGTACCAAAACAGAGCGGAACCCCAACAAGTATCACCATTTTGGAAAGCACACCCCTTAGAGAATTTAGCAAGGTGTAATATGTGTATTTGTCCGTAAAGGTGTTTTTAATTAATTAGGACTTAAATAGATAAAAGGTGAAAATTTTCTTATAAAGGTCATTTTACCCCTAATTTTTTATAGCCACAAGGGATAAAAAAATTTAATAACCCCCCAAAATGTGTAAACCTATTTCTCTCGAGTGTAGAAGTACCCCACATGTGTATATAAAATGTTGTATGGGCGCACAGTAAAATAGCGGCAAACATGGACAGAAGGGGGCAACAAAACCCCTCTGGACCGCAAGGCAAAATTGGTGGCTGTTAGGAACAGCCGCCACCCTGCCCCGATCACCGTGTCTACAGACATGGTGATCGGTATTACTGTTGTCATAAGTAAATTCGCTGCTATTGGCTCGTCTGAGTTGATGAGCCAATAGCAGCGATCATGAACTGGGAGGGTGTGGGGGGGATGTAACCCTTCTGGTCCATGGGGCAGGATGGATGGCTGTCAGGAACAGCCGCCGTCTTACCCCGATCACTGTGTCTGACCGGTGTTGGAAAGTCACTACCCGCCGCACAGTTCTATAACAACGCTCGTTGGGAATAGGCTATACAATCTTTATTTATTTTTTAAGCAATTTAGACAAATAAGGGCTTATTTTTTGCGAGACAAGATGCACTGTAAAAAAAAAACCTCATTTTAGTGGGTTTTTAGCTTATTGAAGCAATTTTATTAACTTTTTACGTGCGGAGGAAAATAAAATCATCAATTCTTGTTTTGGATTTTTAGCATTTTTTGGGGGTGTGTTCACTGTAGCATAACAATAATATATTATCTTTATTCTACGGATCACTATGATTAGCAGCATAACTATAGTATTTTTTGGTTGACGGAGCTGGTTGTAAGCTTATTTTTTGCGTGACAAGTTGCTCTTCTTATTGGTATCATTTTGGTGCTTGTAACTTTTTCGGATCACTTTTTAGAACATTTTTTTGTAAAGCAATTTGATAAAAAGTTTTAATTTTTGGCAAGTTTTTGGGTTTTTTTATTTACCACGTTTACCGAGCGGGTCCAATTATTATTAGGATTTATTGTACAGATTGTTATGGACGCAGCGATACCAAATAAGTGGGGTTTTTTTTGTGATTTAGTGTTTTTTATACTTTATTACTTGTGTAAAGGGAAATGTGGTGTTTGGGGGGACTTTCACTTTCTTTTATTATTTATTTTTATTTTAAAAAACCTTTATTTATTCTTTTTACTTTTTTTTACAGTTACTGACATCTAAGCTTGAACAAGTGGTCTTCTGATCACTTGTTCAAGCTTTTTTACAGGTTACACAGCGCATGCCCAGCTTCTTACAGCCGGGTCCTGCAGCGGTAAGCGCCGCGCGGGGGGGAGTCCGATTCAGCTTAAATGATCTTTAAATGCCTCTAACACGCCGCGGTCAGCTTGACTTAATAGTACTGCATTTTGCGGGAACGCACCTCCCGCGATGCAGTACTATTACGTCAAATGTCGAGAAGGGGTTGAGCCCTTTCCCATTTTAGTTATGTCAGGTATGCTGGATAAGTGCTGGGGTAACGGAGGAGCTCAGTAGAGTGTGTCCTCACTCTAGCATAGCTAGGCCACACCCCCTGAAAACTACCTTTTCATATGGGATGATGGTATTAATTAAGCTTTTCCACATATTACTGGTGGGGGTCTAGGGTCCATCCATCTTAATACAATGGACTTCCTGGCTAGGAATAGAGTCTCCCGAAGTAGGAATCCTCTCATAATGGGTCCAGAGCTCCTCATCTAGCAACCCAAACAGACATACCTCTGGGGAATGCGGTATGGGGCTCTCCAATACCAAGGATAGTAAGGCAATAACCTCCTCCCAAAATTTCTGAATGGTGGGGCATTCCCACATCATGTGGTGAAAGGCCGCCAGTGTCCGTCTACATCTGTGGCACCCTGGAGCAGGTATGCGTCTCATTTTGAAGAGCCTCAGGGGGGTCCAGATAACTTTGATGGATGAGGTGTAGTTGTATCATCTTATTATTTACCGCCGGCGACACATGCAGGTGCGACTGACAAACTTCTTCTAATTGTTCTATATCCAAGTTAGGCATTAGAGTCTCCTCTTCACTCTTAACAGAGCAGGCAAAGACCTGTCCATGCACTCTGCCCGTGGCACACACTATGATGTCACCATTAGCAACACCACATCTTCAGTGTGCATTGCAGGCACAGTGCATGGATGCGTCTCTGCTCTGCTATGAGTGAAGAGGAGATGGAATAGAAGCCACGTGGCCTATCAGAAAGGCTCATCGATTGCAGATCATTCCATTTCGGGGAGAGTTGATTCTGGCATTTCATTATTAAGGAGGGTTGCATCTGGAATTCCATTACTAGGGAGGGTTGCATCTGGCATTTCATTACTAGGGGGGCTGCTGCCATGCATTTCATTACTAGGGCAGGCTGCATGGGGTATTTCATTACTGGGGGAGGCTGCATGGGATATTTCATTACTGAGGGAGACTGTCTGGGAATTTTTTGTTAGTGAGGGAAGGCTGCCGGCCATTACATTACTCGTGCTATAACCAATATGTTTTCCAGGTATTTGTCTTAAAATTAGGACATTGGCTTATACTTGAGTATATTTGATATATACAGTACAGACCAAAAGTTTTGGACACACATACTCATTCAAAGAGTTTTATGTATTTTCATGACTATAAGAATTGTAGATTCACACTGAAGGCATCAAAACTATTAATTAAGACATGTGGAATTATATACTTAACAATAAAGTGTGAAACCTTTGAAAGCATGTCTTCTTTTCTAGGTTCTTCAAAATAGCCATCTTTTGCTTTGATTACTGCTTTGCACTTTTGGCATTACGTTTTCACATCACAGGTGTGCACTGTCAGGCGTAATAAGTGGGATTTCTTGATTTATAAATGTGATTGGGCCATGAGTTTTGTTGTGCAGAAGTCAGGTGGATATACAGCTGAATAGACAATTAGCTGTTTTTTACTAGCCATAATACAAATTCTAATAAAAGAAAAACAAATTGCAATCATTACTTTAACTCCTTAAGGATGCAGCCAGTTTATAGCTCAAGGCTCAGTCCGATTTTTTTTTGTATTCTGACATGCGTCGCTTTATATGGTTATAGCGTTTGAACACTATTACTTATCAAAACTTTTTTTTTTTCCACATATGTTGTTCTTCATTTTAGTGGTAAATGTTGGCTGATGAATTTTGCTTTTATTTACAAAAAAAGAAAAAATTCAGAATTTTTAAAAAAAATTTGCCAATTTCGAAAATTCAAAATCATTGCGTGTTCAGGCAGATAGATTTACCACCTAAATAAGTTGCTGAATAACATTTCCCATATGTCTACTTTAGATTTTCATTATTTTTTAAATGTCTGGATAATTTATTTTGATGTCACGCAGCTTACAAATCGAATTTTTCGTATTTTCAGAATTGACTATTTTGGGGATAAATACTGTCTTGAATGAAATTTTACATATTTAACATAAAAAAAAACCCTTATACAATCAACCCATTTTCAAATCTGCACCCCTCAAGCTATCAGAAATAGCTTTTACGAACATTGTTAACCCCTTGAGATCTTCATAGTAATTACATCAAAATTGAGGTGAAATTTAGAATGGTCAAATTGTGTTGGTTTTACGTTCATTTAGCCCTAAAATTTACACATTTCCAAAAGATAAAAAGAGAAACCCCATCTAAAAATTTGTTACACAATTTCTCCCGTGTAAGGAACCCCCCCACATGTGGCCATTACTTGTTTTATGGGCACACAGCGAGGCAGAGGAGTGCCCTCAGCTGCCAGATTTTAGTTTTCTCATTGGCCCCTTTTTGTAGGCTATAAAATTTTCACTTATTCGTTATTGGGGCCATGTGATGGCATTTTTTTTTTTTTGCAGGATGAGATGCTTTTTCCAGTGTCACCATTTTGGGGTTGGTATCCCCTATTGTTGAAAATTTAGGAAAAACTTTGTGAGGGCAGGAGTAGAAAAGCATCAATTTTTTTTTTTTTTTTTGGAGTTCACCATATTGCCTAATATTCATGTAATCTTTATTCTATGGGTCAGTACGATTACGGGGATATCAAAGTTGAATATTTTATCTTACATTTTACTAAATTTGCTAAATAAAACCTAATGTGGGGAAAAATCGATCAAGTGGCATACCATTTTTACTTTTTTGGCTATGGAGCTGGTTGATGGCTTGTCTTTTGCTGGACATGTTGTACTTTGCAACAGTATCATTCTGGATTACATATGTTTTTTTATTTTTATTGCATTTTTTGTGGGATTCAATAGGTAAAAATCATAATTTTTGGCGGGTTCATCTTGCAGGTTCAATAATTAATGACTTTTATTCTACGGGTTGTCACAGTCGCGGTGATACTATATATTTGGGGTTTGTGTTACGATTTAGACATTTTAGTGTTATATGTCTCTTTATATGTTATGGCATTATGGGCATTTTTATTGATTTATTACTTTATTTCTTATTGAAAAACATTTTTTTTTTTACTTTTTTACCACTTCCACCATGAGACATGAACAAGCAGTCATCTGATTGCTTGCTCATGATAATACTCTGCAATACGATTGTATTGCAGGGTATTAGCAGTGTCAGCCTATTCACATGTATAGGCTGACACTGTGCCTTTTAAGATGATGTCATAGACGCCATCTTTCAGGCAGTGCCTCCAGACTGCTCTGGGGTCCTGATTGGACGCCAGGGCTGCCATCGCGATGATTAAAGGCATGTTAAATGCCACGGTCGCGCTGACCGCGGCATTTAACGGGTTAAACACCCACGATTGGAGCCCAATCCGATCACGGGTGTTACACTGGGGTTTCGGCTATTAGTTATAGCCAGCACTCCGTGTGTCCCGATGCCATCGATCCCGATGCATCAGCGCTGCGTCCGATATATCGGACACTTAGCACTAAGTCACTGCGCTCAGCGTCCGATATATCAGACGCTGAGCACCAAGAGTTTAAGAAATGAAGGACAGTAAGTCCTAAAAATTAGGAAAACTTTGAAGTCCCCAAGTGCAGTTGCAAAAACCATCAAGTGCTACAAAAAAACTGGCTCACATGAGGCCCCCCCCCCCCCGGATAAGAAAGACCAGGAGTCACCTCTGCTGCATAGGATAAGTTCATCCCAGTCACCAGCCTCAGAAATCGCAGGTTAAAAGCTGCTCAGATTAGAGACCTGGCCACTTCCACACAGAGTTCTATCAGCAGACACATCTCTACAACAGTTACGAGGAGACTGTTTTCAGCAGGCCTTCATGGTAAAATAGTTGCTAGAAAACCGCTGCTTAGGACAAGCAACAGGCAGAAGAGACTTGTTTGGGCTAAATAACACAAGGAGTGTACTTTGATCTGATGAATCCAAATTTGAGATCTTTGATTCCAACCATCATGTCCTTGTGCGATGCAGAAAAGGTGAACAAATGGACGCTACAAGCCTGGTTCCCACCATGAAGCATGGAGGAGGAGGTGATTGTGTTGTGGTGCTTTGCTGGTGAGCCTTTAAGGGATTTATTCAAACCTGAATGTATACTGAACCAGCATGGTTACCACAGCATCTTGCAGCGGCATGCTATCCATCCAGTTTGCGTTTGGTTCGACCAACATTTATTTTTCGACAGGACAATGACCCCAAATACACCTCCAGGCGGTGTAAGGGTTATTTGACCAAGAAGGAGAGTGATGGGGTTCTATGCCAGATGACCTGGTCTCAACAGTCACCAGACCTGAACCCTACTGAGATGGTTTAGGGTGAGCTAGACCACAGAATGAAGGCAAAAGGGCCAACAAGTGTTAAACATTTTTGGGAACTTCTTCCAAGACTGTTGTAAGATCATTTGAGTTGACTACCTCTTGAAGCTCATCATGAGAATGCCAAGAGTGTACAAAGCAGTAATCAAAGCAAAAGTTGGCTACTTTGAAGAATACATTTTCTAATATTTATATCTAATATATAAAGCTGGTATGTATGTAGGTATTTCCACCAAAGGAATCTGCACCACCGCGTTTACAGTCACCAAATTTAGCACAATCACTGCCTGTGAGTCGGGGAACGTCATAGACTAGGTTTTGAACTGAAATGTTAATCCTGCGCTTTCCAAAATCCACTCTTTAACCGATTACGGTGATAGCTCATTTATAAAGAATTTGTATATATTTTTACAATTTTACTGAAGAAAAACCTATTATAGAGAAAATCTCATTTATTTTCGTATCGCCATGTTTTTGGAGACTTAACTTTTATATTTTTTGGTTGACAGCTGATTTAGGGCTTATTTTTTTATATATTGAATTTATCCAGTGGAATTTATTACAGTGGTACCATTTTGGACACAACTTTTTTTGATCACTTTTTTGGAACATTTTTGTGAATGGATTTTATGAAAAATTTACATTTTTGGCAAGTTTTTCGGGTTTTGTTTTTACAGCGTTCACTGAGCAGGTCCAATAATATTACTGATTTATTGTACAAATTGTTATGGACGTGGCGATACCAAATATGTGGGGGGTTTTCATGATTTTGTGGGGTTTTTTTTTTATACATTATAGGGAATGTGTTTAGGGGACTTTCTCTTTATTCAATTAATTCTTTTTATTAAAAAATGTTTTTATAAAGTGATTTTAACTTTTTTTTTTTTACTTATACAGGTTGGCTTGAACAAGCGATGCTCTGATCGCTTGTTCAAGCACTTATTCCTATCACGCAGTGTATTACGGATGTATTACACTGTGTTATGTAACACACTGCATGCTCAGTGTGTTACAGCCGGGACCTGTTAGGAGGCCCTTGCACGCGGTGGTCATGCAGACCGCGGCGTGTAAGGGGTAAACACCGGCGATCAGAGGAAACTGATGTTAGCGGCGGGTGTCAGCTATAATAAACACCGTTCGGCAGGCGGTGCCAGAAGCTTGACTTAGTACTACATCAAAATGCGGCAGGTCCTCTGCCGTGCCCGTGACATGGTACTACATCCAATGTCGTTAAGTGGTCAAAACCTCTGTTTGGTTCCCAGTTATTTGTGGTAAGATTAGAGCCTCAGCTTATGTAGCGTATATGTATTGAGTGTATGTATGTATGTATGTATGTGTGTGTATATGTATATATATGTTTATATATTATACACACATGCATGTTGCATATACACATGCATGATACTATTGGTAAACTGTAAAATGAAAATGTAGTAAAATAACAGCAAATATTTCATATCATGTTCTTCATTTTGTATTGCCTTTAGATCAAATCAACAATTTTCCTCCATTGCCTAAATTCATACCCATGCGTCCCTGTTTCTACCAAAATTTTGAGGATGACATTCCAGCAGAACACAGAAATTTGGTGCGGAGGATCTACCATTTGTGGATATGTATGTAACCAAACTTGTATTTCAGATGATATAGATGTTTAGTTTAGGGCAGCCCTATTAGATACACCATTTGAAACCCATATTTATGGACAAATTAGCATAGATGATAGTAGATTAAAAAAGACATTCATTGACACTCAAGTCCAATGTTGAATAGTCTAGCTATATGATCATGGAGGATAGTTATGACATATACATATTTTTAGAAAAATCGGAAAAGAGAAAAATTGGCACTCACCACTTCTTTAAAACTTCTATCTTTATTTATTCATGTTGAATTAATCTTGCCATACGCTAGGACTAGCGCAAAACTATGCGTCCCTCTTAAAAAAATGCATCCAACTTTTCTCTTCTCCGTTTTTTTTCTAAATGACTGAAGATATTTATGCATGGACTTTTCTTACATGTGTGAGAACCACCATAAAGACTTTTAAGATATATAATAAATGCCAAAAACTAGACGAAAAGAGGGAAATCCATGCCAGTAATGAACTTGTAAAATAGTGAAACTTTATTGATAACAAATTAATTCTTTAAAATGTACTAAAAAATTCCAGGAGAGACAATGCATGAACAACCCAGGTAAGGGTACACAGCTGTATATAGAGTAGTACAAAGGGAGCGCAGCTCCCAATGGCAGTAATGTGTACTACACCACATAACAAAAACTCATGCCCAGACACAGAAGTTAAGCAGCTACTATAGTCACTCTCCGGGGAGTAAATGCATCCTACTTGTTTCGTATCCCTTGTATAACGACCCTCAATAGTGCCCCTTTACACACTCTTCTATTTTTATATACATAACATTCACTGTACATCACTAAACATTATATGGAATACTAAAACATAACTTTCCAAGACTTCCCCCATGACGGCCCTTCTGAAGGATTACCCCTTGACCTCTGCAGGGACAGGAAGAAGAGAGGTTCAATGTCCCTCCCCCTGCATCCCCGGTCTCTCTCCTTCTCATCTCCTTCGGGGGGTGGGAGTGGAGGGGGACACCATAGAGGCGCGGTACCTGGTGCCAAGTTCCTCTCCTCTCCAAGCCTCGATTCCTTTCCTGGCCGCTACCAAGGAGAGGTACATGGTGCTGATACCGCGGTTGATCTACGGCGGCACCATGACTTCCGGCTCCCAATGGTGGAACGCATCTTGCGTTCCACAGGCCGTGATGACGACTTCAGGTTTGGCGTGTTGCTCCGGAAGTGACGTCGGCCTCCAGCTATGAAGTGTTCAGGATTCCGGAACGAGTAGTGGTAAGTTTAAAAAGCTGGGTAGCGTCTGTTAGAGGTCTTTCTACTACTACCGAGACTGTTGCAGGATATTTGTGATTCTAATTGTGTCGCACACTGCAGGTCAGTAATCCACTCTGTCGCGTAATCGGTTGCGTAATTGGTTGCCGCTTACACCTCACCCTCCTCCATTGCCTGCAGGTAAATAGCAAGTCTCCCCTTCCTCAGACTTCTGTAAGTCCGGTGGGGTCCAGGGGAGGCGTGTATCCTATACAAACCCTTCTTCTATACTATAGTTCTTCCCACTCCTTGGGAAAAAAGGAGAAATAGAAGAAAGAAGAAAAAAAAAGGACGACAAGTCTAAATCTAAGACTCCTCAATCCCATAGATGCAATATGTGTTTTAACAAACCTCCTGACTCGTATAAGAAGCCTGTATGTAAGGACTGTGTGGATAGTATCATGCTGGAGGAAAAAACATCATTGATGAGCTAAGGTGCATGTTTCAGTCGGAAGTAAAAAAACACAGTGGCCCATGCTAGAGGTAGACTCGGATCATGAGGTTGCTTCCTGTTCTTTCCAAAAGGGTGAAGAGGAGCAGATCCTTGAAATTCAAGAGGAAAAAATCTGAATCTAGGTTGCTTTTTTCTCTGGATAACTTAGATTCATTACTAAAAGCAGTTGGGAGACTCTGGATATCGGGGATCCTGTGGAAACCAAGATGAACTCTGTCTAAGAGCAAAGAAAAAGAAGGTCTTCCCAGTCAATAGTGTGCTGGAGGACCTTATTCGTGAGGAGTGGACAGAACCAGAAAAGAGACGCTCAGTAGCCAAAGAATTCAGAAATAGGCTGGTCTTTGATGAAGAAAAATCTAAACTGTGGAGTTTGATTCCAAAAGTAGACGTTCAAGTCACAAAGGTAGTCAAAAAGACCGACCTCTCTTTTGTGGACGCAACTCAACTGAGGGACCTTATGGAGCAAAAATTGGACAGCATCCTAAAAAAAGACATGGAAATCAGCGATGCTAAACGTATAAGCAAACCTCCCAACCACTACAATCGCCAGAACCATGACCTGCTGGCTCAACGGGTTAGAAAACCAAATTATTAGTTAAAGAAAAACTTTTGGAGAGTTCCTCTTCTAAAGTCGGTCATCACTTTCATTGCGGATGCTTTGGGGGAATGAGTCAGGTTCTTGGCTAAGGAAGGAGTCCTTTCTAACGTGGCCTGTGATCTGAAATCCCCTGACCATAGGTTTGACTTTGGCTGAAACAATGTGGCATACCTTTCAAGGGCGAATCTCTACCTCCCCAAACATTTGTGACAACGAAAGTCTCTTCTCCACAACTCCACCTTCTCATGTGGGAAGAAGTGCAATCCCTGCTAAGAAAAAGAACCTGATATCCCCTGTACCAGCCCATCAAGTGAGGAAAGGGTTCTATTCTCCCCTCTTTCTAATACAAAAGCCAAACAGATCCTACAGGATGATTATAAATCTAAATAACCTGAACAGACACATCAAACACAAGAAATTTAATGTGGAGTCCCTAAGGTCTATAACACCTTTAATTCCGGAAAATGCAGTGCTTTGCACCATAGACCTGAAAGACGCGTACTACCATGTCCCAATCCACCCCATCTCTCAAAAATACCCAAGGTTCGCAGTCTTGTCTCCAGAAAACCGAATGTTGCACTTTAAGTTCAGAGTTCTACCATTCGGGATCTCCTTAGCGCCCAGGCTATTCACCAAACTAATGGCAGAAGTGGTATTTACTCTAAGACTGAACTGAGGGACACAACTCTAAGATTCCTAGAACATCTGGGGTGAATAGTGAATTTTGAAAAATCAAACCTTCAACCCAGCACCAAATTAAAATTCCCAGAAGAGACAGCCCTAAGCCTTGTGTCCCAAGTAAAGTGGTTCCAAAACAAGCAATATTGTTCAGTCAGAGAGGCCATGAAACTGCTGGGACTTCTCACAACTTGTATAACCTGTGTCCCGTGGTCCCAAAACCACACATGGGATCTACAAAACCACACATGGGATCTAATTAAAAATATTATGTCTTGGAACAAGACAAAATCTCAAAATATTGTCGGACAACGTGACCACAGTGGCCTATCTCAGACGCCAAGGGAGCACACGCTCTTCAACTCTACTAAATCTCTCAAAAAAGATCTTATTATGGTCAGAAGAAAAGTCCTCTCCCTGACAGCAATCCACCTATAGGGGTCAGAAAACAGGAAAGCGGACTTCCTCAGCAGACACGCGTTGGACCCTCACGAGTGGTGCTTCGAATAAAGAGGTGTTCTTTCAATTAACCCAAATAGACCTGTTCGCCACCAGGGAAAAGAGAAAAGTGGACCATTACTTTTCTTTACAAAAGAACAGCCCGGAATATCGTCTAGATCAGTGATGGCGAACCTATGGCACTGGTGCCAGAGGTGGCACTCGGAGCCCTTTCTGTGGGCACTCAGGCCATCACCAGAGATGACTCTAGGTATCTTCCTGCAGTCCCAGACAGCCCAGGACTTGCTGTGCACAGAGCTATTTTAAAGTGACAGCTGTACCTGGGACTATTTTCTGCTTTATTGGTGTCCTCAGGTGCTGGTATCAATGAAAACTGTGACAGAACAGGGAGTATAAATCACAAATTAAATTTCTGTGTTGGCACTTAGCGATAAATAAGTGGGTCTTTGTTGTAGTTTGGGCACTCGGTCTCTAAAAGGTTCGCCATCACTGGTCTAGATGCATTCAGTCACAGTTGGCAGGTAAAACTAGCTTATGCCTTCCCTCCATTTCCGTTGATCGCAAGAACAGTACAGAAGATCAGACAAGAAAATCTCAGGATTATTCTAATTGTGCCCCTACGGCCAAAGAAGAGCTGGTTCCCAGGATTGAGAAACCTGCCATTGGAGGAAAAACAGATGTTGAGAGCTGTAAGCCTCTTGGATACAGTCATTGCGACATTGCAGGCAAGTAGGAAACCGGTCACCTCGGCTATCTACTTAAAAATCTGTAAAATATTTACTGCTTTTTGCCATCCTGAAATTCCTAATCTATCTTCTCCCAATATACAACAGATTCTGGAATTTCTACAAGCAGGTCTATCCAAAGTCCTACAGACCAGCACATTAAAGGTCCAGATCTCAGCCCTCAGTGTCTACTTTGAAGTCTCTCTTGCTGAAGATAGGTGGGTAAAAAGATTTATAAAAGCTTCTGCTAGACTTAGGCCTAATATTCCCATCAAAACACCCCCATAGGAACTTTTAATAGTATTAAATTGGCTCCTGCAGGAGCCCTTCAAACCCTTGCAGAACTCAACTGTAAAAAAAATTACACTAAAAACTGCCTTCCTTGTGGCTATAACAACAGCCAGGAGATTAGTTGATATCCAAGCACTTTCCATAAACAAGCCTTATCTCAAAATTTCTGAAGATAGGATCTCTCTAAGGCTTGATCCAATTTTCATTCCCAAGGTAGCAACTGACTTTCATCGTACTCAGGAAATTATTCTCCCCTCCTTTTGCCAAAATTCGAAATCTCACGGAGAAGCCAACTGGCATGCCCTAGACGTGAGGTGGGTAGTACTACACTATCTAGAGACAAATAGTTGGCGAAAAAATTCAAACTTGTTTCTTCAGTTCCAAGGCAAGAATAGAGAAAGAAAAGCATCACAAATTACCATTGCCTGCTGGATTAAACAAGCTATCCGGGATTGTTATACCCTCCAAAGCCTAGAAGCACCTATGAACCTTAACCCCTTCCTGACACGTGCCGTACTAGTGCGGCACGCGCCGGGTCCCGATGCATGGAGAGGGCTCTCGGGCAGGGCCGGTTCTAGACAAAGTGGGGCCCTGGGCAAAACTAAAAGTGGGTCCCCAAAATAAAACTATTTTATGACTAATCACAGTCAGTAAGAGGCTCCCTTTAGTATGGTAAAACAAACTGTAATATGGGAGAATTTTGTAGGAGATAGATGATAGGAAGATTAATGGGCAGTATGGTGGCTCAGTGGTTAGCACTACAGCCTTGCAGCACTGGTCAACATTGCAAAGCGTTTGTATGTTCTCTCTGTGTTTGCGTGGGTTTCCTCCGAGTCCTCCGGTTTCCTCCCACACTCCATAAAATTAGTGGTAGGTTGAATAGATTGCGAGCCCCCTGGGGACAGGGACATGAAAGATGATAGAGATTTCTAGATGCAGAACTATAAAGTAGATTATATATACAGTAGGTGGATATGAGAGATAAATACAGAAGAGAAATAGAAGATTGATTTAAAAAGCGAGATATATAAATGGTTAGATTATAGAAAATAGATAACTAGACATATAAATGATAAATTTATAGTGAATACCAAGGGGTATTAACCCTATCACTGCTAGGCATTTCTGGCTATTTTGTTGCATTATTGGCCAGAGAAATTTTTAGAATCTTGACGTTTAAAAATAAAATTACAGCAAAAAGACATTAAGTAAACCCAACAAACCATATATATTTTCTGAAAGCAGACACTTTCCCCATTTTCATAATTGCATTAAAGAGTTTATAGACATAGGCACCTTCATGCTATTTTGATTCAAACCGAAACATTTTATAAAAAATACTTACAATTTTACTTTGGCAAAAAATGTGCTCCAAATAGAACATATTTACCTTCACATCTCCTTAATGTAATATATGGACATGTCTATAGTTCACAAATGTACGCAATATCACTAAAACTGTAATAACTAGATATCTGCTTTTCAGGTAGAAATTTTAAGACAGTCTCAACCTGCAAAATATAGAAATAAAACAGAATGAAAAGTAAAAGCGTCATAAAACCTATATCATTTTGAAAGCAGACAACCAGGCGATGTATTTAGCAATTAACATTCAAAATTTCCTCTAAAATATGTACAAATCCAGATACTTATATAAAGAAAATATACTTTCCTAAATCAGCAGGATGTGAGGACATCACACAGACCCCACATGTGTATATTACATCCACAAACTATGGGGAACGGCAAACTATTTTTGCAGAAAATTGCACTGAGCTTTACACAGATCTATTATTGTAGATATATCAACAATGGTAAACCAAATAAATAACTATATATCCATAAACCAAACTAATGAGATAATAAAAGTCACTTTTAGATGTGCGCCAATGTATTAGCCACACAATAACAGAACCCTCCGCACTTCATAAGAATTTGAGTGAGAACGTTATATAAATAATAGAGGATGGTGGGAAATAAAAACTTTATTCCAGAACATCTGTGTGTTTTTGGTGTTGCATATATCTTTATGGACATGTGCTGGGTCGCGGTGTTAATATATAATAGCGACATTAGACGTAGAGGATCGAATGTTCATCGTATCAGTCAATTTATGCAAAAAAAAATAAAAGGCAATAAGAGAGAAAGTGTGTTCATCATCCCTTCTCAAAATGTAGTAACTTAAAAAGTGAATATTTCCATTATCTGTGAGGTGCAGCAGGTTCTGTGTGCAGCATTCTCAGAATTCTCCCTATATCCTTATGGATAAGAATCTGGAGGGGGGACACACTTCAGGGGGCTATATCTCTGGCTCTGTGACACATAGAACCTCACTTCTTTTTTCCTATGAAAGAAGAGAGTCACTTCTTTTACTTGAATCTAAATTTGTGTTTCTAAGTTTCTGGAAAACGGAGATATTAACTGTTAAACTGCCGCCGGGAGTGATTTTTATATATAAAAATGGCATATGATATTCTCACTTTAAACCTGAATATCTCTGGATCCATAGCACCTAGAAACATAATTCAAGATTCATTTGAAAGAAGAGATGGACCCTGGGCAATCACCCACTTTGCCTACCCATAGCGCTGGACGAGCCCTCTCCATAGCCGGTAAGTCTTTGCTGCAATATTTTAACCCATTTATCAGCACATTGTAATGAATGAGGAATAAAATCCCCATATACTGCCATATTGCAGTATATGGTAGGATCGATCAGACAACCTAGGGTTAAAGTACCCTAGGGAGTCTGAAAAATAGTAAAGGTAAAAATAAAAAAAATTCTAATAAAAAAAAAATCTAAAAATTCAAAACACCCCCTTTCCCTAGAATTGATATAAATATTAATAAACAGTAAAAATCATAAACACATTGGGTATTGCTGCGTTCAAAAATGCCCGATCTATCAAAATATAATAACGTTTTTTAACTGCGTTTAAACCTGTAACGGAAAGTAGCGTCCAAATTCAAAAATGGCATTTTGAAAAATATAAAAGAATTCATAAAAAGTGATCAAAAGGTCACCACCCACAGCTCCGTACACCAAAGTATGAAAAAGTTATTGGCTCCAGAAAATGGCAAAATCCCCCCAAAATTTTTTGTACAGGAGGTTTTAATTTTTTTAAATGTATGAAACCAGTATAAAACCTATACAAATTTGGTATCCCTGTGATCGTACCGACCCAAAGAATAAAGTAGATATGTAATTTGGTGCGCACAGTGAAAGCTGTAAAATCCAAGCCCACAAGAAAACGTCGCAAATGTGGTTTTTCACCATTTTCACTGCATTTGGAATTTTTTTCCCACTTCCCAGTACACGGCATGGAATATTAAATACCGTCACTACGAAGTGCAATTTGTTACACAGAAAATAAGCCATCAAAGAGCTCTTTATGTGGAAAAATAAAAAAGTTATCGAGTTTTTGAAGGTGGCGAGTGAAAAATGGCAGTGAAAAAATTAAAAAAGGCCAAGTCGTTAAGGGGTTAAAGCCCACTCTACCAGAACAGTAGCCACTTCCCGGGCGGAGAGAGCAGGAGCATCTCTTGATCAAATCTGTAAAGCTGCGACCTGGTCCAGCACTGGAACTTTTGCCAAACACTGCCGATTAGACTTGCACTTTGCTAGAGACTTATTGTTTGGTAGAAAAAGCCTACAAGTAGTAGTCCCTCCCTAAAAATTGCTAATATCATTTGGTACATCTCCAGGTGGGCTGACATGGGGGACGTCTTGGAAAGCGAGAATTAGACTCTACGGAAATTCATTTTCCATTTAGTCCACCATGACAGCCTGGAATTTTTTCCAACCCTTAAGACATTACTGGATGGTTTTGTTTGTGTGTGAAGTAACATACTAATAAATCTCTTGCATCCTTTCTTGGTGTAGTCATTTGGTAGACACTGGAGAGGGATGCAGGGGGAGGGACATTTAACCTCTCTTCTTCCTGTCCCTGCAGAGGTCAAGGGGTAATCCTCCAGGTGGACCGTCATGGTGGACTAAATAGAAAACGAATTACCAGTGAGTCTAATTATCGCTTTTATTGCTAAAAATTGTGTAATTTTTAGACCAAACCTCTGTTTGGTTCACCAGGTGTTATAATAAATAAAAGCTTTGAACCATATTACCAATGGAGCAGTATTTCAGTTTTTACTAACCTTGCTCTAGTAGGGAATCTATGTAGTTTTAGCCTCCCGTGTGAATTATACCCATGAAAACATAGCCACTTTATGCCAGCCTCTCACATATGAGACTAAGATTCACATATACATTCAATACCCAACTGAAGTACACCCGACTTATGGTGACCTCTGGTAAAGTTCTCTGGTTGCAGGTATTTAATGAACTTACAATGGTCTACTGTAACAGAAAATACAGACATAAACTAGACCAACATAAGACCAACATAAACAAGACCAGAAAACACAGACATAAACAAGACCAACAAGGGCTGCAGTACAACTCCACAGTTCTTAACTACTCCAGATACATCATCCAGCATGATTTATCTAATGCAGAATAAGACTTTGTAGTTTAACACTGCACTGGTCTATTCACCGACACTAAAAGGACATTACCATCAGATAACCTGATAGTAGATGGGTACCACTCACCTTCCTGTGCTGTGCCCATTTCCAGCGATCTTCTTTTGTTATATCTTAAAATGGCCTATTTTTGTACAAATTAGAGTTTTAAAATATGCTTATCAGCTCGAGGTGTTGTGACTCAAATTAAATTATGCACACCTCGGTGCCTCCTGGCACTGCCTACGGACCGCTATAAGAGGCAGAGACGTCACCGGCTCTCATAGCGGTCTGTAGGCAGAGCCAGTAGACACTGTGGTGTGCATGATTTAGTTTGGGGCAGAGACTTAAGGTGCTCTGCAGATTTTTAAAACTGGAATTACACTTACACTTGCATGCAAATTAAACTTAAAAAGAAACCTATCTTGTACATAACTGCCGGTATCCAGTCTAGCAAGCCTGAATTTTTTTATGTGAAGCAATCAGTGGATAGGAACAAGAAAACAACCTGGATAAATAAACCTTATCCTGTTTTGTTGCTTTTTCACCCTGAGGGGTTAAAACTATGAGGATTCCACTATGAAGCAAATATGGTAAAAACTGAAATACTGCTCCATTGGTGAATTGCTTTGTAGCCTCTATTTTTACTATGACACATGTTAAACCAAGCAGCGGTTTTAGTAACACATTCTGAAAATCACACAATTTGTGTTTTTATTAGTGTAACAATAAAGGTTAAGTTACAGCATTCCACATAATGTTCAGTTATATGTATGTTATATGTTTGCTAAACAGTTTTACAAAGCCAGGTGAGTAAAAGAGGTTTTTGTTACAAATGTGAATAAAATGTAAGTAGGGGTGAAGATTTAGGGCTTATTCACATGCCCGTCTGCGGCGACGTACATGCAAATTTGCCCCATAGACGGCAATAGCGGCACGGCGGGGATACGGTGCCACACGTGTGGCACCGATCCGGGCCGCACACCGCAAAAAGTTAGAGCATGCTCTATCTTTTGGTGGGTGTGCGACCGTGAGCCGCTGTTTTCTATGGAGGGAGAAGGGCCACCACCTCCTCCTCTCCAGCACACAGCGGTATGCTTGCATGGCGGGCATACCGCTTGTGTATGTACCCTTAGTAAGTAGAGGTATTTAAGGTGGGAATATGTAATGGCTCATAAACCCAGGCCTTTGAGCCCTTTTACAAATAACAAAGGGAACATGTGAGCAGAAATTAACCTAATAAGCCACTAGCAGCTTGTTATTATGCAGCTTAACACCATCCAGATCATGTTTCTTTCATGGTAGCATCATCCAGAAAAGCAACTTTGAAATCTTTTCCATTAGAGTAAAAATCTTTAGTGTTTTTTTTCATTAAAGTATTATGGTCTTCCTGGCATAGAGCATTAGAACACTTCACAAAACTTTTTCATGTATTTATTGGGGACAACCTCCATAACCAAATCCAGTAGACATCTGGTGCACACATCTAACCAGCTGGCATTGATGACCACACCCTCTCACAAAGAGCTGCACTAATACCAGAATTTGGAATTTAATGCCAGGGTTATGGTAATCTAAACTTATCCAAATCCTGACTCCTCAAGTTCCCTAGACCCATCTCCACCTCCACCAAAATGGCCATGACACCAACTCTGATTGCACAGTCCTGTTTTTCTGATCACTCTAGCAGTTCGGAGATGATTGCAGGCATTCCTTCCCATTTCTTTTTTCCCTCTGACCTGTAGCAGAGGATCTTTACTACTAGGTATGTACATAAACAGCAGCACACATTCATCTCAACTAAAAGCCTAGAGCAGGGGTGCGCAACCCGCAGCCAATAGGCCACATGTGGCCTGTCAAGCCTTCAATTAAGTCCATCACAGTGGTGACAGTCAGTCCAATGAGCACTCTCATAAATAATGGAAGTGTTCATTAGTGCAGGAAGCCAGGTATCGACAAGGTATCACAGCTCTCAGGGCCTCTCTTCTCACTCTGCTCTGTGTTCAAATTCTTGTTGCTGGTTGCAGGGCCGATTCTAGCATATTTGCTGCCTGAGGCGAATATTAAAATGCTGCCCCCCCCCCCACTCCCTGTTAAGTAAATCCTTAAACTTTACTAACAATTAACAACCCTACAGGCAGCTCCCTGACACTGTGTGACTGACTACAGGATCTGAGAGGCATTAGTGGCATCTAGTACCTTATAGATGACAATCTCTTCCATCAGGAGGACTTTATTCCGGGTTCTCCAATCCATGACATATCACTGCTGAATTCACGGCCAGATATCTTCAGCTCCGAGCAGCATCTCCACCCGGCGTCCCTAAAAATACCACAGTCACTTACAGTATAAAGTCTCCTGGATAACAACACTGTGCTCCTAAATAATATATACCCCTCACAACACAACTGACTGCACTCTCCCCACATATAACGCATCTCTTCATTATATATATATATATATGTCTACTGGAATTATAGCATGCTAAGCACCAATCAAGCACCAATCAATATACAATGCCCCCAATTTATTATTACAGACCCCCCCAACATTTGGTTTACATGATGCAAAGTAATCTGTATCCTATAACTAATAAATATATAGCACCCCCTAATGAATATATATATATATATATATATATATATATATATATATATATATAATACATTATATATATATTTAAAGGCCTCGTTATTCACCACCCAATTAAATTATATACAGCTCCCATATACAGATCCCCTACAGCTTAAATAAAATCTTGCCCCACATATACAGTCCCCTCCCAGCTTAGTAATATACTGTATCCCATATACAGCCCCCTCCCAGCTTAGTAATATACTGTATCCCATATACATCCCCCCAGCTTAGTGATATATAATATATAGCATCCCCCCCCAGTATAAAATAATTATGGACCCATATAATATATATAGCATCCCCCCAGTATAAAATAATTATAGCCCCAAATCCCCAAATAAAATATAGCACCCCCCCCCCCCTAGTATAAAATAATTATGGCCCCAAATAATATATATATAGCACCCCCCCTAGTATAAAATAATTATGGCCCCAAATAATACATATAGCATCCCCCCCCCTAGTATAAAATAATTATGGCCCCAAATAATACATATAGCATCTCCCCCCCTAGTATAAAATAATTATGGCCCCAAATAATATATACAGCATCCCCCCCCCTAGTATAAAATAATTATGGCCCCATATGATATCTATAGCGTCCCCCCCCAGTATTAAACGTATTCTAGCCCCATATAGTACCCCCCCCTCCCAGTATAACATGAAACCTCCCCACATTTAATTAAAGTACATTAAAAATAATAAAATCATACTCACCTGCAGGCGGCTGCTCCCTCGGCGCGCGAGTTCCGTCTTCCGGCTCCGCACAGTGACACAGGCGGCATGACGTCATGACGCCTGTGTCACTGCTTAGAACGGAGCGACGCAGCTGCCGGAAAGGCGCTGCGTCGCTCCGCATATAAATCGCGCCTGTGTCTTAAAGAGACAGGCGCGATTTATTTAGCTGGTGGGCGATTCGGGCGTTAATGGACGCCCGAATCGCCCACTTTAGAGCGGCAAATTTCGCCGCCCTTTACAGGGACCGGCATTCTGCCGCCTGAGGCGAGATTTTCATCTCGCCTCATGGCAGATGTGGCCCTGGCTGGTTGAATTCATCGGCGTCAGAATCCAGAGGAGAATGGCCTCTCCTGCTCCTGGCACAGTTCTGGTCTGGGTCCTGATGCTGGTGCATACAACGAGCCGTGGAAACAGAGCTTAGCGGCACATGGTGAGAGAAGTATCTGAAGTTTGCTGAAGCAAAAGACTAGCCAGGAGAGCCTCTAGGGGTTCCCAGTATTTGTCTGCTTTCCAGTGGGTTTCCAGTATTATTATTATTCTATGGGGTCTCCAGTATTATTATTGTCTACTCTGGGGTCTCTCTATTATCAATGTCTACTTTGGCATCTCTCTCCAGTTTTAGTATTATGTGCTTTGTGGTCCTTACTATTGTCTGGTCTGAATGCACTATTTGGTTTCTGAGGTAGTATTTATCATTTCTGTGGTGGCATTTTTTGCTGTACTATGTGTACTCTGTGTTGGTGCATCAAAGATGCTGGTTACTCGTGCGGCACCTTAAAGTTAAGTGGTATGACAATGCAGACCATGGACCAATAAATGTTGCTAATCCCTGGCCTAATGTTCCCCTTTAAAAGGGAAGTTTCATAATTTTTAAGCTTTATTGTATATTTCTGGAGTCACAGTTGATCTATTTTATCATGACTTTGACTACACCAAAATGGTCAACGACTTTACAGCCCTGTACAATAACAATACTTTCTGTAGTATCAGGCTGCAAAATCACTGTCACAGCAGTCCACTTGAATATTAACCCCTTCAAGATCACAGTCTTTTCCGGGGGCTGTAAACCTTGTGTTCAAAAACCTATGTGGGCTTGTTATCTGCGGGTCAAATTGTACTTCCTCAGACACCATTTAATAATCATTGTCAGTATAAAGGAAGTTGAAAAAAATCCAAATGTGATAGGATTGTCAAAAAAAAGCTGTTGGGCCATTTTCTTGCAGAATTTGTTGTTATAGCTTTCACTGTGCAGTAGAATGGAAACATCCCTTTATTGTCCAGCTTAACACGAGATTGGAGATGCCGAATAATTTCATTGTATCATAATATTCTAAAATTCAGGACTTTTTCATACTTCTCTTTATAGCAATGTGGAAAGTAACATTTTCATTCCATACTGGGAACTATACTGTCACGTTTTCTATTTGTGGCAAAATGGTGAAATTGCAATTTGGACGTGTTTTTCTGTTGTTACGTTCACCGTATGTTATAATAATTTACCTTCTGTTATCAACACCAACACTGACTGCAGTAGTGAACAGCAGGTATCTGCTCTGTAAAGCAGCTGAGCCCTCTCCATACATCCCCAATTGCACCATACATTTATGTGTATGAGTTGTTAAACTCTGCTTCACATTACATACAGCACATTGACTTCTGCTTTACCAGAACCTTTACCAAACATAGAGCAAATCAACCTCTTCTAAATTTATAGCATGGTTGGGGGTGTGTGGTCTCGGCATGCAGAGAGAGTAGACGCACGCAGCTCGAGCTCCTGCTTCCCGGACACTAAAAAGTGTAAAAAAGAGCCATCACGGTGCCCGAATTACGAGGAGACCCCAGCGATGAGTAAAGGGAGACAGCAGAAATCCACCCTGAAGCCATCGGCTCACCCTGCAAACACCCTTCAGCGGTACCTGCATTCCAGATCGGAGACTGATGCCGGGCCAGGGAAAATGGCCGCCGTCTCCACACGTGCCTCCGCTCCTGAGATGGTGAGTGACTGCCATCGGAACCCGCAGCCACAGACAGCGATGCCTGCCCGCAAGCCAGCCTCCGGTTCCTCATCTCCGGCGCACAGTGTTCCTTGGGCGAAGACCGGAGTGACCTCCCGCGGCTCTGCAGCATGAAACAACCGCGGGCGCGCCGACAACAACAGGCACGGCCGCGGCTTCACGAGATGACAGGGAAGCCGCAGAGGATACCTCCTCACAGGCCTCGGGTAGCCAGCGCCAGAGTCTCCATCTGCAGGCGGATGGCAGCATACGGAGGAGCATAGTACATCAGGCATAGGTGCACACAGCGCCACCTGGTGGTTGGGAACTGAATGACATCACTGTGCCTGCAGAAACAGCAGAATACACTGGCCAAGCGCCCTCCAAGGCAGTGGCTCTGGGACAAAGGGGTGAAACACAGCCCCATCCACAGGCTCATGGGAATATTGATCCCCCTTCCTGGTGGAGTACATGCCAAGCACCCGGGAGCCACCTCTGACCCCGATATTGACCCAGTCTCAGATCAGCCCATCAGGAAGAGAAGCAGACCAAGATCAGAGGCATACACAGCCAGCAATGAGGCAAGGGGTTTCCGCAGGGGCACAGGCCTCTCCACTCCTGGCCTTCTCCCCCTCCCTGTCCCCACACCACCAGTCTCCTGTATCATATATGGACCCATGCTGCCCAGAATTCCTACCCTCGCAATCTTGGTCTCATGATCCTGGGCTGTTAGAGGAACCTCCACTGACCAGGGCGGACTTACATGAGGCCTTGAGAAATTTACCTACGCGAGGCTTCTTCGACTCTATGATCTCCAGGATGGAGAAGATGCAACGTCACTGTCTGGAAGAGGTACACCATACCATGGAACAGGTGGGCTCTTTGGAAAGGCAAACTGCAGCTCACGACACCAGACTGGATCAACTAGAGCAGCGGGTCACCGCACAACAACAAATGATTCGTTCCCTGACCCTGGAACATGACGACCTTGAAAACCGGGGTCGTCATAACAACCTACGGGTGAGAGGCCTTCCTGAGAACGAAGAGGGCAGAGACCTTGGGTCCATCATCACCACAATCTTTAATGAAGTGCTGGGAGACCCTCCAGATACACCAATTGAGCTGGAAAGGGTGCATAGAGCCCTGGGCCCGAAACCAACTGATCCTGATTACCCACGTGATGTAGTATGTAGAATCTATCACTACTGTACCAAAGAGCATCTGATGAGATGTGCCCGCGAAAAAGGCCGTTTGGTGCATGGCGAAGTCGCTATACAAATTCTACCGGTCCTTTCTGCCCGCACCCTTCAAATGCGGCGTGTACTACGCCCCCTGCTGGATGAAATTAGAGAATGTGACGCTTCATACATCTGGGGTTTCCCTTTCATTTAGTTGTGCGAAAAGAGAACCACTCACTACCTGTCTATGACCCCGGTGACTTGCCGGCCCTTTTTGAGATGCTGGGATGTCCCCCTTTTGAAGTCCCGGATTGGCTTCAGGTTGATCGACCAAGGAACCCCCGTCCACCAAGGGGGTACCCAGCCAGGAGGGGGCGTCCAAATGACCGCTGACTCTCGAATGGGAGGACCTTCACAGAAAGGAAGATCGCTATTTGTTACCTCAGACAGTCGTCACGTAGTTGCCTCTACATCAGATTTGTATCTGCTGTTGTTTACCAATTAATCTTGAAAGTTATCAGCAAAACGTTGGCAGTCATGGGAGTGGCTTAGAGCCTCCTCTCAAGCCTATAAGCCTTTAGCCTATTGACCTCTGTACATGTAGGCATTCTCATCCCACCTCTATTCCTCCGCAGCTGGGTGTCTCACAGATGCACGCAACCTATCAACGACCGGGGTAACTGACGGTCTGGGAAATGAAGGGTGCATCGTGATACTCTCAGAGATGTCCAGAGCGGGTGTCTCCTTTCTCTGTATAGTCTTACCAGGATCTCCACTAGGGACTCCCCAGTTGTTGATCGCCTCGCGTGGCCACCTTTTGCAAAGTTTTTCCTGCCTTTACTCCCCCCCTTAGCAGAAGTTTGGGACTCACGGTCCCTTTTGATTTTCTTTTACCCCTCCCCCCTAACTCTTTCCTCTTCTTTTCCTCCTTAGAGGGTTCGCCTTCTTTTCCTCCTCCCCCCTCTACTCACCCTTTCTTACTCCCCCTCCCTCTTAGCACCTCTTTCCTTTGCCCTTTTCTCTTTCACCCCTCTACCCCCCCCCCCCCTCCAGCGAGCCTCCAGAGCCTAATTCCAGAAATGGACTCTAATATTAAGATTGTCTCCTTTAATGTTAGAGGGCTCCGTACTTCGGGAGAAGCAACAGATGCTCCTGCGAGACCTGTGGCACCTAAGGGCACAGGTGGCCTTTCTCCAGGAAACTCACTTCCGTAAAAATAAGATATAGAGACTCTCCAGCCGCCGCTTCCCGTACTGCTATGATGGATGCTCGGAGGATTCCCGATCCAAGGGTGTGAGTATCATCATTTCACAGTCGGTTCCTTGGGTCTGCCTGGAATCCAGGTCGGATCCGGGGGGGGGGGGGCGTTATGTGTTTGTTAAGGAAACCATCCATGCACAGACTGTCACCATTGCAAACCTCTATCTACCAAATGCAGGTCAGCCAGCCTGCCCTGGCTAATTTCCTAAAGGAACTCTCCTCATTTCAGGAAGGGATCCTAGTAATAGGGAGAGACCTGAACTTAGTCTTGTCCCCGGATTTAGACACCTCAAAAGGGGTATCCCATATCCCACAATCACAATTAACTTGCGTAAGGGACCTTCTTCACGCACATAGGGTGGTGGATGTCTGTAGAACTATGTATCCCAGCTCCCGAGATTACACATACTACTCCCCCACACATACTCGAGGATAGATTATTTCCTCATTGACCATTTCCACTTAGATAGAATAGTCGAAACTACCATCCACATTTCTCCACTGTCAGATCATGCCCCTATCTCAATTATGCTGAATCTAGCCCCTCCGTCACATTCTATGGGTGGATGGGTCCTTAACAATTCACTCCTACCAGATACGGTACATGTCCAGGAAGTGAATAGGAAGCTAGAACACTACTTCTCCCCGAACGCTGACTCGGTCACCAATCCCCTAGTGTACTGGGAAGCTCATAAATGTTACATCAGGGACGTATTTATGAGAATAGGGGGGAGGGTAAAAAGGGAGCAATATGCGCGGGCAACTGACTTATTGGCCCGGATAAAAGAGACTGAGGACAGACACAAACAGACCCAGAATCACACAGACAGGACCCTGATTCAATCCCTGAGAGATCAACTACGTGCCCTATATCTAGTAAAGGCCAAGGACTCACTGCTTCTACGAGCATGGTAATAAGCCTGGTCGCATATTAGCAAACGCTCTCAAAACGCAAAGAGTACGAAATTACATTCCCCACATTAATAATCACACAGGCTCCAAGATTTCTTCACCAGCGGGCATTGCGGAGGCCTTTAAGAACTTTTATTCCTCCCTCTACCAGTTGCACCCTCACAGGCCCCCTACCCCGACAGATATAGGGGACTATTTGAATTCGACAGACTTCCCGACTCTGTCCACAGAAGAAAGACAGAATCTAGAAGCCCCGATTACTCCAGAAGAAGTGAAGTTAGCGCTTGACATGGCCCAAAGTCCCCAGGCCCAGGTGGCCTTTCCGTCCAATATTTTAAAACTTTTCAAACTTACCTCACACAACACTTCCTGGATGCCTTTAATGCCCTCTCTAATGGACATACTATTCCACGTGACACTCTTCGAGCCCACATAGTCGTAATTCCCAAAGAAGACAAGGACCCAGCCTCCTGTGCAAGTTATAGGCCAATCTTGCTTCTTAATGTCGACCTCAAACTCTTTTCCAAAATTATGGCCAACCGCTTGGCCTCCTTAATGCCTGGTTTGATCCATTATGATCAGACTGGTTTCATCCCCACTAGAGAAGTGAGGGATAACACGACAAAAGCACTTAACTTGATCCACATGGCAAATACAAACTCTACCCCGATGGTTATTCTTCCAGCAGACGCCGAAAAGGCGTTTGACCGGGTGGGGTGGCCTTTTCTTTTTGGCACTCTCAGACACCTGAGCTTGGGTTCTAACATGATTGCCTGGATAGAAGCACTATACTCGAGGCCGCCTGCAGTAATTGGGGTCAATGGAGTCTACTAAGACTCATTAGACATAAAGAATGGGGCAAGACAGGGATGTCCTCCGTAGAATCAGAAACAACCCTGATATCTCTGGCCTGAAAGTGGGCTCGCAGGAGGTCAAAGTGGCAGCATATGCCGACGACCTATTATTTTTTCTCACAACCCCCTTATCACCATTCCAAATTTACTCAAAGAACTGGATAAATTCAGTAGTCTCTCCAATTTCCAGATAAACATGCTGAAGTCTGAGGCTATGATGTTAAATACCCCACGGGATATGGGAGATCATCTTAGGGAACAATTTAACTTCAGGTGGGCATCTTCATCACTTAAGTATCTGGGTATTCACCTTCCAGCAGACATTGAAGATACATTCCGCCTGAACTTTCTCCCATTACTACAGACCCTTAAACTAGATTTGAAAAGGTTACCTGTCATGGTTTGGCAGGATTGGAGCAATCAAAAGGAATGCTCTACCTCGCCTACTCTACCTCTTCCAAACGCTGCCCATCCGGGTTCCGGACAGTTATCTCATAGAGACCCAACGTCTTTTTGCATCCTTTATTTGGTCCAATAAGCCTGTTAGGATAAAAGGTCTATTTTATTCAAAAGAGATGGCGTTCTGGCAATGCCAGATGTTACTCGGTAATATCAGGCTTCCCATCTTTGCAGAATAATTGACTGGCTACACCATCAGAGCTCGAAAGCATGGGTTCACTTGGAACAACATGCTACTCAGATCCCCCTGCCCTGCCTCCCGTGGATAAGAAGGAAGTGGTGGAGGGACCTTACTCGACATCCCACAATTCATGCTACCCTACTGGTGTTTGATAAATGCAGGCAGACTTGGGATATCTCACCGTGACACTCTCCCCTCACGCCAATACTGGGTAACCCTGAATTTCCCCCGGGGCTTGCGTCACCGGCTTTTAAACAATGGCTGGCCTCCAATGGCTTCAGGGCATGCCACTTCATTGTAGATGGTGCAGAGGGGAGACTCCAGCAGACCTACCTCAGGCATCCCCATGGCAGGGAACCCAACTGACGCACTTCCTGACCTCCCTACCATCCTCCTCTTCATTCGCAAGACAGCGGACTGGATTTGAGGATGCGGAAAAGCCAGGTTAGGGGTGCACTTTCACTCTCTTATAAACTGTTGACAGCCCCTCCACAGGACTACATTCCGCCCTACATTCTAAAGTGGGAAAGAGACCTGGACATTAGCCTCACTGAAGAGCAGCGTGAAAAAGTATTTCTCATGGCCCACAAAACAACCATTAGTTCTCTCTACCAAGAAACTAACTATAAGATTCTCACAAGGTGGTACAGAGTTCCTCACGGCCTACACAAGATGTTCCCAGAGGCCCCCGCATGTTGCTGGCGGTGTGGCGTGGCGGAAGGGACAATCTTGCATATATTTTGGGAGTATATATGAAACAAAGAGAGATGTCCATGAATGACACAAATTAAACTTTATTGGTAAATCATTTTAAAACATACTTAAAAACACAAAACACCAATTGGGTATACATCACAAAAGAACTCCCCAATCCCGCCACATAAATGGATCACAGGCAAACCGCAGTACAAAAGAAATACAGGTAAATAGTAAGCTTAAAAAGCAATGTAAACATGTGTCCAGGACCAAAAAGAAGGGGTAAACGGATCCCTCATACAAAAAATAAAAGCAATAATAAATATATGGTCCAATGTGGGTAGACTGTGGAAAAATGCAGATGTAAAGGATTACATTACCAACTAAGTAGTTGCAGTCCGGGGAGGAGAGAGTGCCCCACGCGTATCACCCGACTCGCGGGCTTCGTCAGGGGATGCCAGCACAGAGTAAGTGATGTGTTTATATACCCCCGTCGCTACAAAACGGCACAGCCCACTTCCGTTCCATAGAAAGGTAATATCCGGTCATGCGCCTTGTAGACCGGGGAAATGGTTATGCGTTCCACAAGGCCGGAAGTGTCTCCGATGTGGAACGCATCTGCCGCGTTCCATCGTATCAATGAGAGGAAAGAAAAGAAAACGGCGAGGAGGACTATCCAAAACCAGAAGAAGTGTGCAGATTACATGATTTCATGCATCGGTGTATATATATAAATAAAGAAGATCAAATAAAACAAAAAACAGTTATCATAATAATAAGCATTGATAAATGAGTCTGACATATATGCCTAAGGATGTGACCATTTATATGTCAAAATAGCTGCACCCCTACGAAATAAACAGATTCTTATAGCAAAAAAGACGGCGAACTATAAGTTTAAAGGGTGACTGATAAGGTAAGTAACGGCGATAAGTAACAGAAATAATAAATAATACAGCTATAGAATCGAGACAAATGTCTCGAAAAAAATAACATGGGTCAAAAAATAATATATGGGCCAAAAAATATGTACCCAAAGGTATAGAGCATAGGCGCTTAAGTATCAGTATGGCTGTAAAAGATGCACCATATCTCATCGAAATAAACAAAATATTATAGTCGGAGTCGGCGAGACGTGAAACTGAAGGGCGTCTATGAGGTAAATATCGGCGAAGCATGACAAAATATATAATTATAAAAATAATAAAAAATAAACAAAACAAACGTGACCAAAATGCTGTAAAAGCACACCAAAATGTTGAGTTTTCATGATTACTGAAGCTAAAAGAAGAATATCAATTAGCGGCGAGAGGGTAGAAAACATACAATTGTATATGGCATAAAATATCGCAAGGAATTGAGATATGATGAAAACTGTAACTAGAGGTGTCAGAGAGCGCTGGGTACCATTCATGTGAAGAAGTCAGTATAGCCCTGTGTGTTCTTGAAAAGGAACTAGGGTTGGCAGATATGAAGACATTTCTCAGATGTCTGGCCATCTTCTGCTGATAGGTTCCTCCATGCGGCAGACACACAGTAGCTTTTGGACCCAATCAGTAAAAAGAGGGGTGATGGTAGATCTTCAGTGACTGGGAGTCAGCACAATAATCCTCTCTTTTGAGATCTGAATGTACGTGGCAAGACGGACAAAAGGCCAATTCTAGCAGTGGTAGCAACAATGCACCTTGTAACCTTTGTATAAGTAGCGAATACCTGATCCCAGAATGGTTTAATCCTACTGCACTCCCACCATATGTGTAGATCCCTTAACATCTACGCAGTGCCAACATGTGTCTCGCACATCTGGGTAGTATTTGTAAAAAGTTTCTTGCATTACCATCTTGATAAGATCTTACAATTCTTTTCCTGTGCAGTGCACACCGTGGAGAGTTTGTGAGTAAAAGCATACATTTTTTGCTTGTCCTGCTGAGAAATCCAGTTCCTGGAGAATTGAGATTGGGAGATAGAATAAGATTCAAATGCTGCCCGTTCCCTGTGAGACTGCAGGAAAGACCACAATTGGGAGTATTCCAACCAGGAGAGCTTCTCATTTTGGTGTCAAAATTACATAATATATATGTGACTCCAGAATCTTCCGAGTATGAGGTAACGGCATGGTTATACGAACAGAATATAAATAAATATGTAGCAGTACTTTGTAAATAGCTGCTACTACCGTAGATCCATATTGATAGAGACCTTATAAGTATTTTCCACCATGTCTTGCAATTCCAATAACGAGTACAATTTGTTTAACTCTCTTTCCAAAGCCACTAATAGGTCAGATTCCCAGAAATGCTATTAAAAGTGAGAGTATATGGAGGATAAGGTATGAACCCTTTGAGCAGCATGTACTCGAAAGAAGTATAAAGCATAACATAAGAACAGATATCTTTCAGGCTTTCAACGAAATTATGTATTTGGTTAAAACAGAATGCTTTGCAGAATGCTGGCATTGCATATGTAGTCTTGAAGAATTCATAATTCATAATCACAGAAATCGCGTTGTCAATATAGTCTTTTGTTTAGCCACCACCTAAATGGCTGGACCTGCATCCGTGGCACAAACCTGGTGTTGCCAAAGAGTTGAGCCACAGGAGTTTGTGGAGGCTGTACAGAAAAATGGCCCCACCTAGATGATGCCCCTTGACCTCTGTAGGCACAGGAAGCAGAGAGGTTAAATGTCCCTCTTCCACATCCACCCTCCAGTATCTTCCTGTCCCTACACAGGGCAGGTAGCAGTGAGGTCTCTCCTCGCTCCTGCCTTTAGGGGGGACAGGGGGAGAGGCCGTACTATTTTTGGCGCGGGTTCTGTTATCTAAGCCCCCCGGTCCAAGAGCCTTGCACGTTCTCTACCCCTCCTGTCTCCATTGACTCTGGTCTAGGCTCTGTCTGACACTCCATTTTACAGCAGTTCCGGCCCGCTGACTCGCAACGAGTCTAGTGGCTGAGACTTATTTCTGATTTGATGTGGGTTGGTAAGTATAAATTGTTGAGTGGGTCAGTCACATGGTCTCTGAGGTCTCTCTGTATTCTCCTGGATTGAGGCTTCTGCAATTTTCATGTCAGGTATTTTTGTCATAATCCCGCAGTATGTGCATCAGTCTTCAGGGTGCTAATGCTAGTTAAATAGTATTTAGGTCTGTGCCCTGCCGTTTACTACACTCTTGTGCTATTACCAATTATGGATAATCCTGTCCCAGAATCCCAGCCTTCAGCTTCTGTAAGTGGCTCAGGGGATTCTAATTTAAGGGGAAGGGGCTCTACACTTGAGTGTTATCCCTCATGCTTGGGTCCTCTTTTTTTTTTTCCTGCCTTCCTTGGAACCTTAACCGAAAAATAGGGAGGTGAGATGAAATGAAAGAGAAAAAGAAAAGGAGAGAGTGAGAAATAAAGACCCCAAAGAGAGAAAAAAAACAGCATCCAAAATGAAATGCGCTCCTTTATTTGGATAGAAGTGTGACTGTTTGTGGCACAAAAACAACCGGAACCTCCTGCTAAAAAAGCTAGGACTTTGATTTTCAATGATTTTTATTGAAATTTTTGAAAATATAAAACATTTTTAAGAACATGTAACATTGCTTGTCAGATATTTAGCATCGGAGATACTGCGTTTATTATGGAAAGTGTATGTGTATTCTTATATTTAGTTTTACTAGATCGAAATAGATCTCTGAAGCTGAGTCTATCCATTAGATCTAAATCTTTCTGACAATAAAAACAAAAGATATAAGGAAAGAATGGAGGGGGGATAGGGAAAGAAACATTCGGTATCCAGGCCTGGGGGCGAGAGCCAGATGAAAGGCCAAAAATACCAATTTCACTTATTCTGTAGAAGAATATGTAACCCAGTCTTGCCATACCTTTATAAAGTTCACTTCCTTATCATGTAACATACTATATAACTTGTCGTTAATCATAATCCAATTTAGCTTGGATTTTACCAAGTGTATTGGGACAACAGCTTTTTTCCACTAGGTTGCTAATGCAATATTAGCTGCTAGAAATAGGTATGAAGTAAATCTATGTTGTGCAGCCGTATTGAATACAACATATTGAATATATGTCTCCAAAATCGCTTAACCTTATGGCAATGCCACCATATGTGAGCATAAGTGCCCTTCATCCCGCACCCCCTGAAACATTTTGATGGTGCTGTGGGGAAAATTTGTGACAGGCGGGAGGGCACCATGTACCACCGTGATAAAACCTTAAAGCTTGCCTCCACTAAGTTAGCATTAATTGAGATCTTGAAGGTACGTTCTGCCATATCTTGCCACTCTTTCATTGTTAGGGTTATAGCAAAGTCCTTCTCCCACGCTAGCTTATAAGGCAGCTTATTAGCAGGAGATACCAACATAGTATATATTTGGGATAAGATACCTCTTCCCATAGAGCTGTATAATCAAAGTGTTTCGAACATAGAGCGAAAACATATATCAGGGGTAACTTTTTTAAGTGACTGTAAAAAGTGTGTAATTTGAGAGAATCTGAACAATTCTGTATCTGGAAGTTTATGTATAGAACGGAAATACGACATTCCCGTATTCCCAACCTATCAATAAAATCAGCGATTCTGTACAGGCCTTTGTCCAACCACCATTGAAAAGCTGATGGTATTAAGCCTGGAGAGAAGCTTGGATTGGAGAAAAGCCTTGCAGCTGGTGTATGAGGAGAAACCATCTGAAACCTGTGTTTCAATCTATCCCAGTTTGAAGAGAGGAGTGGGCACATTATAATCAGTCTGTCTGTAGGCACCATCCATGGCAATAGATCTATAGGAATCAGGGAACATGCCGATTGTTCAATAAGGCCCCACAGAGGGAGTCTAGGCATTCTGTGTAAAGAAACAATTGGGACTAATCTAGCCGCATAGTAGTATTTAGTGACGTTTGAAACCCCCAGTCCCCCTTATATTCTTGGAGTATACAGAATGGTTTGCACAATTCTACTAGCTCTATGCCCCCAAATAAAATTATTAAACAAAGACTGGAGTTTCTTCAAGAATGAACCGGGAATGTCGATAGGAATAGTACGGAAAAAATATAGCAAACTAGGTAACAAAGTCATGCTTAACGCCACTATGCAGCCAAGCCACGTCTTCTGCAAGGAGGACCAAACTCTCAGTTCCTCTAAAAAATCTATTGTGTAACGGTTTGAAATTTACTTCAAATAAGTTGGCGAAATTGGATGTCAGGTTGACACCTAAATAAGAGATTTTATCTTCCCTCCAGCGCATCTCAAAATTTAGTTATATTAGCTTCGCCATATGTGGGGGAACAGTTAAATTCAAAGCTTCAGATTTGTCACGGTTAACTCTTAAGGCCTGAGAGGGACGCAAACATGTCTAGAACCTGGTATAAATTTGGTAGCGAAGTTAGAGGGACTTAATCATAAATAAAATATTGTCCGCACATTTATGTTCTCTACCTCCCACCCCAATGCCTTTAATATTACAATTCATCCTGACCAAGTGGGCCAAGGGTTCAACATTTAATTTTTATGCAGCGCCGAAGCCTCTGCTGCTCTAAAGTTTAAAAAGTGTTTAAGTGTTTAAAAGTTTATAACACTAACAAAAGTAAGTACCGGCACCAGCTCACCCTGAGCTGGTGCTTGGTACTTACAGCTTACCCCTGCCATTCTAAATGGTAGGTTTCCTTTAATTCTGATTTTGGTGAGAAGCTTCACATCACTATTGATAAGAGATATTGGCCTATAGTTTTGACATTTAGTATCATCTTTCCCTGGTTTGGGTATTAGAGAAATATGAGCCGCTAGAGCTTCTGGGAAGGGAGGCAATCCCTCTCTGATAGAGTTAAAATATTGTACTAAGTGAGGCACCATTAGGTCAGCAAATTTCTTATAGTAAAAATTTGAAAAGCCATCTGGTCCCAGGCATTTAGATGGTCTAAGCAATTTTATGGCCTTCAGAACCTCCATTGAGGTAAAGGGGGCGTCTACCAGATCTTTATGTGATTCACTTAGTACTGGAAGCTGCATATCTGTGAATAGAAGATCAGGAGACCGACAGGGAATTTCATGACCATAGAGGTCTTTATAATAATTAGCAAAAATGTCCAATACCTCTTTTGGATGCTGGGTTAATCTACCATCTGGCTTCCGGATTTTGGGAATAGAAAAAGATTGAGGTCGAGGGGATAGTCTTCGGGCTAACAAAGTACCAGCCTTATCACTTTGGTAAAAAAATTTAAATTTGGACCATCTAATACTACGCTCCGCCGCTGAGGTTAGGCATAGGTTGAGTTCTGTCCCTGCCTCCTCTATTTAGGCCTTAAGATCTTTATTAGGATTCTCTTTATGATAAGCCAATAAAGAATAATATTTTCTTTCCAACTCCTTCCTCACTTTCCTCAATCTAGAAGCCGATTGCATAAGTATGCCTCTAATTAAAATCTTGTGTCCCTCCCAGCTAGCTGCCGGTGAAGTGGGAACTCTTTGCTCTTCGCTGTAATATGCTTTAATAGCCTTTTCTATTCAATCTGCTATTTCTGGATTTGTGACTCGTTGAAGGGAACCTGTAACCAGGGACCTCATTTTTCACTAAACACACTAAAAGCCCATGACACCTGTAGTGCAAGCATGCCTCTCTGCCTTTTCTAAGCATTTATATTTACAATATAATTGTGTGTTATAACTTACTCTTGCATCCTGACAAAATCCTGGGGTAGTCACAGGGGCTGGACTTTGGTTTGGATGTGCAACATCCCCCACCGGGGCCTACCCTTAAAGGGGAGGCCTGGAGACAGCCGGGGCCCGCTGTACCGGAGTGGCTGGCGGTTGCGGCCTAAGCACGCTATTGTCACGGTGCTTGGTACGGGGGAACCGGAGGGCTGTCCTACAGCCTGGCAGGTCTCCAGCAGGGTGGTGTTGGCAAGAAATGATTAGGGAGAGGCTGCTATAGCGGATCTCCCTGGGGCAACCCCTTAGTGTCCCGAGTGTGAGTCTCTGGGTGATGGACAGGGTGCCGGTGATGAAGGCAGCCGTATTAGCAGGGACCAGACGGAGACAGAAGTTGAAGAAAACAACTTACAGTTCTTTATTTGAACCGCAGGAACCGCAGCAAACGTGCCTTTAACAGGTAGGTAGGGTGCAGAGATGTGAGTTGGAGGGAGCCTCAGGAGATAGTTCACCAGCCTGGAAGTAGAGGGCAGGCTGGGAGGCAGCTGTGTCCTGGTAGGAAGCTTTAGCTTGTCCTGTAGGGCTTCAGGTATCACCTTCAAAGGTAAGATGATACCCCTTTTCCTCACTACACTAACTCTAGTCTAATGCTCCACTCTTCAGAGGCAGGGGCTAAGCTCTTCCTGCTCTGGTATGGGCTAGACAGAGATTTCTCACTCACTCACTGATTCTCCTAGGATTCCACACTAGAATAATCATCCAGAACATTCCTGGCCAGAGGTTTTATTACCTCCCTTTGGTCAGGTGGTGGCTACTCCTCCAATCACATCTCAGCTTACAGAGCACAGGATGTAACACATATCATTGGATAACAGCATCTTGCATTATACAAAATACTTAACCTCTGCCTTGCCAGGCAGGATTAACCACTGCAATATCCCTATGTCCTATCAGAACCATGTTGTGTAATGGGATTACATGCAGGTGGGACGTATTCGCAAACCCTACCTCGCCATTGCATCGGCGAGGGTGTTGCATACCCCGGGGGCAATTGAAAGAGCCGCCCTCGGCTCGACTACAGATGTTTTGGGGCACAGAGGGGGCTAAAGGCACTTCTGGGAAGTGCAGGCTGTGTGAGGTGTAGGGACAAACCGCCCATGGTCCTGGAGACAGGCACCTGGGTTGGTGTCGGACTAAGACAAAAACATATAGCTGTATGACAGTTGGTCGCTGACGCCATTAAACCGAACTGTACAGTAGGAAAGGTGTGGTGTCATGTTCTGTAATCCACTCCTTGCACCAAGGCCTGTATATTTGTTATATCAACGCTTCTTCCCTGGCGGCAATTATATAGTGTATATGTGCATACATTGGCATATGTGACACAATAAAACATTGTACTACATAGAGACGGTCCGACACAGCCACTCTACAACCTGAAAAGCCTATGAAAGGGTTAATGCAGACTACTGGCATATATGACAGTGTGCAAACAGGTTAATTCACATTGGCTTAGGAGCCCAATGGGTACACATCTTGAACGTTACAAACGTTACAGAGGTGGATAGGCTACTCAGGGTAGCACGGTAGTAAATGTCTCTTTTCCTGCAAAGGAAAGGCATAAAAAGTGCAAACAGAATGTCCGTACCTAAAAGGAAGGCATTAAGTGCAAAATAGTAGTCAATGGCCACTTTTCCCTTGTAGTATCTGGCAAAAGTCTCTCAGAAGGTCTCTAATGACAAAGTCCATCTTCTGGGTACAGCCCTTGATGTGGGGGAAAAGTGCAATGAAGAAGCAAAGGGTCTCCTCTTTTTTTTTGAGAGGGACAGAGTCCTTTGAAGAAATCTCTGCTGTGGCAGAGGAAGAGGTGCTATCATAGTACATGACAATAATCAGTTCAAGGTATGTCTCTTGACTGAGATAAATAGGGGTGAGAGTCTCAGGAAAGTCTCTGGCTCTTTGGGGTAAGGACAGAAATATACAATATGTACATAGTACAGTACCTGAAGCGGGCTACAGCCCTTCAGGGGTTACTCTGCATCTTCCTCGGTGGTAAGTACTTCGGTGTCAGAAAAACGTACCTGCCTCCTGCTCCTGCGGGTCACCAGCTGGTACTCCTGCAGGTACGCAGGAGCTTTACCTTTTGTCTCCCTTTGAGACCTTCGAAGTTCCGGCCTGGAGAAGATAACAATCTCCTCATCGTCGTCCTCTGATTCAGGCGCTGGAGTCGGAGTCTCAGCTGGCTCTGATGTTTCAGGGGTTGCAGACAGTGGAGCCGGATCATCCTCCACAGGCAGCAGTATTGGAGACTGCGGTGGGGATGATGGTCTCTGCGAGGTACCTCTTACTGGAGTGGAAACAAAACAGAATTGAGGCACAGTCACAAGTTCCAAGAAACTGGGGGTAGGCGAACACAAGGAGGTCTGTAAGTTGGGGGTCGAGGTGAGAGGTGTAGACATAGGGGCAAAAGGACGAAGACATCTCTTCAGCCGGTTCCTATGTACCCGGAGTGGTGGACGGTCTACTCTTGAAATCTCGTAGACTTCAGGGGAGAGACTGTCCCTAACTAGGTATGGCTCACGCTCCCAACGCCCATCTAGCTTACTGGTAGGATGGTTGTTGCGCAGCCACACTCGATCTCCTGGGGCAAAAGGCTCAGCACAGGCATTACGATCGAAGTCCCTTTTTTGTTTCTCTCGGGCCTCTTCCAACCGCAGATCCACAACTTCTCTGGCATCCGCCAGGCGCCTCTGGTGTTCGTGAACCCAGTCAGTCTGAGGGAGTAAAGACTGGGAATCAGGGGACTCCATGTCCCAGGTCATATCCGCAGGGAGATGTCCGTGTCTCCCGAACATCAGATAGTACGGGGTGTATCCTGTGGAGCAATGAGTGGTATTGTTGTACAGGTACACTAATTCGGGCAACAGTTTTGGCCAGTCAGCCCTTTTTGCAGGGGTCAGAGTCCTCAGCATATTGATTAGAGTCTGATTCATCTTTTCACAAAGCCCGTTGCCTTGGGGATGATAGGCTGTGGTCCTCAGCTTCTTGCAGCC
Source organism: Engystomops pustulosus (assembly GCF_040894005.1). NCBI lineage: Eukaryota > Metazoa > Chordata > Amphibia > Anura > Leptodactylidae > Engystomops > Engystomops pustulosus. The sequence goes on along the minus strand of NC_092411.1, from coordinate 161,309,488 downwards.
ATATAGAGTGCACAGCTCCTGAAAGACTTGGGACTCAAATGCTGTTCCTTGGTCTGTAAGGATCTGGTCCGGACAGCCATAGGGGAGGATGAAGCTCTTCCACAGGGCCGCTGCGGTAGTCCTTGCAGACAGATCTCTGACAGGTACTGCAACCACAAATTTGGTATAGTGGTCGATGATCGTAAGAGCATAACTGTGACCGGATCTGCTGGGCTCCAAATTCACGTGGTCCAATGCCAGGATCTCCAAGGGCCGTTGGCTCACAATGGGACGTAGAGGGGCCCTTTGATTGTGTCGCTCTCCTCGAGCGATGGCGCAGGCTGGGCATTCTCGACACCAGGCTTCAATGTCGGACTTCATGTTGACCCAGAAGAATCGCCTTCGGAGGGTGGCTTCAGTCTTCTGAGCGCCAAAGTGTCCGGACTGGTCATGGTACATTTCCAGTACTATCTTGGCATCCCTCCTGGGAATCACAATCTGGTACAGCCGGTCATAAGTGATAGGGTCCAGAGTTCTTCTCTTTAACAGACCCTGGTGCATGCTCAGAGTCTTCCTCTGGCGCCACAATTGAGACAGTTCTCCATCAGCTCTTCTGCGCCGGATTCTTTCAGGCACTCGCCCACTAGAGAGATAGTCCATTACTTCTCCTATGGCACGGCTATCAGCCTGAAGACTCATCCAGAGGTCCTTTTCCGCAGGGGGCTCTGACTCTTCTTGAGGAGTAGCTGGCGCTGCCTCTGTCGGTAGGGAGTAAACTCTCTGGGCATCTTGACGCACAAACCGGGCATAGAACGCTGGCATCTCCACATCTTCCCACTGAGCATCCGTGGAGGGTCCCTCCCACTGGTCAGGGAGACGGGACAGAGCGTCGGCGTTGTCATTGGTCTTACCAGCCCGATACTTGATGGTAAAGCTGAAATTGGCAAGTCTGGAGGCCCACCGTTGTTCCAGTGCTCCAAGACGTGCGGTGTTCAGATGCGCCAAAGGATTATTGTCTGTGAAGACAGTGAAAGATGATGCAGCTAGGTAGTCCTTGAACTTTTCGGTCACAGCCCAGACTAACGCCAGAAACTCCAACTTGAAGGAACTGTGGTTCTGGTCGTTTTGCTCCGGTTCTCGGAGGGAACGGCTGGCGTAGGCTATGACCCTTTCAGTTCCGTTTTGGAGCTGGGATAATACCGCCCCTAGACCTTGCTTGCTGGCATCAGTGTATAGGGTGAAAGGCAGACTATAGTCTGGATATCCCAACACCGGAGGTTCAGTCAGCCGTTGCTTGAGCATCTGGAAGGCAGCTTCTCGTTCGGCCGTCCACTCAATGGATACTCGGGAACGTTGGCTCTCCTTTGGCAGGCCCCGTAGAAGCTCTTGCAGGGGAGCCGCCAGCTGGGCAAACTTCGGGATGAAACGCCTGTAATAACTGGCAAATCCCAGGAAGCTTTTGATGTCCCGTACGGTTGATGGGGTAGGCCAGTCGTGGACAGCTGCAATCTTCTCTGGATCTGGCTCAATTCCATGAGCGCTCACCACATGTCCCAAGTACTTGACGCTAGGTTGTAGCAGGTGGCACTTGGATGGCTTGACCTTCAACCCATGTTGGGTCAGGATTTGGAAGACTTCAGCCAGATGGTGGAGGTGGTCTTCATAAGTCTTGGAGTAGATGATAATGTCGTCCAAATATAGCAGGACGGTCTCGAAGTTGCGATGACCCAAACATCTTTCCATCAGCCGTTGAAATGTGCCTGGGGCGTTGCATAGCCCGAACGGCATGTTGTTGAACTCGAACAGGCCCATTGGGGTGGTGAAAGCCGTCTTCTCTCGGTCTTCTGGCGCCATGGCCACTTGCCAGTAGCCACTGGTCAGGTCCAGGGTAGAGAAGTAGGCAGCTGACCCTAGGGCTGCGAGGGATTCCTCGATTCGAGGCAGAGGATAGGCGTCCTTGTGGGTGATATTGTTGATCTTCCTATAGTCAACACAGAATCGAAGGGTTCCATCCTTCTTCTTCACAAGGACCAGCGGGGCAGCCCATGGGCTGTGACTCTCCCGGATAACATTGGCTGTCTTCATCTCTTGCACCAGCTTCTTCACCTCTTGGTAGCGGGCTGGAGGTATGGGCCGGTATCGTTCCTTGATAGGAGGATGAGAGCCAGTAGGGATGGTGTGTTGGATCAGAGTAGTCTGCCCAAAATCCAGTGGGTGTTTGCTGAAGGCCTGGTGGTGCTTCATAACGACTTCCAGGACACCTTGTACTTGGTCTGCAGGAGTAAAATCGTCGTCTCCAATATTGAGCTCAAGCCACCAGGGTTGCTCGGCAGGCTCACCTTCAGCACTTTGCTTCACTTCCAACTGTTGGGAGGCAGACAGAGCGGTTTCCACCAAGTCTTCAGGATGGACACTGAAGAGAGTGGCTACGGCTTGGTACTTTCTCAGATCCACTGGGGAGTCTCCCACATTTAGTAATCGAATGGGTACTTGTCCTCGGGATACAGTGACTAGGCTCCTGGCGGCTAGAATGGGCAGGTCTTCATCAGCTGGTAGAGGTTCTACTATCGCCTGGTAGTCTTGACCTTGGACGCCCATGCAGGCTCGACACCATACTAACGTCTCAGTCCCAGGTTGAAGGCGGACAGGTTGGGGATCCTTGATCCGGGCTCTGCAGATTTCTCCATTAGGGCCAGCAAACTTCTGTTGCGCCGCGAGAACCTGCATAGTCTCCTGAATTACCTTCCGGGAACCGTTGGGCACTGTTGGCAGGGAGTCGTGGAGAGCCTTCAGCACTTCAGGGTAGCAGTTGCGGAGGACATTGGTACCCAGTACCAGGGAGAAGTTACCGTTTTCGGGCACTCTCGTCACCACTACGCCCTGTCTGGTTAACTCAGTGTCTCCAATGGTTAGCGTGGGCTCCCAGTAGCCGCGGATGGGAACGGGTTTTCCGTTCGTAGCAATAATGTTCAAGTAAGCCTTGGGAGGCTGGATTAAGGATGCTTTTCCTCGGCATTTCTCGAAGGCAGCACTCCGGAGGGTGGTCACTTGAGAGCCGGTATCAATTAAGGCCGGTAGGGTAACTCCATTGATGGTTACATGAACCATGGGGCGAGTCCCCACGAACCTAGGCATCCAGTTAGCATCTCGGGGACTTACAAGTTCTTCCCTTGGAGGTCGTCCCTTAGCTCCAAGGGTTTGTCGTTTAACTGACGACAGTCATTCTCTTCATGCCCATATTTATGGCAGTAGCTGCACCGCTGACGGGGTTTCTTCTGACTCCAGGTGCTTAACGACTTCGCTTCTTTTGGGCGCTGTTTAGTCGGAGAGTCACGAGGAGTAGCTGACCGTACCGGGTTCTCTGGAGGTTTCCTCCTCATAGCAGAGACAGTTACTTCCAACTGGGTCAACCGATCAAGGATTTGATGCAGGGTGTCCGCGAGATTAGGGACCGGTCCTGTTATGCCAGTAACTTCCATAGCCGCAGGATTAGATGATGCTGCCTGCATAGGATGGCAAGCGAGAGCAGATTCTTCCATTTCCACGGATTCAGGCTCTTTCTGCGGCCCAGCAGGTGGTCGGTCTCCTAATATGTCAATGGCAACTTCCTTAAACTCAAGGAAAGAGGCCTGGGCATGTTGAGAAGAGATGATCTTTAGTTGACACCTTTGATTTCTATCAACAAGTCCATTAATAAATTGTTCCCTTAAGGTTTGATCAGAGGTTTTAGCGTCTTTGGGCTCAAGGCAGGTGATGGCCTTCCATGTCTCCTGTAGGGAGAGGGCAAAGTCTCGGAGGGACTCTTGGGGCTTCTGTCTTTTCCCGAAGAATTTCTGCTTCAACTCGGAGACCGTACACTTGTCAAAGGTATTGCGTAGCCTATCAAGAATCTGGACCACATTCTGACACTGTTCTCGGGGCCAAGACTTGACTTCCCGGAGAGCGGGTCCTTTCAACTGCCCGATGAGGATGCCCACTTTCTGTTCCTCTGTAAACGGACACAGGGCGAAGGTGGCTAACAATTTGTCTCTGAATTCAGAGAGAGTGTGTGATTCTCCCTCGTAGTGGGGTAACCAGGGGGCCCCCGGATAGTAGGGCATAGTCAGAGGCATCATGGTGGGAGTCCCAGGGACACTAGCTGTAGCAGGGCTGAAGGGACTCTCTGGAGGACTTAACATGCTCCGGTACCCTGAGGAGGGACCAGGGGACGGGACTTGCGCCAGTCCCGTATCTTCGTCCTGGGCGGACATGACTGGCCTAGCTGAGGGAAGTCTGTAGGGTTACACAATGTCCGTTGCTATGGGCAATGGCTAGAATGGGACGTGGGCACTTTAAGACACAGTCACTATTCCCTGGGAGGTGAGCCAATAACCTAGCGTCGGAAACAATCTCTACCCCCCTTTAACTTCCCCAGCGGTACTCACTCAGGATCAGCCGCGGTGACAGGACAGCTCCGGTGCACGAAGGTCTCCGTTCCCGATGTCCGGCAGGCAGCAGGGCTCGGTGATGCTCAGCGGTGTTCTCCAGTCGCAGGACACGTGCGCCGGAGCTCCGGATGAGGCGCACACTGCTGGCAGGCTTCAGGCGCGGCCTGCGCCGAAATCCAAGATGGCCGATTAACCCTCTTCGTTGCCGGCCGCACTCGCTCCAGCTCCTCCTCCACGGTAGTTCGCGCCACTCGCGCAGGGGGCGGAGCCTAGTGACGCCTCTGGAGTTCCCGCCAGTAAGGATTTGGCGGGCTGGAAATACTTGCTGCGCCACACGCCTCTGAGGTAAATGCTTCAGGTGCAGCAGCGCCGGATGTAGCAGAGCTGAAACAGTTCTTGCAGGAATTAACCTCTTGAGTGCTGGAGCGGCGCTCGACAGCACGTGGCAGCAGTATAAAGTTCAATGTAGAAACACACAAATACTTGGGCCTAAACCCGGATGGCAGCAGGGTTAGGCAGCACAGTCTTTTTCTTAATAAAGTACAGTCTTTAGTGCCAGGATAAGGCACAGAAGTATATATCCTGTGATTCGTGACGCCACTTGCAACATCCCCCACCGGGGCCTAGCCTTAAAGGGGAGGCCTGGAGACAGCCGGGGCCCGCTGTACCGGAGTGGCTGGCGGTTGCGGCCTAAGCACGCTATTGTCACGGTGCTTGGTACGGGGGAACCGGAGGGCTGTCCTACAGCCTGGCAGGTCTCCAGCAGGGTGGTGTTGGCAAGAAATGATGAGGGAGAGGCTGCTATAGCGGATCTCCCTGGGGCAACCCCTTAGTGTCCCGAGTGTGAGTCTCTGGGTGATGGACAGGGTGCCGGTGATGAAGGCAGCCGTATTAGCAGGGACCAGACGGAGACAGAAGTTGAAGAAAACAACTTAGGCTACATTCACACTACAGTATGGGGGACGTATATACGGCCGACGTATATACGGCCGATATACGTCCCCCATACACTCCTATGGGCTCACGGCCCTGTACGGGAGCGGTACGGTGCAGCACACGTGCGGCACCGTACCGCTCCGTAGCCCGGGGAAAGATAGGACATGTCCTATCTTTACCCGTATTACGGCGCCGTGCGCCATTAGTTTCTATGGAGAGGGGCGGAGGTGAGCTGCGCTCACCTTCTCCTCCTCTCCCCGCGCTGCCGTGTGCCCGCCGTGCTACGGTGCGGCGGGCTCACGGCAGTGTGAATTTAGCCTTACAGTTCTTTATTTGAACCGCAGGAACCGCAGCAAACGTGCCTTTAACAGGTAGGTAGGGTGCCGAGATGTGAGTTGGAGGGAGCCTCAGGAGATAGTTCACCAGCCTGGAAGTAGAGGGCAGGCTGGGAGGCAGCTGTGTCCTGGTAGGAAGCTTCAGCTTGTCCTGTAGGGCTTCAGGTATCACCTTCAAAGGTAAGATGATACCCCTTTTCCTCACTACACTAACTCTAGTCTAATGCTCCACTCTTCAGAGGCAGGGGCTAAGCTCTTCCTGCTCTGGTATGGGCTAGACAGAGATTTCTCACTCACTCACTGATTCTCCTAGGATTCCACACTAGAATAATCATCCAGAACATTCCTGGCCAGAGGTTTTATTACCTCCCTTTGGTCAGGTGGTGGCTGCTCCTCCAATCACATCTCAGCTTACAGAGCACAGGATGTAACACATATCATTGGATAACAGCATCTTGCATTATACAAAATACTTAACCTCTGCCTTGCCAGGAGGGTTAACCACTGCAATATCCCTATGTCCTATCAGAACCATGTTGTGTAATGGGATTACATGCAGGTGGGACTTATTCGCAAACCCTACCTCGCCATTGCATCGGCGAGGGTGTTGCAGATGCATTTCAAAAAACAACATGTGACTTGTCTGAGCGGCAGGCTGTCTCCATGTTTGTGCTCCTGTACAGCTTGTCCCCCCCCCCCCCCACTGATGTCAGGCTGACCAGGCTGTGACCTCTGAGAAGGAGCAGGAGGTGGAGCTGTACAGGAGCACAAAGGTGGGGGCCAAGCTCTGAGGAGTGAGGAACACAGACAAGTCACATGTTGTTTTTTGAAATGCATCCAGACCAAAGTCCAGCCCCTGTGACTACCCCAGGATTTTGTCATGGAGCAAGAGTAAGTTATAACTCACAATTATATTGTAATACAAATGCATAGAAAAGGCAGAAAGGCGGATTTGCACTGCAGGTGTCATGGGCTTCTGCAACCTGTCTTTAGTGAAAAATGAGATCCCTGGTGACAGGTTCCCTTTAAGTCTCCATGGTGAACTTGGGCGTCTTAACCACAGTGATTCCATGGTCAATGATATTACATCATGATCAGACCATGATATAGGGACTATTTTGGCAGAAAGCAGATGGAAGGTGAGATGCGTCTGGATGAAAACATGATCTATTCTTGAAGAGGTGGTGTGAGCTGCCAAAAAATAAGTGTAATCCCTAACAGAAGGATATTTGGTCCTCCAAGCATCTACTAAGTCAAGAGTGTAAGAGCTTAGCTAGACTCAGCCCCTGTTTAGGTGGCGGACGCCACGGATGTTGAATTAGAGGTATGCGATTTTTCTAAAATATGGTCTAATGCTAAATTAGAGTGATAAGTTTTTAAACATTTGAGAAAAAAAAGACAATTGGCCTTCGTTTGGTGCATAGTAATTTACGAACGTGACCGGGGCTCCCTGGATCGAGCCAGTAATAAGTATATACCTGCCATTTGGGTCACTAATCGTATGCTCTAACGAAAATGGAACCTTTCTGGAAAAGAATATGCCCACTCCTCTCTTCTTTTCTGACGACAATGCCATGTAAAACAATGGATAATGATGGTGCATATATCTGGGGCAATATGTATTGGAGAAATGGAGTTCCTGAAGGAAGATTATGCAATAATTTAAAAGCCGCTCTCCTTTTGACTAGAGAATTAAGGCCCTGTGCATTGTGGGATGTTAATTTAAACGACTGGATAGATGAAGAATGTTCAGCAGCCATCATTATCTTGTTGTACTCTAGGCAAACACTCGCTCTCACCTAGACCCAGGCCAGGGGGGAAAAGGACATGGGGGAGGGGATAAGCATCAAACAATAAAAAACAATCAGCATATACAGAAACATAAAGAAAAAAAATTTGCTTATCAATGTAAGGTCACGGTCAAACACCACAACCCAAAAGCGGAATTTGGATCCTTCCCAGGAGCAGACTAGCTGGTTACCAGGGTGGTGAAAAATTCAGAGGAGGTCAAACGACAACCTCCCTGACCTAAGGCAGCAAGGATATCCTACCAACCCTCATGCTGCATCAAAGAAGAAAATAGTAATTTTAGAATGAAAACTTCAACAGCAGGTAGCTTTCAACATTACAGTGTCTTTCTATCAGCAGAATTTGTTAGAATGTAACCTCAGGTAGTTGGCATTTTCTTCTTCCAGATTGGAGAGAGAGGCGTCATCTTTCGAGGCAATCGGATAGTAGTGGATTTCTGGGATGATCTCAATTTCATACGTCCCGGTTCTTTTTGCAGCAATCCCAGTTCGGCTAAAACTTCTTCTCCTTCCTGTAAAGACGAAAACTGGTGCAACTTGTTGTGATAGTAAAACATTAATCTGAACGGAAAAGCCCATCTATATTTGATGTCCTGTGAGTGCAAGACCTGAATGAGTGGTTTTAAATTCCTTCTTTGTTGTATAGTACGGGGTGCTAAGTCAGTGAAAATTTGTATGTCAAAGTCCCGGACATGTAAAGATTCAACTCCCCTTGCTGCTTTCATGAGTTGTTCCTTAATAGCAGACAAGTGGGTTTTAACCACTATGTCCCTTGGGACATAGTGCCCTACTAGAGCCCTTACTGCACCTACATCAGATGGCTTACCTCGGTAAGCCATCTGATATAGGTGCAGTAAGGGCTCTGTGAACCCGGTCTATGTCATAGTATCTGTCCGAGGGATCCGGAAGTATCTTCCGAAATATAATGTGCACAATTTGTTTCAGATCAACAACGGTCTCAGGAAGGCCCCTAATCCTGAAACTTTCTCTATAATAATAATAATAATAATCTTTATTTATATAGCGCCATCAAATTACGTAGCGCTTTACAAATCATACGGGACCTGTTCTCTAAATCCTCAATTTTGACCATGCTTGCTCTAGCTGGCCGTGAATATCTGAAATAGCTGCAGAGTGTTGATTGATGTGGGGTACTGTCGAATCCACCTTAGCCTCAATAGAATCAATACGGTTGCCCAGCATTTGAAAGTCCTATTTTATATCTGAGGAAATCTTTTTACAGGCCTTGCCTAGTTCTTGATGGAGCAACTGAGAGAATTTAGCTATCAGGATCTTATCTCCAGAGTAATGATAGTCCCCTTGACCTACCTCAGGCGGCTCTGAGTCAATTGAGGCCGCTGAGCTCGGCTGACTGAAAGCTATTTCGATCATAGCTTTATCCATGGCCCCTTGTGAATCTTGCGAGGCCCTCGGGCTTTCCTGAGAAGGGTCTGGTGTGGTTATAGCCGGAGTTTACTCAGGGAGGTTTGCCATATCCTCGTATAGCTGAGGGGAAGATGGCGCTGCATGTGAGGCTGAGTCTTCTATCAAAGATGGCGGCGGCGGCAGGAAGTCCTGGGTAGTCTCCAGAGCCAATTTCACTCGAGCTCCCGTCTTCTTTTGATTGCCTTTGGCCATCACAAGCAGCCCGCTGTCCTCCTACGTCCCCCGGTATGCTGTGTAGAGGGTAAATGCTGAAGATCGCTTATAATTGCTGCTTGCGGTCTGAAGAGGTGCAGAGCACTATGTGCTTGCTGCCATCTCGAGCACCCCGCGCATGCGCCTCCAAAAAGCCAGGACTTTGAGTGTCCTTTCTGACTGAGTGGATGCATCCTCTTCAGTTCAGGACTCCTTATAGGTTGATATGTCTCCCATCTCGTCAGACAAAATGCAATTGAAATATTTTCTTTCATCTGAGAAATTAGATCCCCTGCAGAAAGCCATTCATGACACCCTTCATATTGAGGAAGTTGTTGAAGAAAAAAACATTCAGGATGTTTCGAATTAAAAAACAAAAAAACAGTGTTTCCTATTAATGACACTTCAAAAGAACTGATTCTAGATGAATGGAGGGGACCTGGAAAACATATAGGTGTCTCTCAATAGAATTTAGGAGTAGATTAGTCTTTGAGGAAGAGACTTAACTATAGAATACAGTTCCTGAAGTGGACGTGCAAGTAACTAAGATTACCAGGAAAAATGACCTCCCATTTGACTATGCGGTTCAACTAAAAGAGTCCCTGGACAGGAAATCGAACACTATTCGAGTCGGCAATGCTTAATCTAAAGGCCAATGTTGCGACCACCTCCATAGCTTTCACTGGAGAACCACATTGTCAGGAACACCTAGAGAAATAATTCTGAAAACCTTTTCTATTCTTTTTTTTTTTTCTTGTCTTTTTATTGGTTTTTTAATCTTTCAACACACAAACCATCATAACATTTGACATAGTCTCACAGGTAGAGTAACAAACATCTACCTGAGCGCAGTCAAGGAACTTAACTTTGTTAATCCATTTACATAGTTTTTTTATCTTTTTCTAAGCATTGTCTCCCCGGGGAAGGGCCTCAGAGGGATTACAATTCCAAACTATACCATAATTCAACACTGGACAGGGGTAACACACAAGGGAAGAGAGGGGTGAAGGTACAGGTACCACTGGCATATTTACTTTTTTCCCCTGGTTCTTATATGAATAAGACAGCATGTGTGTCATCAATCATTCTTACTCCTCCAAAAGTCGTCCCATGGGGCCCAAATTAGGTCAAACTGTTCTAGCTTGTTGTTTAGTAGTGCTGTCAAATGTTCAATACTACGGACCTCTTGTATACTAGCACCCAGGTCCTCCTGTGAGGGCGGAGTTGGCCGCTTCCACCTAGCAGGAATAAGGCATTTAGCCGCCGTAAGAATGTGCAGCAGTAGCTTCGAGTGATGTTTATGTTTGTGGGAGTGACATTCGATTCTATTCACCTGTTTCCAGTACCCTTGAATATGGGGGCATGTCCAAAAAACTTCACGGGAGCCACAGTGCCAGCAGACGTCTCTAGTTTCAGGATATATTTTATGCAATAAAGTGGGAGTGTGATACCACCACAGTAATAGTTTATATTGATTCTCTTTATATTGCACACACTGCGATGACTCTGTTGCTTTGTCCCATATCCCTTTCCTTGTAGGCATGTCGGGGGTGTATAGAGTGGTGGAGGTTGCTCAACAGGGCGTATATGGCAAAGATAAGACCCTTTGTGTCTGTCCCCTCTTTACAGACAAACTCAAATGGTGTAGGTTGCGATACGGCGGGGGAGTTCTATAGGGAGGGCCTGCCATCTGCTAAGGTCTGGTCATGGTCCCAGTGAGGCTCGAAGGTAAGATCGGGTTATACAGATAGGAGGTTATAGAGGAGTGCTCAGAACACAGAGGGAATTTTTTGGCACATCTCAACCATATTGCTCTCGTAATGAGCCATGGGGCCGAACAAAGAAGAGAGCGTTGTTTGCTACGTCGCCCATAAAAAGGCATTGTGGTGTATTGGGCTGCTCCAGAGCTTCTCAATCTCCATCCATTCGGAGTAGGCTAAGGGTGTCGACCATGCTGGGATCCTGCGTAGATGTGCAGCCCAGTAGTATTTGAGAAGATCCGACACCACCAGCCAACCACGGTCTCTAGGTTAAGATTAAGATTTTTTTTAGAAAGTCTATGTCGCTTATGAGCCCTGATGAATTGGAGCAGAGATGCCTGTAGCACCTTCAGGGCCCCCATCGGGATTGGGACTGGTAAGGTTTCAAAGTAATATATTAGCTTTGAAAGGATGGTCAATTTGACCGCATATATATTCTGCCAAAAAAGAGGGGTAGTTTATGCCAACGTGTCATTGTATGTTTTAATGAGTCAAATAGTGCATGGAAGTTATGGGAATAAAGGGACCCAAAGGGTGAGTTCTGGCATATTCCTAGGTAAGTCACGGTCTGCGTTTGCCATTGGAAGTTGAAATTAGACTGGAGTCTAGCCAGCTGCTCCTGTGGGATACTTATGGGAAGGGCCTCAGTTTTGCTAATATTTACCTTATAACCAAGAAGTTTTCCAAATTCACCCAGCAATCTATGGAGATTATGGATATGGAGCTCTATGGAGATCTCTCACCATGACTCCTTTAATATCAACAGAGCCTCTAATGGCTGCTGCCAGTGGTTCTATACACAAGACAAACTATAATGGGTAGAGGCCCATTATGGATCTGGAAGCGGGGTGAAAGGGAATGGGGTGATTTTATAATTGCAGATGGTCTGGAGTATAAACTCTTAATAGCATGCAAAAGGGGCCCTCTCAACCCATAGGTCTGCAGGGTCCGAAATAAGAACGGCCAACCTAAGCCATCAAACGCTTTCTCAGGGTCCAAGTTCAGGAGCAGAGCTTCCCCTGACAATCTATTTATCACTTCAATTAAATCTATAGTGCCTCTAGTGTTATCTTCCCCCTGTCGACATGGTATGAAGCCGACTTGGTCTTTATGGACCAATTGCGGCAGCCATTGGATTAACCTGTTGGCCAGGATTTTAGTAAAGAGTTTATAGTCCGCATTTAACAACGCTATAGGCCTGTAGTTGGAACACTCAGTACGATCTTTATGTGGTTTGGGGATCAGGGTAATGAATGAGTGCATCATAATACCTGGCATTTGAGAGCCTCCTAGGAAGGAGTGGAATAGTGTAAGGAGGTGGGGGAGTAGAAAAGTCTGGGATGTCTGATAGTATAAGTATGTTAAGCCATCAGGGCCAGGGGCTTTCCCCCCTGGGAGTACTTTCAGGGTGTCCACTATTTCTTCCGCTTCAATGGGAGCGTTTAGGGATGTAAAGGCTTTTTCTGTTAGGCGGAAGGTTACACTTTCGTAGGAATGCGTCTAAGCGAGCGTCCCTAGTCACCTGGTCAAGGGGTAATGAATTGGGCAAGTGGTATAGTTTAGAGTAATAATTGTAAAAGATACCTGCCATCTCTCTAGAATCATAAGTCAACGTACCCTCCGTGCGTTTGAGGGAGTGTGCTTGTGATTTAGAGGATCCGCCCCTAAGTTGTTGGGCTAGAATGGTGAGTTCCTTATTCCCTTTTTCATAATATTTTTGTTTTGAAAATAGCAGCAGCTTTTCCACATGAACCATTGCTAGCTCTCTCAGTTTAGTTCTCACCTCCATTATCTGTTCCAAAATAGATTTGGAGGGGGATGCAGACAAGGCCTGTTCCAGTGTAGCCAGTTTGGTGGTCTTTTGCTGCACCCTATCTTTCTTCTTGGCTGTGGCTAGGGATTTACATTGGCCTCTGACCATCATTTAGTGGGCTTCCCACAGCACTGGCATAGTAACATCGCCAGCATTAGATTGGAAAAATTGTTGTTAGCCGAGGCCAGCTTATCCCTCTGTATTGGTCTTTTAATTAGCGATAAGTTCAGTTGCCAGTGATATGTCATAGTCGTTGAAAAGCTGTCCGTAATGTCCAGTGTCAGTGAGGCATGATGCGACCAGGTGACAGGACCCAGCTCTGATTTACGCATGAGTCTAAGGAGTTGTATCGTGCCCAAAAAATAGTCTAGGCTAGTATGTGTGCCGTGGTGTGGGGAATAAAAGGAAACGGTCCTGTCTCCCGGATTGTCTATCCTCCACAAATTGTACAATTGGTATTGGTGGAGAAGTTTGCAGAATTTTCTAGTCATGGATACTAAGGCAGAGGGTGTGGGGGGGCTTCTATTGATGGCTAATCTATCCCAGACGATTAAGAGTTTGCTTCAAAAACAATTTTGACCCTTGTTGGAAGCGTAAATGTTACAGAGTGTCAACGGGGCTCCTTGTAGTGTGCCTTGTATTATGAGGTATCGCTCCCCAGGATCCAATGTCACCTTTGTTGTCCGGAAGAGGCAAGAAGCAGAAATCAATATTGCTACTCCGTTCTTTTTCCTTTTCTTGGATGCTGCATAGGTCAGATAATTCCCTATAGCAAAAGCACAAGCAAAAAGCACGAGCAAAAGCCCTATAGCAAAAGCCTGACACGTCAAAATGTATCTCCTGTAAGAAGACCACGTCAGCCTCCTGGGCGGAGGAGTTTCCTTGGAGGCAGACAAGTCGGCCTGGTTCCATGGGGAGCAGCAATATATTGGAGGCAGGCAGGGGTCTAGCCATCTGATATAGTTCATGATACCTGAGGGGAACATACAATGGGGGGAGGAAGGGGAACACAAGACAACAAAGTAATGTACATAGAGTATCAACCATAACCAATATGCGTCTATAAAAACAGGGATTGGTGAGGGCATTATTAAACTCGGTCAGGGTCTATGACTAATAATGTCACGGATCCCTTCCCAGTAAAAGAATGCCAAAGTAAATAAAGATAAAATTTGTGCAAAAGGGTGCCTGCAATGTGTGAAGGGTGTAACACCGTTTTGAAACAATGGTAAAACAGAGAGCTGAAAAGCAACCAATTGGGAGGTCTGAGTCACTCAACAGCCCTCCCAGTCGTCACCTATCTAGAACCTGTGAATCTGGTTTCCCCTGGAGTTCTTCTATACGTCAGAGGGAGGTCGGTCACCTGTCCAAGGTGTATTCTTCTAAATCATGAAACTCCCAGCTTCACTTTCAAGCCGATGTGTCCTGTGCAGGGCTTTTGGGTGAAGGGTGGTGTCTCCTTTTTCTCACTGGGGTCCACTCCGGGAGGGGGGCTGGAGGTGGCGGGGTAATTTCCCAGTCTGTCAAGCTCCTTGCAGAAGTCGGGTAGGTCTGCGTGGGTATGACGCGGGAAAGTCTGGCCGTTCCATAAGGCCAGGAGAGCAAATGGGAAGCCCCACTTGTAGGGAATATTAAGCTCTCTGAGCTGAATCAGGAGTGGCTTCAGCTGGCGCGTTTATGTAGTGTAATCCAGGAAAGGTCCGCAAAGACCTGGATGGGAGCACCTTTGTATACTATAGAGTCCATCTACCGGGACCGTGCCTTAATTTTCTCCTTTAGTTCGTAGTCAGTCACACAGCAGATTATGTCCCTGGGTTTAGTAGCTGATCCTCTTGGTCCTAATGATCGGTGAGCTCAAATTAAATTTTATGCTCCGCTGACTCGCCCAGGATGCTGTTAAAGATTATTTCCAAGACCTCTTACGGCTCTTCATGCCCTTTGGGTTCAGGGACGCCCCGCACTTGGATGTTATTGCGCCTACCTCCGTTATCGAGGTCCTCAGTGTGTCGGTTCATATCCTGTAAAGCATAGGCTTGATCCGCTACTGTGTCATGCAGCTGGGCCACATAAGTTCTGGTATCATCATGGGCTATCTCCAGGTTTTCCACCCTATCCACAACGGAGCGTAAGTACTCTATGACGGAGTTAATTTCTGTGCGGAATGTATCTTTAACTTCTTTCACCAGAGCTTTAAAGGGGTATTCTCGTCTGGGCATTCACATTCAGTTTCACTAATCTTCCATATATAAACATTTCTTCAATTGGATGTTATTAAAAAAAATGTTCCTGTGTGAAGATAATTTCTCATAAATGTAGTCATTCTGTCCCTTAGAAACGAGATGGCTTCCTCGGTTACGACCACGTCACACTCTGGCAGCAGTGGCCAGACATGAGCTATTGAGTCTTGTCTGACCTCCTGGATTCAGGGATCATTACCACAGGACGGCTGTGGGTCATGCAGTAAATCCCAGACATTTCATATACAAAAACTATTTGTTTCTTTGTGCAATCCCTACAGCAGACGTGGCCGTATCTGAGGAAGCTATCTCGTTTCTAAGGGACAAAATGACTACATTTATGAGAAATTATCTTCACACAGGAACATTTTTTTTAATAACATCTAATTGAAGAAATGTTTATAAATGGCAGATTTATCAAACTGAATGTGAATGCCCAGACGAGAATACCCCTTTAAGGTCATTTTTAGTAAGTAAATTCCGAAGCAGACATTGTAGTTCAGCAGAGATGGGTACAGGAGTGGTACGAGGTAGCTCGTCTGAGGCCGTTGATCTACTGGGAGAGCCCCAGGGGTTTTATACCGCGATCAGGCCTTGGATGAGCTGCCCAGTCTTCAGATAGGTTGGTGAGGGTATAAAACCCTGTGTCTTGTGCAGGGATTTGCTTAGAATGTCTCTGGGGCACAGAGGTGGTAGGAGCAGTCATGGCAGGCAGCTGTGATCCCTTTACTATGGAAGAGTAGGTACCTTTCGGATTGTTCACTGAGTCTCCCTTTGGTTGCTGTGCGGTGGGTGCGCTGTCAGGTGCATTGGGGCCGGATGGCTGCACTACAGGGGATTCTGCCTGTGGTAATGGCACCCGTACTAAGGTGGGGGGGGGGGGTATCTTCTTCCTCCATTCTGCGGGACGAGGCTAATGGCGCCTGCAGGGGAGAAGCTCTGCTTACCCACGTCTTGACACTCTGGCGCTCGCCCGGATCTGTGGGGCAGGTTCTGCAGCTGCTCCCTTAGCCGTGCTTCAGCTGCTTGGGCCCCATGGAGCTGTGGGACTGCGGCGGGCTTGAGGATGCGGACCCCGAGTGTCCCGTCAGGAATGGTTCCATGGTGGGATAAGGAGGTAAGGGCCGCTGGGCAGGTGTCGGAAGCTTTCACACCCGGATTTGGTCGCTGTGGATCGGGGCTGCTGGAGCTAATTTAGCTATAGGTGGTTTCCCGCGAGCAGGGGCCAGCGCTCACACATCTGTCCTCATGCGGTGCTAGGACACGCCCCCACCTTTTCTATTCTTAAGCATGCCTCAGCTTTCATTTCTGAAGCTTCAGCGGAATGTGTAAAATTTTGTACAAAAGAAGCATCCCTTTCCAACACGGAAAGACGCTCCCTTCAGTGCCTAGAGTCTTCTTCAAAGATAATTGTGTGAAGACTGGGGGGCCGCCCAGGAGTCTCACACCTCGGTATCACCGGCAGCCAATAATAAACTAATTCAGTTGTTCATCATCCATCAATGCTATATAACTCCAGTCAGACTGTTTCATATGCATCTAGATGTCACGGATGTCATGTGGACAGGGCAGATTTCATCCACCTAATATGGACTTGCGATTACATAGGCGTAGTCTGGAGAGAAGTAGTTTCTCTGCTGTCTGATATCCTGAATAAACCGGTCCCTACCTCGGGGCCCTATGCCTGTAGGGAATTACCCGGGAGGATGACTGGTCCCATTATGAAGCTATTTTCTTGAAGGAAGCTCTGTTTTTGGCCCGTAAGGCCATTGCCATACGCTGGATGGCTGATCACTCTCCTACTGTCTCTCAGTGGAAGAAACTAGTTAATCTGACTCTACCTTACGAGAATATAGTTTACAAACACCGCGGCTGCCCGGATAAGTTCCAAAGAGTGTGGGGCTCTTGGTGCTCTTCCCCAGATACCCTTTTTAATGTTCGCAGTCTGAGAGAGTCTTTTGTCCCTTTTCAGTGAGTGCAATACTCGATGGAGGTTATATTATTATAATTTAACATATTACAGTTGAGCACCCTTCCTGCACTCCTTTGTGCACTATAAACAGGAGGAATTCCTTGCTCTCCAGAAATAGGGTGGTAGGTTACCATGTTGCCTAACCATTGTTACTACCTTTTCTTTAACTCCATTTCTCTCTTGACACCTCTCGACCAGGTTGGTTACTGTTCTATGTATGGGTTGGGGAGGGGTTTTCTGGATCGCTGTTTTTGTACAGATGTTATCACACATGACAAATGATTGTGTAAAGATATATGTTGTTATATCCGATGTACGTCAGCTAATGATCCCTGTTTTGTGATGTTGCACCGTTTCATTTCTGTGCCAATAAAGCGATTTAAAAAAAAAAAAAGATAATTGTGGAAGTCATGAGATTCGTAAGATCCAAGAACTTGACTATTGTATCGTATCTGGACGACCTCCTCATGATTGCCAGAACAGACGCGGAACTGCAGGCACAGATATACGCTGCAAGTACTTCAGAACCTTGGTTGGATTTGGAAAAATCCAACCTCAGCCCATTTTCAGAAATAACCTTTCTGGGCCTTTTGCTAGATTCTTGTCTTTGAGTCTCCTTCATGACAAAAAAAAAGAGTCTCTGACTCTGCAAGTGAAAAAATTCCAAAAGAAGCAAGTCTGCTCCGTCAGTGAAGCCATGAAGTTGCTAGGCCAGATGACAGCCTGCATTCAGATGGTAAAACTGTGCCTGAATCATACTTGTATCCTTCAGAACTGGATTCTCTAATCTTGGGATAGGAGTCATCTACATCTAGAAAGTTGAAGGGGGAGATCCCTGTCACAGTCAGGACATCCTTGGACTGGTGGAATAATATCTACAACCTGCGGAAAGGAGTCCATGGCACCTCTGTCTGATCCATCCAGGCAAATGCAAGCATAGCAGGATGGGGGACTACTTCCGGGGGCTCTGGCCTCCAACAGTAGCATCCCAATTCTCAACTATTGGGAGCTAAGAGCAGTGTGGGAGACCTTAAATGCTAGTCCGCAGTTTTTAATCAAAACATAAAAATTTATTCAGACACCACTATGGTATTATCCTATATTTGCTATCAAGGAGGTACAAAGTCTCCAGATCTTCTTCTCTTATCTGGGAAGATGTGTGCTTGGACAGAAAGAACAACTTCTCTCTGGCACTAATTCATCTAATGAGACAATAGACAATACTGCAGCAGACTACATGAGTAGAAAACAGTTTCTACTCTATGGAAAAAGGAACACCAATGTGTCAGATGCCTTCTGCCACTCCTGCGATCAAACCTGCCTTTCCTCCGGTTCCATTGATCTCCAGTGTGTCCGAAAAATTCAGAGAGACTAGTTCAGGATTATGCTAGTGGTTCCTTTCTGGCCGAAGAAGCCCTGGTTTACTACCCTAAAGAATGGCCCCCAGGGAGCCCATTATACTACTACACAGGGAAGATCTGCTGTCTCAGGGGCTTTTTTTTTCTTCATCCAAACACGAAAATGTTAACGCTATCGGCTTGGATCCTGAAAGAACATTATTGAGGTCGAAAGGCCTTTCTGACAAAAGAATTACAACCTAAAAGGCAAGTAGAAAACAACAACCTCTGCGGTCTATCTTAGAATCTTGAAAAGTTTTTAATGTTTTGTGGCTCTAAACCTCCATTCTTATCTGCAACCAACATTACAGATCCTAGAATTCCTGCAAGCAGGTTTGGAGAAGGGAATGAAAAGAGACACCCTTGAGAGTTCAGATCTCCGCGTTAGGAGCCTTCTTTGATATCCCTCTTGCAGAACATCAATGAAAGGTTAGAAAATTGCTTCAGACAAATTAAGACCCTTTCACAAGCCAAAGATTCCACCCTGGGATCTAAGTTTAGTCCTCAAATTTCTATTCAGTCCACCCTCTGAACCTATAGAAAGGATCAGAGATTTAAAACCTAAAATGGCCTTTCCAGTGGCCGTAAATACTGCTAGGAGACTGGCAGAAATTCAGTCCATGTTGGTGAATGAGCCATACTTTAGAATAAGGCATACTTGTGATGATAGGATAACAATAATGCCTGATCCTGATTTTATTCCTCATCCAAAGAGCAGTCCTAACATTGGTAGATGTAAGATGTACTGTCTTAAAATACATTGAAGAACACATGGCTGGCGCAAAAAACCCTAATCTATTTTTGCAGTTTCAGGGTAAAAACAGGGATCGAAAAGCTCCATATTGGTGATTAAAGGGATATTCCCACAAAGACAAGTTTCTTAAATAACCCATTCTCTAATTCACTGTTATTAACAAAAATACAGCATTTCACATATATAAGTCCAACTGTCTCTATCAGTCCTGGTGTACACAATTTCAGTTGCCGCTAGACACGACCCTGAAACTTCTCATTTAGGGTTGGGTGACCGCCATCTTGGATTTCTATGTGAGATTGTGGAGATGATATTTCTGTCTCTCTCTGCAGTGTGTACTGTAGCCATGCCCCTTGCAGTGCCTGCACAGAGAGGAGCTTCAAACTACAAGGAGATAAGTGATCTGGGGGAAGGGGAAAGCAGGCACATATCTGTGAGGTGTGTCAGAACTGTCTGTCAGCCTGTGTCTGTCATGCCTCTGAGTAATATCATGCATCTCCGATCTGTCTCATCTCTTTCTATGTGTAAGATACTAGTACAATGTCAGAAGCCAGATGAAAGTGTATATACACCTGTACCCGGATAATCTAACCACATTGTCACCCCACAGATGCGTGATAATTGGCTTAGAGAGGCCCTACCCACACCCAAGGATTTTGACTGAGCAGATTATAGAGTGATTCTAGAGAGATTATAGCTAAAACAGCAGTAAAATTGTAAAGTAAAGGGTTAAAATGATCTTTCTTGTGTTAACACCACTAGGGGATTGAAATGTGAGAATTATCTTTCTTTTATGGATCTGTAGATCTTCAGGTTCCTCAAAAACTTAAAGCACACTGCACCAGAGCCATGGCTGCCTCCTAGGCGGAAAGAATGGGTGCTTCCATTGAAGACATCTGCAAAGCAGCCACTTGGTCTAGCTCCACAACTACAGACTGTACTTGTTTAGTTGTAAGGACCTTTAGTTGTAAGGTCCTTCAAGCTATTATACCTCTCTAGAAAATTAAAAACTGGTATATCTCCAGGTGGGGCCTCTCTGTAAGTATATTACTTTATCTACTATTGCATTTGTTTGTTTGTTGTTTTGTATGTGAATTAAATAAATGGGTTGCATCCACTACTGGTGTGGTTATTTGGTAGATACTGGAGTGCGGAAGTGGGGAAGGGACATTTAACCTCTCTGCTTCCTCCAGGTGGAGACGTCATGGTGGACTAATGGAAACCAAATTACTGGTTGGAATATTTCCCTTTATCTAACTGAATCCCACAATGCTAAAGAGGAAGAGAGGAGCGGACACATGATTGAGAGATTCTCCTTGGGATGTAACCACATTAATACATCCATGGGCACAATAGGTCATGAATGTTGTTCAATGGTCACCCAATGTGATAAGGCCTCTTGTCTATGCAGTGTGACTTAGATCCCCAGTCCTGGTAAAACAGTCAGAGGTTAGTAAAGAGGTAAAGTAAGAGGCTCATCTTAACTGCAACTATACTGCCCATCCACAAAAGGGCGAGAAAAGACCATTGAATCATATCTCTTTTTCAATCTATGCAACCTTCATGCAATTTTGATTGAAAGTCTAAAATGATATATAAAATCCATAAAAATTTACTTTGGTGCAAAGAAATGTTCCCAATACAGAACACACTTCCTAAATAAAAAAAATTAACATATGTAGAGCTTATAGGTACCACATAGTGAGGCTGTATGTTCATATGAATAAATCATCATAAACTCAACAAAACGGAAATAACCAAAAATCTGTTTTTAAAGCACCACAATCTGAAAAATATAGCAATTAAACAGATTAACTTAAAGGCCCCCCTTAAACCCATATATTTTTTGAAAGCAGACAACCTGGCGATTGTATTTGTCTTGGTGGTACAGGCTGTCAACTGATAATCATCATGCAGCTTTGTGACAAACACAAATTATTTAAAAAATGCATTGAAAGTATACATTTTTACATAAAACTCACATCAAAGAGAACGTTTACGCACAAATAATAATAATACATAATTAAAGTGAGCAGATTTATATAAACCGCAACACACAACACCAAGCAGAATTTACACTCCCAAAAATGCTAAAACAAGGACCATAAATAAGAGTAAGAGCAAATGGGGCAATGTCACACTCATTTTGCCCTTTCAGGGGTACAAGACAGGGGTCCCTTATCTCCGTTATTGTTTGCTATTGCTTTTGAGCCCTTAGCCGCGGCGATACACGCTTCCTCTTATATAGTGACATTTAGATATGCTTTAGTACATAACAAGATTGCGTTGTACGCGGACAATGCATTGTTGTTTTTGGATGATACGGGCACTTCATTGAATACCGTTATGAGCTGCTTTATTGTATCTGGTTGGTTGTAGAAAAAAAGGGGGACCCTATGTCCTTTTTTTCCTATTATTTTTTTATTTCTTTTTAAAAAGGACGTGAGGTCCCCACTACTTTCTAAAAAAACAGCTACAATAAAGCAGATATAGCCTGGCATTATTGTGGTGGAATAGATCACTGTTTTGGGCCTTTTCCAGCCCAATAATACCAGCGTGTGGCCGCCCCAGTACCCAACCATCACTGGATGTTTGGGTAATGGATTGTACCTGGCTCTTTCCGGCACCACAGGTGGTGCTGGGTACCGGTTAATGAATAAGGGGGTTGGCAATAGCCTTTCGGAGGACTAACACAAAGCCCCAGCCTTAGTAATAAGCTCCGTCAGTTAGACACCGCCATTACTAAGAGGAAATTCCAACTCCAAAGAGAAAAAAAGTGTAATATATATGTATATATATTATATACACACAAAGAAAATGTTAGGGATCACTAGGGTGCACGCTATGGGTATGATTGGAACCGTTGCCGTCGCTGGTATCAGCGGTGTGCCTCTCCACCGCTATTAACTAAAAGAAGGAGCAATAATAAGGTATACCTGCGCTGGCTGGAAAGAGTGAGTGTATGTGTGTTATAAGAAGAAGAATTGTGCAAGGGGGAAAGGACTGGACTTCTTAACACTGCGATTATCTCTAAAAAAGACCAGTTGTCATGTTTTGGTGGAACACTAACCTGTAGCACCACTTCTACCCCGGCCGGTAGCTTTGCTAAGTCAGACTAGTAAAAACAGATGTACCGGTGACGTCACCCACAAGGTACGGATGGTCCAGAAGGATATTCCTGTTTGTCCTTCTGGACCATCCGTACCTTGTGGGTGACGTCACCGGTACATCTGTTTTTACTAGTCTGACTTAGCAAAGCTACCGGCCGGGGCTTCACTATTGCTCAACTATTGCTTGGACTACAACGGGGACTATAGTGTGAACCTGGACCAAAGAAATCACACTGTTGGATTCATTTTGCTGGACCCGCGGAAACCCGCTAGAAGTGGTGCTACAGGTTAGTGTTCCACCAAAACATGACAACTGGTCTTTTTTAGAGATAATCGCAGTGTTAAGAAGTCCAGTCCTTTCCCCCTTGCACAATTCTTCTTTTTATAACACACATACACTCACTCTTTCCAGCCAGCGCAGGTATACCTTATTATTGCTCCTTCTATTATATACAAACACCCACACACACATATAAAGACCAGTAGTGGACACCACCCGCCACATATTTGTTCCTTGTCCTCTGTTATTCCTCTAGGTAATGTGCAATTCCTGCAATTATGTATATTTTAGTTATTTGACGATCAGTGGACTTTTTCTGTGTATGGTATGAGCCCCAATATATGACAATCATAGAGCAAGTGACCTGAGTGAAGTTGGCCCCCCCACCTTGTTCAAATCAAACAAAATTGGTGTCAAACGTTTGTGCTACGTTTGTGCTGGTTTGTGCAGCAGAAATTTTTGTTTGTGCCGCTATCGTTTTCGAGATTTTAATGAAAGTTTCCAGAGGTCATCAGAGGTCAACCAGCCCCCCCCCCACATTGCCCAAATCAAACAAAACTGGTGCCGAACAATTCTGCTACGTTTGTGCTGGTTTGTGCTGCGCAAATTTTTGTTTGTGCTGCTTTTGTTTTGAATATATGAACAAAAAATGAAAGTTCAAAAGTTCAAGCAGCCCCCCCACATTAACGGAATCAAACAAAACTGGTGTCAAAAGTTAGTGCTACATTTGTGCTGGTTTGTGCTGCAAAAATTTTTGTTTGTGCTGCTATAATTTTTAAGGTATGTTCAGGTGTTTGAGGTGTTTAGGATGAACTGGTAAAAAACAAACTTAGTGACACTTCCCTGGTTTGATCACCAGGGGGAGCTAGCAAACACATTGTACTTTGGAAGAAATTAACTCTGATGACCTCTGTAAAAAAGTATGAATATATTAAAAATGATAGCGGCACAAACGAAAATTTTTGCTGCACAAACGTAGCACTAACGTTTGACACCAGTTTTGTTTGATTCGGTTAATGTGGGGGGGCTGGCTGAACTTTTGAACTTTCATTTTTTGTTCATATATTCAAAACAAAGGCAGCACAAACAAAAATTTGAGCAGCACAAACCAGCACAAACGTAGCAGAATTGTTCGGTCCCAGTTTTGTTTGATTTGGGCAACGTGGGGGGGCTGGTTGACCTCTGATGACCTCTGGAAACTTTCATTAAAATCTTAAAAACGATAGCGGCACAAACGAAAATTTCTGCTGCACAAACCAGCACAAACATAGCACAAACGTTTGACACCAATTTTGTTTGATTTGAACAAGGTGGGGGGGCCAACTTCACTCAGGTGAGCAAGTGTGCTCTCACATTGGTCACAATAAGAGGAGGTTTATTACATGAATATAATTACATGTTATCCCTTTCCAAAATTTAGCTACACATACAGTAAATATTTACTTTATCTGTGGGCTGTGACAAGCTACTAGCTGCACCCCCCTCTGCATCCTGCAGACATAAAGCTGGAAGGAAGCTACTAGGAAGTACAATCTGTCCTGCACATAATAAGTCCTGAAACATCTCTGTAAATGGAAAAATGAAAACATTATTAATATTTTTAAGGTGGGGGGTGAAAAACAGAAATGCAAAAAACAGGTTTTGGAGTGGTTAAAGAGTTTTTCTGAGTCCCCCACCTTATCCATACTAATGATCTATGTTCAGTTGAAGAAAAACAAATAGGTGCTGTTTCATTCCCACTCCACTGCATATGTAAATCACAGAACATCCCTATTGTCCTAGAATATTAAAACTCTTTTTTTTATTTATTTATTTTTTTTAGTCTATTGCCTGTCCCTTGCAGTGAACCTGATCGCATGTCTTGCTTGGTGGATTGCTGGAGGTTCCGGGGTAAATTTTGGATTTGCTATATTGTGGCTGGTCATGTTCAGTCCCTGTGGGTACGTGTGCTGGTTCCGACCAGCATACAAAGCTTTCAGGTAGGTTCTTTCACTGAAAGTTTATTTTGTTAACAGAAGTAACTGATGTTAAAGGGGTTGTCCGAGTTTAAAAAAAAAAATATATGTGGCCGGGAGCAGGGTTACTAAAACAATAAAGCTGTACTTACCTCCCGGTGCCCTCCCGTATCCAGCGCTGCTGTCGTATCCAGCGCTGTTTGTAAACAAACATGGCCGCCGGAGCAGCGCTGCATACAGCTTCCGGCCGGATGCGACAACTTTCCGGTCCCCATACACAATGCTGTGTATAGGGACGGATAGGAGTACCCGGCCACGGCCGGCCGGAAGCTGAGTCCAGCGCTGCTCCGGCGGCCATGTTTGTTTACATGGCCCCCGGACCGGAGCGACAGCAGCGCTGGATACGGGAGGGCACCGGGAGGTAAGTACAGCTTTATTGTTTTAGTAACCCCGCTCCCGGCCACATATTTTTTTTTTTTTTAAACTCGGACAACCCCTTTAATATTATTAAAAATATATGTATGCCGGGCTGGATTAAAAGAAATCTACTATCAAAACCAAGCATGATAAACTAGGGGCACCTACTCACAGATCCCGACACTGTGGTTGTAGTAATCTTATATCTGTTATCCATTCGCTTCTTGGCTGTAAAACCAACTTTTAAAATTATGGTAATGAGGGGATGTTACCAAAGCACATCCATGCTCCAGATTCACAGTCTGTTAATTGTGCAAGAGGATTGGTTACAGAAAAGTATACATGTAGGAAACTACAGATGTGGAAATTTTAATTATTGTGTGCAATTTATGAAGTCAAAGATTCTCTGTTTTGGTGACCAGAGGGTATATACTGTCCGTGTTCAACTTTTTGTGATATTCAGAGATTTGGGCTTCATTAGAACAAGAGAGGGTCTCCCATTATTTGATAAGCCACTTTTCACCTTCCTGACACGGCTCATTTTTTCAAATCTGTCATGTATCACTATAAGTGGTTACAACTTCAGAACGCTTTAACATATCCAAGTGATTTTGAAACTGTTTTCTCATGACACTTTGTACTTCATGTTGGTTGGAGAATTATGGTGGTATGTTTTGCATTTATTTATGAGAAAATCAGATACAGTATTTGGTGAAAATTTTGAAAAATTCTTGATTTTCAAAATTCAAAGGGGTTTATTTACTAAGGGTCGAGCACTTCACTATCATCGGACTTTGTGCTGTTTTCGGCTTTTTTTGCGCGGCTTTGACAGGTATTTAACAGGGGTCTGTGCTGGGATTGTGTCGCACGTGATCAGATTGTGTTGCAGCTGCGCCGGCAACGGAAATCGGGGGGCAGGCCGTTGGACGTTCCGACAGATTCGGACTGAGCGCGGGATTTTACTTTCAAATTGTGTCGCAAAACCAAGCACTACATGCATCAGGAAGAAAAAGGTGAACTCCAGCGGACCTGAACTGGGAAGCGACACATGCAGGATATTGGGTGCATGATCTTAGTGAATCATGGCAGAGTGCATTCCGGTCGGACAATACACTTTCAGGGAACCGAGTAAGTAAATGTGCCCCAAAATGTCTTACCATATGTGATGTTTTTCCAAACATAGTCATAACAGCAAAAGAAACTGAATAACTACCGTATATACTCGTGTATAAGCCGAGTTTTTCAGCACAAAAAATGTGCTGAAAAACATCCCTTTAGCTTATACATGAGTCAATATTAAGTAAAAAATACTTAAAAAATAATAAACGTATATACTCACCCTCCGGTGGCCCCGATGTGCAGCGCTGCTCCCCCGATGTCCACGCCGCTTGTCTTCAGGCCTCCGCGCCGCTTGTCTTCTTTCTTCTGCGGGTTCCGCCATGTCTTTTGCCCGGGCCGCGCCTAGTATGACGTCAGCAGCGGCACGTCATACTAGGCACCGTCCGGGAGAGAGCAATGGCGGCGCCCAGCAGAAGAAAGAAGACGGGCGTTGAAGCCTGAAGACAAGCGGCGCGGACATCGGGGGAGCAGCGCTGCACATCGGAGCCACCGGAGGCTGAGTATATAAGTTTATTTTTTTTTAATGCTGGGGGCAGGCTGTATACCACTGGGGGCAGGCTGTATACCACTGGGGGCAGGCTGTATACCACTGGGGGCAAACTGTATATTACCTGGGGCAAGCTGTATATTACCTGGGTCAAGCTGTATACTACTGGGGGCAGGCTGTATACTACTGGGGGCAGGCTGTATACTACTGGGGGCAGGCTGTATACTACTGGGGGTAAACTGTATACTACTGGGGTCAGGCTGTATACTACTGGGGTCAGGCTGTATACTACTGGAGGCAGGCTTTATACTACTGGAGGCAGGCTTTATACTACTGGAGGCAGGCTTTATACTACTGGAGGCAGGCTTTATACTACTGGGGGCAGGCTTTATACTACTGGGGGCAGGCTTTATACTACTGGGGGCAGGCTTTATACTACTGGGGGCAGGCTTTATACTACTGGGGGCAGGCTGTATACTACTGGGGGCAGGCTGTATACTACTGGGGGCAGGCTGTATACTACTGGGGGCAGGCTGGACTCGCTGTATACTATAGGGGGCTGGTTGGCTATATACTGGGGGGGGATGTCTGTGACCAATGCATTGCCCACCCTCGGCTTATACTCGAGTCAATCGTTTTTCCCAGTTTTTGGTGGTAAAATTAGGGATCGTGGCTTATACTCGGGTTGGCTTATACTCCAGTATATAGGGTAACATTCAACGAAAGTCTACTTTATGTGAACATGCTTTCTATTATGCATCCTCTCATTTTTGTAGGATGTCTTCATAAAAAACACAAAATCATGCTATTGAGTGACTTGCTAAGGTTTCAAGAACCTTTGAGAGGCCTAAATAAAAGTAAAACCTTATAAATTACCACATTACAGAAAATACACCTTTCAACGTATGTAAAACAACTTTTATGAAGTTTATTAAACCTTTAATTGTTTTAAAGGGGTTAAAACAAAATCGGAACCAATTTTGACATAAAAATTTTTTGGTATTAAATGAATGTTTTTCATAAAATGTACACATTTTAGTGGATAAAATACCAAAACGCTCCACAAATTAAAAATATGTGGTGCTAACCTGCTGTATGGGTACACGCCAGGGCATTGAAGGGAAGCTGTGCCATTCAGAGCAGATTATGCGTTGTCACTTTTTATAGGCTATACAATCTTATTTTTTTGCCAATTTGGACATATAAGGGCTTATTTTCTGAGACTTTACGTACAATCAACATTTATTGGTGAAAAAGAGTAACAATTGCGAACAGAATTTCCAAGGCATGAAGGGTGCTCTTGCAGGACCCCAGCATTAAGATACATACAACATCATGTCATACAGTGACGTGGCAGTGATGTGGAATTATACTGAGGTAGAGATCGTAAAGTACCGGCTGCGGGGGTCCGCCCATCCTTTTCAATGATAGAACAAGACAAAAATACCAACAGGGGGTAGACAGTACAAGACATAGACGAGAAGGGAATAACTGGGCAGGGAGAGAGGGAGGGGGTCTGGGATTAGGGATGGCTTCTGTGTCATGCTTTGGCCATACACTACAAGCGTATCGCCTATTAGCAATGCAAGGGTCCTGAAAGGTTACAAATTCAAGTAGAGAACTTATTATTATTTTAAGCAAAGAGATCCTGAAAGGCCGGGGTTAGCTGGAATTCCTCCCAAGGGGTCCACACAGTGGCTGTCTTACTCGGGTCGGGCATGTCCTCGGCAAACAGCTCCTCTATCCTCCGTATGTAGCGGAGCTCCTGTATCCACTCCACAACCATGGTTGGAAGAGGGCTCTTCCAGTGTCGAGGGATCACTGTCCTTGCCGCTGTGAGAAAGTGGCGGAGGAGTCCTTTTTTGATGGAGGAGATGGTGCCCGGTAGCACGGAAAGGAGGGCAACCTGTGGGCTAAATTGTATAGTCTTACCAGACACTCTGCTATAGGTGTCAAACACCATCCGCCAGAAGTCCTGTATTATTGAGCAGCTCCACCATATGTGAAGAATAGATCCCACCTCCGCACCTCCAGCAGAGCTCTGAGACTCCAGGGTAGATGCTATGGAGCGTGAGGGGGCACCTGTACCAGCGTGATAAGATCTTATAGTTCTTCTCCTGAGCGCTGCAGGGCATAGAGAGTTTATGGGAGAATAAAAAGGCTTTGTCCCATTCTGCTTCCGTGAGTGTGGTTGATAGGTCTGTCTCCCACGCTGACACAAACCCTGGGTTCCCCCGGGAGGACTCAGCGAGCAGTATAGCATATAGCGTGGGCTGGGGTGATGCAGGTCTAAGTAGTGCCTCAAACCCGGTTAGGGATGCCCCAAAACTAGAGTCGGTGTCAGAGCTTACATATGAGGCTAGCTGTTGGTACTCCAGCCAGGACAGTGGAATGTCTGGGTTGGAGGCTCTCAAAGAGTCCCAGGAGGGCAGGGTATCTCCAGATACCTGGCCCATACGAATATCTGCTCCCGCCTCCCAACACAGGAATCTCCCTCTGCCCATCCCTTGGGGGAATGCTGGATAGTTAAATAGGGGAGTGAGGGGACCCTGTAGTCTAACTAGGGTGTCCCGAGAAGCTAGTCTATCCCATTCTCGGAGGAAGTATGGGGAGAAGAGTGAGTGTGTGAAGCTCTCTGGCCGTTGGGGCGGCCGTATCCATGGAATTGTGCGCAAGTGGGGGTGAGTGAGGTCTTTTTCCAGAGACACCCATTGCTTGGTTGCTCTATGATAATGCCAGTCTACTATGCGCATGAGCAACGATGCGGAGTGGTAAAGTTTGGGGTCAGGAAGACCAACTCCACCCGCAATTTTGGGTCTAGCCAGTGTGGTGTAGCTGATCCTGCTTGTCCCCCCTCCCCCACAAATCTCCGGAAAGCCGCTTTGAGGCTTGTAAAGGATGAGCCCGGGGGGCGTATCGGTAGGGTTTGAAATAAATATAAGAACCGGGGCATTACGTCCATTTTCAGGACATTAATACGGCCGAACCATGATAGGTACTGTTACGGTATTTGGCCATGTCCTGTATTGTGCGATCCAGGAGGGTTTTGTAGTTGAGGTTGTAGAGGCACGAAAGGTCTGCTGGGATGTCAATTCCTAAGTAGCGAATATGAGATCTCTGCCACTTGAATGGAAATTGGGATGCTAGGTGGAATATTTCACTCTCGGGGAGGGAGATGTTCAGGGCTTCTGATTTCGATAGATTAACCTTGAAGTTGCTAAGGAGGCCAAAGATGGACGGGAGGGAGACCCGGGGCTGTGATACATACAAGAGCAGGTCATCCGCATAGATATCGGTCTTGTATTGTTTAGATCCAACCTGGAGACCGTGCACACTGGGGTTGCCACGAAGCGCCACCGCTAGGTGTTCCATGACAAAAATATACAATAGTGGGGAGAGGGGGCAGCCCTGGCGGGTCCCATTCTTAATTGAGAACGGCTTGGAGGAGGTTCCATTTATTCTTACTTGAGCCTTGGGAGCTGCATATAGAGCTTTAATCATACTCAGAAACCTAGGGCCCACCCCAATTTGCTCTAAGGCCGCCCAGAGGAAACCCCAGCGCGCACGGTCGAACGCTTTTTCCGCGTCTACTGACAACAGGCATAGCGGTTGTTTGGCAGTCTTAGCCCAGGATATCAACAGCAAGGTCTTATTGGTGTTATCCCGGGCCTCCCTCCCGCGGAGGAAGCCCACCTGGTCTTTGTGTATGATGGAGGGAAGGATGGTCCCTAGAGGGTTAGCCAGGATTTTGAGTACAACTTTACATCTACGTTGATCAATGATATGGGGCGATAGTTAGCACATACTGTATGATCTTTTCCTGGCTTTGGGATAACTGAGATATTAGCCTTAAGGGATTGGCGTGTAAAGGGAGTGCGTTGGCATAATGGCTCAACCAGAACATGTCGATTTGACTGTACAACTGGTGTGCCGGGGAAAAATATGAATAGTCCCGACCCTGTGGGTTGAGGATACTCCAAATGTCCACCAGCTGTGAGTCATGCAAGGCCCTTTGTAGGGAGCGCATCTGAGCGGGGGCCGCGGGGGGTCTAGGAGTGGAGCTATCTGTGTGTGGGTCCATTATGAAGTTGAAGTCACTCCCTCTGCAAAGTCCCGCAGCTTGGTCAGGATTGATCTACACATCACAATCTGCCCTTTGTTGGGGAGATAAAGAGAGGCCAGGGTAATCAGGTGTCCCACAGTCACACCTTAAGAAAAAGATAACGGCCCTCAGGGTCAGTTTTTGAATCTAGTACCTCGTGAGCCAGTCTCCTGTGAATCGCAATAGAGACCCCTCTGGATTTGGAAACAGGGTTTGTACTATGGTGCCAGGACGTGAAGAATCTGTCTCGGAACCCCGGTATCTGGCCGGTGCGGAAGTGGGTCTCCTGTAGAAAAAGAACATCAGCCTTAAGCTTATGCATTCGATATTATATCTGACTACGTTTTTGAGGGACATTCAATCCCCTTGCATTGAGAGAGTAGCATGTTATGGGAGCCATTGAGGGGGTACAAGGTTAAGGGGGTAGACACAAAAGGGGTAATTAAGGCTAGGGGTGGTTAACAAGTGGTGTGACAATCCACCTTTAACTCCGACCAGCGAAGTCAAGGGCACCCTGGTGGGTAGCGGGCTTTCCATGAGGGGGCTCCCCCTCCGGACCCCACCCCTAATGCATGCATGTAATGCATGGGGAGTAAAATCCACATATACTGCCATACAGTAGTATGGCAGTATATGATAGGATGAATCAGACAACCAAGGGTTAAAGTACCCTAGGGAGTCTGAAAAATAGTAAAAGTAAAAATAAAAAAAGTTTAAAAAAAAAAATTATAATAAAAAAACCTAAAAATTCAAATCACCCCCTTTCCCTAGAACTGATATAAAAATAAATAAACAGTAAAAATCATAAACACATTAGGTATCGCCGCGTCCAAAAATGCCTGATCTATCAAAATATAATAAAGTTTTTTCACTACGTTTAACCCCGTAACGGAAATTAGCGTCCAAAGTCGAAAAATTTTGAAAAATATAAAAAAAATTCATAAAAAGTGATCAAAAGGTCGCACAGTCCCAAAAATTATAGTAATGAAAACGCCATCAAAATTCGCAAAAAATGACACTATCGACAGCTCTGAACACCAAAGTATGAAAAAGTTATTGGTGCCAGAAGATGGCAAAATAAAAAAAAAAATATTTTGTACAGGAGGATTTAATTTTTTTAAATGTATGAAAACATTATAAAACCTATTCAAATTTGTTATCCACATGATCGTACCGACCCAATGAATAAAGTAGACATGTCATTTGGGACGCAGAGTGAATGCTGTAAAATCCAATCCCACAAGAAAACGTTGCAAATGTGGTTTTTCACCATTTTCACAGCATTTGGAATTTTTTTCCCGCTTCCCAGTACACGCCATGGAATATTAAATACTGTCACTATGAAGTGCAATTTGTTATGCAGAAAATAAGCCATAACACAGCACTTTATGTGAAAAAATAAAAAAGTTATAGATTTTTGAAGTTGGTGAGTGAAAAATGGAAGTGAAAAAACTAAAAAAGGCCAAGTCGTTAAGGGGTTAAGCGAATGGCAACCCGAATTGAACATATGCACTCATAATCATGAACATAAACATAAACGTGAGCCTCGCCTCTTCCCCATGGTAGCGCTGGTCTCCCCCATTGACCCACTAGTTCACTGTTCGTTTGAGTAATTACTCTACGACCCCCACTAGTGGGAGCTGGATGGTCCAGCGGGAACAGTGTACAGGTCGGGAAGCAGGGTTATGGGAAGGATCCTGTCCCAGGGGAGTTGGCGAGGGTTTCAGCCCCCGCAAGAAGGGGTGCAGGAGACTATCAGGCAGTTACAAGATTCAATACAATCAAACGTCCTCAGGTTGCGGGGCCTCAGGTTCCCCGGTGCCCTCCGGAACGTCCACTAGGGTTTCTCTGGGGACGATGGGGTAGGACCCCTCTCCCCCCTGGTGGGAGGCTTGGAAGGGATGGCCAATCTTGGATGACCATTGGGGGCAACTCTAGGTCTCTAGAGAGAGCTGGTAAATCACCCGGATGACGAAGAGAGAAGGTTCTTCCCGCTCGACGGATTTGCAGGCGGAATGAAAAGCCCCATGAGTACTGTAGTTGATGCTCCTGGAGAATTGCCAGGAGTGGCCGTAGTGCCCTGCAAAAACTGTTTTTGCAGGGTGAGGCGGGAGAGATATGGAAGGAGTTGAATAGGATGTCCCTGAAAGTTCGGTGGGCCTTTTTCTCTCACCGCCTGCATGATGTTGTCTTTCAGGTGGTACCTGTGTACTCTACAGATCACATCTCTGGGTCTCTCATTGTCAGGTGGCTTAGGGGCCAGGGACCTATGTGCCCAGTCAAGTTCCAGCTTTGTGTCGGGGGGGACCCCCAGAATCTCATTAAACAATTGTCTGAGGGTAAGGTCTAGTTGTCGGGGTTCAACGGATTCAGGAAGCCCTCTTACTCTTATATTATTCCTCCTCCCCCGATTTTCGGTATCATCAATGGCATCAGTCAGGTGTTGAAGTTGCAAAGAATGAGTGGCCAGAAGCTCCTCATGGCGGTCAAGCCTGGAAGTAGCAATTGTGGCGGCTTGTTCTGTTGCGGATACCCGCTCCTCAATGACCTGAACGTCTGTACGCAATGTAGCTAATTCCGCTCTGTAAGCCGCTTCAAGCCTGTTCACGTAAGATTCCATATAGTCCCGAGTTGGGATAGCAACAATGGGGCAGATTTACTTACCCGGTCCATTCGTGTTCCAGCGGCGGCTTCTCCAACAAGTGTTCGGGTCTTCCGGCGATTCATGTAGGTCCTGCGCCCGATGTCCACCAAGTGTCACTGCTGCGGCGAAGTGCCGTCGTCTTCATCGTGGTGCATGTGAGTATGGCCCGTGCGACCAATTTTTTTTTTTTTTAAATACGGCGGTTTTTCCGAATCCGTCGGGTTTTCCGACGGCCACGCCTTCCGATTTCTGCCGCGTGCATGCCAGCGCCGATGCGTCACAAACCGATCGTGTGTGCCAAAATCCCGGGACAATTCAGTGGCGCAAATCGGAAATATTGGGGTAACACGTCAGGAAAACGCGAATCGGGCCCTTAGTAAATGACCCCCAATGTGTGTTCACAGATCACTGATGTCAGCCATGGCCTTTGTCATATAGATCGCTTCCCGTGAGTGATAGAACTCTCCAAATGAGGGTGGATAACATGTTGCGCTGGTCCCCGGAGAGTGGTCCCTGGAGGGGTGGAAGGCGTCCGGGGTAGAGGACCGAAGAGGTCTGGCAAAGGGGAACCAGGGGGAAGGTAGCCCAAGGGCGAACCGGGGACTGGACTTGCGCCCTGGGCTCCCCCCCCCCTGTGTCAATCCCTCCATCTGCGGCGGGTGGCGACAGTGGCCGCTTGGAGACCCTGGTGGCAGTGGCCGGGGGGCTGCAGACCCTACAGGGGTCGTTTCACAGCCTTCATAATCAAATTCAGGCCCTGGAGGAGGCTGGGAGTGTTCCATGTGTTGCCCATGTGGGCTACTCATGTTCCGTGCCCGGCTGTGATGGCTGCGGCCCAATGTCAGGAAGCTGGGGCCGCTCGACTGGTGAGGGAGTCGGATGCTGTCTAGCCCGGGAGTGGTTCCTGCCGCGATACGGGCGGGGATTCTCCGGGAGAAAGAATTTGCCGATCCCCGTGGTTGCGAGGACCGGCGTTTTGGGAGGGCAGTCCGTTCCCCTCTTTTTCTTTCGGACCCCCATCGTTCTGTGCCTTTCCGATGCCCGTGGAACACTGCTGTGGGTAAGTGGTAGGGTCTGGAGCGGGAGCACGAGGCAAGTGCGTCCTCACTCCTGCATAGCCAGGCCACGCCCCCCCCTTTTCCGAGACTTTAGATACACTTTACAAATAGTTGGTCATTAGCTTTCTGATAAGATATTATTAACTCTTGAATGTATGGAGGAAAAGAAAATCGTCAATTTTGGTTTTCTTTTATTTTGTATTTTTTGGGGGGCCATGCACTAAAATTGCTATATTATCTTTATTCTATAGGTCACTACGATTACAGTGATACCCCATTAATATAGTTTTTTATATATTCTTACAATT
The DNA here is from genome assembly GCF_040894005.1 of Engystomops pustulosus. Taxonomy (NCBI): domain Eukaryota; kingdom Metazoa; phylum Chordata; class Amphibia; order Anura; family Leptodactylidae; genus Engystomops; species Engystomops pustulosus. The sequence continues at coordinate 161,274,952 of NC_092411.1, read as the reverse complement.
TTACTGGAATAAAACTAATATAAAGAAAATATCATTTGTTTTCTGTGTTTTCGGGTTTTGTTTTTATGACGTTCACCAAGCGGGTCCAATACTGTTTCTACCAAATACCAATACCAACTATGTAGGGGTTGTTTTGGTGATTTTGTATTTTATTAGATGTGTACAGGGAATGTTTGTGTTTAGGGGACCTTTCCTTTTTTAATTCTTTTTATTACAAAAAACTTTATTAAGTGTTTTAAACTTTTTAATCTTTTTTTTTTTTGGCTTCAAAAAGCAATGCTTTAATTGATTGTTCAAGCTCTCATTCATATAACACAGTGGGGCAGATTTATCAAGATTTATCAAGTCAGAATATTTCTAGTTGCCCGTGACAACCAATCACAGCTCAGCTTTAATTTTTCAGTGCTCATGAATGAGCTGTGATTGGTTGCCATTTGCAACTAGAAATATTCTGACTTACAGACAGCTTGTTAAATCTGCTAGGAGGCACGACCCGACTCCTGGAAGAAGATCAGGCAGCCCTGGGGTCTGCCACCCCAGCAGCGGACCCCCCTTATAAGCATGACCGCGGGGTGTAACACCTGCAATTGGAGCAATCTCTGATCGCGGTTGTTATAGGCGGGTGTCGGCTACAATATTCAGCCAGCATCCGCAGACCCTGGTGCCGGCTCGGTTTAGGAGCTGGTGCCAGAAGCTTGAAGTACACTCACCGGCCACTTTATTAGGTACACCATGCTAGTAACGGGTTGGACCCCCTTTTGCCTTCAGAACTGCCTCAATTCTTCGTGGCATAGATTCAAAAAGGTGCTGGAAGCATTCCTCAGAGATTTTGGTCCATATTGACATGATGGCATCACACAGTTGCCGCAGATTTGTCAGCTGCACATCCATGATGCGAATCTCCCGTTCCACCACATCCCAAAGATGCTCTATTGGATTGAGATCTGGTGACTGTGGAGGCCATTTGAGTACAGTGAACTCATTGTCATGTTCAAGAAACCAGTCGGAGATGATTCCAGCTTTATGACATGGCGCATTATCCTGCTGAAAGTAGCCATCAGATGTTGTGTAGATTGTGGTCATAAAGGGATGGACATGGTCAGCAACAATACTCAGGTAGGCTGTGGCGTTGCAACAATGCTCAATTGGTACCAAGGGGACCAAAGAGTGCCAAGAAAATATTCCCCACACCATGACACCACCACCACCAGCCTGAACCGTTGATACAAGGCAGGATGGATCCATGCTTTCATGTTGTTGACGCCAAATTCTGACCCTACAATTTTCCAATCTTCTACTGTCCAATTTCGATGAGCTTGTGCAAATTGTAGCCTCAGTTTCCTGTTCTTAGCTGAAAGGAGTGGCACCCGGTGTGGTCTTCTGCTGCTTTATCCCATCTGCCTCAAAGTTCGACGTACTGTGCGTTCAGAGATGCTCTTCTGCCTACCTTGGTTGTAACAGGTGGCGATTTGAGTCACTGTTGCCTTTCTATCAGCTCGAAATAGTCCGCCCATTCTCCTCTGACCTCTGGCATCAACAAGGCATTTCCGCCCACAGAACTGCCGCTCACTGGATGTTTTTTCTTTTTCGGACCATTCTCTGTAAACCCTAGAGATGGTTGTGCGTGAAAATCCCAGTAGATCAGCAGTTTCTGAAATACTCAGACCAGCCCTTTTGGCAACAACAACCATGCCATGTTCAAAGGCACTCAAATCACCTTTCTTCCCCATACTGATGCTTGGTTTGAACTGCAGGAGATTGTCTTGACCATGTGTACATGCCTAAATGCACTGAGTTGCCACCATGTGATTGGCTGATTAGAAATTAAGTGTTAACGAGCAGTTGGACAGGTGTACCTAATAAAGTGGCCGGTGAGTGTAATAGTACTTCAAAATGCGGGAACTGCCATGCAGTACTATTACATAAAATTTTAGGAATGGGGTTAAAGTTGTAGCTATTGAACTTGGTTCACCCCTTGATGCAGGAGGGAATCAACAGCACTTACTGCTCCAAAAAAAGCCAATTGGATTTTGAGGATGAATGCACTTGGTCCTCTGGGTTTGAATGAAAGAATAGACATGCCTTTCTTTAACATTAGAGTTCTTTATGTTTTTACTATATCCTTCACTAAAAACGCAACACAAACTTAAATGTGAGGCAAACGCCACATTGGCGGAATCGCTCCGCAAACACCACGTAACCAGAAACCCAACGGCACGTAACAGGAAAAGCGGCATAAAAGCCACGTAAACAAAAACGCAATGCAAACAACCCGGAACCGTAAACGTGATGGAAATCGTCCATAAGCATAAACAGGAAACAAATGGCCCTTAAGCATAAACGTGAAAGAAACTCAGAGCAAGTGTAAACGTGACACAAATGCTGCAAAAGTGTAAACATGTCGCAAACGCCACGTAAGCGTAATGCAAATGCAGCACAAGTGTAAAAGTGTCACAAACACCACTTAAGCGTAACACAAATGTGGCGCAAGCGTAAACGTGATGTAAACGCTGCATAAATGTGAAGCAAACTCTGTGTAAGTGTAAAGGTACCGCAAACACTGGGTAAACCTGATGCAAACGCCATGTAAGTGTAACTCAAATGCCACATAAGCATAACGTTAACGGAACGCAAACGCTACGAAAGGTAATCGTGCCGTAAAACGCAAATTACGCGTAAACGTGCAGCAAACACCACGTAAACATGACGCAAATGTCACGCAAGCGTTAACGTGACTCAAATGCTGCAAATACGCAAACTCTGCGTAAGTGTTAAAGGAAACCTACCACTTGAAGTGGCAGGTTTCCGATGGCAATACCGGGCACCAGCTCAGGGTGAGCTGGTGCCGGAGCTTATTTTAGTTAGTGTTTTAAACCGCGGTATCGCGGTTTAAAACACTTTTTAAACTTTATAGCCGGCGCAGGCAGGTACGCGCTCGGCGCTTACCGTGCACACGGCTACATAGGAAGTGAATGAGAGCCGCGTGCACGGTAAGCGCCGAGCGCGTACCTGCCTGCGCCGGCTATAAAGTTTAAAAAGTGTTTTAAACCGCGATACCGCGGTTTAAAACACTAACTAAAATAAGCTCCGGCACCAGCTCACCCTGAGCTGGTGCTCGGTATTGCCATCGGAAACCTGCCACTTCAAGTGGTAGGTTTCCTTTAACGTGGTGCAAACACCACATAAGCTAAACCTGTTGCAAACGCCATGTAAGTGTAACGCAAATGCCACATAAGTGTAAACGTTAGCGTTACTCAAACGCTACGTAAACCATGCATAAGCGTAAACATGACACATAAACTGCAGCAAGCACAGTTTAAATGTGATGCAAACGCCATTCAAGTGTAAACGTGACTCACGCTGGGCAAGTGTAAATGTGACGCAAACGCTGCAAAAGTGTAAGTGTCACGTAAGCGCAAACGTGGCGCAAATGCTGTGTACGTGTAAACTTTGTGCAAACTAAGTGTAAACATGACGCAAACTGCGTGTACGCCATGTAAGGGTAAACTAAACTCAAATGCCACGGAAGCGTCAAACCAGGCATGCAATGACTTGTTTGGTGCTTACCAGTTGAGGCCAACCCTGGATAGCGTCAATCATGTTGACCGGCATTTAATTATGCCTCGTCTGGTCACATACGCCAAACAGTGCGTCTCCTCCATTCTCAGCGCACATAACTTGACCAAGTGGCTCTCCCAGTCATGGCTAAAGATGATGAAATGATCCAGCTGAGGCTTAACTCCTGTGCTGCTTTAAGACTATGCCCATTGGCAGTTGGAATGTTGCAGGGGCTGCATTAAGCCTGAATAGTAACACAATATAGTGAAAAAGACCCTCTGGGGTTATAAAGGCTGTCTTTTCTTTAGGGCCAACTGTCAGGAGTACTTTCCAATATCCCTTGGTTAGATCAAGTGTGGTGAAGTACCGAGCTTCTCCTAGTCTTTCAATAAGCTCGTCTACCCGTGGGATGAGATGGGCATAAAACGTAGACACCTCCTCTGAAATGGCTTGTCTACAAGCCTTAGGGACACGTTACGGCCATGATCTTACTTTTACCCCTGGCTCAGTGACAATAGTGACTCAGTGACAATATCATGATATGTCTGCTCGGGTTTTCTCCAGCCAGGCTGAGGTATCTTGTAGCTCAGCTCACCTATTTTCTCTAGAACCTCATATGGTCCTTGCCAGTGGGGACTAGCACAAGTAGCCGATCACCCGGATTAAAGGTCCTTACTTTTGCTGACCTGTTATAAACCCAGCTTTGAGTTCTTTGTGCCTGCTTGATATGCTCTTTGACTATGGGCATGACGGCCGCCATTCTGCCCTGCATATCTGCAATATGGTCTATTACGCCTTTGTGCGGGGTAGTCTCTTGTTCCCATGTCTCCTTGGATATGTCCAGAAGGCACCTGGGATGTCTGCAAAACACTAACTCGGATGGCTGAGCCCTCTTCAGACACATGGGGTGTTTTCTTCATAATGCAGCAAACACCCACATTCACTTTTGGCACCAGTAGAGGATGTTAACTCTTTACATGCTGCTGGCAAAGCTGCCGGTGGCATGTAACAGATGGTGGCGCGTGGGCACTGCCATCTTGGCTGTGATTGTCACTTCTCATGACGTCATCGGGGAACGATAATCAGTTGCCATGACAGCCTGGGGGTTTTCACAAGACCCCAGGACTTGTCATTTGTAAAGATCTGTACCAGTAGCACATTGCAACAAATCATGTGCAAAATCCCCATATACAACTGTACTGTGGCATAGCAGCATATGGTAGGATCCATTAATAAACCTAGGGTTAAAGTACCCTAGGGTTCCTAAAAATTAGTAAAACTTTTTCATATATTTTTTTTAACATTCTTTTAAAAAAAATAACTCCTAAATGTTGAAATCACTTCCCTTTCCCTAGAACTGATATAAAAAAAAAAAACAAATAATAAAATTATAAACATGTTGGGTATTGTTGTGTTCCAAAAGCCCGATCTATCCATATTTAAAAACTGTCATTCCTTGGTGAACCCCGTAGCGCCCAACTGTCTGAAATGCCACTTTTTTGCCATTTTGCAACACATTCAAATTTTAATAAAAAGTGATCAAAAAGTCATACAGTCCCGTATTGTTAGCAAAGAAAATTTCATCTCATCCTGCAAAAAATTACACCTTGCACAGCTCTGTACACCAAAGTATAAAAAAGTTATTGGTCTCAGAATATGGCAAAATTAGGTTTTGTTTTGTACAAAAGATTAAGATTTTTTAAATCTACCAAAACATAATATAACCTATATAAATCAGGTATCTCCATAATTGTACCGAACCTAATAATTAAGGGGAGGTCATTTTGGAGCTCACATTGAAAGCTGTAAAAACAGGGCCTAAAAGAAAATGGTGCAAATATTTGTCAATTTTACCGCATTTGGAATGTTTTCCCAGCTTCTCAATACACAGTATGGAATATTAAATACTAGGAAGTACAATTTGTTATGCAGAAAACCGCTTTGTACAGCTCTGTATGAAGAAAAAGAAAAAAGTTATGGAATATTGAAAGCGGCGAGTGAAAAATGGAAACGCAAAAACAAAAAAGGGCTGTGTCCTTAAGGGGTTAATGGACAGAAAAATATAGAATTAGTCTTACCGGTAATTCGATTTCCACTAAGTGACCATGACGGCCCCCACCTGGAGGTTGCTCCTTATATCCTGTAGGGACAGGAAGTTACAAGAGGTTAAAAGGCTCCTCCATAGCACCCAACACCAGTGTTTAACAAAGTACCACCTGGAAGGATGCAAGTGTATAGAATTTTTTGGACCCATTACCAGGAAGGAAGGGAGGGAAATAATGGAAAGCCGTCATGGCCACTTCGTGGAAACCAAATTACCGGTAAGACTAATTCTATATTTTCCACCACATTCCCATGATGGACCCCACCTGGAGAATTTTTCTGCCAAACGCCAGATCACCGTGGGAGGCAATGTCCAAGCGGTAGTGTTTTGCGAATGTTAAGGAACTTGACCACGTTGCAGCACGGCAGATCTTTTCTAGAGATGCATCTCTATTTTCTGCCCATGAGGCTGCCAAAACCCAAGAAGTATGGGCTTTAATGTTTTCCGGAAGCGGAGTATTTGTGGACTTATAGCAGAGAATGATAGTAGACTTAATCCATCAAGCTAAAGTTGCTTTGGAGGCTTTGCCCCCTTTATTTTTCCCTGCAAAATTTGTCAAAAAATCTGGGTCTTTCCTCCAACCTTGTGTAGCTTCTAGATAAAGAAGTACACATCTCCTAACACCTGAAGTTTGCCATTTTTTCTCCGAATCTGTTTTAGGGTTTGTACAAAAGGAGGGAAGGACAATTTCCTGCGTGTTGTGGAAATCTGAAACTACTTTTGGAAGAAAGAGGGGGTCTAGTTTAAAGACTATAAATACCAAGAAAAGATAACCCAATACCTAATTTCCAACTCCTACTACTAATCAAACACATAGAATACCAATGGAAGTAAATAGGATGCCCAAATGAATATATAAATTTGCAATAAAGTTAAATACTCAGTTTACAATAAACAATATATGTCTTTATTTAATCGGTCACCACAAAAACACTGTTAAAAACTTTACATAAAAACCACAAAGGTGTGGCGGTGGTCTGAAATAACACAATACATAGTAAGTACGCTCAAAGTATCCAACCAACATCAATAAATACAATTAGGCTGTAACCAGTTCCATTACCCACCAGGGTGTAGTATGTAGCCAAAACAGATTGTATGAGATAGTGACTCTGACCACCGCCACAGCACCCCGACGCGCGTTTCGCCGTCGCTTCCTCTAGGGGGTGTCATAGTTTAAAGACTATTCTGTCATCTAGTATTCTTAAGAAAGGGTCTTTACAGGAGAGGGCCTGAATCTCACCTAATCTTCGGCTGTAGTAATGGCCATTCAAAAAAGCAGTTTTAAGATTAAGATTTTTTATTTTATCTGAATCTGGAGGTTCAAAGGGAGGCCCCGTGAGGTGATTTAAAACTAAGGAAAGATCCCAAGAGGGCACCTGTTGTTTTTATGTATGGTCTGATACTAGGACAATCTCTAATGAACATCTTCACCCACTGATGGTCTGCTAGGGGAAAGTTGAAAAAACGTTTAGAGCAGAGATTTGGACTTTTAGCGTACTAGGCCTGAGTCCTAATTACTTCATTAGAGAGGCCACTGGCTGTTAGGAATGTCCTCTCAGGATCTAGGCTGTGAGTTTTAACTGATGTATGTTCTTGTGATATAATGGACCCTGTGTAAGAAGATCCTGACGCTAGTGGAGAAGAAAGGGGCTGTCTATAGACAGTTCCTGAACTACCGGAAACAAGCTTCTTTTCGGCCATTATGGGGCAATAAGGATCAGTAAAGCCTGTTCGGTCCTTAATATCTGTAATACCCTGGGAATCAAAGATATAGGGGGAAAAGCGTAGACTAGGTCTATTTCCCATGATTGGCTAAAGGCGTCTAGCCCTGCTGGAAGGTCCCTGGGATTTAGAGAAAAGAATTTGGATGTCTTTTTGTTTTGGTGAGTTGCAAAGAGATCCAGTACAGGAGTCCCCCAAAGAGAACTTTGAAGGCTTCCGAGTTTAGGGACCATTCGTTTGGATCTAGTATGAATCTGCTCAGAAAATCTGCTTCCACATTTTCTGTACCTTTGAGGTGAACTGCCGAGAGGGAAAGGAGGTGGGATTCTGCCCACTTGAAGATCTGACGGGATAAGTCTGTCAGGATTTTTGATTTCATACCTCCCTGTCTGCGCAGGTATGCAACAGTTGTTGTATTGTCGGAAATATCTTGATATGTTGCCCTTTTATTGGACTTGGGGACTGTTTTGAGAGTCTCTTGGATTGCTTTTAGTTCCCTATAATTTGAGGACATGGAGCGAGTAAAATCGTCCCACTGCCCCTGAAGATGCAGACCTGGAAGTACTGCTCCCCAACCCTTCAGACTTGCGTCGGTACGTATTGTGAGAGCTGGAGTAGGGTTCCACCAAACCCCTTTCCTTAAGTTTTGGGAGTTCTTCCACCAGGTATGGGAATGTTTGACTAGATAAGGGATTTTTACCCTGAAATCTAGATGTAGTGGGTTCTTGTCCCAAATCTGGATTGTCCAAGCTTCCATAATGCTTGTATGGTTCTGAGCCCATGCTACGCACTGGATGCAAGATTTCAGGAATCCCAGAAAGCTTAGGGCTTCCCAAATCCTCATTAGCAAATTTGGTCATGGTGGGAGATGCAGTACATTTACACGGAAGAGCACCCTTTCATGTCCAGTATTGCAGGTACATCGATGATCTCCTTATTTGGAAGGGCGATGTATCTGCCATACCCTAATTCATAACATACATTAACCAAAATGACTATAATCTCCATTTCACACGTTTCACACATCACCTTCACTACATATAGGAAACCCACAGCTGGGAACACAATCTTACATTTCAATAGCCAGCATCTGAAACACACTGTCAAGTCAAACCCTTTGGGAGAAATGACTCGCAGCAGAAAAAACTGCAGTTCAGATTTGGATTTCCAAAGGAGGCCAGTGACATTTTTCACAGATTGTCACAAAGAGGCTATCCAAAATGGACACTGGATAGGGCTCTAATCATAACCAGTAAAAAGGAACACAGTTCATTACTGTGTAAAAAACCTCAGTCCAATCACAATGTGGCAGATAACTCCACTCCAGTACTCTCCCTGCAGTATAGCTCCCAATTCCATAAGATCAAACAAATTATTGTAAAATACCTTTCCTTACTATTCAAAGATGACAAACTCAAACATATTCTTGATGATGGCTGTAGGGTGGTGACTTGGTAAAATCCTGTCTCCTTCTCTTGTAAAAAATTACACACCACACTGGGGATGGCTACACAATTGTGGCTTTTTCAGGTGTGGGTCAAGACAATGTCGTACTTGTAACTATATTGTACCTTTCAAATCCTTTTGTAACACTGCAGGTGAAAAAACATTTAAAATTTAACAACACCTTACGTGTAACAGCTATCATGTCGTATATGTAATCAAGTGTACCTCATGCAACATCATGTACGTGGGATGTACAACACGCACATTTAAAACGAGGATACTTTAGCACATAAATGACATCACTGGTAATGAATGTAGGAATATTAGTGGAGCGTCTGCCCATTTTCGCAACCACCATAACAAATTGACCAACAGCTTCACAGCTTTTATCATTGAAAAAATTCAAACAACCAGAAGGAGTGACGACATTAAAAGACTCCTTTTAGATAGGGAAGCTTACTGGATCATGCGGTTAGAAACCATGGCTCCTAGAGGTATGAATATCAGAAATGAGTTAATACGAACGTGACAGGTTCGTAACAATTTAACATTGATTACTTACGGCAAGTTATTTCTCACATCGCGCTGTCACTTCCGTGTGTGATCATGTGACCGGGTCACCTTGGTTACAACACAACTATGCCGGTGTTGGATCATGTGACCATTATGCCGGGCGTAACACTGTATCTGGCTAACTAATTACGATACACGCCCCTTGAAGGCGTGGTTTAGCCCTCACCTGAGTCCCGCTCTTGTTATAAATTGTTTGATTTTATCACACTATGTTATCCATGATTAAGGGCGCGATTGGCGCCTGAAACGCATTGGATTTGTACAATGTCATGTCCAAAAACTTTTATATGATTCCAATAAAGAAAGTTTTCATCTGATACAACGCCTGACTTCGGTGGATTGGAGCTGGAGAAACGGGATTAATGTTGATTAAACTCAAGTGGAGTGAGGTTCCGTACTCTCCACCCAATTGGCGGATCATACACGTGGTAGGAGCTGATACCAAGTTTTTCTCTCTTCCCGAATACTGCAAATATTCTTTTTCTGGAAAATACTTAAAGCCTGTTTAAATTTTACTTTTCTCTTGCGGTAAAAAGGAACTGTGTAGTTGAGTCTAACCTTACCCCTAGAAATATTTTCGTCTTCTGTGGAGTTAGGTCGGATTTTTCTCAATTTACTATCGTGAAGAAACTGCAGGGAGATCTGTAGATGAACTCTTAATTCGGCCTCTGTTCTTGCACCAACCCCCCCCCCCCCCATTGTTTTAGCCTCAAAGACCTACGGACTTAATTTGTAAGGGCTGTTGCCTTCACTGAGAATCTTAAGGCCTCGGCAGAAGCATCGGCTAAAAACGCAGTGGCAGATTTAAGAAGGGGCATGGAATCGATAATGGAGTCCCAGGGGGTTTTGTTTATCAGATGGGACTCTAATTCGGAAAGCCAAAAGAAAAGGGTCCTGGCTACCGATGTGGAAGCTATATTTGTTTTCATATTTAATGATGACCTTTCCCATGCTCTTTTTAAAAGAGCATCGGATTTACGATCTAAAGGGTCATGCAAAATACCACCATGTAGTATAAAATGCATACAGAATACCACCATGTAGTATAAAATGCATCCAGCGTGCCACCAAGTAGTATAAAATGCATCCAGCGTGCCGCCATGTAGTATAAAATGCATACAGAGTAAAGCAATGCAAAATGCATACAGTGTGCCAATAAAATGCATCCGGTGTGCCGTCATGTAGTATAAAATCCATACAGCGTATCACCATGTAATATAAAATGCATACAGCATACCACCATGTAGTATAAAATGCATCCAGCATTCCACCAAGTAGTATAAAATAGATACAGCGTACCACCAAGTAGTATAAAATGCTTACAGAATACGGCCATGTAGTATACATACAGCATATATACACATAAACAAACAGTAGATACAGCATATACACACACACACATATATACACATATACAAACACATACATATATACACACACATATATATACATATATATATACACATATATATACATATATATATATACAGGCAGTCCCCGGGTTACATACAAGATAGGGTCCGGAGGTTTGTTCTTAAGTTGAATTTGTATGTAAGTCGAAACTGTATATTTTACAATTGCAGATCCAGACAAAAAAAAAATTGGCCCCAGTGACAATTGGAGTTTAAACATTTTTTGCTGTAATGGGACCAAAGATTATCCATTAAAAACTTCATTACAGACACCTTACAGCTGATCATTGCAGTCTGGGACTATAGTAAAGCATTCAGAAAGCTTTACCAGAGGTCACAGGGGTCTGTCTGTAACTATGGGTTGTCTGTAAGTCGGGTGTCCTTAAGTAGGGGACCGCCTGTATATATATATATATATATATATATATATATATATATATATATATATATATATATATATATATATATATATATATATATATATATATATATATATACACACACACACACATGTACATATATATATGCAAAGATAAAGTAACCTTACCTCTCTGTTGTGTTCTTGGAAAGTTTGGTGCCACGGTCAGCGCAACCGCGGCATTTAAAGAGGACCTGTCACCCCATTTATCGGCACTAGGAGCTGCTTACTAAAGTAAGCAGCTCCTAATGCTTGAACAAATGCCGCAGTGTTAGAGTGATAGCGTTACCGGAAACCTCCGGTAACGCTATCTAACACTGCGGCAGGGTATAGTGTAAATGTCGGACAGCTCGCAAAGCTGTCCGATGTATTCATGAGGGTGCGGGGTTGGGGCGTGACTAGGGGCGGTGATGAAAACATTGCAAGCTGTCCAATGATTACACTATACCCCGCCGCAGTGTTTGATAGCATTAACACTGCGGCGTTTGATCAAGCACTAGGAGCTGCTTACTCTAGTAAGCAGCTCCTAGTGCCGATAAATGGGGTGACAGGTCCTCTTTAACCTGCCTTCCGAGGGTCTTTCCCCACATGTGCATAGGCTGACAATGCTAATACCCTGCAATACATCAGTGACCAGTGACACTGGAAAATGCATCTCATCCCTCAAAAAAAATGCTATCACATGGCCCCAATAACGAAAAAACTAACATTTTATAGCCTGCAAAAGGGACCAATGAGGAAACTAAAATCCTGGCAGCTGTATATTCCCCTGCAAGTGTTCCCCTGTTTTTTCTGTTCCAGATTTTAAGGGGGAATACAATATGATAATTGGAGATAAATACTCTTATCCCAATGTTCATATTGTATCTCTTTAAACTGTGTATCACAATACATTCATCAAAAAAGAAAATAAAGCTAATATTAACCCCTTAACGACCATGTAACCCCTTAACGATATGTTTTTATATTTCCATTTTTTACTAACCACCTTTTCCATGTAAAGCACTGTGTGAAGGCTTGTTTTATGGGTAACAAATTGCTCTTCAAACTTATTTAACCCCTTAAGGACGCAGCCTGTTTGCAGGTTAAGGCTCGCAACTTTTTTTGGAAATTTGACCAGTGTCTCTTCCTGTGGTAATAACTTTTCAACGCTTTAAGATATCTCTGTGATTTTGAGATTGTTTTCTCGTGAGACATTGTAGTTTATGTTAGTAGTGTCATTTCGGTGATCCGTTCCTTTTTTGGGGGGTAAAAATTCAAAAATTTAGGAAAAATTTGAAAAAAATGACTATTTTCAAAGTTTCAAATGTTATACTTTTTAGACAAAAAGTGATACCACAAATTTTTTTTGATAGAAACCTTTTGCCATTGGTCTTCTTTTTATATCCATTATTTGTTTTAAGTTTCCATTTTTTTTATGGATGTGAGAAGGTTTGAAGTTTTAGTAGCAACTTCTCAGATTTTCTTGAAATTTGAAAAATGCGAACTTTTTGGTGATCAATTCAGTTTGGAAGTGCCCTATAAAGGCTTCTGTACTATATACCCCCACAAGTAACACCATTTTATGAACCTAACATCTCAACCTATTCAAATCAGCATTTAAGAAGTCTGTTAACCCTTTAATTATTTTTCCGGAAGCATATGAAAATGGAGTGGAAATTTTGAAATTTCAATTTTGGATTCCAATTTAGCCCTAAAATGGATACATTCAGAAGGAATTTGAGGTAAATATATATTCCTAATTTCTTGCCCTGCTTCTTCCGAGTATGGCAATACCAGACATGTGGATGTCAGCTGCTGTTTCCCCGCACAGCGATGTCCAGAACAGAGTTAGCGATACTGGGAATTTGGAAGGCCAATTTGGCTGCAAATATTTTGTGGTGCCACAGTGTAATTGAAGAGCCCCTGAAGTAAAATTACAATAGAAAACCCCCCAAAATGTCACCATTTCGGAAACTAGACCCCTCAAAGAATTTATCGGTGGTTGTGGTGAGCATTTTAACCCCCGACACGCTGGTCAAAATTGAATGCAAAGTAAATGGTGCAGAGTAAAAATTGAGTTTTTATCTCAAAAATGTCATTTTAGTGCCTCATATACTGTGCCCAACCCATGCCACTTCAGACAAACACCCCAAAAATCATTCTGCGGGTTGTCCCGAGTACGGCAATACCACACATGTGCCAATAATTTACAGACTGGGCACACAGAAGGGATGAGAATGGAAGGAGTGAAATTTTGATTTTCCAGCTCCGTTTTCACACGTTTGGATTTGGAGTGCCATGTCATGTTGGCAGGGCCCGTGAGGTGCCAGTGCAATAGAAACCCCCAATAAATGATACCATTACGGAAACTAGACCCCTCAAAGAATTTATCGGTGGTTGTGGTGAGCATTTTAACCCCCGACACGCTGGTCAAAATTGAATGCAAAGTAAATGGTGCAGAGTGAAAATTGCGTTTTTATCTCAAAAATGTCATTTTAGTGCCTCATATACTGTGCCCAACCCATGCCACTTCAGACAAACACCCCAAAAATCATTCTGCGGGTTGTCCCGAGTACGGCAATACCACACATGTGCCAATAATTTACAGGCTGGGCACACAGAAGGGATGAGAATAGAAGGAGTGAAATTTTGATTTTCCAGCTCCGTTTTCACACGTTTGGATTTGGAGTGCCATGTCATGTTGGCAGGGCCCGTGAGGTGCCAGTGCAATAGAAACCCCCAATAAATGATACCATTTCGGAAACTAGACCCCTCAAAGAATTTATCGGTGGTTGTGGTGAGCATTTTAACCCCCGACACGCTGGTCAAAATTGAATGCAAAGTAAATGGTGCAGAGTAAAAATTGCGTTTTTATCTCAAAAATGTCATTTTAGTGCCTCATATACTGTGCCCAACCCATGCCACTTCAGACAAACACCCCAAAAATCATTCTGCGGGTTGTCCCGAGTACGGCAATACCACACATGTGCCAATAATTTACAGGCTGGGCACACAGAAGGGATGAGAATGGAAGGAGTGAAATTTTGATTTTCCAGCTCCGTTTTCACACGTTTGGATTTGGAGTGCCATGTCATGTTGGCAGGGCCCGTGAGGTGCCAGTGCAATAGAAACCCCCAATAAATGATACCATTACGGAAACTAGACCCCTCAAAGAATTTATCGGTGGTTGTGGTGAGCATTTTAACCCCCGACACGCTGGTCAAAATTGAATGCAAAGTAAATGGTGCAGAGTAAAAATTGCGTTTTTATCTCAAAAATGTCATTTTAGTGCCTCATATACTTTGCCCAACCCATGCCACTTCAGACAAACACCCCAAAAATCATTCTGCGGGTTGTCCCGAGTACGGCAATACCACACATGTGCCAATAATTTACAGGCTGGGCACACGGCAGGGGTCAGGAAGAAAGAAGCACAATTTAGGTTTTCAAGCTTCGTTTTCACTAGATTGGTAATGGGGGGTACCCCCGAGGTACCAGTACAATAGAAACTCCCAAGTAGTGAACCCATTTTGGAAAGGGCACCCCTCAAAGAATGTATGTAGGCTTGTATGATCATTTTAACCCCCAACACGCTGGTCAAAATTGAATGCAAAGTAAATGGTGCAGAGTAAAAATTGTGTTTTTATCTCAAAAAAGTCATTTTTGTGCCTCATATACTGTGCCCAACCCATGCCACTTTAGACAAACACCCCAAAAATCATTCTGGGGGTTGTCCTGAGTACGGCAATACCACACATGTGCCAATAATTTACAGGCTGGGCACACGGCAGGGGTCAGGAAGAAAGAAGCACAATTTAGGTTTTCAAGCTTCGTTTTCACTAGATTGGTAATGGGGGTACCCCCGAGGTACCAGTACAATAGAAACTCCCAAGTAGTGAACCCATTTTGGAAAGGGCACCCCTCAAAGAATGTATGTAGGCTTGTATGATCATTTTAACCCCCGACACGCTGGTCAAAATTGAATGCAAAGTAAATGGTGCAGAGTAAAAATTGCGTTTTTATCTCAAAAATGTCATTTTAGTGCCTCATATACTTTGCCCAACCCATGCCACTTCAGACAAACACCCCAAAAATCATTCTGCGGGTTGTCCCGAGTACGGCAATACCACACATGTGCCAATAATTTACAGGCTGGGCACACGGCAGGGGTCAGGAAGAAAGAAGCACAATTTAGGTTTTCAAGCTTCGTTTTCACTAGATTGGTAATGGGGGGTACCCCCGAGGTACCAGTACAATAGAAACTCCCAAGTAGTGAACCCATTTTGGAAAGGGCACCCCTCAAAGAATGTATGTAGGCTTGTATGATCATTTTAACCCCCAACACGCTGGTCAAAATTGAATGCAAAGTAAATGGTGCAGAGTAAAAATTGTGTTTTTATCTCAAAAAAGTCATTTTTGTGCCTCATATACTGTGCCCAACCCATGCCACTTTAGACAAACACCCCAAAAATCATTCTGGGGGTTGTCCTGAGTACGGCAATACCACACATGTGCCAATAATTTACAGGCTGGGCACACGGCAGGGGTCAGGAAGAAAGAAGCACAATTTAGGTTTTCAAGCTTCGTTTTCACTAGATTGGTAATGGGGGTACCCCCGAGGTACCAGTACAATAGAAACTCCCAAGTAGTGAACCCATTTTGGAAAGGGCACCCCTCAAAGAATGTATGTAGGCTTGTATGATCATTTTAACCCCCAACACGCTGGTCAAAATTGAATGCAAAGTAAATGGTGCAGAGTAAAAATTGTGTTTTTATCTCAAAAAAGTCATTTTTGTGCCTCATATACTGTGCCCAACCCATGCCACTTTAGACAAACACCCCAAAAATCATTCTGGGGGTCGTCCTGAGTACGGCAATACCACACATGTGCCAATAATTTACAGGCTGGGCACACGGCAGGGGTCAGGAAGAAAGAAGCACAATTTAGGTTTTCAAGCTTCGTTTTCACTAGATTGGTAATGGGGGGTACCCCCGAGGTACCAGTACAATAGAAAGCCCAAGTAGTGAACCCATTTTGGAAAGGGCACCCCTCAAAGAATGTATGTAGGCTTGTATGAGTATTTTAACCCCTTAGGTGCTGGCTCAAATGTAATACAAAGTGAGTAGTGCAGAGAAACAGTTGTATTGCAATTTATCAAATATGCCATTGAAGTGACAAAAGTATTTTGCCCAACTCATGCCACTGGGGAAAAACACATCAAAAATCATTCTGCGGGTTACCCCGGTTAGGGCAATACCCCATAGGAGGCAATAATCTGTAGGATGGTGACACGGCAGGGCTCAAAAGGGAATAACTTGTTGGAGCACAGACATTGTACTTTTTTTTTTCTTTTTGGCATCATGAAAGATTTGTAGATGCCAATAGGGGCCAGTACAGTAGAAACCCCTAAGAACTGACCCTATTTTGGAAACTACACCCCTCCATGAATTAATCTAGGGGTATAGTTAGCATTTTAACCCCACAGGTGGACCCCTGAAAAAGTGCAAAATGGATAGTGCATAGTAAAAAATATCTATTATGTCATTTTGTGCCCAGCTGCTGCCATGGGAGACAAACACCCTAAAAATCATGATGCATGTTTTCCCGGGTAAAGCATACGGGACAGTAATCTACAGGCTGGGCACATGGCAGGGCTTAGAAGGGAAGGTGCGGCATGCGGCATGATGTATAAGCTGTGCGTCAGGGTAACAACAGGGTACACTAAAAATCCAGGGATGTATGATAAATTCGGAAGCAATCTTTCATACATAACCCTGGTTTTTCTGGGCATGTCTCACAGTGATGAATGGTGTCCTTCCGAATGCCATTTTTGGAGCACACCCTGCACCTCTTTTGTGACCTTCCCTTGCTGGCTGTTTGGGGAACTACTCCTGGAAAGTGCTGCCCTGGTACAATACGTGATGTGGCCTCACTTCCAGATGTGCTAGCACTCCCCCCTTCCTGGTCTCCAAAAAGAAAGTACTTTATTACCATCTCTTGAAATTCCAGGAAAGTTCCCCTCTGGCCGGCATATCGATGCAGCACATAAGCATTATACAATGCCATCTGCATCATGTGCACGGCCAGCTTCTTGTACCACACCCTTGACTTCCGCATGGCATTGTACGGCTGAAGCACCTGGTCAGACAAGTCCACCCCTCCCATGTATTTGTTATAATCTAAAATACAGTCTGGCTTGGGGGTTTCTGTACTGGGACAGGGGTGGTGGTGTGCTCATGTATTGTGGTTAATACAAGGACCTCTCTCTTGTCCTTGTACTTAACACACAATACAGAGTCGCTGCATAGTGCCCTGCTTTCGTGCCTTTTAAGTTTTTGCCCAAGCAGCGACTTAGGGAGACCTCTCTGATTTCTGCGTACAGTGCCGCATGCCGCAGTATTTCTGGAAGTGAGGCACTTGAACAGGGTGGTGCTGGTGTAGAAATTGTCCAGGTAGAGGTGGTAGCCCTGGTCCAGCAGTGGGTGCACTAAATCCCACACTATCTTCCCTGTAACACCCAGGAAGGGGGGGCACTATAGTGGAGTCCTTCCCTTCATATATCCTGAACTTGTATGTGTACCCTGATGAACTTTCGCACAGCTTATACATTTTCACACCATATCTTGCCCTCTTATTGGGCAGGTACTGGCGGAATTGAAGTCTCCCTTTGAATTGTACCAGGGACTCGTCTATGCTCACATGTTTGGCGGGAGTATATGCCTGGGCAAACTTGGCACTAAAATGATCTAATATGGGCCTGACCTTAAATAACCGATCATAACTGGGGTCACCTCTGGGTGGGCACTGTGTGTTGTCAGTGTAGTGCAAAAACTTATGGATGGCTTCAAAGCGCATCCTGCTCATTGCCATGCGGAACATGGGGGTGTGGTACAGTATATCTGTGCTCCAGTAGTCCCTGATTGAAGGCTTCTTTACTATCCCCATAAGGAGTATTATGCCCCAATACTTGTACATCTCTGCTGCAGTGACAGGGGTCCACCTGTAGGGTTGTGCATAAAAGGACGTGGGGTTTTGGGCAATATGTTGTGCAGCGTAGAGATTTGTCTGAAATATAATAATATTTAGCAGCTCCTCATCAAAAAAAAAACTTAAAAAAGTCTACAGCTCTGAGCCCTGTCGTGTCAAAGTTAATGCCAGGATGGCCCAAAAAGTCAGGGACCTGAGGGGTATAATTATCTGGGGCTACCCATGTGGGGTCAGTGGAAGCCCCAGACGCTTCTCCTGCAGAAGTCCCAGAAACTTCTCCTGCAGAAGTCCCAGGCACTTCTCCTGCAGAAGTCCCAGGCACTTCTCCTGCAGAAGTCCCAGGCACTTCTCCTGCAGAAGTCCCAGGCACTTCTCCTGCAGAAGTCCCAGGCACTTCTCCTGCAGAAGTCCCAGGCACTTCAATTGCAGAAGTCCCTGGAACCCTACGGCGCCTTCTTGGGGGTCCTTCCAGGTCACTGGAAGATGAGCAGGAGGATGATGATAGGTAAAAGGGACCATCATCCCCACTAGCTGACTCGGTGTCAGAGGCAAGCATGTTATATGCCTCCAACACGGTGTACGTCTTCTGAGACATTGCACACAAAAAAAAATAGAGAACAAGAAAAATTAGATAATGTGCACCAAACTACACGGATAAACCGTCTAGCAGGCACACAAAAAAAAAATATAATGCACACCAAACTACACGGACAAGCCGCACAGATGGCACACACAAAAAATAATGTGCACTAAACTACACGGACAAGCCGCACAGATAGCACACAAAAAAAAAAAAAAGATAATGCGCACCAAACTACACGGACAAGCCGCACAGATGGCACACACAAAAAATAATGTGCACTAAACTACACGGACAAGCCGCACAGATAGCACACAAAAAAAAAAGATAATGCGCACCAAACTACACGGACCAGCCGCACAGATGGCACACACAAAAAATAATGTGCACTAAACTACACGGACAAGCCGCACAGATAGCACACAAAAAAAAAAAAGGTAATGCGCACCAAACTACACGGACAAGCCGCACAGATGGCACACACAAAAAATAATGTGCACTAAACTACACGGACAAGCCGCACAGATAGCACACAAAAAAAAAAGATAATGCGCACCAAACTACACGGACAAGCCGCACAGATGGCACACACAAAAAATAATGTGCACTAAACTACACGGACAAGCCGCACAGATAGCACACAAAAAAAAAAAAGATAATGCGCACCAAACTACACGGACAAGCCGCACAGATGGCACACACAAAAAATAATGTGCACTAAATTACACGGACAAGCCGCACAGATAGCACACAAAAAAAAAAGATAATGCACACCAAACTACACGGACAAGCTGCACAGATAGCACACAAAAAAAAAAGATAATGCACACCAAACTACACGGACAAGCCGCACAGATGGCACACAAAAAAAAAAGATAATGCACACCAAGCCACACGGACCAGCCGCACAGATGGCACACAAAAAATAATGCGCACTAAACTACACGGACAAGCCGCACAGATGGCACACACAAAAAATAATGCGCACTAAACTACACGGACAAGCCGCACAGATAGCACACAAAAAAAATAATGCGCACTAAACTACACGGACAAGCCGCACAGATAGCACACAAAAAAAAAAGATAATGCACACCAAACTACACGGACAAGCTGCACAGATAGCACACAAAAAAAAAAGATAATGCACACCAAACTACACGGACAAGCCGCACAGATAGCACACAAAAAAAAAAGATAATGCACACCAAGCCACACGGACCAGCCGCACAGATGGCACACAAAAAATAATGCGCACTAAACTACACGGACAAGCCGCACAGATGGCACACACAAAAAATAATGCGCACTAAACTACACGGACAAGCCGCACAGATAGCACACAAAAAAAATAATGCGCACTAAACTACACGGACAAGCCGCACAGATAGCACACAAAAAAAATAATGCGCACTAAACTACACGGACAAGCCGCACAGATAGCACACAAAAAAAAAAGATAATGCACACCAAGCCACACGGACCAGCCGCACAGATGGCACACACAAAAAGTAGCTATGTACGGGTACACCTACGGCGTTCTGGAAAAAAATATTACCAGGCACCGAAAAAAAACCTATGTGCACTGCGCAAAAAGGCGCTACAAATGCACCTGGCTTGCCCTAAGACAAACTAACTACCGCTAAGATTGCTAAAGATTCTGTGCAGTGCTATTCACACGGCGCACTGAAAAGTGCGTCCAGTGCAGAACAACGCTAACACAGCGCACTGAAAAGTGCGTTTGGGTTCAGAAGGGACAGACAGGGAAAAACGGAAGACACGTGGGATCACACAAGGCGATCACACAGGGAACACACAGGACACAGGAAAAAACAGATAGGGATGGGAATTTGTAGGGAACAATAGGGATCAGATAAGGATCAGAACACTATTTATAGTGTAAAAGTGTATTTTGGTGCACACAGTAACGCTCTTTCCTCTCTCCAGCGATACCAAACCAAAATGGTGCCGCTGGAGGAAGAGGAAAGTGCTAAAAGCACGTTTTTTAGCCTAAAATCGCTGTAATTGGCCAGTCAGGTTTGACTGGCCAATCACGGCGATCGGCGGGCGGGACCGATTTGATTGGTCGGGTGACGGAGACAGGAACTCCTCCTGCCTCTGTCACCCAAATTTCAGCCCGATGTCACCACGTCTCGCGACGTGGTGACAATTCTAAAATAGTATGCGCTCGCGCAGTAGCTGTACTGCGCTGAGCGCCAATAGTGCGAAGCTGCGCAGTACAGCTACGGCGCGGAGCGCTAAGGGGTTAATATTGCATGGCATGTACTGGGAAGCAGTAAAATTGGAGGAAAAACGCATTTGCATCATTTTCTTGTGGGCTTGATTTTTAGAGCTTTCACTGTGCGCCCTAAATTACGCTTCTTTATTCTTTGGGTCGGTATGATCACTGGGTAAATCAATATAAAATCTATGTAGGTTTTATTGTGTTTATTTAGAACAATTAAAACATTGTGTACAAAAAAAAAGTGAAAAATCTCGTGCCCCTGATGTCCCTAGGTCAGCAGGACCTTCGTTCCGCTGCCCGGGCATTCTCCCCTCTGTCATCACAATCCATGTCCTCAGGACACAGATCATGATGAGAACATATGCACTCATTGCTTTCCCTAGTAGGAGCTGCAGCTTCAGGGAGAAAAATGCTGGTAGAAAAAATGTTACTGTTATTTAGGCCTCTCAAAGTCACTTAAAGATGAGCAGGTGCCCCTATGTAAGGGCTTTGGCGATTTTCAAAAAATGAGATGAAATTGCACCCAAAATTCTGAACTCCTAACAACCTACAAAAGAGTGAGGATGCATAAAAAGCAATGCCAATATAACACAGACATTTGGGAAATGTTTGTTATGAAGTTCATTGGGTGCTAGATCTGGTGCTAGATAAAAAAAAAAATGCTAGAACTTTGAAAATGAATCAATTCTAGAATTTCTTGCCAAATTTTAATTTTTTTTAAATATCTGAGATTGTTTTCTTGTGACAAATCTAAATTCTCTACATTTGATGCATATAGTCATAGCACCCAAATAAATTCATAAAAATTCATTTCCCAAATGTCTGCTTTATGTTGGCATGGTTTTTTAAGATTCCACATATTTTACTAGAATGTTATAAGGCTCAGAATTTAGGTATCATTTTTCAAATTTTTTGTAAAATCACCAAAACCTGTTTTTAGATGAACCTGCTCAAATTCTAATTGACATTGAGAGGCCTAAATAATAGCTAGACTCATAAATTACCGCATTATGGAAACTACACCCCTCAATGTATGAAAAACCACTTTTAAGAAGTTTGTTAACCCTCTAGGTGTTTTATAGGGGTTAAAACAAAATGCAGTCTGCAAATTGTAATATTTTTTCACAAAAAACAGCCGGCTCCGATCGCGGGTGTTAGCACAGGCTGTCAGCTGTGATAGACAGCTGACAGCCGCTGCTTCTGGTGCCGGCTCCGTTCGTGAGCCAGTGCCAGAAGCAGGACGTTATAGAACGTCTAGCCCTGGGGACGTACTATGACGTCCTGGTGCGCCTAGGGGTTAATTTTAAGTACAATGTGTGATGAAAAAACACTCTCAAAATCCCCTGGATATGTTAAAGCGTTACAAATGTATAATCTCCTATAATGACACAGAGCAAATTTTAAAAAATCGGGCTTGTTCCTAAAACCCTAAAATGGATTAGACATGAGGGGTTAATAGATGAGAACTGCTGGAAAATAGATTAAAAGTAACTTAAGGCTAAGAAACCGTGTTATTCCTCATGTATTCTTAGATCGGACTAAAGATTGCTGCAAAGTTTGTTACACTTTAAGGCTGCATTCACACTAACGTTTGCCCGCCATACCATACCAAGGCGGGCGCACATTGGCGCACGGGAGAGGAGGAGGGGTAAGCACTGCCCCTCTCCATAGAGATATTTGGCGCATGGCGCCGGAATATGGGAAAAGATAGAACATTGCCAGTCTATGGGGGATATATATATATACGGCGGCCATATTTACGTCCCCCAACGGTCGTGTGAATTAACTTTACTAAATAATGTAATGTCTAGTTGAAATACTTGTTTAACCTTAATGGACATGTTTCTAAATAAAAATTGTTAGTATAGCAGTACATATACAATGCTTTACCTATTTGTTAATCTGTACAATTTTCATTACAGGTCCGACAGCTCATTCAATTTTATGGCTTTTTTCTTTGTATGTGGAGTACAGTTTGTTCTATCTGTTATCCAAGCCATTGGGATTTCAGGATGGGGTGCCTGGTAAGAGATGTAATCTGCTGTATCATAGTATCATCTAGTATATAACGCTGAGTGTATGTATGTATGCATATCTGCTAAAAGAATCTGCACTGTCTCGTCTACAATCACCAAATTTTGCAAAGCCGCTCTCTGTGACTCAGGGAACGTCATAAACTTGGTTTTGAGACAAAATTTTGTGGTTTTGTCTTTGAGAACATGGGGGCTTATTTACCTAAGGGTCCGCGGAACGCAGTTTCGTTGGATTTTGGACATTTTCGGGATTTGCGCTGCTTTCACAGCTATTTAGAAGGAGATTGTGTTGCACGCGATCGGATTTTGGCACAATGGCGAAAGCTTTCATGCAACAGAACTTGGACGGCCCGTCAGACTGAGACCAGGATTTAATTTTAAAATTGTGCCGCAAGACATGCACTTACAGCGGGAAGAAGAAGATGAACTCCGGCGGACCTGATCGGGGAAGCGACACATGCAGGAAATATGGCGCGTGATGTAAGTGGATCACGGGCGCGTGATGTAAGTGAATCACGGCACAATTCATTCCAGTCGGACATTCTGGATCGGGGTACGTGCCAGGGACTGGTAAGTAAATGTGCCCCATTGTTTCAATTTATGTTTGTAAGGTCCTCCCTTAGCTGCTGAAAATGTACCCTTTTGAAGTTTAGAGTGTTCATTGCCCCTCCATTAACCCTCTTAGTAAAGCATAATACAAAATAAGGATAAGGTTAGGATAAGGTCCAGCAGTGCCCCCCACTTGTTGGCTCCAGGACTAGTTGAGACAGGTAATTGTCCTTTGTTGTTGACAAAAACCTGCTACCTTTGAAGGACCTGCAGGTTTCTGCCCCCCAGTCAATATCTGGGTAATTGAAGTCCCCCATGATAAGTACTTCACCATGCTTTGAAGCCGCATTCATTTGAGTTATCAGCATTTTCTCTGCTTCCTATATTATATTTGGAGCCTTATAAACAAACCCCTCCCCCTTTTTTATTTATACGATCCTTTCTAAAAAGACTATAACCATCTATATTAACAGCCCAGTCATAGCTCGCTTATACCCTCTATATCATATTTGCGCTCTAACATTAAGAGTTCCAGTTCCTCCATTTTGTTTGTGAGGCTTGTTCCGTTAATGTACATACACTTTATATGGTTTTCCCTATCCCTATACCTTTTGTTCTTATTTCCTGATCTTATCCCAGCTCCCCCTTCCTCCCCCATGGACTATGTCTCTTCCCAGTTCCCTATCTACACTGTTTTCCTGCACTGTACAAGCGTACAAGTCTCTGGTTGAAATATGAAAAAGTTATTGGCACCAGAAGATGGCAAAATTAAAAAAATATATATTTTGGTACAGGAGGCTTTAATTTTTGTAAATGTATGAAAACATTATAAAACCTATACAAATTTGTTATCCACATGATCATACCGACCCAAAGAATAAAGTAGACATGTCATTTAGGGTGCACAGTGACAGCGTGCACAGCGTTTTTTCACCATTTTCACTTCATTTGGAATTTTTTTCCCGCTTCCTAGTTCACGGCATGGAAATATTAACTACCGTCACTTTGAAGTGCAATTGGTAACGCAAAAAATAAGCCATATCACAGCTCTTTATGTGGAAAAATAAAAAAGTTATGGATTTTTGAAGGTTGGAAGTGAAAAATGGAAGTGAAAAAACTAAAAGGGCTTGCAGATGAGAAATTTTCACACATCCCATGCAGCAGTATGCCCCCTCAAACGGTTGTTCAAGGAAAGCCTACATTGAACTGTATGTACATTGTGTAGCATTGCCACTTATGAAGTCCATTGTACTAATAGGGAATCCAAACAAAATGTGGAAGAAAAGAATAATTCACAGAAAAAAGTGTACCACAAACAAAAACAACAGTTACCTGCTAAAGTCCCTCAAGCTTAAATCCCTAATTCCTAAATCCCACTTTGGACACTGCACACCCTTACGATCAATATACACTCTCTTTTCTATTTGCAATTAAATAGGTTAGTTGCCAAAATAAGCTGCTGCTTTGACTGTAACAACGATCTGGCTGTAAAACCACCAAGTATATAAAGGTTGCTAATTAATAGCCACACCCTGCTATTAATTAGGCAACAGTTTATACAAGTACAATACCTTAAAGCAGTGATGGCAAACCTTTTAGACACCGAGTGCCCAAACTACAGCCTAAGCCCACATATTTTTCGCAAAGTGTCAATGCGACAATTTAAACAGTAACTCATGACTCAATACTCTTTCACAGGTTTAAATTGTATAGGCACCTGAGGACACCAATACAATAGAAAGAAGTAGAAGAAGTTTGGATTATCATTGTAGCTTCCTTCTAGGGTCTTCCAAGAGGCTTTGAGTCCTGTCTGGCGAACCCCGCCCTGGGGTGATGGCAAGGGTGCCCAAATAGAGAGCTCTGATTGCCACCTCTGGCACCCGTACCATAGGTTCGCCACCACTGCCTTAAAGGGAACCTGTCACAACATTTGCACATTGCCAAGTTCCTATAGAGTTCTATTAACTGATTGACACCCTTCTTTTAGCTAAAAATAGTTTTGCTTACATCCACATAAATCACCTTTTATCTTGTATTACCTGGCATCAGAGAGGGGCGTGTCCTGCTCGGCCGACCCCTCCCTGCTAATCCTCCCCATGCCTTATGCCTCCTTACTGGTAACAGTATTTGACCACATGAAGTCACAGCAGACTCCATGGACTTCTACTCCTCTCTATCCCCCATGGAGGCTGCTGTGACTTCATGTAATCGCATGCATGGTATACAGTTTGCTAACCTTAGAAGGCTAAAGGACCTGTGATGATGTCACTGGTCACATGACATAAATGTAACACAAGGCACCGTGTAAAAAAATGTACACAATATTTCTCATCTGTACATAGAGCTTTATGTGTCAGTAGTTAAATATTACCAGACGGTCCCCTAGTACAAGGAGTAGGGATTTGAAGAGACACAGAGCTGTCAGTCAAAATAATGGGGCATGGTTTACTGCTAGCCTAAGAGAGGGAAGAGTCACAGATACCAGACACGAGTCACAAAAGCTAATTTTCAGAAAAAGATCTGTAATTAAGGTACAATGAACCACTGGCAGCTAATTTTAGGTGATCTGTGCAGGACTTGTAACCCTTTATCAGCAGGCATTGTTACTCAGCGTGGTCAAAATCTGGTGACAGGTCCTCTTTAAGATGTCCTTGGTTACTATCTCTTGCAACAAAACCTACACAAAAGAATAGCAATATGAATAAATTAAATGCACGTATCTATTTGTTGCTAGATCCTTTCCTTAATCCTAAGTCCCACTTTGGATACTGCACGCTCTATTTGCAATTAAATAGGTGATGCCAAAACAAGTCACTGCTTTGACTGCAACAAAGATCTGGCTGCAAAGTCTTGGACCATACAATATGAGCTACACAGCATTAGTAGGCCAATGTCTCTCTCTCACCCCCACCATTTATTCCCTGTGCCCCCTCCTGCCAGCAGAAGGTTCACTTACTTCTTGCACGGAGTTCACCACCATCGTGCCTCAGCAGTCCCAACAGATTGCCGTGCAGGACAAACAACTTTCCCAGCTCATCGCCATCATGCAGCAGTTACTGGTCAACCAGCAGCATCCTGTTCCTACGGCACTTTCCGTCACAGCAGATACATTGTCTTCTACTGAACCCAGACTGCTTTTGTCCATGCCGTCCAAATATGACAGAGACGCCATGTCATGCAGGGGCTTCATCACCCAGAGCTCACTGCACATTGAGCTGATGCCTACGCAGTTTGCCACAGAGAGGACTCCAGTGGCATACAGGGTCAGTATACTCTCCAGGAAGGCCCTGGCTTGGGCCACCGCCCTCTGGGACAGGAATGACCCAGTCAACACCACTGCAGAATTTTGGTCGTCTTTGAGGAATCAGCCCGGGCATATTCTGCTGTTGAATTTGCATCAAGGGGACTGGAACCCAGTCATCAGGGACGTTTGAGATTTTTTGAGTTCTTGCGTTTCCTGTGTCTGTAACAAGTAGTCACTTCTTATCCAGTAGGTCTGCTCCTGCCGATACCCAGTTGCCGTGGACTCCGGTAATACAGTCATCTGGGTGATGACAGATCAGTTTTCTAAGATGCCACACTTCATTCCTAGGCCTAGTCTACCTTTGTCTCCTAGTTTTCCAGCCTGTTCTTCCTCCACATCTTCCGGCTTCATGCCTTTCTGCAGAGGTTTCTTCAGACCAAGAAGAGGAGGACGCCGAAGGAAGGGGGGGTACTGTCACGGGTGCTTCTGTGCCCCTCACGTCAGCAGCAGGATCTTTTACCTCGCCAGGCTCCAGCGACGGTCTACTCACCCTACACTCCGACCGTCTGAGATTTAAAGGGCCAGCACACCACCTGGCAATCTATAAATAGTCAACCTCTTCCTTCATGCCCCGCCTGATCTTTGTGCTTCCATGCTATTGAGAAAGCTGTGTCCCATACCTTCTGCATTTAGATTGATTTCCCGTTGTGACTCGAGTTCTGTTGCTGATCTTGCTTTTCTGCTGCCTCGTGACTCTATACCTCATCTTTGCCGCCACGGTGGAGCGACCTGATGGTATCACGCCACAACAAGTCCAACCCTCTTTGCGGCAGGCTCTGGTGAAAACCGGTTACCTCTTAGATTCCACTCCCAGTCCAAATATGAAGATACAGGGTAGCGGACACACTGTACCACCACGGACGATGGCGTAAGACGACACGGCTTACGCCATCGTCCGCGGTGTTACAGTGCGTCCACTACACCGAATCTTGACATTAACCATTGGAGTTTACATTTTCTCCTAAGAAAATATTTTTACTGCCCAGTATGTTGTACCCAGACACACACTCTTAAGTCATCACCAGCCATAACCAATATTACAGATTAGGGAGGTTGCTTGTCGATGGGTACAACATATTGCACATTGAAATAATGTACACTACTCACATAAAGGATATTTCGCTTAGAGGTTAAATTTCATGATGAATCAAAAATGCACTCTAACCATAACTGGTGATGAATTTTCTTAAATTCTCATAATTTTGAATATATATGTCCGACTGTTCAATTTTTGTTGTTCTCGTGAAAGTGGCTTAAAGGGGTATTCTCGTCTTGGCATTCGCATTCAATTTTATTAATCTGCTATAAATATATACATTGCTTCAATAAGGTGTTATTTTAAAAAAAAATTACATTGTGTGAAGATAATTTCTCATAAATTTAGTCATATGGTTCCTTAGAAACAAGCCTGAGTCCTTGGATATGACCACCTCTGCCAGAGTGATTGCACAAAGAAACAAAAAGTTTTTGTATATGAAATGTCCAGGAGTTACTGCATTTCCTACATACAAAACCCAGTTAATTTCCAAGTTAAATTTGAGCAGTTTTCATTATTCTGTAAATTGTTGATCCTGTCAGACAAAAGCACCAGCTATCAATTGCAATGGCAGTAGCCTGCCATTGCCGCATCCTAAAATGTCTGATCTATCAAAGTACAATAATGGTTTTTCCTGGCGCCCAAATTTGAGAATGCCACCTTTTGCCATTTTGAAAAATACAAAAATTTCTTTTAAAAGTGATCAAAAGGCCGTACAGTCCTTAAAATGGTAGCATTGAAAACGTCATCAAAAGTCACAAAAATGACACCACCAACAGCACCTTACAACCGCACACCTGAGCCATTTGCACTGAGAGACCCACCAGTTAGTAGTGTTTCTCCATGCTGAACAGAGACGATTGACAATCCCTACCCTTTTGTTCGTTTTATTGTAAGGTATTGTGCTATATTTAATTTACTTTACGTTGATAGCAAAAGGGGATCCTTTCCTATTTTGCCTTTAATGTGAATGACTGACACAAATTTCCCCCGTTTAGCGCCGTTCTTTCAAGTTCTAATTGTGGGTGGACCATTTCTGTAGGCCACCCAACATCTGGTACTTTTAAAGGAGGTGAGAGGTGTCATGCCAGACTATTGAAGACCTGTAACTTCCACATGGTTCTGATAAAGCCAGGCAGTTGGGGATACACGTGGGGTAGAGTGTTGGGGGTGTTTTGGAGTCTCCACTAATCTCTTATGTATGTCACTTTTAGGGTGATGCCTCACATGGCGTTTTGAACCCGTTTTTTGAAAAAACATCCATTTTTGACCAGTTTTGATTAAGATAATTGGTCAAACCTGTCAAAAAGGCATGAGCTTTAAAAAAATGTATGCATTTTTCAAAAACGCATGCGGTTTTTAAGGGACTGCTTCAAAACGGACCAAAAACACGTTCAAAGCGCCATGTGTGGCATCACCCTTAGCCTGTTTCTACTTTCTTTGCGTATTATGTTTAGGGACTGGTGGACTGTTTATTTCTACAGTATATTTTGATGATGTATACTTCAATGCATTGTAATAATATATGTTATCCACATTTGCTGCATACAGTATATTGGATCCTTGAGATATTATTGTGGGCATCGGAACTCTTATGTGGCATATGTCATCATGGACCATAACCAGGATCTTTTATAGAACTTACATGTTTTTTAATTGTTTGTTTGTCTTGTGGTTATAAATTAAAGTGGTATTCCTACAAAGACAAGTTTCTTAAATGACTCACAATAACAAAATAACACACTCTAATTCACTGTTATTAACAAAAAAACAGCATTTCGCAGATATAATTACAATCTGTCTCTATCAGTCCTGGTGTACACAATTTCAGTTGCCCCTAGACACGACCCTGTAACTTATGACTCAGGGTTAAGCGAAGGCATCTTGGATTTTTGTGTGACGGCCGTGGAGCTGAGTTTCTCTCTCTCTCATTGCTCTCTGCCTCTGGCCCAGTCCCCTGCAGCCCAGGACGAAGCTTATACTGACACACACAGCAGCAGTAGCTTTAGGAGTACTACAAGCTACAATTTATTTATCGGGGGAGGAAGGCACAGCAGATCTAGTGTGTTGTGGAATAGCAGAGATGTAGGAGAGCTGACTGTGTCATTGTTTGCCATAGGCATCTAATGGATCTCATCACCTCTGACCTCTGGTCTCATCTCTCTTTCAATGTATCAGATACTAGTACAATGTTCAGAAGGTAAATGAAAGTGTATACAAACCTGTACCCTGATAATCTAACCACATTGTTAGCTCACAGAACTAGGGATCATGAAATGTCTGCTTAGAGAGTCTTGCCCACACCCTGGAATCTTACACTGGCCATCACTGAGTGATAGCAGCTAAAACAACAATAAAACTGAGTAAGATTGTGAAGTAAAGGGTTAAAAATGATCTTTATTGTGTTAACATCATTAGGGGATTGAAATTTGAGAATTTTCTTTCATGGGAAAACCACTTAAGGATGCAGCCATTTTATAGCTTAAGGCTCTGCCCCATTTTTTGTATTCTGACTTCCGTCGCTTTATATGGTTCCCCACATGTTGTACTTCATTTAAGGGGTAAACTTGGCTGATAAGTTTTACGTTTATTTACAATAAAAAAGAAAAAATTATGAATTATTCAAAAAAATTGCCATTTTTCGAAATTCAAAATCATTGCGTTTTCAGGCAGACAGTTTTACCACCAAAATAAGTTGCTGAATAACTTTTCCAATATGTCTACTTTGCATCCTCATTATTTTTGAAATGTCTGGATAATTTATTTTGATGTCACGCGGCTTACAAATTGAATATCGATTTTTCCGTATTTTCAGAATTGACTATTTTGGGGATAAATACCGTTTTGAAAGAAATTTTTACATATTTAACATCAAAACCCCCCTATATAATCAACTCATTTTCAAATCTGCCTACCTAAAACTATCAAAAACAGCTTTTAGGAAGATTGTTAACTCCTTGAGATCTTCATAGTAATCAAATCAAAATGGAGGTGAAATTTAGAATGGTCAAATTTTGTCGGTCATATGTTCATTTATCCCTTAAATTTACACATATTCAAAAGATAAAAAGAGAAAACTCATCTTACAATTTGTTCTGCAATGCCTCCTGATTACAGAGACCCCCCAATATGTGGCCGTTACTTGTTTTATGGGCGTACAGCGAGGCACAGAAGGGAAGGTGCGCCTTGTAGCTGTCAGGATTTTAGTTTTCTCGTTGCCTCCTTTTGTAGGCTATACAATTTTCTCTTTTTCGTTATTGGGGCCATGTGACGGCT
Organism: Engystomops pustulosus; assembly: GCF_040894005.1. Lineage (NCBI taxonomy): Eukaryota > Metazoa > Chordata > Amphibia > Anura > Leptodactylidae > Engystomops > Engystomops pustulosus. Next base: position 161,243,723 of record NC_092411.1, on the reverse strand, counting down.
TTTTTTTTTTTGCGGTATGAGATGCTTTTTCCAGTTTCCATTTTGGGGTTGGTATCTCCTATTGTTGAAATTTTAGGAACTTTTTTTTTGAGGGCAGGGGTAGAAAAGCATCAATTCTGTACTGGATTTTTAAACTTTTTTTTTTTATTTTGGTGTTCACCGTATAGCCTAATAATTATGTTATCTTTATTCTATGGGTCAAGACAATCTGCAGTTCAAACCGAGCATCAGTATGGGGAGGAAAGGTGATTTGAGTGCCTTTGAACGTGGCATGGTTGTTGGTGCCAGAAGGGCTGGTCTGAGTATTTCAGAAACTGCTGATCTACTGGGATTTTCACGCACAACCATCTCTAGGGTTTACAGAGAATGGTCCGAAAAAGAAAAACATCCAGTGAGCAGCAGTACTGTGGGCGGAAATGCCTTGTTGATGCCAGAGGTCAGAGGAGAATGGGCAGACTGGTTCGAGCTGATAGAAAGGCAACAGCGACTCAAATCGCCACCCGTTACAACCAAGGTAAGCAGAAGAGCATCTCTGAACGCACAGTACGTCAAACTTTGAGGCAGATGGGCTACAGCAGCAGAAGACCACACCGGATGCCACTCCTTTCAGCTAAGAACAGGAAACTGAGGCTACAATTTGCACAAGCTCATCGAAATTGGACAGTAGAAGATTGGAAAAACGTTGCCTGGTCTGAGGAGTCTCGATTTCTGCTGCGACATTCGGATGGTAGGGTCAGAATTTGGCGTCAACAACATGAAAGCATGGATGCATCTTGCCTTGTATCAACGGTTCAGGCTGGTGGTGGTGGTGTCATGGTGTGGGGAATATTTTCTTGGCACTCTTTGGGCCCCTTGGTACCAATTGAGCATCGTTGCAATGCCACAGCCTACCTGAGTATTGTTGCTGACCATGTCCATCCCTTTATGACCACAATGTACCCAACATCTGATGGCTACTTTCAGCAGGATAATGCGCCATGTCATAAAGCTGGAATCATCTCAGACTGGTTTCTTGAACATGACAATGAGTTCACTGTACTCAAATGGCCTCCACAGTCACCAGATCTCAATCCAATAGAGCATCTTTGGGATGTGGTGGAACGGGAGATTCGCATCATGGATGTGCAGCCGACAAATCTGCGGCAACTGTGTGATGCCATCATGTCACTATGGACCAAAATCTCTGAGGAATGCTTCCAGCACCTTGTTGAATCTATGCCATGAAGAATTGAGGCAGTTCTGAAGGCAAAAGGGGGTCCAACCCGTTACTAGCATGGTGTACCTAATAAAGTGGCCGGTGAGTGTATATGTGTGGTGTTATGCTTAAGACTTTTTGGGGGGTTGTATGTCTCTTTATATGTTATGGGGCTTACGGGCATTTTTATTGATTTATTTCTTTATTTTTTATTGAATAACATTTTTTTTACTTTTTTACTAATTCCACCATGGGACACGAACAATCTGATTGCTTGATCATGATAATACTCTGCAATACTGATGTATTAGCAGTGTCAGCCTGTGCATCTGTGCCTTTAAGATGACGTCAGAGACGCCATCTTTCAGGCAGTGCATACAGGCAGCTCTGGGGTCCTGATCTGATCCCTGGGCTGCCATAGCAACGATCGGCGCCCCCGAAAATGACGTGGGGAGGGCAATCAGGGGGAAAGACCCCCCCAAAGACAGTTCAAATGCTGTGGTACCGACCGCGGCATTTAACGGGTTAAACACCCGCAATCGGAGCCCACTCCGACCGTGGGTGTTACACTGGAGTGTCGGCTATCAGTTACAGCCGGCACCCCGTGTATCCCGATGCCGATTCGACTCAGATCTTGTGCTGAACTGGCATCAGCTCTGAGTCCGATATATCAGACGCTGAGCGCAAAGTCGCTGAGGGGTTAATAAAAGTGATTTCTAAGTGGTTTAAAGTATTTAGGTGTGCATAGTTAATTTTTTACTTGGTTGTGCATATTGGGCCACATTTACATACCTGTGCATTGTCTGACATTAACCCCTAGGCGCACCAGGACGTTATAGTACGTCCCCGGGGCTAGATGTTTAGCGCACGGGGACGTTCTATAACGTCCTGCTTCTGGCACCGGCTCACGAACGGAGCCGGTACCAGAAGCAGCGGCTGTCAGCTGTCTAGTACAGCTGACAGCCTGCGCTAACACCCGCGATCGGAGCCGGCTCCGATCGCTGGTGTTAACCCCTTACACGCCGCGGTCAAACATGACCGCGGCGTGTAAGGGTGTTTGCGCTGTGGATCGGATCCCCCGTGCCGCATACCGGGGGATCCGATCCACTTCCGGGCAGCTCCGAGGACTGGCATGTGCCCCGGAGCTGCCCGGTCTCCATGGCTGCCAGACCCCTTCCGGGTCTGACTGTAAACTGTCTGAGCATGCGCAAGCTTGCTCAGACAGTTTACACTGCTCTACAATAAAATAGTATTGTAGAGCAGTGTATTGAACTTAAAACAGTGATCAGAGCATCACTGGTTCAAGTATGTATAAGTAAAAATATGCAAAAACACTTAACACTACACATTATAATAAATAAAAAATAAATACATAAAAATATAAGCCCCTAAAATGTCACTTTCCCATAAAAACACTTAATAAAGTATAAAAAACACAAAAAAACCCGCATATTTGGTATTGCCGCGTCCGTAACAATCTGTATAATAAAACAGACTCGTTACTGGACCCGCACGGTACACGCCGTAGAAAAAAAACGCAAAAACGTTCCGAAAAAAGATAATTTTTAATTAATACCCTATAAAAAAGTGCTCTAAAAAGTAATTTAAAAAATGTTATGCACTCCAAAATAAGCCCACTAAAAAGAACAACTCTTCTCGCAAAAAATAAGTCCCTAACCAGATTTGTCAGCCGAAAAATAAAAAAGTTATGCATATGAAAAGATGGTGATGCTAAAATGAACAAGATTTTCTCCAAATTGGTTTTTATTCAGTACAATTGAATAAAATACACAAAACCCCCACATATTTGGTATCCCTGCGTCCGTAACAATCTGCATAATAAAACAGAATCGTTATTAGATCCGCAAAGTGAACCCCGTAAAAAACAAAACAAAAAAAAGCTCCAGAAAAAAGATCATTTTCAATTAATACCCTATAAAAATGCTCTAAAAAGGGATTTAAAAAATGTTATGCACTCTAAAATAAGACCACTAAAAAGAACAATCCTTCTCGCAAAAAATAAGCCCTTAAACAGATTTGTGAGGCGAAAAATAAAAAAGTTATGCATATGAAAGACGGTGATGCTAAAATTAACAACATTTTTGCCAAATTACTTTTTATGCAGTAAAAATGGGAAAAAAATAAAAAATCTATATAAATGAGGTCTTTTTGTAATCGTGGAAACCCAAAGAATAAAAATAATATACTATTTTTATGGTATGGTAAACAGCCAAAAAAAAAAACCCCATAAAAATCTTCCTGAAAAGTGATGATTTTCATTTCCTCCACCAACAAAGAGTTAATAAAATCTCACCAATTAGCCTATAGATTCCCCCAAATTACGTACCAGAAAAGTGCATCTCATGTGGCAAAAGAAATAAGCCCCTATAGGTCCACATTAAAAAAAGAAAAAAATTATAGCCTGTACAAAATGACATAGCAAATCTGATCTGGATGGCGCCTCCTTCCCCTCTATGCCCGGCCGTGCGCCCATACATCAGGTTACCACCACATATAGGGTATCCGTGTACTCGGGAGAAATTGGGTAACAAACTTTGTGGAGCCTTTATTCATTTAATCCATTGTAAATGTTTAATTTTCCACCCAAAATGGGTGTATTGTGAAAAAATATTACAATTTGCAGACTGCACCTCCATTTTGTTTTAACCCCTATAAAACACGTAAAGGGTTAACAAACTTCTTAAAAGTGGTTTTTCATACGTTGAGGTGTGTAGTTTCCACAATGGGGTAATTTACGAGTCTCGCTATTATTTAGGCCTCTCAGTGTCAATTAGAAGTTGAGCAGGTCCATCTAAATACAGGTTTTGGTGATTTTACAAAAAATGTGAAAAATGGCACCCAAATTCTGAGCCTCATAACATTCTAGTAAAATATGTGGAATCTTAAAAAACCATGCCAACATAAAGCAGACATTTGGGAAATGTAAGTTATGAATTTATTTGGGTGCTATGACTATCTGCATCAAAAGTAGAGAATTTAGAACGTTGAAAATAAAGAATTTTTCAAAATTTTTGCCAAATTTTGTTTTTTTTCATAACTAAACACAAAAGATATCATCCAAATTTTTAAACTAATTTGAAGTACAATGTGTCACGAGAAAATAATCTCAAAATCCCCTGGATATCTCATAGCGTTCCAAAACTATAACCACTTATAGTGACACAGGTCAGATTTGAAGAATGGGGCCGCGTCCTTAAGGCCAAAAGAGGCTGAGTCCCCTAGGGGTTAATGCACTGTGCCGTGATTCACTAATATTGAGCGCCCGATATCCTGCCTGTGTTGCTTCCCCGCTCAGGTCCAATAGAGTTCAACTTCTTCATGATGCATGTAAGTACTTGGGCTTGCGACAAAATTTGAATGTTAAATCCCACGTTTAGTCAGAATCAGTAGGATCATCTGACGGCACGCCCCCTAAATTGTGGTGCATGGAAGCCAGCACAGCTGGTTCGCATGGGCCTGCTTTAGAGGGGTTGTCATGTATTGCTTTATTTATTATCATGTATTATTTGCTTTGGGTAGTTTCCATTATTTATATTGTTTGGTCTGTGCACTGTATTTGTAGTTTGCTCTTGGGTCTATTAATTTAATTGTACAAATGCAGTATTTGGTTTCTGAGGTGGCATTTTGTGCTACACTGTGTTTTTTGGTGCATCTGGAGTGCTTGCTACTAGTGCGATCCACTGAAGTTCAGCAATCTGACAATGTGACCCTCAGACTGATAAAGGTTGTGCACCCCTGCTCTAAAGTAATTTATGAACAGGTTTTGTTTTCTAACATTTAATGATCTCCTTCTATTACAGTGGATGGATGGCTGCAGTGTCCTTTTTCAGTGTTAATGTAGGAGCTGCAGTAGTGATGTTGTTCCCTGCCGTGATGTTTACAGTTAGTGCAGTGGTGACAGCTCTGGCCTTAATCCGGGTAAGTATATGTTTTTGTAAAGCGTTTAAAAATGGTGAAAAAATTTCCACTTCCATTCACAGAATTTTTTTTTTTTTTTGCATTCCAACCCAAAAAAAGGAGGAATAATTTGAAAGAATGCCATTTCAATATAACAGTGTACAGGCAGTCCCCGGGTTACATACAAGATAGGGTCTGTAGGTTTGTTCTTAAGTTGAATTTGTATGTAAGTCGGAACTGTATATTTTATCATTGTAATCCCAGCCAGAACTTTTTTGGTCTCTGTGACAATTGGATTTTTAAAATGTTGGGTTGTCATAAGAACCAGGATTAACACTAAAGCTTCCTTACAGACACATTTGATGACTGTTAGAGCTGATCATTGTAGCCTAGGACTAAAGGACAATAAATTACCAATATCCAGAGGTCCGTTTGTAACTAGGGGTCGTATGTAAGTAGAGTGTTCTTAAGTAGGGAACCGCCTTTATGCAGTATTTATTTTTACATTGTCGTTATTTGTATACTGACATGCTTTTGGTTTATACAGGCATATTTAGGTGTATGTATTTAGGTGACAATCAGCTCTACCTGACAAGCACTGTACATATCCAAAACACTGTTCCTGGAGAATATCATTTATTGTTGGATTAAGGAGTTCTCCCATATGCAGGAATTTCCAGTAGTCATAGCACTAAAGGGCCCCACACAGTGGGACATATTTATGGAAACAACTGTTGGAATATAACTAGTCAGATAACTGCTTTCATTTTATAAACCACCATGGGGAAACCATAATGGAATAAAGACCGTTTAAATTTATCCCAGACGTTTTTCCCCTTGCTTGGTTTTATGGGTGACTTGATGATGTGGTACAGATTACACAATTTGGGTTTTTTTTGTCCGCTTTCCAAATGAGCAAATTGGGGCACATTTACTAAGAATGTGGGAAACTGCACTAAAAGTGCTCTGCCCATGTATAATGCTGGGTGCATGTTAAATCAGGTGCCCGGTACGACTGAGTACCGGAACGCCCCCTAATTTGTGTTGCATGGTGGATAGTCTAGGTGCGCCACAAAACGGTTGCGTGTGACACAGTGGCACGGACACTTCTTAAATACCTGTACAAGCAGTTTATACCATCAGAAAACTGGCGCAAATGTTTTCTCTACATTTTTTTATTTGTTGTAAAAATAGTTAATGAGCTACATGAAACTCATAAAGAAAATTAGTGCAAATCACCCTTTCAAAACAAACAATGCCCATAATTAGTTTCTTGTTTTTTCCCCAGAGTTACAGCATTTCTCTGTTATAAGCTACTTGTCGGAAAGCTTGCTCAACAGCAGTGATATTCCTATCTAAATAGGGCCCCCAGAAGAAGCTGAGTCCCCTCGCCGAAATGTGTATTGTAACCAACTAGTGGGTCCATAAGCTTATCGGAAGTTACAAGTAAACAGAATACTTCCAACATTGTTCTCCTGATATTGGGTTGCGTTATTTTTAGTGTTTACTACACTTTTGTAGTATATATTGAACAATTGTAATTGGGCTCTTTTGTAAAAAGTATGTTTTAAATTGCCTATTATCTCTCTTGCTCCCTCCCTATTCGCCTCCATGCATACTATCCTCCCAATATCAATGTTTTTGAGAACACACATTCTTCCATATACAAATAGAATAAACTTGCTTAAAAACTGTAAATTCTCCCCAAGTCTATATCTACTGGGGCATTAATGCAGGGTGCACCTAACAATTTTCAGAAAATTACTGTATTTATATATGCATATATTTAAATACATTTATGTGGCATTCATATGTTGCCCATTTGGGCACTGGATATTGATTACATGTGCAGCTTGATCAGCCTGTATGCTCAGCCTGTCAGAATGTTAGTTATTTAACATTCTTACAAATGAAAGACTCTGAAAAATGTTTCACCCTTAAAAACCACAGCAATTTGTGATTGTACATGGAAAACACAAATGTTACTACAGCAGCACACTTTTTCTTTTCTTTACAGTGTGCCAATGGTGCCGCAGGAAAAAAAATGACAATTTTAAATTTAATTTATTAAAATTATTATGTATGTAGATCCAGTACTTCTGTGTCCATATGTGTTTAAAATGTAACCGTCATTTTAAAAAACTTTTGATATGTTGTAGGGCAGGTCATTTTAAGCCCTTTTGCAATTGGATTAGTTACCTGAGTGAAGTTGGCCCCCCCACCTTGTTCAAATCAAACAAAATTGGTGTCAAACGTTTGTGCTATGTTTGTGCTGGTTTGTGCAGCAGAAATTTTTGTTTGTGCCGCTATCGTTTTTAAGATATGAATGAAAGTTTCCAGAGGTCATCAGAGGTCAACCAGCCCCCCCATATTGCCCAAACCAAACTGGTGCCGAACAATTCTGCTACGTTTGTGCTGGTTTGTGCTGCTCAAATTTTTGTTTGTGCTGCTTTTGTTTTGAATAAGTGAACAAAAAATTAAAGGTCAAAAGTTCAAGCAGCCCCCCAATTTAACCGAATCAGATAAAACTGGTGTCAAACGTTAGTGCTACGTTTGTGCTGGTTTGTGCAGCAAAAATTTTCGTTTGACACCAATTTTGTTTGATTTGAACGAGGTGGGGAGGCCAACTTCACTCAGGTGGATTAGTTACCTGAATCTTGCTCCTTCCTCTTGTATTCTGCAAACTTCCCCTAGATGTCAGCAATCTCACATATGTCTGTTACTATGGACATTCCGTCTTCAGAAAGAAGCTGAGACTACGGAGGAAGAGACACGCCCCCATCCCCCTCCCAGCACACAGCTGATTACCTCATTTCTGTAGCAGTCATGTGCTGAGAGAAACACTGACTAATGTAATAACCAAACACCTACACTTTTCTTTCTCTCAGCTTTCCCTACACCTGTATACTGTATAAACAAATAATCCACAGACAAACTGCCGCCCTCCCCCATCAGCTCACACTCCACAGGAAATGGCAGGAGAGAAGAGACTCCAAGCTGTGCCCTTATATGCTGTGCTGAAGTTTTACTTAGATATGTAAGTACATAGATAGACAGACAGATAGATACTGTAGCTAGATAGATAGGATATATATTGATCTATAGCTCTGGTGTCATTGGTGTCGTTGCAATGGCTTTAACAGCAAGTCATCTATGGGTGTGAGAGTGAGACAGACAGACTGACAGACATACAGAGAGAACAGAGTCATCCCCCCATGGGAGATGGTGGGGGTAGGGAATAGGGACAGAGAGACAGGTGACAGGTTGTTGCTTAGTGCTCCATCCACCTCCCCCCCCCCCCCAGAGCATTCAAATAAACTTTATTATATATATATATAGTAAAATCCTGGGACTGCCCCACACAATCTACATACACATGTGACTGATGACATAAGAGAACACATGATGCCATATATGTCCTTTACATAAAGCTGATGATAAAGCTAGAATGTGCAACTAAATATAAAAATAGTCTTTAGTGAGGGGGGGTAGTGTCCTTGCAGAGTCCAGCTACAGCTGTTATTCAAAGAGCTGTATAATGTCTATTCTTGTCAGAGGTCAATGACCAAAGACAGCCTTAAAATGGCAATAATTGTGTTCACATTAACTTATTACATTATTTTATTTGCATTCACATTTCCTCCTTTTGAACACATTTATTGCCTCCTTATGTTGTTGCACCCAAACAGCTACTTCTGGCCGGATCCCCCAGACCAGGACACTCGAACGTCATTCACCAGTTGGGCCTCAACTTCACAAGTTAACACACATTTCTGTTGCCTCCTGAACTCCAAGCTGGACGGTCTAATTCAGTCTTTTTCCACCTTCCCACTGCTCTTCAGACTAAGGAATGTGGAAATCCTGACCTATATCCAGAATCTTTAAAACATCTCAGTTAATACCTTTTGAGCAAAGGCAATCACTCTTACTGGTACATCTACCTTCTGTCCACCTAAGAAGACATCTGCACAGACCAGAACATCCTTATACTCCCCAAACCTTGACAGTCTCAGGTTACCCTTTGCAGTCGCTGAGATGTGTAAGCTGCTCTCTCCATGTGTCTTTCTGTAACTCACACAGTATTGTAAGGTTATGGCAGACACATATATCATTGCACAAATCTGGCAGCATTGCTAGATCCCAGGGTGACCCATCACCATGCAAAAATATTCCTTCTCCTGACACCTGTCCCTCCATCCTCAAACTAAACCATTATGGAAACATAGTTCTAGGCAGGCACTATTTTATTCCTCTCATCACTCCAAGATACACTGAGGGCTTCCCAGTGCTTCCTCTCAGCCAGTGGGATCCATCCTTGCAGCTCATCTAACACGACTACAGGACCTTTATCCTCCACAGTCATGAAGAGACCATATCCTATGGGAGATTTAGAGCAGGGCAGCAGCCTCAGCTGCCTCATCAGATTACATATGTGTGCCCACACCTTGATAATACTAATAAAGAGGCAGTGTCAGGATCTCAACCACTCATCAACATTCACCATGAGATTTCCTGAGGACCCAAGCAAGGTCTTAACATCTCCAGACATGGCCATAACCACAATACTAAAGACACCTCTTACCAGCTTACATGTATCAGCAATTGCCGTCAGCCTTTCCTGTGATGACAGGGCAGGAGTGGTTCTCTAATCCAGCTGTCAGGGTAGTAATAAGATTCCTGATCTAGTAGATCCTTCAGGATGAGATCTACAAGACAACCTAAAGTTTCAGTTCGACAATGAGCAATGTAGTCAACCTTAGTACTATGAGAATTTCCTGTGACCAGTCTGTATTCTATCCCACCAGTCCCATATGTCTGTCATTCCTTATTTAACCATACCATATCTCCCATCTTTTTGGACCCTGAATACAGGCGGTCCCCTACTTAAGAGCACTCGACTTACATACGACTCCTAGTTACAAACGGACCTCTGCATATTGGTAATTTATTGTCCTTTAGTCCTAGGCTACAATGATAAACTGTAACAGTTATCACAGGTGTCTGTAATGAAGCTTTAGTGTTAATCCTGATTCTTATGACAACCCAACATTTTTAAAATCCAATAGTCAGAGACCAAAAAAGTTCTGGCTGGGATTACAATGATAAAATATACAGTTCCGACTTGCATACAAACTCAACTTAAGAACAAACCTACAGACCCTATCTTGTATGTAACCCGGGGACTGCCTGTATGTAATATAGCAGGGTACAAAATACACCACTAATGATACAAAAACAGAATTAACCCCTTCCCGACTATTTGACGTAATAGTACTGCATGGCGGGAGGTGCGTTCCCGCAAAATGCATTATTTATTACGTCAAGCTTCTGGCGCCGGCTCCCGCCTCTAACACCCGCAATCGGAGATTGCTCCGATTGCGGGTGTTAACCCCTAACACGCCCCGGTCGCGCTGACCGTGGCGTGTTAGAGGCATTTAAAGCTAAGTAAAAGTGAATCGGACTGCCCCGTGGCACTTATCGGTGGGGTCCGCTGCTCCGATCGCAGCCCCGGGACTGCCGGTGCCCGGGGCTGCGCGATCTTCATCCGGAAGCCGGGTCCCTGCCTTCTGGCAGGACCCGGCTGTAAGACACTGGGCATGCACAGCATGCTCAGTGTCTTACATTACACAGTGCAATACATCTGTATTGCACTGTGTAACCTGTAAAAGAGCTTGAACACTTGTTCAAGCTTAGATGTCAGTAACTGTAAAAAAAAAGTAAAACAAATAAATAAAGTTTTTTTCAAATAAAAATAAATAATAAAAGAAAGTGAAAGTCCCCCCAAACACCACATTTCCATGTACACAAGTAATAAAGTATAAAAAATATTAAATCACAAAAAAAACCCACTTATTAGGTATCGCTGCGTCGGTAACAATCTGTACAATAAATCCTAATCATAATTGGACCCGCTCGGTGAATGTGGTAAAAAAAAAAAAAAAACTTGCCAAAAATTAAAACTTTTTATCAAATTGCTTTACAAAAAATGTTCTAAAAAGTGATCCGAAAAAGTTACAAGCACCGAAATGATACCAATGAAAAGAACAACTTGTCACGCAAAAAATAAGCTTACAACCACCTCTGTAAACCAAAAAGTATAAAAATGGCAATACTAAAACAAATGCAATTTTTTCTATTCTAGTTTTCCTTCAATAAAATTGGACAAATATAAAATAAACTATATAAATGAGGTATCGCCGTAATCGTAGTGATCCGTAAAATAAAGATAATATATTATTGTTATGCTACAGTGAACACCCCCCCCAAAAAAATGCTAAAAATCCAAAACAAGAATTGATGATTTTATTTTCCTCCGCACGTAAAAAGTTAATAAAATTGCTTCAATAAGCTAAAAACATTTTTACAATGCATCTCATCTCGCAAAAAATAAGCCCTTATTTGTCTAAATTGCTTAAAAAATAAAGATTGTATAGGCTATTCCCAACACGCGTTGTTATAGAACGGTGCGGCGGGTAGTGACTTGCCAACACATTCAGACACAGTGATCGTGGCAAGATGGCGGCTGTTCATGACAGCCTTCCATCCTGCCCCATGGACCAGAAGGGTTAGGCCCCCCCCACATGATCGCTGCTATTGTCTCATCTATTCAGACGAGCCAATAGCAGCGAATTTACTTATGACGTCAGTAATACCGATCACCATGTCTGTAGACACGGTGATCGGGGCAGAGTGGCGGCTGTTCCTGACAGCCACTAATTTTGCCTTGCGGTCCAGAGTGGTTTTGTTGCCCCCCTCTGTCCATGTTTGCCGCTATTGGCTGGTCGATTTGGTCCAGCCAAAAGCAGCAATATTCGTCACAATGGGCATCGCTAGGGTGAATAAGAGCAACACTTGGCGATAATTTCCCTGCGAAAAATGAAGATTTGGTACAAAAGCGCAGGCCGTGTACATTGTACAGATTATGCTGTACAACTCTTACCAGCTGTTCCAATGTGCAGGTCCTGCCGTATCATTTCTCCATTTTCAAGAGGAAGATATTAGGAAACTAATATTGGGAAAAGAAGGACAGGCCCCATTACCTCTGGTTTAGATGTTCCTGTGTTTTGCCAGGACAGCATTTTCCCGGTGAATTCTGCTGCTTCTAATGGTAGGACTCAATAAAGAGTCTGTTCCAAAAGAGGAGTTAGGATGGACACTATATACTACTACGGTAAGAGACCTGCGACACCTCCAGAGTGACAAAAGTTTAGTTGGTCCCTTGGTATATTTTACCTCCTTATACGCAACACATTCACAATTCACGCCCAACCTGTTGTGAATTCATTTCAGTAAAATGAATAATTGTAACAACTGTTAGGTCATGTTGCTCCCTATAGCCCTCCATTATTTCATAAGGGGCGCCACATAACGGGCACTGAACTTTCCAGAAATAATTGCAATTTCCATCTTGGACTCCATTGCACATCCACCTATATGTTCAAAATGCTCATTTCAGCACATGTATTACACTACACCACATATTACACCATGCTAAATTTCCCAAGGGGTGTACATTCAACAATTAGGGTCGCTTTTCGGGTTTTCCTCTGTTTTGGTACCACTACGGCTCTCCAAATGTATCCTGACACATGTGAAGGATTTCTGTCAAATTTGGCCTCTATAAGACAAACATCGCTCTTTTCCTCTACTGTGCGCCCATAAAGCATTTTATATGCACATGTGGGGCACTTCTATACTCGGGAGGAATAGTTTTACACATTTTTTGGGGTTATTTCATTTATTATCCCTTGTGGCTTACAAAAATTAGGGGTAAAGTGACATTATAGGAACATTTTCACCTTTTTAATGTTTAGGGCCAAATTGGATCAATCACCTGTAGGGGCAAATACATATATTACACATTGCAAAATTCTCTAAGGGGTGTGCATTCAAAAATTAGGGACACATTTCGGATTCTTATCTGTTTTATACCACTAGGGTTCTCCAAATGCATGTCAAACATTTCTGTCAAATTTGGCTTCTAAAAAGCAAACATCCCCCTTTCCTTTTACTGTGCACCCATACAACATTTTATATACACATGTAGGGTACTTCTACACTCGAGAGAAATATGTTTACACATTTTGGGGGGTTATTACATTTTTTTTATCCCTTGTGGCTATAAAAAATTAGGGGTAAAATGACCTTTATAGGAAAATTTTTACCTTTTTCCTATTTAAGTCCTAATTAAATCAAACACCTTTACGGACAAATACACATATTACACCTTGCTAAATTCTCCAAAGGGTGCACTTTCCAAAATGGTGACACTAGTTGGGGTTCCCCTCTTTTTTGTAACCACTAGGGCTCTCCAAATGCATCCTGACACATGTAAAGGATGATTGTCAAATCTGGCTTCTAAAAGGCCAAAGCCCCTATTTCCCTTCTGAGCTTCACTGCGTACACATACACTTTATATGCAAAAGTGGTGCAGTTCTGTGCTTAGTGTAAATAGTTTTACACATTTACGGGGGTTGTTTCATCTTTTATCACTTGTGGCTTACAAAAATTTGGGGTAAAAGTGACATTTTTGAAAAATTTTCACCTTTTTTCCCATTTGGGGCCTAATTGAATCAAACATCTGTTGGGGCAAATACACAAATTACACCTTGCTAAACTCTCCAAGGGGTGTACTTTCCAAAATGGTGTCTCTTGTTGGGGCTTTCCTCTGTTTTGGTACCATTATGGCTCTCCAAATGCATCCTGTCACATGAAAAATTTTCAGCCATATTTGCCCTCCAAAAACGAAACAACGCTCTTTCCATTCCAAGTGCCCCCCTGTGCCCATACAGCAGGGTACAGTGACAAGATGGGTCATGGCATACTCAGGAGGAATTGCCCTCAACATTGTAAAATGCATTTTCCTTTTTAACCCATTGTGAAGGTGCAAATTTTAGTGTTCAATGAATCTATAGTAAGATAAAATTACATTTCTGTAATTTCACTTTCATTTATCTTTCACCCTCATGAAACGCTCATAGGGTTAACAAAATTCCCAAAGGTTGTTTTGAATATTTTGAGGGGTGTAGTTTCTAAAATGGTGTCATTTGTAGGGGTTTTCTGTCATGTGGGCCTTATAAAGTCACTTCTAACTAAATTGACCCTCCAAAAGTAGGTTTTGATGATTTTCGTGAAAATCTGAAAAATTACACCGAAAGTTATAAGCCTCCTAACATCCTAAAAAAAGTAAAAGATGTTTGAAAAATGATGCCAAGTTAAAGCAGACATATGGAAAATGTTAGTTATCAAGTTATTTTAGTGATATGACCAACTTTCCAAAAAGTAGAAAATGTTGAATTTGGAAAACATTGTTTTTTTTCAAAATTTTTGCCAAATTTCCATTTATTTCATAAATAAATACTAAACATATTGATTAAATTTCTCAACCAACATGAAGTAAAATGTGTTATGAAAAAACAATCTCAAAATCAACTGGATATGTTAAAGCGTTCCAAAGTTATAACCACTTAAGTAGACACATGTCAGATTTTAATCGTGTCAGGAAGGTGAAAAGTGGCTTCAGCGTTAAGGGGTTAAATAAAGGAAGGGTTTCTTTCCCACTGACACAGACAAATGTTCAATAGGAGACTGAACATCTCACTAACTTAAACAACTGGACCAAAACATAATTGTTAATAATTTTTGTTTGTGGTCATGTAAATCATTAAAAGCAACAATTTGAATAGCTCAGGTAATAAATAAGCAAAACGTGGTATATGAACAAATACAAAGTAAACATTTAGTGAAGATGCATAGAGAAACCATTCTTCCACAATAGTGTTAGACAGACTCTATGCTGTTATTTCTGTATAACGAGCAATGATATCCCAATGATCCACAGACAAGGAAACTTTGCACCTGTGGTACACAACAAATAAGAAATACAAATCACTGTATGTGACAGCTGTCTGACATCACAAGTGAAACCAATTACACCAAAAAGGGTAGTACAAAATACATTTCACATAAATAGACAATGGGCCCACATGACACTTGAGGGAATCGCGTTATGGCTGCCGATATCAGAAGTCTGATCAGCTTCTTTTGTTTAATTACTGTAGTGGCACCTGTAGTAAGGTGAGGTGCGGATCGGTAGTTAATTAGTTGCACCTGTATTAAGATATTAGGATAGATTGTTTTGAGTGCTCCTACATATGATTAGTAACTCATTGATGTTGTTTGAAGCCTTTCTGCATGGACCCTAGCGGATTCTGGTGGTAGTTTAACCAGCTGCGGTATACAAGTTGATGCTAGATGCTTGATCCAGTGGAAATCAGGTTGGCTGTGAAGGTAGGGTGCAGATTAGTTTCGCTACATGAATTATTCTGCATGAATTATGTACCGTGATAGACAGACCGTTATTTTTAATATTTGAAGATTCACTGAGGACTGGTTATGTTCCACAGGAATGGCGCATAGCAAATGTGGTACCAATATACAAAAAAGGATCAAATAGCGATCCTGGAAACTACAGACCCGTAAGTCTAACTGCTGTGGTGGGGAAAATATTTGAGGGGTTTATTAGAGATGCTATCCTGGAGTATCTCACTGTGCACAACCTTATAACCCAGCGTCAGCATGGGTTTATGAGAGATCGGTCCTGTCAGACTAATCTGATTGGTTTCTACGAGGAGGTAAGTTCAAGACTGGATCTGGGGGACGCTGTGGATGTTGTATATCTGGACTTCTCAAAGGCATTTGACACCGTGCCACATAAAAGGTTGGTATATAAAATGAGACTGCTGGGAATAGGAGAAAATCTGTGTATCTGGGTAAGTAATTGGCTTAGTGATAGAAAACAGAGGGTGGTCATTAATGGCACATTCTCAGATTGGGTTGATGTTACCAGTGGAGTGCCACAGGGGTCAGTATTGGGGCCACTTCTTTTTAATATTTTTATTAATGACCTTGTAGTGGGTTTACACAGTCAAGTTTCAATATTTGCAGATGATACTAAGCTGTGTAAAGTAATAAATACTGAGGTCGATAGTTTAGCATTACAGAGGGATTTGTGGAAGCTTGAGGGATGGGCAGAGAAATGGTTGATGAGGTTTAATGTAGATAAATGTAAAGTTATGCACTTGGGCCATGGAAACAAAAAGTATAATTATGTTCTAAACGGTCAATTACTTAGTAAAACTGAAGCTGAAAAGGACTTGGGCGTATTGGTGGATGGTAAACTTAATTTTAGTGACCAGAGCCAGGCGGCTGCTGCTAAAGCAAATAAAATAATGGGATGTATCAAGAGAGGAATAGATTCTCATGATAAAGACATAGTTTTGCCCTTATACAAATCCCTGGTCAGACCACACATGGAATATTGTGTACAGTTTTGGGCACCAGTGTATAAAAAGGATATAATAGAGCTGGAACGGGTGCAAAGGAGAGCAACCAGGATTATTAGGGGAATGGGGGGATTAGAATACACTGACAGATTACAAAATTTAGGATTATTCAGTTTAGAAAAAAGGCGACTGAGGGGAGACCTCATTACAATGTACAAATACCTGAACGGACAGTACAATGATCTCTCCAAAGATCTTTTTATACCTCGGCCTGTGACCAGGACAAGGGGGCATCCTCTACGCCTAGAGGAGAGGCGATTTTACCATCACCATAGACAAAGGTTCTTTACTGTAAGAGCAGTGAGACTATGGAACTCTCTGCCGCAGGAGGTTGTTATGGCCGACTCTATGTACATGTTCAAGAGAGGCCTGGATGACTTTCTGGAGAGAAAAAATATCACGGGTTATGGGGATAAAACATTTATTTAATTCTTGAAGGTTGGACTTGATGGACTTGCGTCTCCTTCCAGCCTTATATACTATGATACTATGATACACCCGGTGATAGTTACTGATTTTTTCAGGTGAGGGAATCGCGTTACGGCTGCCGATATCAGAAGTCTGATCAGCTTCTTTTGTTTAATTACTGTTGTGGCACCTGTAGTAAGGTGAGGTGCGGACCGGTAGTTAATTAGTTGCACCTGTATTAAGGTCAGGTGTGCACGGGAATATCGGGGTCTAAAGCTAATGCAGAGATGACCACAGAGGGTGGGGAGCTATGGCAGCAGAAATAGTTACTAGACAATGTGGGGAGAAGGCAGTTAAAAAAATGCAGGACCCTGGGAGCTAGAGATTTAAGTGATGTGATTTGGAGATACTGTTAGTTCATTATGTTGTGTAACTTTTAACAACTTTAAGAATTGTGCCTTATCTGGTACTTGTATAAGTGAATTAACGTGTCTATGTTATTTTCCAGGTAATGTGAGTAAAAAGAGAGAACTGTCTATTTGTATTGTCATAATGTAAAATGTTTAATGTAAAATGTAAAAACGGATATCCATCAAATTGGTTAACTGGTACCAGGTCACATGACAATAAATGAGCTCAGTTAAATTTTGCATTCTGTGTGCATTTTGTCTGTTTTTGTGTAATTGTGTATGTGCATTTTTGTGGATGTAAAAATTTGACGTTCCTATTTTTAGGTGCATGTCTTTGCTTCTGGTATTATAGAGAGAAGAAAAAAACAAAAAACGCTTCCTGGTGCAATAAATCCTAGGATATTCCAATGGTGTCCTTATTAGTAAGGTAATACGCTCACCTTCAATGGTTGTGCGATCAGGCACAACGCTGTAGAATTGTGCATCGGGTGCTGCCTAGTCCTCGCCGGGGCCGGAGTACCGGTTGCCAAAGAATATAAGATCTCCAAATGGCAGGGGCTCACCTCCGTCCTCGTAGATTCAGAAGAAAAAGTAGGACTATTTCCAAGGCGCTCACCGATCCAGATGGTTAATTTTAAAAGGTTTTATTACCAATGATGAAGTAAAAATAGAAAACATAAAAACATAGTAACATGGACAGCGCGTTTCGCGTCCTCTATACCGGACGCTTCATCAGGTCTAAAACAGCATGGTATACATAGTAATTTATATCCCCACACGGGAAGTGACATCATGAGCAGATTATGGAGAAAGAGGGAGGAGTTAAAAAGTAACTTAGCATAACAGTTCCTAAAAATAAAAAACCTTTACATCGTTAAAAATGTTTCATACTGTTCTGAAACAAATTAATTAATTTAAGTTCATATTGGAACTAGGCGGTGGACCACACACGGATTGCTCTTTGGAACACAAGGTTCCGGAAGTAGTAACTGAAACGGGTCATGTGACCCAGCCAAGAGTCAGGTGACAACAGTGGTTATGGTCCACAAGGACCGAGACGGAACGGACCTGAAATGGAACGGACCCACAAGGACCAAGATGAAAATATGGTAAGTACAAATGGCCATTACATGATGGTCTGATGAATTTTTAGACACATCCGGGGCTATTACATGATGGTTTCGGATACCTCATTCAGGGGCTCAGGAGCTGAGCGTTTGCATTTTATATATCCAGTATATTTCTCTACGACATAGAGACTGGTATCTGTTGTTGACACTTTCAGGGATAAAATCAATTGGCATGACCGTAAATAAGGTTTCATCCTTATGATGTTTAAACAGAAAATGTTTAGAAAGCCCATGTTTAAGAAAGCCTTTCTTAATATTAGCTCTATGTCCAGTTAGCCGGTCATGTAGTTCTTGTGTTGTCCTCCCCATGTATTGAAGACCGCAAGGGCACTCGATTAAATAAATCACATAGCTTGATTTGCATGTCATAGACGTTTTGATGGAAAATGTTTGTTGTGTAGTGTTGGATTTAAATTGTGTGCTTTTGTCCCTAATCGTTGAGCAGCACAAACATAATTTGTGATTACATTTTCTCACAATAGGGATGTGCTCACTACTATTATTAGTATTTCCCCAGCTAGTTGTTTTATGTTGTTTAATTTGGCTAGGAGCTAAAATGTTCCTCAATGTAGAAGCCCGTCTATAGGTAACTTTGGGTTTGTTGGGGAGTACTGTTTTTAGGACTTGATCTTGTAAAATATACCAATGTTTATTGAGAATTTTTGTTATTTCGCTAAAATCATCGTTGTACCGGGTTATAAAATTTAAAGAATGATCATTTTTCAACTTAGAACGTTGCTCCGCTCGAGCGGAGCATGCTCAGTTACTTACACTATACACTGCAATACAAGTGTATTGCAGTGTAAAGGCTTGAATAAGCGATCGGACGATCGCTTGTTCAAGCCAAGAAGTAGAAAATGTAAAAAAGTAAAAAAAAAAAGATGAAATCATTTTATTATATAATTAAATAAATAAATAAAATAAAAGTCCCCAGTTACACATAAAATGCAAATAAAGTATATAAAACACAAAAACACACGAAAAATTTACATATTTGGTATCACCGCGTCCGTATCAATCTGTACAATAAATCTAAATCAATCTTGAACCCACTCGGGGAACGACGTAAAAAAAAAACTCAAAAAACTTCCCGTAATATACAATTTTTCATCAAACACCATCACAAAAAATGTTCTAAAAAGTGATCAAAAAAAGTTACGTTCCCTAATATGATACAACTGAAAAGAACAACTCTTTTCACAAAAAATAAGCCTGACATGAGTTGTCCCTCAAAATGTGAGTTTTGGCAATTTTCATGAAAATGAGAAAAATCGCACCTAAAGTTCTGCGCCTCATAACATCCTAGAAAAATGAGAGGATGCATAAAATATCATCTCAACATAAAGCAGACATTCAGTATATGTTAATCATCAAGCTTTTTGGATAGTTTTACTTCCTGTCTGGAAAGCAGAACATTTCAAACTTGGAAAATGAAGAATTTTTACAAACTTTTGCCAAATTTTCACTTTTTTTCAGAACGAATCGCAAAACTTATCACTTAAATTTTATAACTTACATGAAGTACAATGTATCACGAGAAAACATTCTCAAAGTCACCAGGATATGTTAAAGCGTTCCGAAGTTATAACCAATTATCGTGAGACATGTCAGATTTGAAAAAGCGAGTCTGGTCATTGAGCTGAAAACTAGTGTCGGTGATAAGGGGTTAAATACAAGAGGGTCAGTACAATTCTTTCTGACTCTCTTGTACTGACTGTACGGTATATTACCTTTCCACTTTTTGAAATGCAGACTGTCATAATTTAGGTAACTGTTAGTGTCTACCTTCTTAAAAAAGGTAGACGTGCAAATGGAATGATCTTTAATATAGAGGGTTAGATCGAGGAATGTGATAGAATCTATTTGATGTTTAGCGGAGAAGGATAGCCCCCAATCATTTTCACACAAATATCTAGAAAAAGCATTTGCATCCTCCGCTGTTCCTGTCCATATTAGGATGCGGTCGTCTATATAGCGTCGGTAAAAATGTATAAATTGTTTAAAAGGATGGTCAGATAATATGTATTTATTTTCGAAGGTCCCCATGAACAAGTTAGCGTAGGCCGGTGCAAATTTCTTGCCCATAGCTGTTCCACACTTCTGGTGGAACAGAGAGGTATTGTATATAAAGAAGTTGTTCTCCAATACTAAGGTCAAAAGTTGAAGGAGCAGAGACTTTAGATTAACTGTAAGGGAAGGGTCATCATTAAGATAACCTTTGATGCATTCGATGCCAATTTTATGTTAAATATTAGAATAAAGGGCTGTAACGTCTAAAGTAAGAAAGGAAAAAGTGGCAGGTAAATCCAGACTATATAATTCACTGATCAATTGATCAGAATCTTTGAGATAGCTGGGAAGTTTAACAACGTATGGGTGGAGATATAAATCAACAAAGTGAGAAATATTACAGGTGGCTGATCCCATGCTGGCTATGACATTTTCCATCAAACAAACATTTTCCATCAAAACGTCTATGACATGCAAATCAAGCTATGTGATTTATTTAATCGAGTGCCCTTGCGGTCTTCAATACATGGGGAGGACAACACAAGAACTACATGACCGGCTAACTGGACATAGAGCTAATATTAAGAAAGGCTTTCTTAAACATGGGCTTTCTAAACATTTTCTGTTTAAACATCATAAGGATGAAACCTTATTTACTGTCATGCCAATTGATTTTATCCCTGAAAGTGTCAACAACAGATACCAGTCTCTATGTCGTAGAGAAATATACTGGATATATAAAATGCAAACGCTCAGCCCCTGAGCCCCTGAATGAGGTATCCGAAACCATCATGTAATATCCCCGGATGTGTCTAAAAATTCATCAGACCATCATGTAATGGCCATTTGTACTTACCATATTTTCATCTTGGTCCTTGTGGGTCCGTTCCATTTCGGGTCCGTTCCGTCTCGGTCTTTGTGGACCATAACCACTGGTCACCTGACTCTTGGCTGGGTCACATGACCCGTTTCAGTTACTACTTCCGGAACCTTGTGTTCCAAAGAGCAATCCGTGTGCGGTCCACCGCCTAGTTCCAATATGAACTTAAATTAATTAATTTGTTTCAGAACAGTATGAAACATTTTTAACTATGTAAAGGTTTTTTATTTTTAGGAACTGTTATGCTAAGTTACTTTTTAACTCCTCCCTCTTTCTCCATAATCTGCTCATGATGTCACTTCCCGTGTGGGGATATAAACTACTATGTGTACCATGCTGTTTTAGACCTGATGAAGCGTCCGGTATAGAGGACGTGAAACGCATTGTCCATGTTACTATGTTTTTATGTTTTCTATTTTTACTTCATCATTGGTAATAAAACCTTTTAAAATTAACCATCTGGATCGGTGAGCGCCTTGGAAATAGTCCTACTTTTTCTTCTGAATCTACGAGGACGGAGGTGAGCCACCGGCGAGGACTAGGCAGCACCCGATGCACAATTCTACAGCGTTGTGCCTGATTGCACAACCATTGAAGGTGAGCATATTACCTTACTAATAAGGACACCATTGGAATATCCTAGGGTTTATTGCACCAGGAAGCACTTTTTGTTTTTTTCTTCTCTCTATAATACCAGAAGCAAAGACATGCACCTAAAAATAGGAACGTCAAATTTTTACATCCACAAAAATGCACATACACAATTACTCAAAAACAGACGAAATGCACACAGAATGCAAAATTTAACTGAGCTCGTTTATTGTCACGTGACCTGGTACCAGTTAACCAATTTGATGGATATCCATTAGATTTTACATTAAACATTTTACATTATGACAATACAAATAGACAGTTCTCTCTTTTTACTCACATTACCTGGAAAAAACATAGACACGTTAATTCACTCATACAAGTTCCAGATAAGGCACAATTCTTAAAGTTGTTAAAAGTTACACAACATAACGAACTAACAGTATCTCCAAATCATATCACTTAAATCTCTCTAGCTCCCAGGGTCCTGCATTTTTTTAACTGCCTTCTCCCCACATTGTCTAGTAATTATTTCTGCTGCCATAGCTCCCCACCCTCTGTGGTCATCTCTGCATTAGCTTTAGACCCCGATATTCCCGTGCACACCTGACCTTAATACAGGTGCAACTAATTAACTACCGGTCCGCACCTCACCTTACTACAGGTGCCACTACAGTAATTAAACAAAAGAAGCTGATCAGACTTCTGATATCGGCAGCCGTAACGCGATTCCCTCACCTGAAAAAATCAGTAACTATCACCGGGTGTAGCGAAACTAATCTGCACCCTACCTTCACAGCCAACCTGATTTCCACTGGATCAAGCATCTAGCATCAACTTGTATACCGCAGCTGGTTAAACTACCACCAGAATCCGCTAGGGTCCATGCAGAAAGGCTTCAAACAACATCAATGAGTTACTAATCATATGTAGGAGCACTCAAAACAATCTATCCTATGTTACAATGGCCCCTGGAGCATTGCCTAGCTCATACTCCAGTACTTCTTAACCACAACATCAGTCCCACAACCTAGGAACATCACACAGTCAGTTTCTTATTCTAACAACAACTAAACATACAAAACTGTACATACACTCAACCCATAGAAAACTAGGTCCATATATTTCCTACTTAACATCAAGAAAACAATACCTGGACAGCAGCCAATACAATTTTGTCAATTGTCTTACCAGTCCAATGGTGTGATTCCCTGTTGTCCTGTTAGCCACTATCCGCCATTAATTATTTCTTTTGGTTCCTTCCATCCTGGACGAGCCCCCAAGTAATGTCGTTGCAATGGCTTTAACAGCGAGTCTTCTATGGGTGTGAGAGTGAGACAGACAGACTGACAGACATACAGAGAGAACAGAGTCACCCCCCCCCCATGGGAGATGGTGGGGGTAGAGAATAGGGACAGGTGACAGGTTGTTGCTTAGTGCTCCATCCACCTTCCCCCCCCCCCCCCCAGAGCATTCAAATAAACTTTATTATATATATATATAGTAAAATCCTGGGACTGCCCCTCACAATCTACATACACATGTGACTGATGACATAAGAGAACACATGATGCCATATATGTCCTTTACATAAAGCTGATGATAAAGCTAGAATGTGCAACTAAATATAAAAATAGTCTTTAGTGAGGGGGGTAGTGTCCTTGCAGAGTCCAGCTACAGCTGTCATTCAAAGAGCTGTATAATGTCTATTCTTGTCAGAGGTCAATGACCAAAGACAGCCTTAAAATGGCAATAATTATGTTCACATTAACTTATTACATTATTATTTTATTTGCATTCACATTGGTCAGCAGCAGGCGCTTGTGATGAGGTGACAGGAGGCAGGTCCCATTCTCCATCTTGCTGATTGTAGGTTTTTTGAGAGCTGGAAACCATGGTTGCTATCGGCCAAAAAAGGTACTAAATGAGGACTGAGAGGCAAAATACTTTGAGGAATGATTCCCAGGGACACCTGGAGCAGAATTATGTTTTTTAGGGTTTTTTTTTTGCTCAGAATGACGGTTATACTTTAAAAAATGTTGCTTTTTCCCATGGCAGCATGTATAACTGATATATTTATAAAATAATTGAAAAATCTTTGGAAGTAAATAATTTTTGTTTCCGTATAGGTGCATAGACTGTACAGAGGGGCTGGTGGAAGCTTCCAAAAAGCCCAGGATGAGTGGCATAACGGGACATGGAAAAGCCCACCTGGCCATGAAGAGCGGTACACTGGAACTACTCTACCACAATACCCAACAGTGCCAAGCTACCCTACAGGAGGACAATGGCCATGACCTTTAATTTTTTTTTTTTATTAGTAGCAGTAGCTAAGGTCACCAGCAGCATTCCGTTTAAATAATTGTTTACAGCTCATAAATTTGTCATAAATCTTATCTCAAATGGGCCATATTTATGTTAAAAGTCCTAACAGATCAGTAAAATAGTAATATGCCTATGTATAATATGTCCCATTTGTTTGATCATTTCAAATGGAAATATAATGGAAATATATCATGCTTATTTTTGCTAAAACACTGCCAAAATGTTTGAGTGCAATTATTTTTACGAATTAAGAAAGCTTTTTTTATTAACATATACAAATATCTCATATGTAAATATACAAATATCTCAACTAAAATCTGCTGCTTCAGTTAGACTTGAGTGCCTTAATACAGATGAACAATCCTTTTATTTGTTAGAAGATTGAACCAGCGCAACATTTTGTGTATAATGTTTTGAATTGCTACATAAAATTTCAAGCTTGCAAATACAATCTTGCTGTAGTCTTATTACATATGTGTTCATGTTAAGAAACATATTTTAAAAATTCTGGTGATTTTAGAACAAATTTTATAATGTGCCGGCATAAATGTGGCAGCCGGTGTGAATACGCCCTTTCTGCTCACAGTATTGTGTCATGGCATGCATAGTGCAGCCCCAACACAATACTTGCTCAAACACTTTATAAATACATGTGCTACCAGTTTGCACGTGTATTTCTTACACCAGAATTCTGGCACAGACTGTTTAGTAAATCTGGCCCAATAGCTGTGCCTTGCTGTTGGACATAAAATTGATCTCTTAAAAGAAAACAGCTGCATGTGCAAATAACCTCCAAAAATGGTCAACTTTCTGTCAAAAAAAAGTCGACCCTTCCAAATATTTTGTGTCCATTGGCAAGCCTCATGGTGCTCAATAGATGCGTAAAGTATAAAATTATTAAATAAAATAAATCTGTGGTATCCTATATAAATTAATCTGCACTGATTGCCTACACTTTCAAAACCTTGTGCAAAAAATAGCTTTGTTGCTAAATTGAGTTGGTGTATAGAATTACAGGCAGTCCCCGATAGGGTCCGGAGGTTTGTTCTTAAGTTGAATTTGTATGTAAGTCGAAACTGTATATTTTATAATTGTAGATTCAGACAAAAAAATTTTTGGCCCCAGTGACAATTGGAGTTTAAACATTTTTTGCTTTAATGGGACCAAGGATTATCAATAAAGCTTCATTATAGACACTTTACAGCTGATTATTGCAATTTGGGACTATAGTAAAGCATTCAGAGAGCTACACCAGAGGTCAGAGGGGTCTGTCTGTAACTATGGGTTGTCTGTAAGTCGGGTGTCCTTAAGTAGGGGACCGCTTGTATCCAGTATCTGGGATGATTAAGGTCTTACTGTATTATAATGAGGGTTTATAGCAGAGGTGTAATGGGAGAATCTAACAAAAATCCACCTGTATCATCATCTATGATCTTTGAGCTTATGGTATAATTGATTGAACTAGACACATTTTTATACACCATGTCATTGCAAAGTTGTCTCTCAAACTCCAACACATAGGAAGTCCATAATGACACCGCCCCTCCTTTGTTGGCAGGTTTAATAACCAGGCTGATCTATCTCTATTTGATTTAATGAGCAGAATGACAAACCATAGGCCAATAATTTTGTCTGTACCTCAGTTGTGAATATTTCATCCAAAGAACTTACTAAATATTTTTTCTTGGTTGTTTGGCTACAAGTTGCTATGAAAGCAATCTTGGTATCTGGAGGATTTCCACTATCTCTGATGCCTTTTGCTCCTATTTCTTCTATGTCTTCTGGTGTTCGGGATTTGATGGACTAGTCTCTAAAAAAGACGGATCATCAGTAACAGCCTTATGGTGACTATTTTGTTTCTTACATTTCTAGATATTGGGGGATATTTATCATACACCGACGCTCGTGCTTCCACCTCTTGATGGATCAGGCAGGCTGCTGTGCAGCGTTTATTCTACGCCAGGCATAGATATAAACGCAGCCGCCGACTTTTCACATGTCACATGGGATAATTACTGTTTTTAATGAAATTTTATATATATAACATTGGAAACCCCCTATATATCAACCCATTTTCAAATTTTCACCCCTCAAACTATCTTTTAGGAAGATTGTTAACCCCTTGATAACTCTATAATAATTAAATCAAAATAGAGATGAGATTTAGAATTTAATCAATAATTCATCATTTAGCCCTAAAATGTACACATTTCCAAAAGATAAAAAGAAAAGACCCATCTTAAAATTTGTTAGGCAAATACAGAGACCCCCCCCCCCACATGTGGCACATGCGCGCACAGCGAGGTGCAGAAGGGAAGGAATGCCATGCGGCTGCCAGGATTTTAGTTTCCTCATTGGCCCCTTTTGTAGGCTATAAATAGTTTTTTTTTCCTCCATTATTGAGGCAATGTGACTGTATTTTTTTGGCAGGATAAGATGCTTTTTTCAATGTTATCATTTTAGAGGTACTATGCCCCATTGCTGAAAATTGATTAACTTTTTTTGAGGGCAGGAGTAGAAAAGCATCAATTCTGTACTTGATTTTTTATTTTTTCTTTTGTGTGTGTGTTTATCGTACAACCCAATAAACATGTTAGCTTTATTCTTATTATGTGTCAATATGATTACAGGGTTACCATACTTAGGTTTAATTTTGCAAATTTAGTGAAATGTAAGATATATCTAATGTAGGGAAAAATCTATCATTTTTGCATCGTCCCCTTCCAGGTGGCATAACATTTTTATTTGTTTGGCTACAGAGTTGGTTGATGGCTTGTTTTTTGTGGGGCATGGTGTACTTTCCAACAGTTTTATTGTGGAGTAGATATGTTTTTTTTATCACTTTTTATTGCATTTTTTGTAGGATGAAATAGAAAATCATAAATTTTGGTGGTTTTCTTTTTACGGTGTTCATCATGATTCCATAATGATTTTTTTTTTTTAAATTTTATGGGTCGTTATGGATGCGGTGATGCTATTTATTCGGGGTTTGCGTTATGATTTAGACTTTTTTGTGTTATGTCTCTTCTTATGCAATACATTTTATGCATTATTCATTTATTAATTTATTTTTATTTAAGAACATTTTTTTTAACTTTTTTTATTTTTTCCACCATTGGACATGAACAAGCACTTATCTGACTGAAGTATTGCAGGGTAATATGTCAGTCAACCTATGAACATGCATAGGCTGAAACTGCTTTTAGGATACTGTCACAGACTGGATCTTCCAGGCACTACCAGCAGACAATCCTGGGGTTTAACCCATTAAATGCAGTGTTTAACACCCGCAATTGGAGCCCACTCCGACCTAGGGTGTTACACAGGGGTGCCAGCTGTTAGTTACAGCTGACACCCTGTGTATGCCAATGACGGCTCAGCTCCTATCTCGGCTCAGCTCCGATCTAGGACACTGAGTGCTAAGTTACAGTGCTTATCGTCTGATATATCGGACGCAGAGCATTAAGAGGTTAAAATACAGATTGGGGTAGGCAGGAGTAATCTACAATCACTCTTTTCCTTTAAATAAAAAATGTTTCCTTTTGTTCATAAATATTGTGATCATTAAATTTACCATAGATTATTGTACATGAAATAGAGACAAAAATCTTTCTTGATGAAATTGAGATGGTTATGCTGATGTATGTGATGACATGACTATAGTATAGTAATAAATGTAGATTTTTTTTGTGTGTAAATAAATGTAAATTCTTGTTCATGGAAAAATAAAACCTCCCCTTAAAACACGGTATAGTACGTATAAAGTAGCTCATAATTGTACAACCCACATACACAGGTGCATAAATGAAAATATGAGATAATCTATGTTCATACAGTGGGGCTGATTCTCAGAATGTGTAATATAAATTGGATACACTCTCAGACAAAGGTATGCCGAAACACACATTGCAGACCCTACACCCCACACAAACACTTGGGGTCACTACACCACATATATAGATATGTCCCTCAAGTCACTTTACAGTACACATAAATATAGCCCTATAGTCGCTGTACCCCACACACAAATATACCCCTGCAGTCTCTTTTACTGCACACATGTACCACACACATAAATATGTAACTAGAGTCACTATGTGTGAATTGGTCCTTGACAGTGGTTAATTGTTTAGTGCAATCTGCAATAAACTAGTACATAGTATCATAGTATATAAGGCTGGAAGGAGACGCAAGTCCATCAAGTCCAACCTTTAAGAATTAAATAAATGTTTTATCCCCATAACCCGTGATATTTTTTCTCTCCAGAAAGTCATCCAGGCCTCTCTTGAACATGTACATAGAGTCCGCCATAACAACCTCCTGCGGCAGAGAGTTCCACAGTCTCACTGCTCTTACAGTAAAGAACCTTTGCCTATGGTGATGATAAAATCGCCTCTCCTCTAGGCGCAGAGGATGCCCCCTTGTCCTGGTCACAGGCCGAGGTATAAAAAGATCTTTGGAGAGATCCTTGTACTGTCCGTTCAGGTATTTGTACATTGTAATGAGGTCTCCCCTCAGTCGTCTTTTTTCTAAACTGAATAATCCCAAATTTAGTAAACTGTCAGTGTATTCTAATCCCCCCATTCCCCTAATAATCCTGGTTGCTCTCCTCTGCACCAGTTCCAGCTCTACTATATCCTTTTTATACACTGGTGCCCAAAACTGTACACAATATTCCATGTGTGGTCTGACCAGGGATTTGTATAAGGGCAAAACTATGTCTTTATCATGAGAATCTATTCCTCTCTTGATACATCCCATTATTTTATTTGCTTTAGCAGCAGCCGCCTGGCTCTGGTCACTAAAATTAAGTTTACCATCCACCAATACCCCAAGTCCTTTTCAGCTTCAGTTTTACTAAGTAATTGACCGTTTAGAACATAATTATACTTTTTGTTTCCATGGCCCAAGTGCATAACTTTACATTTATCTACATTGAACCTCATCAACCATTTCTCTGCCCATCCCTCAAGCTTCCACAAATCCCTCTGTAATGCTAAACTATCGACCTGCACAATCTTTTTTATGGATGTATTGCCCATGTGCATTACGGCGGGGAAAAAGATAGAGTAGGCTCTTGGACTGGCTACTTCGTCATTTATTGGTTAACATACCCTTGTATCTTAAAGATACAAATGCTTTCTTAAAAGTCCTAGAATATCTACAGTGGCAAGAGACACACTGTTTGACTTCAATAGACGTATGAATGCCTATATACACGCATTCCACAGGATCTGGGGGTATAATGCGTTAGAGAAGGGCTGATTAACCCTTTAAGGATGCAGACATTTTGTAGCTTAAGGCTCAGCCCCATTTTTTGTATTCTGACTTGCGTCGCTTTATATGGTTATAACTTTTGAACACTGTTACTTATCAAAGTGATTCTGAGATTGTTTATCCCTACATGTTGTGCTTCTTTTTAGTGGTAAATGTTGGATGATAAGTTTTGTGTTTATTTACAAAAAAAAAAAAAGAAAAAATGATGAATGTTTTGAAAAATTTCCCTTTTTAGAAATTCGAAATCATTGCGTTTTCAGGCAGATAGATTTACCACCTAAATAAGTTGCTGAATAACATTTCCCATGTGTCTACTCTACATTTTTCATAATTTTTGAAACATCTGGATAATTTATTTTGATGTCACACAACTTACAAATCGAATATCTATTTTTCAGAATTTGCTATTTTGCTGATAGAGTTTTGAATGAAATTTTACATATTTAACATCAAAATCCTCTATATAATCAACCCATTTTCAAATCTGCCCCCCTCAAATGATCAGAAACAGATTTTAGGAAGATTGTTAACCCCTTGAGATCTTCATAGTAATTGAATCAAAATGGAGGTGAAATTTAGAATGGTCAAATTTTATCAGTTTATTTAGCCCTAAAATGTACACATTTCTAAAAGATTAAAGGGAAAACCTACCATACAATTTGTTCTGCAATTTCTCCCGAGTACAGAGACCCCCCACATGTTGCCGCTACTTGTTTTATGGGGGCACAGCGAGACGCGGAAGGGAAGGAGGGACCTGCAGCTGCCAGGATTTTAGTTTTCTTGTTGCCAACTTTTGTAGGCTATAAATTTTTAACTTTTTCGTTATTGGGGCCATGTGATGGCATTTTTTTTGCGGGATGAGATGCTTTTTCCAGTGTTACCATTTTGGGGTTGGTATCCCCTATTGTTGAAAATTTAGGAACTTTTTTTTTGAGGGCAAGGATA
Source organism: Engystomops pustulosus (assembly GCF_040894005.1). Lineage (NCBI taxonomy): Eukaryota > Metazoa > Chordata > Amphibia > Anura > Leptodactylidae > Engystomops > Engystomops pustulosus. The sequence goes on along the minus strand of NC_092411.1, from coordinate 161,213,289 downwards.
GAAAAGCATCAATTCTGTACTGGATTTAAATTTTTTTTTTCTGTGTTCACCATATAGCCTAATAATAATGTTATCTTTATTCTATGGGTCAATACGATGGGGATAATATGGGGAATATTTTTTCTTACATTTTACTACATTTGTCAAAACCTTAATGTGGGAAAAATCTATCATTTTTGCATTGTACATATGTTTTTTTGATCATGAAATGATAATAATGTCATGTAAGGAATTACTAGGAAATAAGAGCAAAAGGAGGAGATTTGGTCGAGAGTAAAGACAAAAACAAAAGCAAATCTAGTGATTACAACCCTTGTGAGAATGCGATAAGTTCAAGCAATTCATAAAAATTGGCACATATTAGGACAGGAACCGGATCTAGAGAACATCTCAGCTAAAAGATCCCTAGTGACATATAGGAGAAGTAGGACCATCAGATTGGTACACGGGAGGTTCTCACCCATGCGTGCCACTTGGCTCCAGGGATGTGCACCTGCTGGTAACCACAGGTGTGGCCACTGTAACTATTGTACCTTGAATCGCTAACTGAAGGTTAGCAGTTTTGGAGGTGTAGAACATGCTGTCATGTCTTTTATTACATGTCGTTCTGATTTTGTAGTATACATGGTGCAATGTCCATGCGGAAGGTTTCATATTGGCAAGACAATCAGAAAAATGTTTACTCTTTTTAGGGAACATCAAAGGTTCATCATAAATGGTAATGGCCTTGTGGAGCATATACAGAAAGAACATGGAGGTGATCCAGGGATGTTCTCAGGAGTTGAGCGAGTTAACTGCCCAATGGCAAGAGGGGATCATTCTATACTTCGACTCCAGCAAGAAAGCAGGTATATTATAAAATTCAGAGCGTTGGGATCCCTGGGCCTGAACGACTGTAATGAACTTGGGGTTTTTATGTGAGGACGTTTTACCTGGTTACTTCGCCCCTTTCCATCTATTCAAACCCCTTCGGTATTCAGTTTGTGTATCTGACCTTAAGAGGTCTGTACTATTGAGAAAATGTCTTCCTTATTTTGTGATATAATGCAAACGTGACCAGTTTCCAAAGTTTTGATGACATTAGAAGAAAGTCCCTGGGATCTTAGATAGTTGAATATGGTCCTTGTGTTTTCTTGATATATCTTTCCCAGGACTCTGACGATCAGGGGAATAGGGGGGAAGGCGTAAGCTAGAGGAATGTCCCATGAGTGCGAGAACGCGTCTAAATGTTCCTTGTTCTCTCCTTTTTCTAGTGAAAAGCAGCGATGGCACTTGGTGTTCTCTTTTGTTGCGAGCCGATCTATTTGAGGGTTGCCTCAGAGAGATATTAAATTTTGAAAGATCTCTTCTTTTAGACTCCATTAATTCGGGAGAATTTTCTTCCGGCTGAGAAAATCTGCTTTTATGTTTTCCGTACCCTTTAAGTGAGTGGCTGATATTGAAATGACATGATCATGACTCACGAAAATATTAGTTGAGTTAGAGAATTCAGAAGTGGAGATTTGGTTCCCCCTTTTCTTTTTATATAGGATACTGTTGTCATTTTGTCTGACAGAATCAGGAGGTGGTGATGAGCTAGGAGAGAAGTGTTTGAATTGAGAGGTTCCTATACAGCCCACAATTACCGATAATTGGAGGATCTTCTTGCAATTTCTTCCTTCCAAGTGCCCTGGGAAAAATGGTGAGGCATGAAAGATCCCCAGCCTCTCTGACTTGTGTCTGTCTGAATCCAGATGTAAGGACTGTTTGTCCAGAATATTCCTCTCCTCAGGTTTTCTTCTTTTAACCACCGCAGCAGAGCTTTCTTGACAACCGGAGGAATCAATATCTTTCTGTCCAGATGCTCTTGCTTCCTGTTCCAGGATTTCAGAATCCACCTCTGAAGTATTCGGGAATGAATCTGGCACCAGGCTTCTGAAGATACTGAACACCTTTGTGGCTTCTCTGATTGAGATCACAGATCTTCTCCTGAACTTCCTTATATGCTCCCTGATGAGGATTCCCTTGTCCTGTGGAAGGAACGACATTTAGTAACTTGAGTTTAAGTATACACCTAGGAATCTCCTAATTGTGGCTGGTGAAAGTTCTGATTTCTGATAATTTATTATCCATCCCAATTTATCTAGGGTTTCTGTAGTAAAATTTCTTGAAGAAATGACATTCGCTCTGTCTTGCCCAACAATTAGTAAGTCGTCTAGGTACGGGATGATCAGTACATCCTGTTGCCTGAGGAAAGCCACCACTTCTACCATCACCTTCGTGAAGGTTCTTGGGGCTGAGGATATGGCAAAAGGGAGTGCACACACTGGAAGTGTAGTATGGAACCTTCTGGAGAGAGGACAGAAAACCTTAGAAATTTCTTGGAGAAAAAAGACGCATACTATCACGTCCCTGTCCCATAAGTCTATAGGGCACATTAATGCATTCTTGTGAATAATATGTGTGGCTGATCTATCCGGAATTTTCTGTAGACAATGAACTCGTTGAGGCGTTTCAGATTGATGATCAGCCGGTTTGCGCAATTTGGTTTCTTCACCAAAAAAAAAGAGAAGAAGAAGAATCCATATTTTTCCTGATCTCGTGTGAATAATTACACCTGATGACAATAAAGACGATACCTCTCGCCAGATTAGACTGTGAGACATAAGGGACATGGAAGTAGAAGTTGACATGTATTTCGTAGGAGGAAGTTTGATAAAATTTTGTATCCGTGAAGCAACATATCTAGAACCCAGGGATTTGAAGTAATCTCTGTCCACTTTTCCCTGAATTTCAACAATCTTCCTCCTACCATGGCGTCATTGCTTTTTGCTTCTATTCGGATCATTTGGGGTGGAGAAAATAAACCCTCTCCCTTTACCTCCTTTCGGGTAGCTCCAGCGACCCCTTTTCCCTTTGTCTTTATATGTGTCCTTTTGACTCCTGAAGTCCCGAAAGGGCATTTTCTTAGGTGTCGGTCTTTCTTCTCTCTTAAGTATCGTATCTAATTCAGGCCCGAAAACTAATTCTCCTGAGAAGGGCAGGCTACATAATTTGGCTTTTGAGCGAATGTCCCCGTTCCACTGCTTCAACCACAGTGCTCTCCTTGTTGAATTAGTGAGTGCTCCTTCCTTTGAAGAAAAACGGATTCCTTCAGCCGCAGAATCTGCCAAGAAGGCAGTCGCCGATTTAAGTAGTGGAAAATTCTCCAGAATAGTTTTTCTTGGTGTTCCTTCCCTAATATGGGATTCTAATTCGTTCAACCAATAAAGCAAATTTCTTGCTACAGATGTAGCAGGTAAGTTGGATTTTAGACTTCGCATGGATGTCTCCCAGGCCTTCCTTAATAGAGAATCCGATTTTCTGTCCATTGGATCTTTTAATTGTGTTGCATCCTCAAAAGGAAGATTTGTTTTCTTCAAATTTTTTGTAACCTGTACGTCTGCTTTTGGTCAGGTGTCCACAGTTCTGACTCTTCTGGTTCAAACATCAATCTTTTCCTGAAATTTTTAGATACAATTATCCTTTTTTCTGGTTCATACCATTCTTCAGAAATCAGTTCCTTTAAGGCAGGGGTAGGGAACCTATGGCTCGGGAGCCATATGTGGCTCTTTTAATGGCAGCATCTGGCTCTCTGATAAATCATTGATTAATAGGGATCGGCAGTGTGTACATCTAAGACACACACAGCGATGATCACTGGATGCAGGCAGGGATGTTACCACTGCCTGTATCCTTTGTGTGACCCAGGCGCCATCGCCACACCGTTGCTTAGGTGACAGCACCTGTGTCATAGAGTAGAGCAGCATCCACTCCTCTCCACTCATCCATTGCCTAAGCAACGATGCAGGGCCGGCGCTATGGGTAGGCAAAGGTGGCAATTGCCCAGGGCCCCCAGGGAGAAAGGGGAGAATCTCTTCTTTCAAATGAATCTTGAATTTTGTTTCTAGGTGCTATGGATCCAGAGATATTCAGGTTTAAAGTGAGAATATCAGGTGCCATATTTTATATATAAATATCACTTCCGACGGCAGTTTAACAGTTAATATCTCAGTTTTTCTGCATTTTAGAAACACAAATTTAGATTCATATAAAAGAGGAGACTCTCTTCTTTCATAGGAAAAAAGAAGTGAGGTTCTATGAGTCACAGAACCAGAGATACAGCCCTCTGAATTGTCTCCCCCATCTCCAGATTCTTAGCCATCAGGCTGCAGGGAGTATTAGCTGCACACAGGAGCTGCTGCACCTCACACATAATGGAAATATTCACTTTATATGTTACTAGTACTACATTTTGAGAAGGGATAATATCAATTAATATTCATGTTTTTAACCCTTCTCTATGCAAATCTAAGAACACACTTTGGGCCACATGTATCAATCGTTTTTTTCTGTTGTTTTTGCGCCTTTTCATTCAGGCGCACCATTTTATGTGCCATTTTTGCGACTAAATGTGACTAAATGCTAGCTGCCCAGCAAAAAATAACCAGCTTTCCCTCATTTATCCTAGCAATCCAGATGTTTTGATGCGCCTAATGATATTCATCACTTGCGACTTTTCATTTAGGCGCAAAAACGGGCGCAAAAACACTCCAGCCCGGAGCTGGCGTTAACTGAGAAGAAAGCACTGAGCCCCTTTGCAGAACAGCTCATTTCTAGCAGCAGAGCTCATCCAGACACTGCAGACACTAGAACAGATCATACAGACATGAGATACTCTGCAGACACTAGTACAGATAATACAGTCATTAGATACTCTGCAGACAGGAGCTGCAGACTCTATTTACACTTCATCACCTTCTATTTACAAAACATTCTGCAGAATCCTCAGCTCAAAGCAAGAGAGAAGAGAACGTTACAGAATGTTGCACATAGTACTGACAGGTGTCCCCCATGTCATTCTGCACAGTATCACCAGTGGAGGGGGATACTGTGCAGAATTACAGGGGTGCAGCAGGAGACCAGCCCTGGGGGATCCCCTCCAGGAGAATCCCCTACTGAGGAGGTCACTGGGTGCAGGGTGTCACACACCTGGGTGCTGCTGTGAGTGTTATCTTCATGCTGGGCTGTGGGAGAAGCAGAGAGGAGCTTGTAGCAGGATCACATGTAAGTGCCTGAATCTAACATTACGCCGAAACTGTGCCAAAATTGTGCCTAAACTGTGTTAAAGTAAAGTGATTAATAAGAGGCAGGAAATTAACTTATCACAGATGGTTGTGCTAATTCTGTAAAAGCTTGTGATAATTCTGGAAAACAGTGCACCAGAATTTAGGCACAACTACTACACCTATGCGCACAAAAGTGATAAATGTGGCCCATTCTCTCTTATTCCCTTTTATTTTGTGATAGTTATTTTTTGTTGGGAAAATTGACTGATACGATGAACATTCAATCCTCTTCGCCTAATGTGACTACACCGCGACCAGAACATGTCCATAAAGTTATATGTAACACCAAAAACACACACACGTTCTGGAATAAAGTTTTTATTTCACACCATCCTCCATTATTTACACCTATGTTATGACATTCTCACTTTCATTCTTATGAAGCGCGGAGGGTTCTGTTATTGTGCGGCTAATACAATGGCGCACATCTAAACGTGACTTTTATTATCTCATTAGAGGGGTTTATGGATATATAGTTATTTATTTGGGTTACCATTGTGTAAGGAACAGACAATGATAGATCTGTGTGAATTTTCTGCAGTTCCCTTTGCTGCATGTTTTGGTGAATATACACATGTGGGGTCTGTATGATCTCCTCACATCTTACTTTTTTAGGAAAGTAGAGTATTCTGGATTTGTACATATTTTAGAGGACATTTTGAATGTTAATTGCCAAATGCATCGCCTAGTTGTCTGCTTTCAAAATTCTATAGGTTTTATGGCGCCTTTACTTTTTATTCTGTTTTATATATATATTTTGCAGGTTGTGACTGTCTAAAAATGTCTAGCTGAAAAGCAGATATCTAGTTATTACAGTTTTAGTGATATTATGTGGATTTATGCATGTGAACATATCAATAGGGCACATTTGTGAACTCTACAAATGTCCATGTATTACATTTAGGAGATGTGAAGGTAAATATTTTCTGTTTGGATCAAATTTTTTGCCATCAAAGTAAAATTTTAAGTATTTTTAATAAAATGTGTCAATTTGAATCAAAATTGCATGAAGGCGCCTATGTCTATAAAATCTTTGATGCAATTTTGAAAATGGGGCAAGTGTCTGCTTTCAGAAAATATCGGTTCCCCTCCTCAAATTTTTTGGAGTGTGGGAGGAAACCGGAGGACCCGGAGGAAACCCACGCAGACACAGAGAGAACATACAAAATCTTTGCAGATGTTGACCAGCGCTGCAAGGCTGTAGTGCTAATCACGGAGCCACCATGCTGCCCATAAATCTCCCTATCATCTATCTATCTCCTATAAAATTCTCCCATATTACAGTTTGTTTTACCATACTAAAGGAGCCTCTTGCTGACTGTGACTGGTCATAAAATAGTTTTATTTTGGGGCCCCACTTTTAGTTTTGCCCAGGGCCCCACTTTGTCTAGAACCGGCCCTGCAACGATGGCAGCGGTGCCTGGGTCATAGAAAAGAGTGAGGGAGTGATAAGAAGCTGCTGAAGGGAGAGCAGGTAGTATTCCCTTTTTTTCTGTGACTACCTATCTACTGGGGGTATGTGCTGGAGCTACCTATCTACTGGGTGCAAGTATGTGCTTGCACTACCTGTCTACTGAGAGGCATGTGCTGTGACTACCTATCTACTGGGGCCTGGGTGCATGTGCTGCGGCTAGCTATCTACTGGGGGCATGTGCTGGGGCTAACTATCTATTGGGGCGGTATGTGCAGTGGCTACCTAGTTACTGGGGGCCATGTGATGTGCCTACCTATTTACTGGGGGTACCTACTGAGGCTACCTATCTACTGGTGGCATGTTCTGTGGCTACCTATTTACTGGGGGGCATGCACTGGGGCTACCTATCTACTGGGGGGCATGTGCTGTGGCTACCTATTTACTAGCAGGCATGTGATGGTGCTACCTATCTACTAGGGGGGCATGTGCAGTGATTACCAGTATACTAGGGGACATGCTCTGTGGGTATCTATCTACTTGGGGGCATGTGCTGGGGCTAGATGTCTATTTGGGTGCATGTGCTGTGGCTACATATGTACTGGGGGGCATGTACTGGGGCTACCTATCTACTGGGGAGGCATGTACTGGGGCTATCTATCTACTGGGGGTACCTATCTACTGGCGGCATGTGCTGTGGCTACCCATTTACTGGGGGATATGTACTGGGGCTAACTATCTACAGGGGGGCATGTGTTGTGGCTACCTATCTATTGGGGGAAATGTGCCATGGCTACCTATCTACTGGGGGACATGTACTGGGGCTACCTATCTACTGGTAGGAATGTGCATACTGTATGGCTCTCACAGAATTACATTTTAAAATATGACGTGTTCATGGCTCTCTCAGCCAAAAAGGTTCCTGACCCCTGCTTTAAGGTGTCGTTCAAAGGGAATACCCTTTGACTCTTCGCCTTTAAACCACCAAATAATTCCTCTTCCCTAGATTTGGGAGGAAGAACATCTATCTCCAGGGTCTGTCTGATAGCTTTCAGAAGGTGGTCTAATTCATCTAGCTGAAACAGGTGTCTTGCATCTGTGGTTTTAACAGACTCCTGGGAATCGACTGGATCATCCTCTAACACTGAACATGACACAGTCATTATCATCAGATGGAGAAGAATCAGCTTCTATTCTAGGTTTTTTACTTGGGGGAGCCCTAGATGTGCCACAGATTAAATCACTTTTTCCTCAATAAAACCTTTCAGTTCGTCCAGAAATTAAGATTTTTCTTCTCTCATGAAGTTATCAATACATGACTTGCATATCGTTTTTTTATATGATTCGAGCATAGAGTGGAAACTCATGTTGCATTTTTCTCTCCTCTCCTTTTTTCAGATTTTTCGGTCTTTCAGGCCTGCTTGCCTTATCCCCCTTATTCTCTTTGCCTTTTCCCCTAGACCAGGGGTGGCGAACCTATGGCACGGGTGCCAGAGGTGGCACTCGGAGCCATTTCTGTGGGCAATCAGACCATCACCGGAGGAGAGAGTTCACCAAATGGGACCAAATCCACCAAGTCCCAGGCAGCTTAAGCAACACTTCATTGGCTCTTAGGAACTGCGGGAAAAGTGAGAAGGTGTTGACAGAACTGCAATATCTTTGGAGGTCATCCTGCTGGACCAACCATTTTTTCTCTACAGAGAGACCCTGGAGAGAAGCTACAACAAGAGTCTGAATATGCCCTCCTTATTTTAACTGTATTGGTGACCTTGGGGGGGGGGGGGATACAATTGAAAGATGTGGAAGAACAGGTAGCAATAAGTTACTGCTTAAAATCCCATGTTGGCACTTCACGGGAAAATAAGTGGATTTTGGTTGTAGTTTGGGCACTCGGTCTCCAAAAGGTTCGCCATCACTGCCCTAGACCAATGGTCTTTTTCATAAAAAGGCAAGTGGAGGATAATAAGTGACCCGATACACACAGTAAAACCAATTCCTGCACAATAACCCCACTTACAGTGACTGGAGGGTGCAGGAAAGTCGGGTCTGCTTCATCAGCCAACACAACACCACGGAAGCACAGTGCAGGAACACAGCATATATCATAATAGATCTTAGACCTAAGATCAATGTGACTAGCCCGCTTAAATACCACAATGGGGACCCCATCCCCCATTGAAGAGGCTACCTCTCGTGTTCCAGCTCCCAGAGATGCATTGCGCCACTTTTCGCCGCCTTTTCTGTTCGTGGCCGGAAGTCGTCATTCGACCTCTAGGGACGCTGGGAATTGTAGTTTCTTCGGCCGCTGCATGTACAACCTCCAGATGGTGGCACGGCGGCTAGCTGGAACGGACTGGAAAAAGCTTCAGGGAGGACCGAAGCCGACAAAGAGCCCCAGCCCGCCGGGATTTAGCCGAGGATGGCATGACCCATAAGTAGCTTTGTCCCCGATCTCCCCCCCTGCCCCGGAGGGGAGAGAGGGCACCTCTCTTGTCCTGACCTCAGCAGGGACAGGAAGAAAACTGGCGGGAGGATGCAGGGAGGGAACCTTTAACCTCTCTTCTTCCTGTCCCTGCAGAGGTCAAGGGGCATCCTCCAGGTGGGCCATCAGGGGGGACAAAGTGGAAATTAAAAAATGTCAGTTGAAAAAACTGTAAAAATCATAAACATGATGGGTATCACCTCGTTCCAAAATGCCCATTCTATCAAAAATTAAAAAACATTATTCCCGGCCGTGAACACCACAACGGAAAATGTGCTCAAATGTCTGAATCTTATGCTCCATCTCATGGTGTGAGTAACTTTCAATAATTTACTAGTGAAACTATTTGTTTTTATAAAATTTGTATTTATATTTGCACTGAATATAAGTGTATTACATTTTTTTTCAAAGTTTTTATTTGAACATTTTTTCTGATTTAATTGCAGAACAGTAAAATTACATGTCAACAGACTACAGAGCAGCGTAGTTTATTTGTCAGATTGTATACCGTTACAGGCAAACATAGTGACAGGTCGAGTAGCATATTAATAGCTGGACCTAATGTCATCTAGTACATCCGAGCAGGGTAAGACTGCTATAGCCTTGGGACAATGAACACTCATCCATTTAACCATGCATACAGCCAAAAATAGACTCAACAAACCTCTCGGTCCTCACCGTGGCAAAGAAAAATGGACACCTAGGAATCTAAAACAGCAGTAGAAGGTTTCATATTCTATAAGTGAAATCCTGGAAGGGTCGCTGTCCTTCCAGGACATAATCACAACCTTATGCACAAGCTAAAGAAGATCCTATCCTAATGGACATGAATCACCTTGTTTTGATCCCCTGGAGGCAGACCTTACGAGCCCTTGTATAGGGGAATTCAAAATGGAAAGCCAAAGCTTCCGACCAGAAAACTAACCTTTGGACAGGCCCATACACTCTGCAAGTAGCTATCTGACATTGTAAGAAATTATCATCGGGCCTAGCCCCCATACGAGTGTTCAACTTCCCTCCAATTATCATCTGAGAGGTAGTGAATGTTTACCTTCCAGCGCAGGAGAGCCCTGTTGAAGGGTTTGACACCCTGTGATTGCAAGAGACTATAGTCATGTTTAAATTTTGGTAAATTCTGCTAGCAGGTTAGTAAAACCAAACTGGGCCTTAAAGGCATGTGTGAAGGAAATCGTGACGTTTCGGACCCCTGAAGGGTACGCGAGATCCTTTTATAGACACTCCCAGAACGCACAGGTTCTGAGAGGTGCAGGAAGTGAAAGTGAAGTTTAAAGTTGTCCACACAACTTCTGGATATGGCACAACAATAAATCACAACCCTGAATGGCTGTAAGACCCCTTTCACTACCCTCAGTGAAACCGAACCTCATCAAACAAAATAAGCTGTTACTTTATGTGTGGGCCTAATGGAACTTGATAGTCCACACGTTAAGATCTTCCTCTGCTCTTGATGTTAAATAGGTTCCCATACAAAAACGATGTGGCCTCAGAGGTGTCCGATTATATCAGGTGCAGACACACCTCTGTCCACCCCCAGGAGGGGTTGTGGGTCCCTCCTACCTGGTATTATATCCAAAACCCTGGAGAAGTCATAGCTCCTCAAGGGAGAGTCATAGGGTCAGTGTTCTGGTATCATTGGATCTGGGTGGATCCCTAGATCACATTGATACCAAACCTGACCCATTTGCTATGGTCCTATCCAGAGATACTTTATCTCTGACCCAAGGGTGCTATAGCCTCGGGCATTGGACCACTATGATCCCTTGAAGATAACAAATCTGAAAATGTAGTTGCCCTTGGGCTTAGATGGACCATAATTCCAGAAATGTCCCTAATCAACTTATTTGTTGTCTCCTTTTTAAAAATAGGGGGAAAATCAGTTCAAGTCTGTGGAGGCACCCTGATTGGGGAAATGCTTTGAAGCCCTCACCCATGCTGAGCCAGAGTTCCTCTACAGCTGAGGCTGGGGGAAAGTGTGGGATTTGAGTAGTAGAAGGCCTCTCTCCCCCAGACCTTATTAACGAAAGCATGTCTCAACTGGGAGTAGTGGAAGGAAGCTACAGGGTAGGGGGGGGGTGTATTTCTACAGTTAAGTAAGGGAAAGAAACACAGAATTTGAGAACAACAATTGGTCTATAAATTCCTGCATTCCACAATGTCCACCCAGGCAAAGAGGATATGGGAGTGCTAAGGGCTAATCCTCATGGGGGTTCGATTGGACACTGAAGGGGAGTCAGGGGTTGAGCCCTAGGACAGCACAAAGCCACAGTATGTAGAGGGAGCGGAAGGGAGGATTACCTATAGAGGAGATTATTGAGAGCTTCGTATGATCCCATTAGAGCCCCTGCGAGGGCATTGGCAGCATTCCCCCTATCAATGCCAATCCACCAATGTGCATAGACCAATTGGGATGCTAAATATTAAAAATACAAATCTGGCGCCAGCCCTTACAGAGACACCCTGTCAATAGAAGGATCTCAGTATACTATCTATAAATTTAAATAGGGTCATAGGAAGCAAGACTGGACAGGCAGGACACAAGTATAGAAATTTGGGTAAAAAGATAATTTTTTTATATCTTAATGCGCCCGTACAAGGATGTAAGTAGCGTAGACCAGGCTTGTAGGCTAGACTAAATACTACCTGCATAGGAACAGCGAGTGATGTCCCCAAAGAGATGGATCAGGACTGATTTATCCCAATTGACCAGAAAGCCCGAAAAAGAGCAGTCAATTAGAGATAGTAAAGATAGGAGGGAAGTAATGGCATCCCTTTTCAGCGATAGTGCCCCACCATACTATACTATGCTATCAGACTGGCAGACTATGTTTAAAAACAGCAGTTTACCTAGTTAACCCTTAAGCGCTCTGCGGCGTAGCTGTACTGCGCTGAGTCCCGCGAATAGCGCTCAGCACAGTACAGCTACTGCGCAGAGACGATGCTGGTTCAGCTCTGCACAGGAGCCGAACCGGCATCGAGGGGTCACTGACATCCCCGGCTAACACCCGTGGTCGGAGTGAGCTCCGATCGTGGGTGTTTAACCCGTTAAATGATGCGGTCAATGCGACCACGGGATTCAACCTGTCTTCCGGGGGTCTTCCCCCCACGATCGGTGCCCCCACGCCTTTTTCGGGGGCCCCGATCGCTGCTATGGGGCGCCGATCAGACCCCAGAGATGCCTGAAGGCAGTGCCTTTAAGATGGCGTCTGTGACGTCATCTTAAAGGCACAGTGTCAGCTTAATGCATGTGCATAGGCTGACGCTCCCGAGCCAGCAACAGGAGACGCCACACACAGCGCTCCCTTACTGCCCGGACTCCTGCAAAGGACGGATAACAACTACCCTACCTACAGGCTATAACAGCGATATCAGTTACTGTTACCACCTCTAGGACTCACTACCATCTTAGGGAAGAATTGATGCCTTTTATCATCAGGACAGGACAGAATAAGGCTACACTGAATATTGTGTAAAAATTGTACGGACCTGAGGAAGGGAGCGAAACACTCCCGAAACGCGTCGTCCTCGCATGCATTTAAATAAAAGCCTTATCAACACTGAGAAGCGCGGTTATTGGTCCTGATTTTTTCACCAACGACTGTACATTTCCATACCCGACCAGATCAGGAAACAGGACCACGCAGCTAAGTCTGTGCTAAGTTCAAGGCAGCTGCAGTTCCTGCCAAACGTGTCTCCAGTGCACAGAGCTCGGATCTCAGAGGTATGGGCTGTTATAGGTTAATGTTGCAAGAGTGATGCTGCAGGGGTTAAGCCGTCTCCCTCTGTCCCTTCTCTTTCCCTCCTCAGGCAGGGTGTTAGTCCTGTGAGGTTTCCTGTGGCTCCCTCTCTTTCCCCTGTTACAGGGCTGGCAGGTATAGGGTAAAATTGCTTACTCAGACGGCCGATGAGGATTGTTGCATGGTCGGCACTATGGCGCTGGTGGTACTGCAGGCCCTGCCAGTGTGGGGTATTGTGCACGGTGTACAGTGTGGGCTGGTGCAGGATATTACTGGTGAGCTTGTAAACACTCTTAAACATTATACAGTACGTGTTGTCTGAGTACGTTTCCTATGTAAGGCGCACTGGACTATAAGGCGCACCTTTGATTTCTGAGAAAATCAAAGAATTTTTTGTGTGTCTTATAATCCGAAGAATACGGTATTAGTTTTTCTTCAGTGGAATTGTAAAAATATATAAATGAGGTAACACCGTAATCATAGTGATCTATAGTGATCATGCGCACATTCCACCAAACATGGAAGAGGGCCATATAGATGACCACTAATAACACAGCAGGTGAAGACCATTATAAGCAGAGTTGCGGAACGCCATATTGGAATGGGGCGATATTGAGGGCAAAAAGTATGTGTAAAAACATGAAAGATATGAAAATATAGGGGCAAAATGCCAAAAAGATTGTGGGAGATGAAAGATGCAGTGAAAACCGCACTGGTGCTGTAAGTCAGGTGCAGTGCATGAGTGCAAAAAAGATAGAAGAAGGAGGTGTAGAGGAGAACATGAGTGGAGTGATGGTGTGGAGGAGTGAGGAAGAATGCAAAAAGTGCAAAATGCTGCGCAGCAAAAAAATGTGTGAACAAAAAGTGAGGGGACATGGTGTGCAGGAGGAGGGGTGGATATAGCTGAGTGGACCGTGGTTCGTGGAGAATTCCCTGTTGCTGAAGAATTAAAGGCGAGGTGTAGAGGATTCAGGTTGATCATAGACTGCAAAGACAAGGTCAGTTCATGGAGATCTAGCAAATTGTTTATCGTTCTATAACAAAAAAAGGGAGACAAACATGTGAGTATATTAAAAAGTAAGGATAATAAACAATTTAAAAACAAAGAGTGCAGACAGGAGGCGGACAGGAAGACGGCAGAAGGATGCAATTCAAAGAAAAGCAGCAAACCCAAAATTTTCATTTAGGCCTTGAGGGGATACCGTTTGAAGTGTCCAGATCCATTTGGATTCTAATTGTAACAGTCGGCGTTTTAAGGCACCCCCCGGAGCTCAAGATTGACGTGATCGATGCCAGTTACCGAAAAAACAACTCGGGTCCGAATGATGGACTTGTCTGAAGTGCCAAGGGATGGGTTTTAGTTTGAGGATATCTTCTGCACCGACCACTGATGAAGCTGACCGAATACCTGTAACATGTTCACGGGTTCTAGTTTTCAAATCACGGGTTGTCATACCAACATATATTTTCTTACAAGGACAGGTGGCATAATAAATTACGCCTTTGGTGGTACAGTTGATGGACCATGTGATCTTAAATTGTTTAGTTCCATCGGATGAAAAGAAACACGTAGTTTTCTCTACATTGGGGCACGCTATACATTTGCCACAGGGGGAGCTACCCCATTTAGGTGGAGGTGCACTAAAAATCCTTTTTGGTGGGTCAGGAATGAGATAGCTATGTATAAGGGTATCTCTAAGGTTGCATGCCCTCCTGGGAAAAAAGCAATGGATATGGAGTGAAAATTTTGCCCAAGATAGGATCAGAGGTAAGGATCGGCCAAAATTTATGAAAAATTGCTTGCATATCCCACCATCTATTGTGATAGGAAGTTATAAACCGTGGGGGTTGAACAGTATGAACAGGTTTCTTCGGGTAAAGTAAAGAGGTGCGATCGGTGGCACAGGCTCGTTTATATGCCTTGGAGATACATCTTACCACGCTATAAACTTACCACGTTCGAGGAATCTATAGATAGGTCTTCCGCTTGTTTTTCGAATTCATCTGTTGATGAGAAAATTCTTTTCATTCGCAAGAACTGGCCAATCGGAACCGCGTTGATGGTTTGTGTGGGATGAGCAGAGGTAGCGTGCAATAAGGAGTTTGTTGATGTCGTTTTACGAAAGGCATCTGTTTGGAGATATCCCAGAGAGTCCTTGATAACCCGAATGTCCAGGAAATCTATGGAATCAGAATTGGAAGACCAAGTCAGCTTGATGTCACATGAGTTTCTGTTCAACTCATCAAAAAAGCATTTGAGCTGAATTTCATCCCCTTGCCAGACGATGAAGATGTCATCGATGTACTGCGCCCAAAAGAGAACGCGGCACATCGCATCTCCACCGTCCGACAGGAATAGATTGGCCTATGAGGGGGCACAAGCCGCCCCCATAGCTGTACCCTGGAGCTGCAGGTAGAAGGACCCATTGAAAGTAAAAAAATTGTGGATGAGTGCAAACTCAAGAAGGAGTCCTGTAGATAAGAAGGAAGGGTCTTGACCAAGGGCTGCAGAATGGAATCAATAAATTTGCAAATATTATCGGTGCAGTTACCTCAGCCAGAGATGATGGGCCTTCCAGTCGGGTTTGATTGACTTTTGTGAATTTTGTCGAAATGACAGGATCTCTGATGAATAGGGCTTCGGCTACTGATTTTGAAATGATATTGTCATCTACTGCCTTCGTCAACAAGTCCATAATCTGTAAATTAAAGGATAGGTGGGGATTAAAGATAAGTTTCTTGTAGCATTCGCGAGCCTTCAGTTGTCGGAAGGCTTCCTTTTTATACGATGTTTCAGGCCATAGTACAACATTCCCCCCCTTATCTGCTGGCTTAATAAGCACTCCCTTAACCCCTTAAGGACCAGGCCCTTTTTCGTTTTTGCGTTTTTATTTTTCACTCCCCACCTTCAAAAATCTATAACTTATTTATTTTTCCATGTACAGAGCTGTGTGATGGCTTATTTTCTGCGTAACAAATTGCACTTCGTAGTGATGTTATTAAATATTCCATGCCGTGTACTGGGAAGCAGGAAAAAAATTCTAAATGCAGTGAAAATGATGAAAAAACACATTTGCGCCATTTCTTGTGGGCTTGGTTTTTACAGCTTTCACTGTGCACCCCAAATGACATGTCTATTTCATTCATTGGGTCAATACGATCACAGGGATACCAAATTTGTATAGGTTTTATAATGTTTTCATACATTTACAAAAATTAAAACCTCCTGTACAGAAAAAAAATTCTTCATTTTGCCGTGTTCTTGCGCTAATAACTTTTTCATACTTTGGTGTATGGAGCTGTGGGTGGTGTCATTTTTTGCGACTTCTGATGACGTTTTCAATGCTTCTATTTTTAGGACTGTTCGACATTTTGATCACTTTTTATAGAATTTTTTCTATTTTTCAAAATGGCAAAAAAATGCCATTTGCGACTTCGGGCGCTATTTTCCGCTACGGGGTTTAACGCAGTGAAAAACGGTTATTATATTTTGATAGATCGGGCATTTTCGGACGTGGCGATACCTAATGTGTTTATGATTTTTACTGTTTATTTATATTTATATCAGTTCTAGGGAAAGGGGGGTGATTTGAATTTTTATGTTTTTTTAATATAATTTTTTATTTTTTACTTTTTTTTTATTTTTTTTTTTTTACTATTTTACAGACTCCCTAGGGTACTTTAACCCTAGGTTGTCTGATTGATCCTACCATATACTGCCATACTACAGTCTTTGTGTGATCCCAGGCTGTCATGGCAACGGATCGCCGCTCCCCGGTGACGTCACGGGGAGTGACGATCGGAGCCAAGATGGCGGCGCCCACGCGCCGCCGGCTCTTTAATGCCGCCGGCAGCTTTGCCGGCGGCAATCAAAGGGTTAACACGCGCGATCGGTGCAAGCACCGATCGCGGGTGTTAGCGATGGGCGTTTGCTTCATTATGAAGCAAATGCCCGGTGAGTATGAAGAGGGCTCAGCCTGTGAGCCCTCTTCATACTCCCCCATGCGCAGTAAGACGTAAGGGTACGTCTTATTGCGCTATGGGGTTAAGGGACTTCAGTTTCAAAAGGCTGCAACGTTCCTCTCTACTCATATCATCCCTCTGTACACGTCTAGGAATGGACATCAATTCCTTTGAGACTGTCCTTACAAAGGCATCTACTGCAGGACAAGTGGAAAAAGAAGGAAAAGTATTCGACTTTATCCGAATATATGGAGGGACCTTGTGTAAGTCACACTTAGTATTAGTGTCACTTACCTCTTCAAACAGGAATTGTTCATTGTAGAGTTCTTCAAGTGTATTAACAGCCAGCTGATCAGTGTATGAGTTGAGGCTTTTTTTGTCATCATTGTAAAACCATTTATTCAATATAAGATGTCTAGCGAAGAGATGGAGGTCCTTGACTACTGTAAAGGTGTCGATGGGAGAGGAGGGCACCCTCTGTGCTGTACCATAATCTGCCTCCAGGTAACATTTGTCACTTTATCTTGTACACACTCTGTGCGTGTTTGATGCATCACCATCTTTATGTAACAATGTCTGTGTCACTATGCATTATATTTTCTGGCTATGCACTATGCACTTTATGAATGTCATCAATTTGCACTTTATATCTGTATTTGCTGCCCAGCACCTACATGTTTCATGCCTTGTAACCACCCATCTTGCTTACATGTTCTATTTTTTAAAGCATATCTAATAAACTTTGATTGTTTTAGTATTATATGCTCCTCTTTTCTCCTTTTGGTACTGTATACAATGATTTGGACCCACACATCACAGAGACGCCTACCGGACAACTTAGGGATCATCCTTTCAGGACAGACATACCATGCAGCTGCACAAAAAGGTAAGTCGCTTTTTCTTACAATTTGCTCTGTCTCTCCACGTCCGGTGAGTTGCATGCCTATATTGCCCAGTCCAAAGAATCTTGTTATTGTTATTTGAAAACTCCATGTGATGTGTGATAGTGTATATGGGTATTGTGTGAGTTTAAACATGTGTGTTTGATAGCGCTTTGTTGTGATACTGTACTGTACTGGTTTTAAGAAAGTAACATCCTAGAATGGAGACGCGCGTGACGGTGTGATGTGAGGAAGAACGTCACAGCCGCTTCCTCTGTGAACCGCTCCGCCCCCTCCTGTTCGCGTGCACATGCTGTGAGCTGACTGTTTACCGGAGGACCATGGAGGTCTAACCCATTCACTGTGCGCGGGAGTGTGTCAAGGCGCATGGGAGTGGAGAGAAGGACGTAGCTGGTACCAGAGCCGATGTGACACCCGGCTCTTGGGTGAGAGCAGAAGAGTCGGCACCGCTGACACTGCGAGGCTCGAGGAGAGAGGTGGAGTGCTGCGATTGGAGTGGAACACTGCGGCTGATTCCCCCCCCCCCCCCACCTCCCCCCCCGGTGAGAGAGGACGGTGGAGTGGGCGGCAGCGGGCACACCAAGAAACACCTGAAGTTCGACAAAGCGGTACCCGGTTTCCGGGTTGTCTCTTCTGGCGGTGTCGCCGCGGAGCCTTGGGTGGTTGGACGGCCACCTTCGGTGAGAGAGGAGGAGTGCCGTGACTGCAGTGGAACACCGTGGCTGGCTCCCACCCCCTGTGAGAGAGGTCGGTGGAGAGTGCAGCGGTGGGTACATCAAGATGTTCCCAGCTACGCGGTCAACAGTGGACACTAAAGAGTGTTCTCACTACCTGACTGTCGAAAAAGAGGAGCGCAGGGCTCGGGGGAGCGACCCGGCCACAGACTATAAGCCTCAAGGCTTTTAGCCCTGCTCGAATGACTTGGCGACCACTACAGAGAAGAGCAAAAGGCGGTGAGAAAATTCCAATTTACCTGGCTACTTTCTTCCCTTTTATATATACATTCTGAAATGACTTGGTTGGGCAAGCAGAATTGACTGATTCATATGTTTCGCTGACAGGGCCGTAAGACTCTTATATTGTTGTGTGCATATTGGCAGAATTGGACTATTTTCTTAGTCATATAGCAGAGTCAATTTAGAGATCTTTCTTTTTGCTGAGTCAGACTGTAAAAAGTAACTGTGCTATGCGTTTTGACTTTATAAGCTTCTTGTAAAAATTTGTGGTGCTTTCATTGGGCTATCACTATCACCCTAAAAGGGGCACAAGATCTCAGAAGTAGGAGATGGGGCCAAAAAATGCAGCGCGAAAGTCCACAGGATTAGACAAAATGTGGAAATCATCTCCAGTCCGGCCCAAACAGACAGCGAAAGAAAAGGATAGGGATGAGGGAGGCACGGGAGAAGGGGAACAAAGTGGGTTGCGATTTTCGCCGCTGCAAAATGAGGAGCCTATGGCAGGGAACTCCCCAATCCTCTCAGAAATACTAGAGGTAGTCCAAGAAACTAAGGCTTCAATGGAGTCTATGAGCACTCAAATGGGTGAAGTGAGAGCTGACATTTCATCTATTAAAGATGAAATAAATATGTTGAGACAAGAGTGTAAAGAAGCGGAAGCTTCCGTAAAGAAGTAATGAATGGAGAAATGAAGATAGTTAGACAGGAGCTTGCAGACTTGAAAACAGCCAATAAATCTGTTAAAGATAAGGTCAACGGGGGGCGGAGCTAAGACCGCGATGTGAGAAGACGTGCGGCAAGCGAGCTCCCGCCGCTACCCCGATATACCGCCGTGCCCAGCCTGAACCCCGGTGCTAAGCACCGCTAACTACATACCCCAGACAGGGGAGACCACCTTGCAGCCGCCGGAACTCCCGAAACGCCGCATCCACGCCTCGATATGCCGGGCGGCAGAGCCGGTAAGGGGATGAGGAGGGCCTCTCAAAATGGCGCTGAGGCTACTCCTGCCCGCGCTACACGTGCTGCTGAGGCAGCCAGAGGTGCTGCAGAGCGCCTGGGGCAATTTGCCCGGAATAAACCCAAAGCAAGGGGGGACTGCTGGGCTGGTACCAACTACTATTCCCCTGGGAGAGCAGCAGCAGCCAGGGGCCGTTTTGGAGAGGAGGAGATGTCTGAGACAGAGGCTGCAGAGGAGGAACAAGCCACCAGCCGTTCACCTAATACCCAGCATGATAATTCTCCCTCTGATACAGAAGAACCCACACTTAAGGACATTCTCAAGGCTGTTTCACAATGCAATAAGTCACTGGCAGCTCTCAACTTTAAAGTGGGCTCTATGGCAGAAGATATGTCTATAATGCGTCATGATTTTAAAAAGCTCTCAGAGCGTACTACGGCTTTGGAAGACAGAACATGCGATGTTGAGGATGCACTCCCGCCTATCCAGAGAG
This sequence comes from Engystomops pustulosus, assembly GCF_040894005.1. Lineage (NCBI taxonomy): Eukaryota > Metazoa > Chordata > Amphibia > Anura > Leptodactylidae > Engystomops > Engystomops pustulosus. The sequence goes on along the minus strand of NC_092411.1, from coordinate 161,193,222 downwards.
ATGTTCAAACGCATTCTAGAGCTTTAGACGCTATCCTAGCCAAACAGGACGATCTGGAAAACCGCCTAAGGCGCAATAATGTCCGCTTGGTAGGAGTGCCCGAAAAAGTAGAGGGGACACGACCGACTGAATTCTTTGAAGAGTGGCTGTTGGAGAAATTTGGCAAGGACATTCTAACCCCGCTGTTTGCAGTGGAACGGGCCCATAGGGTCCCTACAAGGCCATTCCCTCCCGGCGGCCCCCCCAGACCTGTGCTGGTCAAAGTTCTACACTATCGTGACCGTGACATCATACTACGCAAGGCCAGAGATATGGAGGGGCTGTCAATTAATGGTCAACGAGTATCCTTCTTTCCGGATTACTCGGCAGAGGTACAGAAAAGAAGAGCGAAGTTCCTGGATATTAAGAGACGTCTGCGAAACCTACAAGTTTCCTACTCCATGATGTATCCGGCTCGCCTACGTGTTGCTGCTCTGGGCACCACTCACTTTTTCAATTCTCCTCAAGATGCGCTCAGTTGGCTTGACACGCATGAGCGACAGTTAAGAGATGACAACAACGGCGCAGACCAGCACCAGGAATAATCCGAACTTTTACTACTGTTTTTCAGGGGCCGGGCCGTGAGTATGGTCTGACATATGGTTGTGGTCTATACCTGGACACTTTGTACTTAACACACAGAGGGGTATATGACATATATGTTATTAGGGGTATGCACAGCGGTTTGCTCGCTGCTATTTTTGAAGAGTTTTTTTTATTTCTATTGTAGAAAGTTCTAATGTAAAGTGTATTTGTATTGCTAAGTTCCGCTCCCACTCTATCTGAGTAGCCTTGGGAGTTGAGGAGAGCTGTGGAGTAGATCTCCCCGTTCCGCACCATAGTGTCTGCTAGATAGCTTTCCCCCACAAACAACGTAAGCGTAGATACTTCCGCCTGGGGGGCCCCTTGTCATCGGGACCTGTATTTTATTAGGCGACTACGGTTGCGCACTGTGTGGGCATATGTGGGATGCTCTTGTTTAAGTTTTGTTAATAGGTTGGGGGGTTGGAATTGGGGGAGTTGACGAACGCTTGGTGGGGGTTAGAAAATACTACAAGTGTATTTGGATATGTTTGATAGCTCTGGGCCCTGTTCGTGGAGCGCTGCTGCCCTCTTGTGGGAATAGAGGGTATGTCAGCCTAGATAAGATATATCTTGTTGCATATCCATGGCTTCGCCTATAACAGTAATTACGTGGAATATACGGGGAGCTGGCGAACCAAAAAAGAGACAGGCAATTTTGGACACACTTAAAAATTATACCCCGGTAATCTGCTGTTTACAAGAAACGCATCTGATAAAAGACACCACAAAATACTTAAGCCCTAAGTGGGCTGGCCTGTGCTACCACTCGGTGCATTCATCTTACTCTAGGGGGGTTAGTGTGCTCTTTCATAGGCAGGTACCATTCACTTGCCATGATTCAATGATTGACAAAGAAGGCCGTTTTATATGTTTGTATGGGGAACTTTGCAATGTCCGCATTATAATAATAGCAGTGTATATACCTCCACCCTACTCCGCTATAGTCTTACAGAAATTGTTATGTTATGTGGAAAAATATCCGGGTATCCCTCTACTTATGTTGGGAGATTTCAATAATGTACTTGATGCTGCCTTAGATAAACTTGGTAACACCTGCCCTCCAGCTGTTTCACACTTGCCCACTCAATTTGGCCGCACAATAAATGACGTTGGATTGGTAGACCTATGGCGCATGTCACACCCCATAGACAAACAGTATTCCTGTCACTCCAGAACGCACAATACATTATCCAGGATTGATTTGGCCCTGGGTAATTCACTAATGATCCCTATGATTCTAGAGACTAAATACTTACCAAGACGTCTCTCGGATCACTCCCCACTCTTAGTACGATTGAGGCCCTTGTTAGAACCTATCAGAGGATTGCGGTGTAGACGCTTCAATCCGTTCTGGCTGACAGTGCTATCTGAAAAGGGACGTATAATAGAACTGCAAACCATACTTATGGACTTTCTTGAACGTAACGAGGGGTCCACATCTCCTCTCCTAGTGTGGGATTGCACTAAAGTCTGCTTTAAGGATAGCCTGGTCAGAGAGGTAGCTGGGGTGAAGCGAGAATCTAGGGAATTTGGGGATATTCTTGGCAAGGCTGTAACGACAACAGAAGAAACATATATTCTCAATTCATCTGAGACTAACAAATTGTCATGAGAGGGGGCGCAAACCCAGTTCTCTGAGCACCTACTAACTATGGCTGATAATAAATGCTTCTTTTGTAGGCAACGGTTTTATGAGGAGGGGGAGAAGGCTGGACACCTCTTAGCTATTATGGCCTCTAGTCAGAGGACAGCCACTCACATATCAGCAATCAGGGGTTCAGATGGCAAAATAGTCACCCAGGATCAAGATATATTGAATAGCTTTAAAACTTTTTACTCTTCCCTATACTCATCTAAGGTCAACCCCACGCAGGAGCAGTTAGGCAGCTTTTTGGATGGCCTTAAGCTTCCCAAATTAGATAGTGAACAAAGAATGGCTCTGGAAGCTCCGTTTACATTAGAAGAGCTAGAACTTGCATTAGATTCTATGACCAATAATAAAGCCCCGGGTATAGATGGAATCCCAGTGGAAATTTTCAAAACTTTCAAAGACATCCTGCTTCCTCGCCTACTCACTCTATACAATGAGGCTTTAGATCTGGGCCACTTGTCACCATCAATGAGAGAGGCGGTTATAGTAATTCTCTTGAAACCAGGGAAAAACCCACTGGAAATGGACTCCTATCGCCCTATTTCGCTCCTTACAGTTGACATCAAACTAATGGCCAAAATGCTAGCGACTAGAATGTCCAACGTCATCACATCAGTCATACATACTGATCAAGCAGGATTTATGCCGAATATGTCCACAGCTGTCAATCTACGCCGGCTATATCTTAACATTCAAGCCTCCCGTAACAGATTACCAGATGCAGCGGTCGTGTCTTTCGATGCAGCCAAAGCGTTTGATAGTGTGGAATGGCCATATTTATTTGCAGTACTCCGAAAACTTGGGTTCGGACCGAAATTTTTAGCATGGGTGCGTTTGTTATACTCCTCCCCAATGGCCAGATTACAGATAAATTCACTACTTTCCTCCCCGTTTCCATTACATAGAGGGACCCGTCAGGGATGTCCACTGTCGCCGCTACTATTTGCGGTTGCAGTGGAACCTCTGGCGGCATCCCTACGATCCGCAGAATCCGTTAAGGGTTTCCAATATGGAAGACATCAGGAGAAAGTTGCATTATATGCTGATGATTTGTTGCTCTTTCTAGATGACTGGACCTCTTCTCTGCATGAGGCAATAGGTATGATAACATCTTTTGGGTCCCTATCCGGGTTTACTATTAACTGGACGAAATCAGTAGTAATGCCCCTATCCCCACAGGCGTGTCCTAGACTACTGGCAGAACATGGCTTATCAATGGTGTCAGTGTTTAAATATTTGAGTGTCCAAATATCGGCAGATCCCACTGAATTTATTGAGCTCAATATCCTACCCCTGATCTGTAGGTTTCAAACGAAAGTACAGGACTGGTGTAAACTCCCCCTTACTGTAATTGGCCGTGCCAATCTTATTAAGATGGTTATGATGCCACAACTATTATATTTCCTTCACAACTCCCCCATGTGGATCCCGGTGAAATTATTCCATAAGGTCAATAGTATCTTTCGGGATTTGCTCTGGAAAAAAGGGATTCCGAGAATTAAGATTGTCACTTTACAAAGGTCCAAGGAAGACGGCGGCCTATCATTACCTAATCCGTGGTTATATTTTATGGCAGCCCAGTTGCAGCATCTCCGTGGATGGGGCGACACAGCTGCGGGTTTGTCCTCCCAAAAAATGCTTCGCCATATCCTAAATAAAGACAATTTATTGGAGGCATTGGAAGGTGGGCTATTTCAAAATGCAGATAGGGAATTTGTGACACTTAAGTGCATAAATAAATTGTGGTGGAAAACGCGCAGTCTGCTAGGGATGGAGGGATATATCTCGCATACACCCATATGGCCGAATATCCAATATCCTGAACTAGGTAAGCTTGCTCCGTTTCCCCAATGGATAAATAAGGGAATCACGACTATTGCACAATTGTATGAGGACAACACTATGAAGTCCTTTGAACAGCTACGTTCTGAGTTTAACCTTCCACACTCATGCTTCTATCAATTCCTCCAAATGAGACATGCAATTACTCAGCAAGAACGCTCTCAACCCGTTAAGAAATCGACCAATAACATTGTAGTAGATATGATAAATAAGACAGGAGACACCAGGGGTATAATTTCTATTAATTATTCATATCTGAGGGATGCACATATTAAAAAATTCCCTACTGATCTAAAATCTAAATGGGAGAAGGATGTGGGAACCATTACTGAAGAACAGTGGCAAGAGGTCCTAGAGTCCGCACCCAAAGTATCAGTTAGCGAGGCGCAAAGAATATCTAACTTATATTTGCTGCATAGGGTTTACTTTACTCCCGTTAGGCTGTTTAAAATGGGATATAGGAGTGATGATAGCTGTCCAAGATGTAACGGTTCTGATGCAGACCTCATTCACCTGATGTGGAACTGCCCCAGATTGCGTCGCTATTGGCAAGAGGTTCTTGACTTGATTGATCAGACATATCCCACTACTATCGCACGTAATCCTCTTATATGTATTTTGGGCTATATGGCTGAGGTGCAGGTGTCTGAGAGTCATAGACTGGCAGTGTTGCGACTACTTTACACAGCCAAGAAACTTATAGCTTTCCACTGGAAAGATACCGAGCCACCACAAATGTCTGAATTTATTTCCAGGGTTAATCTTCTGCTACGATTAGATAAATTTGTTTATCAGAAACGAAATTCACTGAAAAAATTTGACACCATGTGGGGTCCATGGCTCGATACCCCAGGATTAGCCCCTCTGACCCTTACTAGAGATAGAATACTCAGAGGCACTGTAGGGTAGTGGCTATCACTGTCATGTTAAAGGATAATGTGATGGGTGATTATGCGGAGGTCTATGACTCACAGTTTATTGGCAACTAATCCTTTACCAATCCTGTTCGATTTATATCAATATGTACTATTATATGCTTTGAGTTGCATGGTGTGAAATAGGAGATCAACCGGAACCAGGGATATCTTGGATGGACTTTCTCTTGAAACCTATAATCCCACACCGGAAAGAACTCTAACTCAAGCGCATGTATATTTTCTGGACATTTCACCCACCAAGCGGGGGAAGGATGGGGGGAGGGGGAGGGGGGGATTTGTGTTCTTATTGTTTATACTACTAAATGTTTAAAAAAAATGGAAAACTATGTTGTTGGTTTTCAATAAAAATTTATTTGATCAAAAAAAAAGATAAGGTCAACGACTTAGAAAACAGATCCAGAAGATCTAACATAAGAGTAGTAGGCTACCCTGAGAAAGGGGAGAATAATGACATCTCGGAGGAGATTCAAAAATAGCTGTTGGAGATTTTTGGCTCAGAGGGGTTTTCAGAAGTTTTTGGAATCGAGCAGGGCCATAGGGTACCTTTTAAAAAACCTCCGCAGGGGGCTAGACCCAGAGCCATTTTAGTAAAACTATTCTGCTCCCGGGACAGGGATTACATTTTGAGGCACAGCAGGGATATAGACCCTATTCTGGTAAATGGCCACAAGGTTTTTTTCTTTCCTGACTATGCGAGGGAGACGCAAAAAGCAAGAATGAGTTTCAGAGGCATAAAAAAGAGGCTTCTTAAAGCCAAAATGCAGTATTCATTGCTTTTTCCAGCGAGACTTCGGGTGGTGCATAAGAATAAGACCCTCCGAATTGCTTTTTTTTCTCCAATATAAATGGGTTCTAGGGTAAGAATCCTTGCTTGGAATGTGAGGGGCCTTAGTGATAGACTGAGGAGGTGTATGATCTTTGACCTGATTAAAAGACATTTACCAGCAATCGTATGTTTAACCGAGACTCACTTAATAACAGGATCGGATTAGGAAAAAGTGGGTTGGAAAAGAGTATCACTCATTTGGGAGTATTTATTCACGTGGAGTATCAGTCCTTATCCACTCAGATATTGACTTCAAGCTACATAGTAAACAGATAGACAGGGAGGGGAGGTATGTATTTTTATGTGGAAAAATAGCTGGTCAGCAGATTTTGCTGGCATTTATGTATATTCCCCCACATTTCTCTCCAGGTATATTTGGAGAACTCTTAAAATTTAGGAAAGGTAAGATACCCAGTTCTAATAATCGGGGACTAGATAGGATGGGTTTGGGGAAACGGGAGGGAGGAACCACTACTGATAGAACCTCCAAGTTGACCACATTATGTAAAGAACTTGGTTTGGTAGATGTATGGTGCACTAAATATGGCATTAAGAAAGCATTTTCCTATTTGAGCAAAACACACAATATACTGACGTGCATTGACCACTGTCTAGCACACCAATCCTTCGTCCCTAACATTATCAAGATGCAATATGAACCAATAATTGTCTCTGATCACGGCCAAGTGATGGTAGAGATAGGGCCAGAAGAAAGAAAAATTTTAAGCTGAACCCATACTGGCTCACTATATTGGGGGACACGCTAGATGTAAAAAGATCGATAACCGACTTTTGGACGGCAAACCAAAATTCTGCAGACAGATGGACCACTTGGGATGCCCTTAAGGCTCATCTGAGAGGAGCGTTTAAAAAAGGTATAATAGATGCTAAAAGGGCGTCAATCAGGAAGAACGACAGCTTAAAACAAAGTATAAGGAAGCGGGAAATAAGCTGCGGGACCAACAAGATGAAGAGAAGGGCAAAGCATTGTTGACTGCTAAAGTATACTATGAGAGGTTCTTGGAGGGAAAAGCACAACACAAAATGTTTTTTAATGGGCAAAGGTACTTTACGGAGGGAGGTAAAGCGGGGAAAATTCTAGCCCAAATGATTCAACCTCCAAATAAAAATAGCTATATTTCTGCAATTCAAGGGGAGCGGGGTGCGATTGTAAAGGAACCAGGGGAGGTGACAAAACAATTTGAATCTTTCTACAAAGATCTATACACCTCGGGAGCGCCCTATTCAAAAGTAGATTTCGAGGGATACCTAAGTAGAATAAAATTCCCCACCCTCTCCGATCAGCATAGAGAGAAACTTGAGGCACCAATTACTCTGGCAGAGTTACTTGGGACTGTAAAAGGATGCACAAAGGATTCATCCCCAGGGAGAGATGGCTTACCTTTTGCTCTACACAGGAAGTATGGGGCAGAATTAATGTCGTTGCTCTTAGATATCTTGGAGGACCCAGTGGCGAAAGGGAGAGTTTCGGGTTCTATGTCAGAAGCAAACATCATAGTAATTCCGAAAAAAGACAAAGATTTGTTGGAGATGGGTTCTTATCGACCCATCTCACTATTGAACACAGATGTAAAGATTGTAGCCAGACTGTTAGCAAATAGACTCCAGGAGGTTATTACCACTATTATACACACAGACCAGAATGGATTTATGCCAGGATGTAGAATGAACGAATGCATCCACAGGTTGTATTCAGCAATAGAGATGGGGGAGGGGGGGCTCCGCTCCATCCTGTCTTTGGACGCCGTGAAGGCGTTTGACAGGGTGGAGTGGAGCTTCCTTTGGTCCGTATTGGAATGCTTTGGTTTAGGCCCCAATTTTATCAGATGGATCCAGAGTCTATATGCGGTTCCTAGGGCAAGAGTAGTGGTGAACGGATATCAATCGGACCCGTTCCCTCTGTCCAGAGGGACAAGACAGGGGTGCCCCCTGTCCCCTCTACTTTATGCCATATATATTGAATCACTGGCAATCCTGCTGAGGCAGGATGAACAGATAGCGGGTGGGGGGCATCTTGACAAACTTTGCCTATATGCCAACGACCTGATTCTATATCTTCAAGACACTCCTAACATGGTCCCAAGGGCAGTAAAGACGATTGATGAATATGGGAAATGGTCTGGTTTACAAATTAACTGGGAAAAATCTCTTCTATTGCCTCTGGATGTGGGAGTAAGGGAGAAAATGCAGGATAAGAAGATCTCGATATGTGAAGGTAGTTTTAGGTACCTCGGCATCCAGGTCTCAAGTAAGTTGGATAGGTTTGTGTAATTAAATCTAATCCCCCTCCTGGGGGCCATTAGGGATAGAATCCACTGCTGGGACAGATTACCCCTTTCTAGATGATCCTGCTACCCCAAATTTTATTTGTAATCTCTGCCAGCCCAGTATGGATAGAGGAATCATACTTCAAAGTCATAGAAGCAATGCTGAACGACCTTATTTGGGGGCATAAGAAAGTTCGCATGAAGTTGGGTTACTTGTATCGCCCCTTATACTTTCGATATTGGAATTAACGAAAGTACCCGACTTAAGGTTTAGGTATATAGCACAATTCTTTGTAGAAGGCAGGTTTAAATCTTTCGACCAACTCGCAGAAGAATATAATCTTAATAGAGGAGATTTTCTGGGCAAATAGTACACGCTCTAGCGGACTTTAGGAAAAGGAAAGGATATGGCTTGAGGTTAGTATCACATGATTGCATAGAGATTATTAAGAAGGGTAAAAGTATAAGGAAAATGACTTTTAAGATTTATAAGTAACTGGTGAGGAGCACGACACTTAATAATAGACACAAATCACAAGATAAATGGGAAAAATTAGTAGCAAAAGAGGACAATGTTCCTATTGTATGGAATAGTATTTATAGAAATATTAGACACTGTTCGTTGGGCTGGAACCACAGATTAATCCAGCATAGCATCTTACACATGATTTATTTTTCACCGGCACAGTTATATAGAATGAAGGTGAGGACGGAAGATAGATGCCTGAGATGTGGTGGACGAGAGGTGGATTTTGCCCATGTCATCTGGTTTTGCCCAATAATGGGAGAGTTTTGGTTCAAGGTTTTTGCTTATATCTCGAACATACTAAGAACAACAATTACCCCAACAATTAGGGTCGCGATTCTGGGAGATATGGATAGAGGCGGAGTAGATCAAGGCACTCAGCTACTGGTGCAGAGAGTTACGCATCTGGGAAAAGTGTCACAAGAAATTGGGGGAATGCAGGGGCCATTTCCATAGAAGGATGGTTCAATTTGGTGGAGAAAATTAAGAAATATGAAAAAGTATGGTTTAAAAGGCAAGGATCAGAAGGGAAGAAAAAATGGGAGAGTGTATGGGGTAAATGGAATCCGGAACCCTAGTGGCGAGAAAGCTAAAATATATATTTTTTTTTTCTGTTGGCAACGGGGAGGGGGGGGGGGGGAGGGGGAAATTGTGATATATTGAAGACAACGGGATTAATCTTTTTGAAGGAGGACTGTATAAGGAATAATAGGGCAAGAGAAAGAAAAATGAAAAACGGAATTTAGAAATTGTAATGGCTCTGTTACTGTTGCTATGGATATTAATAAAATACTTTTTCACGAGAAAAGGGAGGGGGAAGGGAAAGGGGGGGTTTACACGTTGTAGGTTGTGCACTTATATGTAATGTACACTCACCGGCCACTTTATTAGGTACACCTGTCCAACTGCTCGTTAACATTTCATTTCTAATCAGCCAATCACATGGTCAAGACAATCTCCTGCAGTTCAAACCGAGCATCAGTATGGGGAAGAAAGGTGATTTGAGTGCCTTTGAACGTGGCATGGTTGTTGGTGCCAGAAGGGCTGGTCTGAGTATTTCAGAAACTGCTGATCTACTGGGATTTTCACGCACAACCATCTCTAGGGTTTACAGAGAATGGTCCGAAAAAGAAAAAACATCCAGTGAGCGGCAGTTCTGTGGGCTGAAATGCCTTGTTGATGCCAGAGGTCAGAGGAGAATGGGCAGACTGGTTCGAGCTGATAGAAAGGCAACAGTGACTCAAATCGCCACCCGTTTACAACCAAGGTAGGCAGAAGAGCATCTCTGAACGCACAGTACATCGAACTTTGAGGCAGATGGGCTACAACAGCAGAAGACCACACCAGGTGCCACTCCTTTCAGCTAAGAACACTAAACTGAGGCTACAATTTGCACAAGCTCATCAAAATTGGAAAAACGTTGCCTGGTCTGATGAGTCTCAATTTCTGCTGCGACATTCGGATGGTAGGGTCAGAATTTGGCGTCAACAACATGAAAGCATGGATGCATCTTGCCTTGTATCAACGGTTCAGGCTGGTGGTGGTGGTGTCATGGTGTGGGGAATATTTTCTTGGCACTCTTTGGGCCCTTGGTACCAATTGAGCATCGTTGCAACGCCACAGCCTACCTGAGTATTGTTGCTGACCATGTCCATCCCTTTATGACCACAATGTACCCAACATCTGATGGCTACTTTCAGCAGGATAATGCGCCATGTCATAAAGCTGGAATCATCTCAGACTGGTTTCTTGAACATGACAATGAGTTCACTGTACTCAAATGGCCTCCACAGTCACCAGATCTCAATCCAATAGAGCATCTTTGGGATGTGGTGGAACGGGAGATTCGCATCATGGATGTGCAGCCGACAAATCTGCAGCAACTATGTGATGCCATCATGTCAATATGGACCAAAATCTCTGAGAAATGCTTCCAGCACCTTGTTGAATCTATGCCACGAAGAATTGAGGCAGTTCTGAAGGCAAAAGGGGGTCCAACCCGTTACTAGCATGGTGTACCTAATAAAGTGGCTGGTGAGTGTATATGTATCATTGGAAATATTTTACTCTGTGATTTTGTGTGCAAATAAAAATTTTCTGGTTAAAAAAAAACAAAAAAACATCCTAGAATAGCCCCTACCGAAAGAGTCAGCCTTGAAGAGCAGTTGGTGGATCATAATTCGCTTGAGACAAAGGAGACTGAGTTTGGACAGTCAGACTTTATAAATTTTTTTGTGTGGTAGGATCCAAATCTCCTTGAAGGAAGGGGACTACAGTCATTTCTTGACGGGCAAACGGTTTAGGAAAAAAATAACAATAAAATAAAAGTGGTTAAAACTGCCCTAAGGAAGAGTGACTGCGAGTGTGTGCCGGCACTAGAGATATATAGAAAATTATGGGAAAATTGCTTGGTAGGATGAGAGGCAATTCGGAGGGAAACCAGCACTACAGATCGTGAATGAGAGAGAGGGAAAAGAGGCTGTAAAAAGATGTCAGAGAATGTTGGAAAAGGACAAGTATGCCAAAAGATGGTTGATTGTATGTTAGTAAATGGAAAGGTTCTTAAAAGAACAAAGGCTGGTTGCATAATAATGATACGATGGAAATTGCAAGTGGATAGAAGAAAGTTACAGAGGAAGTCACCAGAGGAGGTTATAAAGAAACAGCCATAGGAAATTGTGTGTTGTATGAGTGTTATGACGATGACGGACAAAAACGTTGGACAGACAAAAGACAAAGACAAAACTCAAGAAAAGTTCTACCTCCACCCTAAAATGGTGGATGAATTGCAGAGTGTATGGAAACAAAGAAACAGACTGGCGGGAGACATGTGCAGTGTGGCACCTAGACCCAGCCCCCACACTGGAATATATCCGGTCATGACTAGATTAGAAAAAGTGCGGGCTCCAACAAAGAACAAAGAAATAGTCTTCAGATGTTTCTCCTGTAGGGGGCATCTCACTTTGATATACTTTAGTAGACCAGTGGTATGGAGAATGATGTATTGCCTAAAGATCTTTGGATTTGCACCCACAGACAGCTCAGCTGTATTTGGCTATTGTTGTAACTATAAAGGACAACTAAGATATAGTACCCAGGGAATAAATGTGGGAGACTGTGCCTGCTTATCTAGGAGTCACCAAAAACCCGGGTAGTAACATATTTTTTACGGATTTTGGTCTTCTGTGGGGAGAGCTCCTGGACGGTTGTGCAGTCCCAATTGGATTCCCTGAACTGACCCTTGCCAGATACTGTAGATGTTCTATGAGTTTATTCCTTTATACAGTCCTGCAGATTATGGCAAAGATATAAATATGTGTTTTGTCTATATCATGTATAGTGCTAATGGTATTTCATCAGAGTTTCCAGATGTGAGGAAAGTCCAGCATACAATTGTGGACATTGTTCATTGCAGGCTTGGACCTAAGACACCTTGTGATGCATGTTTAATAACATCGGACATGTAGTGTAAAACTTTATAAATACACCTACACAATTTGTGTAGGATGATGGAGTGAACTTAGATGTTACAATGGTGTGTTAGATTCCTTCTTTGTTCTCCTGGTATGCTGGGACACGTAGTACTACAGACACCACAGGGAGAAGGAGGGGGCTGCCCCCCCCCTGTCTCAGTGAACACAGGGGGGAGGACATGATGGAATGTTAAGAGACAAAAGGAACAATGAGAATGTGTGTTCATTACTGAGGACTGATAACCCTGACGGCCCTAAGCAGATTTTGGGTTTGATTCACTGCAACTTCTGTAATTGTAATGTTTTAACCAGGAGTAAAACCTCCCCATGATCCCATATTATTAGTCATATTCAGCAGCTATGACTGAAATTATTATTAGGAGCTTTTTAAGCAGAAGTTATATCACCCCTAGAAGCCTTCTACCTACGTCACTGGCTCTATTGATGCTTCTGCTCAGTAACACTGTCCCACAGTATGTGTCCCCAGTATGACTGTATAGGTTATAATAAGATCTAAGGTATTTGTATGCTGTATGTATCCTATTATACAGCATTGATACATCGTCATTGGTCCCAAAACTGTGTTTTTCTGGAGTATATTGTTCATTTTCTATTGTTCTCATTTAAGTTTTAAGCCAAGCACCTCAGAGGAGAGGAAACAGGACAGGAGCTCTGCTGATCGTGTGTAACATGACAACCTGGACCCTTCTTGGTTTTGTATCCTACTGCTGCCTTTGTATAAAAAGCTTCTGTAGTTGTTTTGGACTGTTACTATTTCACCTCTTCATGACTAGAAACCTTGGTTATAATGTGCCCTCTTTATGATGTATTACATTGAATCCAGCTCCACTACTTTCGCTAGATTCAAAGGGGGGAGACATGAGGTAGACGGGTTGTATTTAAAATTTTGTATTAATTTAATGATAAATGAACCAGTTACCTTTTAATATGTCAAAACTGAATATATCATTAATCTGCATTTTGAGTTGTTTGTAGATGGCTTTAGAAACCAGGAATGAGGTAAATTCTACATCAGATATGCAGTGGTCACACAACATGAGGTAACAGAAGCAGAACCACTCCTAACCTACCTGTCTGTACAGGAGGCGGAGGTGAGGGCACTGATGTAGGGGTGTAAAGTGGCAGAGGGTAAGAATGTGAGTCTTTTGGGATTCTTTATGATTCCTAACCTCATATAGTAAGTTTATCAACAACTATGAGACTTTGAAATAGCTGATAGAGGCCTTAGTGTTACAATAAAGGTTCATGCTAGAAGGTAAAACCTATAAACCTATAACACATGAAGTGACCATACTGGTTACTAGAAAGCCTAGGGGAAAGGAACCTGGATCAGTACAGTCCGTGACCCTCCCTGGCCTAGTAGGGTTATCTATACTCCTATCTTTATAGAAACAGGCTTCACAGGTGAGGAAGCAAGACTGGAGTAAAACTGGGACCAAATGGTTGGAGGGTGGACTATGGCAAAAAGGTGACAAGCAATGTCTGCCAAGGGCCCTTAACCCTATGATGGTTCAGTGCACCCACAGGGTGAGACACCAGTCTAAGACTCTATATGCTCCGTGGTGGCTAAGTATTGAGTATCACTTAGATTCACTTTTGCTATTGTCCATTTACACAAGTATGTTTATATATGCTTTGTACAATGTAGGGAGAGTAGTGAAAACCCTCATATATACACTCTGAAGCTGCTTTACCCCTTCCAGAGGTTGCAGATTGGCTAAGTACAGCTACCAAAGGTAAGTAGCTATGAATATATACTTGTGTGTGTGGACCTCTTTTCTGGGTAATCTAAACCCTATCCTGTAACTAAAGCAACTGTAAAGACCACAGCCAGGGATCGAGGAATATGTTAGTCCACTTATTCTAGAGACTAAAGTAATAATCCCTATTGGGGCAGTAATATAGTTGACGAGAGATCTAGGGATTAAATAGGCTTTTCACCTACTGAGGTTGTTTTTAGAATTGCCCCATGGATGAACATATACTTCCCTAAGGTTGTTCAGAGGTGTCATAGAGAATTGGTGGGATGTCCAAAACTTGCAGATACATTTGCATACCAAGATACTTGCATAACCAAGTATCTGTTTCAGTTCCAGAACCTGATAAAGTAGCTAGAGCACAGGAGCAGCACCCAGGTGATGAGATGGTCCTGATGTGACTCACCTGAAAATGATGGTTCAGTGCACCCACAGGGTGAGACACCAGTCTAAGACTCTATATGCTCCGTGGTGGCTAAGTATTGAGTATCACTTAGATTCACTTTTGCTATTGTCCATTTACACAAGTATGTTTATATATGCTTTGTACAATGTAGGGAGAGTAGTGAAAACCCTCATATATACACTCTGAAGCTGCTTTACCCCTTCCAGAGGTTGCAGATTGGCTAAGTACAGCTACCAAAGGTAAGTAGCTATGAATATATACTTGTGTGTGTGGACCTCTTTTCTGGGTAATCTGAACCCTATCCTGTAACTAAAGCAACTGTAAAGACCACAGCCAGGAATCGAGGAATATGTTAGTCCACTTATTCTAGAGACTAAAGTAATAATCCCTATTGGGGCAGTAATATAGTTGACGAGAGATCTAGGGATTAAATAGGCTTTTCACCTACTGAGGTTGTTTTTAGAATTGCCCCATGGATGAACATATACTTCCCTAAGGTTGTTCAGAGGTGTCATAGAGAATTGGTGGGATGTCCAAAACTTGCAGATACATTTGCATACCAAGATACTTGCATAACCAAGTATCTGTTTCAGTTCCAGAACCTGATAAAGTAGCTAGAGCACAGGAGCAGCACCCAGGTGATGAGATGGTCCTGATGTGACTCACCTGAAAAGTCTTTTGAAGGGTCATCCCAAGTACCTGTGACACATCAACGTGTAGAAACTACAACGAGACTGCGACAGCTGAAGAAGGGCGCAGGACCCAGAGACTGCAGAACATGAACCTGTGTATATTGATGCTGCTATGGACATTGTTACTCTTACCACTTGCAGCATCACTAAGAAAGATTGTGATCATAATGTCTTTCATGGGCTATGCAAAAGAAAGCTGTGACAGTGTGTGCGCTGTACTATGTCTAGTAGTACTCAGGAGTTGGTAGGGTGACATGTATAAGGATATAGACCAATAGGATATAGAGATTCCGCCCTTTACAATGGATTTACATGAATTGTGTTGTGATGTAATGTTCAGGATGCTCAGGAAGGAAGTAGGTGAAGTGGTCAGATAAGTCCTGGATGTGTGACTAGCACATGTCAATGTACCATCTGAGCAGTACCTGAAATTATTCACAAAAGGGAGGAATTGTGAGGGAATAGAATCCATTTTCTATTTTGTTCACATACCATGTGTTTTACTATACTCAAATACCATCCCCCCGAGTACACAGATCATCTTTCCGTTACATCCTGTTGATGGCTATTGGAATGTGGACATGCTCAGTAGGTTCCTTTGTCCCAAGAACCTATAAAAACTGTCTGCAACCTAAATAAATTGGAATTCTCTCAAACATGTGAAGGTCTGAGTGATTCACCGAGCAGCTCGTACTATACAATGATTTGGACCCACACATCACAGAGATGGGGATATTTCCCTAACAGCGTTAAGGGGTTAATTTTTTCTAAATGTATGAAAACATTATAAAACCTATATGGGGTATCCCATTGATCGAAATTACCCAAAGAATGAAGCAGACAGGTCATTTGCGGCCACAGTGAAAGCCGTAAAATCCAAGACCACAAGAAAATCGCGCAAATGTGATTTCTCACCATTTTCACTGCATTTAGAATTTTTTTTCCGCTTCCCAGTACATGTCATGGAATATTAAACATAGTCACTAAGAAGTGCAATTTGTTACGCAGAAAACAAGCCCTCATACAGCTCTTTACATGGAAAATAAAGTTATAGATTTTTAAAGGTGGGGAGTAAAAGATGGAAACACAAAAACTAAAAAGGGCCAACAAGACACAATATATGCTACTGACTGAGGACAAGCCCGGTACAGGTTTCGAAATGCGTAGGAATATGCCTTATAAAAGGTCAAGGCGCAAGGTGTACCCCACGCAGGGGGATTAGTATGTATTGATACATAGCCAACTTCTGTTCAAAACAATAAAACATAGGGGAACCAGGGTGGGGAAGGGGACACAGGGGAAAGGAGAAAAGCATACATGTAACAAGAATTGTATAGTATAGAACAGTGATGGCGAACCTTTTTGAGCCACAGTGCCCAAACTTCAACCAAAAGCCACATATTTATTGCAAAGTGCCAGTGTAGCAATTTAAGCAGTAATTTATTTCTCCTTGTTCATTGACAACTTTCAATCCTTCAATCCAAGGACACCAACGCAGATGAAAGAAGGAGGGCAAACTCATCTATCATTGTAGGAAGATTCTGCGGGCAGATTCTTTGAGTTCTGTCTGGTGAACTTTATTCTGGGGTGATGTCCTGGGTGCCCACAGAGAGGGCTCTGTGTGCCGCCTCTGGCACCATTGCCGTAGGTTCGCCACCACTGGTATAGAATATGGATAGACCAAGACTATGTGTGGAGAAGTGCTGGAGCCATGTTGATACATAATGGACCATTAGGGGGGACAGGGATAGAGCTCTCTCGAGGGTGGGGGAGCCTTGTGAAGTGATCCAGGGGTGCCAGATCCCTTCAAACAGTGGCCTAGTCGCTTCAATTCTCTCAAACAGCATCAGTAGGTGGATTCTGTTCTAAACCGCGGTAAAGAATAGGTCCGGAGATTTCCATTTAGCTGCTGTGTGAATTCTAGTCGCTAAAGCTATAAATTGGCCTAAGCAATGGGCTCTGTTTTCAACCTTTACTGGTTCATCTCCTATTAGGAGTACTGCTGGGGTTACAGGTGTTGCTTTACCTAACAGAGAGTGGATGAGGGTTTTCACACGGTTTCAGAAGGAGGCAACTATGGGGAAGTGCCCCAATATATGGGCCATATCTCCCAGGGCATGTCAGCCTCGAAAGCAGTGATTAGCCAGGTGGGGGTATATATTGGCAAGACATAGCACATGGTACGTTCTAAGAAGTATCCTAAGAGACGTCACTGTTAACAAAACCTGCTGGATGCCTTTCGCTACAGTGGTTCAGCAGTGCCTCCACCTTGGCAGGGAGAACTGGATACCCAAGTTAGACTCCCATAAAACGTGACTTGATGTCCGGAGGGGGCGCATTGAAAATAACAGTATAGCAGAGAGATTGTACCTCTACTGAATGGGTCATTTATACAGATATTTTCAAATGCTGCTGGAGTTTGAGGATGTACCGCATGGGATTGATTGCACAAAATGTAATAATTGGTCAAGTTGGAGAATTCTGAGGGAGGAACCTCATTTTTGGATACAGCAATCTGATAAAAGAAAGAAAGTTCTTGCAGCTCACCTTTCCATGTGTTTAGAGTCCTGATTTTAGTTGCTGGTTTGTGGCTTGGAATAGACAGGTGTTTCAGCACACATAGGAGTGCACAGGCGAACCTGTTTGGACTACAGGTGTGGTCATCACAGACTTTGGATGAAACAGAGGGAAATTGCAGCACATCCTCTTAAAAAGGTATCAAACTGTATTCTTAATTCTTTAAAAAACATTGTACAGTGGTTGGACTAAAGCCTATGCATTTCGAGCGTATCCACGCTCTTAGTCATGGCATAAGAAAAGTATAGTGCAGTAAAATATTTAAAACAAGCATCAGGTAATCGAGGGACTCACCCGCGGCAAATTATGTCTGCCAGGAGGGGAAGGAACGCAGGGAGGTTGGTGACCCCTGTCGGCTCCCGTTCGGTGGCCTCCGGTCCGGGAATGGAGCGCTTTCTGCAGCCGCAGAGCGCGGCCTCCTCTCCTCCAGAAGCGCCACGTGCGCCCAAGATGGCGCCCGGACACAGCCCCTGCTCTGCTGTCGCACAGCCGGCGCCGCAAGATCCGCTGACCGTGCAGCCTGGAGAACAAGGCTGGGATGCCTTATTCCAGCCATAGGTACAAAGCAGCCAGCAACCCCTGCCAATGTCCTCCTCAGGGGAACCCAGGGCCCTGACCCCAGTACACCCCAATGTCCCTTTGGGTTTAGCCTCATCATCACAGGCCTCCACACTGGGGGGAAATATGCCTCATGCGCCCATGGACTTTGAAAATCCAGGGATTAACCCCGTGCAGGCAGAATTCCAACTACTGAAGGAGCTGATACAAGCCCTCCCCACCAGGCAAGACCTGGACTCTGCGGTTCAAAGGCTTGAGCTTTCACACAATCAGGCCTTAGAGGACGTCAAAGAGGAGCTTGAGGAGGTCTCTGTGCGTACCACGAATGTTGAAAATACGACCGACATTCTCTTGCAGGGAGAATGTGCAAGTGGATGGCTCGGATATATGTATCTACCCTGATGTTTTGGCCCGCACCCTGAGCATGAGATGCTTACTGCAACCTCTCCTACACAGCATAAAAGAAGCTGGCGCATCCTACAGGTGGGGCCACCCTTTTCACCTCATTGTTCGACATAATGGGACCCCGTTCTTCCTAAGGAGCCCTGAAGACCTCCCTGATCTTTTTTGTTTCCTGAATATACCTCCAATTTCCATCCCTAACTGGCTTGGAACAGATATACCCAGAGTGCCTTCACTACAATCTCGACGAACGAGTGCGTCAAGACGGGGGAGACGTCCCTCACTAGAGGACACCATACCGCCACTTCTATGTTCACAACCTTCTGGAGCTATAACACCGCCACTTTTATCTCCCCATCCTTCTGGAGCTGCCTCTCTGGGTCCGGACTTATCCGCGGGCCTACCATTGGAAGCCTGAAGTTCTCCGAACTTCCTTCATACATAGTTCTCAGGTATTGGCACTCGGTGCCACGCACTGGATTTATGTCCACATGTATGTTCAACTGTAACTTATGTTTGTTTCATTTTTCTACTGTGCTTTTGTAGATGGAGACGTACTCTGAGTTTTGTCTAAATTACATTCACATTTCAGTTTTCCTTAAGGTCTAATAGTCATTATCACTGGGTCACTTGAATGTACCATTTTATTTTTAATGCCATTGCAAGATTTAGCCGTTGCTGATCTATGTCACCATCTAGTGGCATATTTTCTTAATTACTTATATAATCATATGATTAGCTATAACTTGCCCCAGAAGTCAGTTGTTGATTACAGACTAAATGATGTCAACTTGCGTATACTGTTTTGTGAATTTTGTCCAACCTGGGAGGTTTCCTGTTAAATCTCAACATACAACACCATCTGTAAAAGGGTATTGTTTAGGTCTTTACGCCTTTGCAACACTATCCGTATGGCCTCAATAAGGGTACCTTATAGGTAAAAGTAGTCATCAAGGCCCGAGATTTGGGCAAAATACCTCCCAGTGTGTACAACATCTAAACTTATCTGTTGCACAAAAGATAGTAGGTGTTATAGTTGCTATCTCAGAAATTAAGCACTGAGCCTCTCCCACCGGCCTTTGGATCTAATATTTCACCTGAATGCGGGTGAGAGAAGTCGATCGCTCTAAGATTGCAATCGTTCATTTATGCCTGTTGGTAATGGAGCCATGCCTTCTACGTTCCCCACTCTTTCTCCTCCTGGTAGGGGGAGTTGTTTCCCTGGCTTTATTTTCCAGGGACCTAGGGTTTGCTTCCTTCTTGTATCCTAATTCATCCCCTTACCCCCTGCTGAACCTTGGGTCCGCAGGTCGCTCCCACTTTACCCAACTTACCTCCCCATATTCCTATTGTCTTTATTTCTCTCCTTTTCCTTCATTCTACCCCTGTTATCCTATTATCTCCCCTTCTTTCCACTATGGCGGCGTCTAGGCCGGAGGGCAGACGAGACAAACTAACACTTGGCTCCCTTAAAGGAAACCTACCACTTGTAGTGGCAGGTTTCCGATGGCAATATCGGGCACCAGCTCAGGGTGAGCTGGTGCCGGAGCTTATTTTAGTTAGTGTTTTAAACCGCGGTATCGCGGTTTAAAACACTTTTTAAACATTGTAGCCGGCGCAGGCAGGTACGCGCTCGGCGCTTACCGTGCACGCGGCTCTCATTCACTTCCTATGTAGCCGCGTGCACGGTAAGCGCCGAGCGCGTACTTGCCTGCGATACCGCGGTTTAAAACACTAACTAAAATAAGCTCCGGCACCAGCTCACCCTGAGCTGGTGCCCGATATTGCCATTGGAAACCTGCCACTACAAGTGGTAGGTTTCCTTTAATGTAAAGGGACTGCACAGTCCCGAAAAGAGGTCTATCTTGTTCAATAGTTGAAAGGAAGGAAAATCCAGGTTGCCTTTATACAAGAAACACATCTTAGTGAGGCTAGACCGTACAATTTCACAGACAGGAGATACCCAAATGCCTATCATAGTTATACTACTGACCCGAGAGAGAGAGGCACCTCAATTTTCATAGCGGCTTCAGTGCAATGGTCCTTTGTGGACTCATGCTGTGACTCGGAAGGGAGGGTGATTATGGTTAAGGGCAAAATTGTGGACAGCATGTACACATTTGTCTCCCTGTATCTTCCAAACACAGGACAAGCCCAAGCTATGACTTCCTTGGACCTCATAGAGGATTTTGCTGAGGGGCACCTGATAGTGGGTGGAGATTTCAATGTTGCCCTAGACCCTAGCGTTGATACTTCCTCGGGCTCCTCCTTGTCGCAGCATAGTCTACGCAGACTGAGAGGTTTATTACATGACCATCAATTGATTGATACCTGGAGACTAATGCACCCGAGAGACAAGGACTACACATTTTACTCTCCAGTGCATAACGTGTATTCCTGACTGGATTACTTCCTAATTCGCCATAGCGACTTGGGCCTCATCCAGAAGGCGGAAATCGATAATATCACCTTTTCGGATCATGCATTGGTCTCTACGGTACTTAACCTTCTGGACATATCTGACATCCAATGGCAGTGGAAATTGAATACATCCCTCTTAGATGACAGTGTGATCTCAGACGAAATCCGAGATTCCCTGCAGACGCATTTTCTCAGGACCACAGAAGAGGGGATTGACCCGTGTATTGCTTGGGAAGGCCATAAACGCAACATCCGCAGCTTACTCATTACACATGGTGCCCGACGAAAACGGGAAAGGGCTAAAGAGATAACTACCCTGTTAGACAAAATTTTGGAACTAGAGACGTCACACAAGCGTACGCCTACCGACGATCTTCGAATTTCCCTGTTTGAGGCACGTGACTCTCTTAAAACTCTGTTAGTCGGTAAAGCAAAGGGAGTCCTGGCGAAGTGTCGTCGGCACTTCTATGAGTACAGCGACAAATGTGGCAGATCCCTAGCCAGAGCATTACGTATTCAACGATCGGTACTTACATTCCAAAAATCATGACACCATCGGGACTCCCTAAACATTTAAACTCGGACATTGCGGCAACCTTACGTGACTATTATCAATCCCTATACAATCTTGACCAACCTCACACAGCTTCAGCTCGAAATGCATTACAAGATAGAATCCAGACTTACCTATCTGACTCTTTCTACCATCTCTTTCTGAGGAGGAGGCAGAAGCCCTAGAAGCCCCCATTACAGATTTAGAGTTCCAACTGGCCCTTAAAGAGACCCCGGGGCCTGACGGCTTCTCTTTACCGTATTATAAGAAGTTTTCGGGCCTCCTTGAACCACACTGGACAAAGGCTTTCAATGAGTTAGCTTCGGGAGCCTCCCTTCCTAGGGACGCGTTAAGAGCAACCATAGCTGTCATACCTAAACCAGGAAAAGGCAATGTTCAAATTACCGACAAATCTCGTTATTGAACCAGGATCCCAAACTGTTTGCGAAAGTTATAGCAATGAGACTCGCTCCCATACTCCTGAGCTCCATTCACTCCGATCAGGCTGGCTTCCTCTTGGGAAGGGAAGCGAGGGATAATACCACAAAAACCATTAACTTGATATACAAGGCTCAAATGGAACAAATCCCACTAATGCTCCTATCTACGGATGCAGAAAAGGCCTTTGATAGAGTAAACTGGTCTTTTATGTCCGAGGTCCTTCGATCGTTCGGTATCCGAACCAAAATGTACCGTTGGATCATGCCACTTTACTCCAGCCCCTCAGCCTCCATCCGCGTGAATGGCACTCTTTCTGGGGGCATGGAGGGCTCAGCAATTACGACACTATTTAATTTCTCTTCCTCCTTGCTCTCAATTTTCTAAAAATCAAACCTCATTTGAAAGCCTTTGTTCCAGCACTGGGACTGTAAGACATACGCTCTCCTCCTCCTATTCATGTCTGCTAGCCGTACCGGATGACCCTGGCCCTCAGTTTTTAAGGCAATGGGAAACAGACTTACATGTCACACTTACACCTGAACAGAAGGAGCGCATCTTCAAGCTTTGCCATTGCACCTCAATCAGCTCGAGATACCAGGAAGCCGGGTATAAACTCATGGCTAGGTGGTATAGGGTACCTACTCGATTGCACACGATCTTCCCGCTGGTGCCCCCCCACATGCTGGAGATGTGGAGGGGAGGAAGGATCCTTCTTCCATGTGTTCTGGTCTTGTCGGGTCCATGCCCCATTTTGGCAAAACTTGCAGCACTACATCTCGTCAATCTGTGGAGACTCTGTGGGACTGGACCCTCCTCTCCTACTTCTCCATCATTGTGATGTTTCAGCGCAAACATACAAGAAATCAGTATTGCGCTTCCTAATAATGGCTGCCCGTTCTTGCATTCCAGCTCTATGGAAGCAAACCAATCCTCCAACAATGACCATGTGGGTTAACAAAGTAAATGACATAATGCGTATGGAAGACCTTACGTCTTCCTTGCACGGCACCCATGCGAAATTCAGCAAAACCTGGCAACCATGTATCCTCTTTCAGCAATCGTCTGAGTACAGACAACTCTTATAAGGATCTGGGGTGGTCCCCCTTTCCGGACTGCTTCGGTTGTCCTCCTGCCACCCGGCCTAGACGCCTCCTTCTATCCTCTTACTCGCCAACTTGACTACCCCTCTAGCCCTATCCCCTTCCCTTACTCCCCTCATCCTATTACTCCCTATTGTTTCCCTCCCTATGTTTCTTTGGGGAGTTCCTTATGGGCACTTAATTGAGTCTAAGGTCTCCCTAGTGGCTTTTGTTATTGTTTTCTAAAATTACATAAAAATGGTGAGAGTGTGGAGGGAGCTGGGGCGTACACACGAAGAAGTACACCAAAGGTTACATACTGGTATATTTTGTCATTTATTACGGTTTATGTTTGACTGTATGTACTCAATGTTATAAGGACTGCGCTCCTGCTCTTTATCTGTATTCTTACTGCCAATAAAAACAAAACAAAAAAAAAAACAAGCACCAACCATTTACAAAGCAGAGGAAGGGAGATGTGTGCAGACATACCTCGTCACACAGGTAAATATAAGACCGTGTTCACACAAGACCATATTCTTCTTATAATATTAAATGCAACATTTGATACACATATAAACATCTGAAAATAATTCAAGTATGTTACAACACGAGATCGTGCAGCTCAAACTGATATAGACCACAAATGGACATTGATATGTAACCAAATATAAATATTGAATACTTCATTGTATGATGGATCAAAGACCGTTAGTATAATGTATTGGGAAAGGGCAAAAACTCTTATAATTACCAAAGGGGTTGGGATGAAATGTCAGTTCTGTAATTTAAACCTGGGAGGTCACATTACACTAGTGAATATAGGACTGTGTTCACACACGACCATATCCTTACTTCCATATTAGGGGCAATATTTGGTACGAATATAAACATATATGTAAATCAAGTATATTACAACAAAAGATTGTACAGTTCCAAATTATATAGACCACTTATTTATTAAATGTTGAAGACCGTTAGTATAATGTACTGGGAAAGGGCAAAAGCTCTTACAATTGCCTGTGAAATTTGACCACCTAGGTTTAAGAGTGATGCCACACATGGCGTTTTGAAACAGTTTTTGGTCCGTTTTTAAGCAGTCCGTTAAAAAATGAATGCGTTTTTTTTGGAAACGCATACGTTTTTGCCCGTTTTAATTGCGCAAACTTGGAAATCCTGTCAAAAACGTATGCGTTTTCCAAAAACCGTATGCGTTTTTTAATGAATTGCTTAAAAACGGACCAAAAACATGTGTGGCATCACTCTTAAACCTGGGTGATCAAATTTCACAGGTGATTAGTGTACTAAATTTATCAGCATGTATTCTTTCTTGTGAGCAGATTTAGGGTGATGCCACACATAGCGTTTTGAAACCGTTTTTGGTCCGTTTTTAAGCACTCTGTCAAAAAACGGATGCGTTTTTTGAAAACACATCCGGTTTTTACAGGTTTTCGGAATTTGCGCAATAAAAAACGGACCAAAAACGGATGCGTTTTCAAAAACAGAAGCGGTTTTTAACGGAGTGCTTAAAAACGGACCAAAAACGGTTTCAAAATGCCATGTGTGGCATCACCCTTAGGGTGCTGTCCCACGTTCCGTTTTGGCTGCAGCCCGTCCCGGTGGGCTCGGTTTAGTCTCCGTTTGCAAAAACAGCCAAAACGCAACGTGGGACAGCGCCCTGAGGTCTTGGACAGAGGCTTAAATTTTGCACCTGCTGAAAACTTCATTCTGCTCAATACCCTGTAGGATGTAAATCATTTTGGACACCAAAGGATTTTACCGATGTAGTACATCGAGATGTAATGTCTGTAGTTATGCCAAACGATCCATTACTTTCTTTTTCACCTTCAGATAACTCTAGGACAGATTCTATAAAATGTTTTTTTAATTCCGATACCACATTTGTGGTTTATGTTGTAGAGTGTTATCTCTGCAGAGTTCCTTATGTGGGATGCACTACTAGAAAATTTAAACCAGAATTGCTGAACAAAGAGATTCTACAAAGAGTCAAGAACAAAATATGCCAGGTGCCTCTAGACACTTTTCCAGAGTGCATCAGGGGATGTTTCCTCATTTCGTTTTTACGGGATTGAACATGCTATGGTATAACATACTTGAATTATATATATATGCATATATGTGTATCAATTATTGTATTTGAATTTTGGCAATTATAAGAGCTTTTTCTCTTTCCCAGTACATTATACTAACGGTCTTCGACATGTAATAAAAGAAAAAAAAAACAAGAAAGGGAAAAAGCGAAAAAAAGAGAAAAATATACGTTTTGGATTTTTTTTCGAGACGATTAGAGTATTTGTCCGTTCCAAGTATATTTATATTAATAGTCTTTGATCCCTTATACAATGAGGTCTTTAATATTAATATTTGGTCATATACTGTTGTCCATATATCAAACTGTACAATCTTTTGTTGTAATATACTTGATTTACATATATATTTATATGCGTACCAAATATTGCCCCTAATATGGAAGTAAGGATATGGTCGTGTGTGAACACAGTCCTATATTCACTGGTGTAATGTGACCACCCAGGTTAAAATTTCAGAACTGACATTTCATCCCCCCCCCCCCCGACATTTTAAAATGTTTTTCCCTTTCCCTGTACATTATATTAACAGTCTTTGATCCCTCATACAATGAAGTCTTCTATATTTATATTTCATCACATGTCCATTTGTGGTCTATATCAGTTCGAGTTGTACAATCTCCTGTTTTGATATACTTGAATCATTTATATGTGTATCAAATGTTGCATTTAATATGGAAAGAAGGATATGATCTTGTGTGAACACGTCTTATATTTACCTGTGTGACGTGGTCACCCAAATGTGTCTGCACACACCTCCTCCTTTCCTCTGCTTTGTAATTGGTTGGCGTTTGTTTTAAATATTTTACTGCACTAAACTTTTCTTTTGCCATGATTAAGAGTGGGGGATACACTCGAAACGCGTAGGCTTCAGTCCAACCACTGTACAATGTTTTTTTTAAAGAATGAAGAGTAAAGTTTGATACCTTTTTAAGAGGATGTGCTGTGATTTCCCAAATATGACTTTGGATAAAACAGAGGTTTACCTCTGGACATCGGGTGCCGCAAATGGGTGATACCCTTCGTCACTCACCATCGGAAGTCCCTCGATTCTAGTCCTGGAGGAAAAGAGGACTATGAAAAAGGGGTAACAATGAAGAAGGATTCATTTGCAATTTATGTCGGAATCTAAGAAAACGGCAAACTTTTAAGGAGTAAAGTGAGAAGGGGGACAGGGTCTGCAATAAGGGTGGCATTGGGCCTGTCCTCCAGAACAAGCTTGGTAGTGAGAATGGATAGATTAGCTGGGATTCAAGTGACATCCATCTGGGTGCATTTTTGAGAGTGGCAATAGAGGCAAATTGGGCTACTTGAGTCGCTTTATAGTAAACTGTGAAATTGGAAAGTGACATACCACCCAGGCTTTTATGTTTGAACTTTGTAGATAGTGCCAGGTGTGGGCGTTTGTTGCTCCATATGAATTTGGAGATATGGGAGTTGATAAGCTTGAATGTTTACAGGAATTAAAATGGGTAAAGATCGGAAAAGATATAAGAACCATGGTAGGGTAACCATTTTTATTGTATGAATAAGGCCTAACCAGGAAAGAGTGGGCTCTGACCAAATCTGTTTGTAATTGTTGTATTGTTAGTGTGTAGTACCGGCAGAACAATGTGGACCTGTAGTTTGTTAGGCGCACCAAGAGATATGTGATGCAGTGTGGGTTAATTTTTAAAACCGGAGGTATTTACTTGGGCTTCTTGAGTCCTGGCTGGGATATGTAAACAGAGCACTTTGGATTTGCCCATATTCACTCTAAGTCCTGAGTGGTAGCTGGCAAGGTGTTGCGAGAAGTTCGGAAGGGATGTGTGAGGGCTAGTGATGGAGAGGAGCAGGTCATCTGCAAAGAGACTTACTTTGTAAGTATCCTGTGTGATTTTAAAGCCCTGTATATCGAGGTTGGCCCATATGGCTTCCAGCAGAGGTTCCATAGCCAGCGCAAAGGAGCCTGGGGATTCGGGGATAGCCGTGGTGTCCATCTCTGGTAATATGAATATGTGTGGGCTGCAACGTTGGGAGCAACTGGGTGATCATAGAGAAGTTTAAGAGTGAATATAAGGTCTTGTGGAAATGTATAGTGTTCCAGGTATGGGCAGAATATGGTATTGAACGCTGAGCTAATATGGAAGTAAAAAGTTTCAAGTCCAGATTTAGTAAGGATATGGGCCTTTAGTTGCTGGGGAATAGAGGATCCTTTTTTGGTATAGGTATGACTGTAACATGGGCTAAATAGAAGTCTTGGGGCATTTGTTCACGCTGAAGGAGGGTGTTACAGCAAGTGCAGATATGTGGTAGGAGGAGGTAAGTGACTGATAAGCCATTGGAGCCTGGGGCTTTACCCATCTTGAAGTGTTTGATTTTCTCTGCAATTTCTTCATCAGTGACTGGACCTGTAAGGGTTTCTGCAGCTGATGCTGGCAGGGGTGCTGAGTGGACCGTGTTCAGGAAGCTATCAATGCTAGTGGAGTCTAGTTGGGTTGATGGAGTATATAAGGATTTATAGAATTGGCAAAATGTATCGTAGGGAGGGAGGTAAGATGGAGAATACCCTGCTTATGCGTTCCTTTTGTTGTAGGTAACATGTTAAGATTTTGTCTTTTTTTTTTTTTACAAATATGCAAACAAAGAGGCTTGTGTCCATTTTACTGCTCTTTCAGTTCTTGTTGTGAGGAGAGCCTTTAAGCTAAAGCCTAATATCATATATTCGTTTAACCAGATGCAATGTGGGTGTAGTTGGTTTTCTAGTGTGTATTGTAGCTGTGTGCCATCCCTTTTTCGATCGGTCTCTAGTGGTCATATGGCGTTGGTAATGAATTGTTTTTGTCCTAACCGGTTGGTTAGTGGTAGCTGTAAGAACTAAAGTTCGACTTGATTCTATCTGGGAGCAGATTGTAGGATCTACCAAGAGTGCCTGGTTTAATCTCCAGAGATATAGGGATGAGATTTGTGCGCCAAATTTAAAAACTAAAAACTGAGTCATAGTCCGACCATGAGGAGTGTGTCTCGAACAGTGATGGCGAACCTTTTAGTGGCCGAGTGCCCAATAAGCAACCCAAAACCCCCCCTTATTTATAGCAAGGTGCCAACCAATAATTAAAGCAGTAACTTATTGCTCCCTGTTCTTCAACAACTTTGAGTCATATTGGCCTCCTGAGGACAGAAAAACACAGTGGAAAGATGGAAAATTTGCCTCATTTTAGCTTCTTTCCAGTGTCCCAATGTACACAGCCAATCGTGGGGCCAGCAGGAGGTCCTCCAAAGATAATTCAGCCCTTTGTATTCATTCGCCCTCTTCCTACAGTCCCTAGTAACGAAATAAGTATCAAAGTATGACTGAAAGCAGCATCTTTTAAGTTGCTTGGAACTGCAGGAAGATTCTTTGAGTCCTGTCTGGTGTGCTGGGGCGATGGCCCGGGTGCCCACAGAAAGGGCTCCAAGTGCCACCTCTGGCATCCGTGCCTTAGGTTCGCCACCACTGGTCTAGAAGAAAGTAAGGAAAACAAGGAGGTAGTTTCAGTAACTATATAGTCAATTCTTGATTAAGTATGGTGTGCTGATAATAAGTAAGTGTAACCCCGTATGTTGCCATGTGATTCTCGACATGTATCGGCCACGATATGCGTTTTAAGCAATTGCAGGAATATGCGTCTATCAAGACGCATCACATCAGATCTGCTCACAGCCGAACTGTCATAGCAGGGTTGACTGTAAATTTTAAATCACCACACTAAATTATACAGCGATAGGTGAATTGGCAGAGTTTGTGAAATATTGCTTTAACGGTGGGGATTTGGAGGGTCGGAGGTGCATAGCAGTTTACTATGCAAATGTGTCTAGATTGTAACGTGCCAGCTAGAATCAGAGTAAATATCCAGGGGGTTGGAAGGGGTAGGAGTTTGAGGAGTATAGCTACTCCCCTTGTCCTTCGTTCATATGATGCTAAATATACCCATCTGTATTGTGCATGGCAAAAATTGGGGCTTGAAGTAGTAGAGAAATGCGTCTCTTGGAGACAAATAATAACCCATTGGGTTGATGTCTGCAATAGTCTTGGCTCTATGGCTCTATGGCGTTTAAGAGGGGGAATTAAGCCTCCTCACATTATGTGATAATCCTCTACACATAGTAATCTTATGAGGAATAAAGGTCCACCCAGTGTTTATTTCAAACCTGGGAAAAGTGGGACAGAGAGGAATGGTAGAAAACAACAACCCTGGAAAACATTAACATACGGACATATAGTCTGGACAAAGGGGTATCAAGGAGAGGACACATAGTTATGTCCCAACATATCTCCAGGGTCATGCAGTAGTACTAAACATTTTGTGTAAAGTTCAGACGTGCGGATAGAGCATACGCCGTTACATCAATTGGGTAACAGAAGAAACCCATAATAAGAGAAAACAGAAGTGTAAGTCAGCAGAGGTCAACAACTCACGGTTTGAAGTAGTCAACCGTGCCTCATCCGACTAAAAGATTGTCCATTTCAAGTATAATACGGAGAACGTTCATTGTGGCGCGGCATGCTGCACAATTGTTGGATAGGGAAGGGCTGAATCCTTCCTCGTTATAGGGCTCTACAGCTTCCTCCAGCTGCATCGACCATGTGTTGCTCCAAGTCATCTGTTCTAGTAGCAATATCTTGGAGCTGTTTCATAAAAGTCTCTACAGCTGTTGACAACTCCTTGAGGAACGTTTCCTGGATGGACCTTAGGAAATCTTCAGTTGCCATTTGAGTGGGTTGAGACTCCTGAGGCGGCCTTTTCAGGCTGCAGAACTGCCTAAAAACACTGGCCACAGGGATCAAGAGTCCCCCTGAAGCTGGTCGGGTGGGTAAGTGGTAGATATCTCCACTTACAGACTCCGGAGGCACAGGAGGTGGTGTGATGGACCGCAGGCTCAAAATTGAGGCCCCAGATTCTTGAAAAAAATGTCCTGGAGGGCTGCCAGGAGTTGTGTAGGCCTCCTAGCAAGGTTCCTGAGGTGCCAATGAGGGAGGATGGTGTGTAAAAGGGCTAGGATGGCAGTGGATTTAAGTGCCCAAACAGTGCAGCAGATTATTGCGTCCTGGTAGCTCATCTGCTCAGACAAGCCCTGTATATATACATTTTTAATGTAACCTATACTATTTTTCATGAATTGGAGAGCCCAACTGCAATTTTTTGGAGCTAAGCTATAGTCCAAAATCTTGTCCTTATTTATAGCACTATACCCATTATGCGTCTCTGGGTCATCCAAGGCTGCCCCATGGATTAAGGCTAAATCAAAATTGTAAGAAGCAGTTGTGGCTTGGAAACACCCAAAGGAGGTCAGTGTATTTTTACATCTATATACCTAAGGCCGCATGTACGTCCCCATAGACGGCAATAGCGGCACCGATCCGGGCCGCACACCGCAAAAAGATAGAGCAAGCTCTATCTTTCGGCGGATGTGCGGCCGTGTGCCGCTATTTCCTATGGAGGGAGGAGGGGTCACCTCCTCCTCACCTCCAGCACACGGCGGGCATACCGCGTGTGAATGTACCCTAAGGAGGAGAAATACAACCTACTGCAGAATATCAGTCCATTTTCTTTATGTTAACTACATACTGAGGGATGCAAGCCGGACATTCAAAACGGGTTGGGGCAGAGTGTGTGCCACAAGTACCCCAAAGAGGGGGTAGGGACCGCATTAAAATCACCAATACAGATTACAGGGCCAGGGGGCATAGCAGCTAGAATCGGGGGTGCCTGCGGGGGTTGGGTGGGGGGAGGAAGTCAAAGGGGGAGGGATATATACTGATGCAATAGTAAAGGCAAAACCCTGTAGGGCACAGTGCCGTACAACGTATCGGTCGTAGTGATTAAATGGCCACCAGTAACACTTCAATGGAAAGGGCTTTAGATACAAGGATAGACACTCCTCTAGCCTAAAAGAGTAAGAGGAGTGGTATCCCCCTTGTCACCAAGGCAAATTTCAGTGCAAAAACTTGCATGTTACATGGAGATTCCTGATCTATCCAGACAGTATAAATCAACCTGAGCTTGATCACTCACACACAGCAGGTGGGGGATGGTGCAGCGATTGTTTACTTCACCTGTCAGGCACAATACAGGCGGTCACCTACTTAAGGAAGACCCATAGTTACAGGCGGACTCCTGCCCACTGACATGTGGTGAAGCTCTCTGGATGCTTTACTGAAGTCCAAGATTGCAACAATCAGCTCAAGTGTGTCTGTAATGAAGCTTTATTGATCATCCTTGGTCCCATTACAGCAAAAAAAATTAACTCCAATTGTCACTGGGACCAAAAATTTTTGTCTGGATCTACAATTCGACTTCCATACAAATTCAACTTAAGAACAAATCTATGGAACCTATCTTGTACGTAACCCGGGGACTGCCTGTACAGTGATTATATCATTCTCTGGAGCAGTACATACTAAGGCCTCATGGACGCAAGCGTATGGTCTTCTCTGTTCTATATATTCTGGCCATAAAAACAGGATGTATTGCAACAGTATGGTAACTTATTGCACCGAATCCATAATATGTTGGGTTAGCAAATGATGGATGGCTGAGATAATGCACCTCCCACTGGTTCTGGATACTGCACATATATATGGGAGCATACGCATTGTAACGTAAAGAACATATACAGTGGCAAATAGGACATGCTCTATATTTTTATACAGCTTGCTTACGGTACAGTGGATAATACAGCCATGTACTTAGATGGCTGTGTTGCCCATTGGAATGAATGTGGTCATATTCTGGCTGTATTTACGGCCATTTTTAAATGGTCGTGTGCATGGGGCCAGCTATGGGATTAAGCCCTTAACAGCCAGGCCCATTTTTCATTTCCCACCTTCAAAAATCTATAACTTTTTTATTTTTCCATGTGAAGAGCTGTATCAGGACTGGTTTTCTGCATAACAAATTGCAATTCATAGTGATAGTATTTAATATTCCATGCCGAGTACTGGAAAAAATTCCAAATGCAGTGAAAATGGTGAAGAAACACCTTTGCGCAGTATTCTTGTGGGCTTGGATTTGTCATTTATGGAGCACAGTGAAAGCAGTCATGTCTACCTCATTCTTTGGGTTAGTGCAATCATGGGGATACCAAATTTGTATAAGTTTTAAGTTTTCATACATTTACAAAAATTAAAACCTGTAAAAAAAAAATTCTTCATTTTGGCATCTTCTGGCACTAATAACTTTTTCATACTTCAGTGTACGCTGTGTGCAGTGTCATTTTTTGCAACTTGAGATGACATTTTCATGCTACCCTTTTAATGACTGTACGGCCCTTTGATCACTTTTTATTGGATTTCTTATATTTTGCAAAATGGCATTCTCAAATTTCGGCGCTACTTTACGTTACAGGTTTAAACTCCAGGAAAAACTTATTATATTTTGATAGATCAGACATTTTGAGATGCAACAGTTAACAGATTAACAGACGCAAATCGGTGCTAGCACGTGAGCACTCTTCATACAGTCCTTCCGCTCCCGGACATTCAGGAATGTAAAAAATGTGGTAAGGGGTTAAACAAGATATGCTTCTGCATCATTGTAGCTACAGCATTCTCAAGGTATGTTTGGTTCATAATGCATGAAATCAAATGGTAGATTTCCTTTAAGTCCTCTAACATTTCAACTTAAGACTTTAATTGGGGCCATATCAGCATAAGGGAAACAGAAATAACAGAAGTAAAGACTGCATAGAGAGAGGACATAGATCCAAACAACCATACAGTCATGGCCAAAAGTTTTGAGAAAGATACAAAAAATGTTAATTTTTACAAAGTCCGCTGCATCAGGTTTTATAATGGCAATTTGCATATACTCCAGCATGTTATAAAGAGTGAACAGCTTAACGTATATAATCGTGTATAAGCCGAGTTTTTCAGCACAAAAAATGTGCTGAAAAACGTCCCCTCGGCTTATACACGAGTCAATAACCAAAAATGAATTACAAATGGACTAAAAAAAATAATAAACACTTATATACTCACCCTCCGGTGGCCCCGATGCGCAGCGCTGCTTTCCCGATGTCATAGCGGCTCCTCTTCTGGCTTCCCGGCTGCTCTTCTTGCTTCAGAGTGCCCGGGAAAGAACAATGGCAGCGCCGAGCAACCATACCGCAACCAACTTCTCCATACCGTCCAACAGCAGTTTGGTGATCAACATTGCCTTTCCAAGCATGATGGAGCACCTTGCCATAAAGCAAGGGTGATAACTAAATGGCTCAGGGAACAAAACATGGAATCATGGCCTGGAAACTCACTAGATCTTAATCCCATTGAGAACTTGTGGTCAATAATCAAGGGTGGACAAACAAAACCCAACAAATTGTGACAAAATGCAAGCATTGATTGTGCAAGAATGGACTGCTATCAGTCAGGATTTGGTCCAGAAGTTGATTGAGCGCTGCCAGGGAGAATTGCAGAGAAGGGGAAGAAGAAGGGTCAACACTGCAAATGTTGACTTGCTGCAGTAACTCATTCTGTCAATGAAAGCTTTTTGTTACTCATAATATGATTGCACTTGCATTCCTGTATATGATAAAAACATCTGATACACACACATAAAAACCAGAGGGCAACAGATCATGTGAAAATATAATATTTGTGTCATTCTCAAAACTTTTGGCCATGACTGTACATACAACATGACCATACAGAAAACAGACAAGAGCATTAACAAATTCAAGCAAGAACTCCCAACAAGAAGAATCCCCTGTCTAACAACCTTGCAGTAGTAGTGCAGTCCTATAACCACAAACTGTTGAAACAGGAAGCGCTTGTCCCGGGATCCCAACCCCTAATTTCAGGGGTAGATCAGTTATATTATAGAGAGCACCTGAGGGTAATGTTGGGGTAAGGGAAGAGATACGAGTTAGGGAGGCCAATAGGAATGTGCAGCTATAGAAGGGAGAGGAAGAAACTCATTCCTAGCTCAACTAGCTGAAGCATGTTGCTGGAAATAGACCCCAGCCCTTAAATGGAAAGGGGGGCAAATCTTCATAACATTACAACAAAACTAGCCCGCCTTAAGTACAGTAACGATAGAGCCATAGTAATCACTGACTTTAAGGCTTACAGATGGCAATAAGTAGTATCAGTCTTCAATCGGCGGAGGGGGGGGGGCAACTACAGGAGCCCACGGGGCAGCACCCACCCAATGAAGAGCCTCAGTCAGAGAGGCAAAGAAGCGGCCTTCTGACCATCTAACACTTGAAGCCATGCAGGGAAGACAACCAGACAACCTAGTACTTGTAGGCGGCTGCGGAGTTCAGTAAAGTGGGTGCGTTGTTTCCGTACAGAGGCCGAGAAGTCTAACCCTGTTGTTACCAAGCAGAATCTCACCTTTTCTTCTGACTGTCCTTAGAATTGTGTATCTGTCCTGTTCTGCGGTTGCTTTCTATAGAAGGACAGGAAGCAGAGATTTTATGTTTACTTCCAGTGGATAAAAATATGCCCAGGTCATGTGATGGACATGCAGGTGTACGTTTTATCACAGAAAGCAATCAGAGCTATGTGAAAATAATGGTTCATGTGCCTGTGCAACATCCCATGACCATGGACAAATCTCTCTCCACTGGAAGTAAACATAGCACAGATCTTGAAAAACATGAGGAACGGATACACAAAGTATATTGGAAAATTGTAAAACTTTTCCTTACACAAACCATATCAATTATCATGGTTAGCCATGTGTCTTAAAAGGCTTTAGATGCCACACCCTCACTACAGCCTGAGAACTATCAATTTGTGAAATTCTACACCATACTTGGCATATGTCAGCGTATGCCCCCCCATTGTCTTTTTCAGTACACAATCTTTACAGCTCACAATAAACAAACTCATTGTATTTTAAATTCTGCTTTATTAGTGAAAAATCCTATTAATAGAATTCTTCATGGACCTTTTCTATTTTAATCACAAGTGTATGGATTTATTTTTAACAAAAGGTTTAAAAATTGTTTATAGATACATTAACCTCTGTCAGCCAAAATATTTACATTGCAAATTCAAGGGATGTTATGTAGCCGCCTCTTCATTCAGAGAAACCTCCATTCTGTATGGGGATGTTGAAATATTTTTTTCTGGGAAAATAAATATGAAAATTAATGAAAACAAAGTGGCTTGACACGGTCAGATTTATTACTCAGAGTAAAATTGGTTGCAGATTTAGATTAGAACTCATTTTCACAAGGTGTTTTGCATGCGAATATTAAAAAAATATGTAGTCTTAAATTTCACCAATTGTGGAATATTTAGTTTCTAAAGATGTAGAAAGCCACAATAATGTGATGTTTTGCAATACAAATCTACACAAAGTAGCAGTGCTAGAAGCAGATTTTATTTACTGCGTACTGATGAAGCCTTCAGCAACTTTTAGGACAGTATTTTCAGTACCAAATATACAAAAAGAAAACAAATTTGATTTTGGGGGTAAAGATAAAGAGGCCTTACCAGCAAAACGCTTTGGAGCCATAACACGATGCTGGAACATTTGTTCACCATTTTGTACAATATTTAAAAAACTCCAAAAAATGCAAACCTTTTTCAACTTGTTCCACTATTAAACAATCATCTTCCTCGTCATCATCCTCCTCTTCATCTTCCTCTGTATCAGCCTGGAAACCATCAGACTCCAAAGTGGTTACCTAAAACCAGAGAATTAAATAATTGCATTCAATGTCATTACTGTCATACCACTACATTGTAGCATCCTGTGATTTTATCAATCCCCCCCCCCCCCTCAGAACTTAGCCTGTTGCATTATTGTGCTGCAGGGTTGTGACAGGACAGTAAAGAGATTCAATACAGTAACAAGTCCCTGGAAGGTTAGAGCATTTCCAGATGTTTAGGATCACATGACCCTTCATCAGGAGGAAATAACAGGAGCAACCTGCAAAGCATTTCTGAATTAGGGGGCTTAACTTTTGCCACATTTCAGGCTTGAAACAAAGATATAAAATTGTAATTTTGTTGGTGAACAATTGGGACACATTTATGAAGTGGAACAAAATTTATTGGATATTTTAAAGTTTTGTAAAAAAAAATAAATAATAAACTGAAAAGTTGGGTGTGCAATATTATTTGGCCACCTTTCGCCACAAAGACAAGTTTCCTATATATACTCAGAATGTGTTATTTTGTTATCCTAATGTCATTAACAAAAACGCAGCATTCCACAGATATAAATCCCACCTGTATCAGTACTGCTGTACACAATTTCAGTTTTCCCTATACACGACCCTGTAACTTTTCTTAGGGTCAGGTGGCGGCCATCTTGGATTGGGATCGTGGAGTGGACATAGCTTTACTGAATTAGATTAAATACTGTACATAGTGGCACAACTTATAAACTAATTTTTCTAATTTAACTAAGTAATCCAATAAAGCTAGGTTTTTATTTTTTCTACAAATTATATTTTTTGATAAGTGTTCAAAAGTTATTACCACAGAGACATGTCAGATTTATTTATATATAAAAAAAGTGCTGAGCCTTAATGCACAAACTAGCTGCAGCTTTAAGAAGTTAAAAGTACTTACGTCACCGACTGTTCCCAAAGCCTTCGCTTTTTTCATAAATTTTGTGATTGGCATACTGCCAGCAGTTTTCCTCTTGCTTGATGTGGACACTGTCTGCATCTGGCCTCCACTGTTTCCAGTTTCATCTTTGCTACACAAATTCACTTGGGTGACATAAGTCCACTGGCATGGCACAGGAAGGTTTTCATTCTGGAAGCTTTTCAAAACATCAGCGTGCACATACCAACACAGACGATGATCTGGACGCTTTTCATACACAGAATTCTCTGAAATTATGCGCTTCAATCGAGCTTTGGAAGGAATATTAATGCTAGTTTGATTACGAGAGTTAGGGCTTGCAGTTTCAGAACCTGCTGGGTTGCCAGCCTCGTTGAATAAGAACATGCCACGCTTACAGCACTCTTGGAATTCCTTAATAATGGTTTTGCTCCCAAGCACATTTCCATGCAGCAAGGGTAGGAGATGTGCAAGAACTGAAAAGGAGGGAAAAAAAACCAAAAAACCAAAAACTTTTAGCCTTTACTTCATCTTGCCAGCAAACCGCTCCCCTCCCCCAAAAACCAACGTTCTCAATAAACAAGTTGTCCAAGTTTATCATACACTGGAGATCAAAATGAGAAAACACTGTATAATTTCTTAGAGGACCTGTCACCCCAAAAATGACCCCCACAAAATGTGCCCCCCCATACTCCTCACCCCAGCCCCTTTCTCCCCAGACAGGTTTTTTTAAAAATGTATGTGTGTTAAATTGCTTTAAAGCGATCAGACCTCTTACTAAATAAGAGGTCGGATTCTCCTATCTTGAGCCCGGGCAGTCAGCCTTATTCATTAGAGGGACGGCCGACATACCCCCTCCACGCCCCCTGTCTGCGGCGACCTGTAGGAGAATCCGGCAACATCCTGCCTTTCACCTATTGTGAGATCTTGCTACTCCTTACCTCCTTTATTTATCACGGTCTACCCTATTCATGTGGAAAACTCTTCCATATGTCTTTACTTATTGCTGCTACACTTTGCACTTTATTTATTTTTTTCTACCATTTGCCATTGGGTATTGCTGCTATTTATATATATTTGTGCATTATGTTAGGATTACTATAGCAACTGTTTTGGGATCCGTGTATTTTCCATTATTGCACCTAAGTATCTACAGGCGGTCTGGAGGGGAGCATCACTGTAGCCCTGCTCAGTACTCTCAGGAGCACAGTGTTTAAATTTAACGCATGGGTTACATTTTTTAGATGTTTTTATTCTATGTATATTGCTTCAATTTAATAAAGATGCTTTGATTTGTTTATCCGGGTCACTATTGCATCCCTTTGTCTTTGAATTTTTTGGTATGACTTTTTGATGCATGACCATTTCAAATTATTGATTGCAATTATAAGTGCCTGCCTTCCTTTGGTTGTTTGGATTACATCGCATGTATTGCGTAATCGATGCCGGCTCTCCGAGAGGCGGTGCTGTAAATAAGCTGTAAGCGCAGCGCGGCCGGCCGGCAATGTATAGGGGAAAGTCTGCTTACAGATATTTTTGTCCCATGTATCAACTGTGAGGCTCTTGTTATGGCAGTGGTTTAAAGGATTTTTTTCTTCCAGGACACTACATTTTGAAGCAAAGTCATGTGGATCAAATTAGGTCTACTCTCTTTCAATTGTCATGCACAGTTTTTGGATACCAGACTATATAGATTATAAATATAATTTAGCAAAAACTTAAATTTTACAATAAAAATGTATATGGGGAGAGATGAGGAAGACACCTAAAAATTTGCAAATCAAAAAGATCATCAATTTCCGCAGAGGAAAAAAAAAAAAACTACATGGCCTATGTTACTTTTTCAAAATGATTTACATTTTAATGCTTCTGTATTAGATGCAGAGGAATTTCCGCACAAAAAACCTATGTGGAATAAACATGTATCATACACAACAGTACTCTAACAAGACAAATTGTCAAAATCATTACCACAAATGCCTGACCAATATTCCAAGCAATGCCTGGATTCTGCTTGGCATATAGGGCATGTCCCCTCCTCTAGAATTCAAAATGAAATATTTGGTCTTGGATAGTTGTGTGAACTAGCCCTAAGGAGGTACTGCAACTTGAAGACCATAATGACTGGAAAATTCCAAGGATCTAATGGGCCAAAGTGGGGCCATCATTGTCTTCTTTGAATTTGATGAAATTCCCAGAGCATCCCAGGCAAATGGCCAATAGAAGATTGCTGCAGGGCCTAAGAAAAAAAGAAAGGCTACCCAGCCTCCTCTCACTCTTGGTCCCAACACCAGTTGTATACAACCAACCAACTCCTTTTCAACAGGAGAAGCGCTGAAAAGACATGGTACCCTTCAGGAGCTGCATGGATGCGGTGAAGAGTCTGCACTAACTAGCCATTCCATAGGGCTATTTTGCAGTACTTTCAGGGTAAGACCAGAACAACTTTTGGACTGCATTTCACACACTGTAAATTAAGATTTCATATCCAACTACATAGAGTAGTAAAATAAAATTTAAAATAATGTAGAGAAAAGCAAAAAAATGTCTTACTTTCTCGGTCTTGTAGGCTCTTACTGGATTGGAATTCTTGTACCACGTTATCTTCCCCGGCAGCAGGATCTATTATACATGCAGCAAATTTCTGAAGGAATTGGATTTCCAAGGAGCAGTTACCAAGCCAAACACATCCAATCACTAAGGGCTTCAGTACATTAATTTTCTTTCCTTTAGACTGTAGCTCATCCCATTCCTTTGCTTTTAGCCTTTGTAGTACCTTCTGATTTTCTGGATTTTTGCATTCCTACAAAATAGAGAAGTTATTCAGGGAAAGTAAATGACAGTCCGGTTCCAACGGCAGTTTATGTGCCTTACATTTGTCTTTTCCTCATTTACCTCTTGGATCATCATTGCAGTGAGCCGGTTGACGGCCACTATAAGGCTATTTACATGTGTTGCCGATTTTGGTGCAGAAGATATGCAGCGTAATAAAATAGCATAAAAGTGAACTTTGGATAAAGTAACGTAGACTATCTTTTTTCTGTGCAGAAATGGATGCCCAGTACAGAAAATAAAATAATGATCATCCTACTTTTCTTGTGATTTCTTGCATTCTGACATTGAAGTCTATGGGAGTGTGAAAATCTGCATCAGTTTAGCAATAAAGAGAGGGGGGGGGGGGGAAGAAACATGTGGAAAATCCTCCATTGACTGGAGGCAGAAACCTGCAGGTCCTTCAAAGGTAGAAGGCAAACAGACAATTACTAGTCAAAACTAGTCCTGGAGCCAAAAAAAGGGGGGCACTGCTGGACCTTATCCCAACCAACAGACTGACAGGGTATGAAAATTACAGGTTTGGGGGGTGGGTTTGGGCAATAGTGACCACGAAATCATTGATTTTATATTATCCTTTACCAAGATGGTCAGTAGATGACAAAAAACTCTGTAAACTTCAGGAGGGCAAATTTTAAGCAGCTAAGGGAGGTCCTTAAAAAGGCATAAACTTGGACAATGTCCTCCAAAAAAAAAAAAAAAAAAAAAAAAAAAGGGACATCTTCTAAAAAAGGTCTTTGAGGACTTCCGGTTCCGGCGCGGTGATGTGAGGCAGCAGCTTCCAGAGCTCCCGAGCACCGGCCAACAGAAAACCTGCAAGGAAACCGGGAGCGAAAGCAGCGGGCACGCCAAAGACATCGGGACGCCACAGCCATGCCCCCCCCCCCAGAACGAGATCAGTCGCCAATTGGAGCGGGTTACACTCGATACGAAAAGACACTCAGATGAGTTAGATGATATCGAAAACCGCTCCAGAAGAAATAACTTGTGGCTGGTGGGCCTATCGGAGTCAATTCGCCCAGGTGACTTGCAGACCTTTTGCGAAGTAGACCTACCAAAAGCCCTGGGGCTCAAAGGTAGATGCAGAGTGGAGAGAGCCCACCAATGCTCAATTGTTTACCATAGACCTTAATGCC
Source organism: Engystomops pustulosus (assembly GCF_040894005.1). Classification (NCBI taxonomy): domain Eukaryota; kingdom Metazoa; phylum Chordata; class Amphibia; order Anura; family Leptodactylidae; genus Engystomops; species Engystomops pustulosus. The sequence goes on along the minus strand of NC_092411.1, from coordinate 161,152,526 downwards.
ATGCGACCACGTCAAGTCATCATGCGCTATCTTGGATTTCAACGACAAAACCGACAGAGCGTTTCGCCAGAGGAAGCGCCCCCTAATGTTCAGAGACGCAAAACTTTCGTTATTTGAAGATTATTCGGCAGAGGTAACCAAGAAACGTAAAGGTAACTTCAGCACCATTTGCTCTATGCTAGTGGAGAAAAGAATACGATTCCATCTGGTGTTTCCAGCAACACTGCGAGTATTCTATGAAGATGGGTCAATGGGAGTTTACCCTTCCCCAGAAGAAGCGGAAAGATACCTGAAGAAGAACAAGGTCATCCATCCGACATGGAACGTCAAAGATGATAAGAAACGAGCAGCGTCCCCACAACAACGTCGCCGGCCAAGACGTCGTTTTTGCAGCCTGGACTCCAGAGCGTCATCCCCGGAATGCCGGCACCCCTTTCCCCCCCTGAACCGAGGGGACTGAGAGACAGAAGGACGCAAGAAGCACTTGTCGGAGCGGTAAGGGGCTTTGGGCCCAACAAATCAATACAATGTCACGATATAGAGACTTTGTTTTATAAGATCTGTTATAACCCATAATTATACTTAGCGTTATTAGAACTACGTTATTTAAGTAAAGTAAGCTGTAATCCTTCCCTAATCGCTCTTCGCTTTTTTTTTTTTTTTTTTTGAGTGGGGGGGGGGGGGGACACAAAAGTTAGTCTGCAGGTGGTAACATAATGAGGAATCTATTTTTGCCCCCGATGATCAGACAAACGGCTAGGCCGGGGAGCTCGGGACGCTCATCACATACTGAAAAAAGTGAAGTCCCAAAGCCCAAAGGGAGTGCAGAGGCGGGGGAGAAAACTGGAGGGAGGAGAAGAAAATAGAGAATTGCACAATCCATCTCAAAGGCTGATAGAATGTTACTTGTTGATGTCTTATTTATGGGTTGGTTTAAGTTGTATTGTCGTAAGAAGTAATACTCATGATAAAGACATGATATACAGTGTAAAGGGCATGGGGGGAGGGGAAATAGAGCCAAAATGGAGATCTGAACCGAACACCAATCCTCCAAAAAGAGGAAACAACCTCACAGCTGATTTTAAGTTAATAAGGGAGTTATGAAAATAATCACGTGGAACGTGAAAGGATTACGTTCACCGCAAAAAACGTTCAAAGGTATTGTGTCACTTGGGTAGAATGCGCCCGGATGTGGCGCTCTTACAGGAAACCCATTTGGAGGAATGTGACTATTTCCGCCTCCAAAAATTTTGGGTAGGACAGGTGTTCGGGCACCCTCCCAACAGGGCAAAGCAGGGGTACTAATATTTCTATACAAAAATTTCACGGGGAAACTGGTGCAGCATGACAAAGAGGGAAGATGGCCCTCGATTCAGATTGAATTTCCAAATGAAACTTGGTCAATTTATAGTGTGTATGGGCCAAATGACAGAAACAAAAACTTTTTTACACAATTTGCAACAGTACTGCTAAATGATCAATGCGTCCTAAAGATAGAAGAAGGGGACTTAAAACACAGTAATGAGGCCAAGTGAAGACCGAAAGCAACAGAGCAGACCCCAACATACAACAGCACATTCTAATCGAACGGCAGAGCAGTTATTACATGAATTAGCGACTCAAACAGGGCTAAAAGATACATGGAGAGTACTGCACCCAGACGAGAGGGAGTTTACTCACTACTCACACCCACATCTGAGCTGGTCGCGTATAGATTACCTACTCCTATCGGATGGGGCATGCCAACGATTGCTCTCTTCTGAAATAGGGGAAATGATAATATCAGACCATGCCCCAGCGCAGATTGACTTACATGACATACAGCCCAAGGGCACAGACATATTATGGCGCTTTCTTAGAAGGGTGGTGGATGGAACATGACAATGACAATAGTGTACACAAGGAGGATCCGGCCCAATACTGGACCTCAGCTAAAACAGTGCTCAGGGGTAGGCTTATGGCCTATGTAGCCAACTTAAAAAAGAAGACTGAGCAGCAATATATGAAAGCTAGCGACCTGTTAAGGGAAACATATACACATTACTTAAGGAATCAAAACCCAGACACGAAAGCGGCCTGGGATCAAGCAAGGTCAGAACACGATCTCTGGCTGGATAAGAAGGAAGAGCTACACCGTCAGGCTTTTGAATCGGAGTTGTTCCGTCATGGCAATAAGTCAGGCCGCCTACTGGCAAGGCTGGCAAAAGGTAGATTCACACCAGCACATATACAGGCATTGCACACCAGTAGGGGGAGCGTAACCTCCACTCCTAAGGAGGTGAAGAAGATCTTTCAGGACTATTATGAAACATTGTACAAGGACGAGGTACAAGGGATAGAGGGTGGCCCCCTTTTCTTATCTCAAGTCACACTCCCCAAACTTACACAGACGCAGCTAGAAACCCTCAATGGAGAAATAACAATAGAGGAAGTGAGTAGGGCCATTAGCGAATTGAAGAACGGCAAAGCCCCAGGCCCTGACGGCTACACAGCGGAGTTCTATAAAGCTCTGAAAAAACAAATAACTCCTGTGCTGACCACCTACTTCAACACCTTGCTGCAGGGGGGCGAAATCCCCAGACATTCAAAAACGGCTTACATAAAATTACTGCCAAAAGAGGGCAAAGATCCCTTAAACCCAGGGTCATACCGCCCGATTTCTCTAACAGACCAAGACATAAAGCTGATTTCTAAAATCATGGCGACGAGGCTGTCACATTATATGCCCCACCTGATAGGAGACTCGCAAGTGGGCTTCATAAAGGGAAGAGCAGCAGTAACAAACATACGGAAAAGTATTGACAGTCTTAGACAGAATAAAGTACAGTCCACAACCAGGAGAACATCCAGCAATCCTAGCACTGGACGCGGAAAAAGCGTTTGATAACATCAGATGGCCCTGGTTGTGGGCTGTGCTTGAGAGATTTGGAATATCGGGGAAATTTTGCACGTTGTTAAGAAGTCTATATGATTCTCCCAGGGCCCGGATATGTACGGGAGGATTTCTTTCCACCCACTTCTCGTTACAGAAAGGGACACGACAAGGGTGTCCGCTTTCACCCCTCCTATTTGACCTTGCTCTAGAACCTTTAGCAAGATCCTTAGAGGACTAAACACTATACAAGGGCATTGGAGTGGGAGAGAAGGAAGTGAAATTGGCCCTCTTTGCCGATGATATTATCCTTTTTCTTTCTAATCCGATACTTCACCTCAAAATTTGGAAAATTTGCAGGATTTAGCATAAATGCCTCAAAAAGTGAATTATTAGAAATTATGCCAAGTAGCCCGACTGACACATGGCCAAGCACTCTACAAATACGACGAGTAACATCAACATAACTTACTTAGGGATACAGGTGGGCCGGACGCCAGAATCCATATACAGGCGGTCCCCTACTTAAGAACATTCGACTTACATACGACCCCTAGTTACAAACGGACCACTGGATATTGGTAATTTATTGTACTTTAGTCCTAGGCTACAATAAACAGATGTAACAATTATCACAGGTGTCTACCATGAAGCTTAATTGTTAATCCTGATTCTTATGACATCCCAATATTTTTAAATCCAATTGTCACAGAGACCAAAAAAGTTCTGGCTGGGATTACAATGATGAAATATACAGTTCCGACTTACATACAAATTCAACTTAAGAACAAAACTACAGACCCTATCTTGTATGTAACCCGGGGACTGCCTGTATTCTCTAAATTAGCCCCCTCTCATAAGAAAGATGATCAGGGAACTTGAGAGATGGCAAAATCTCCCATTGACGATGATGGGGAGATGTCACCTAATTAAGATGATAACTTTCCCCAGAATGCTATACCAGTTGCAAACAATACCTTTGTTGCTAAAACACACAGATGTGAACACTCTGATGAAGGCCTTTCAGAACTTCATCTGGAGAGGGAAAAGATCACGGATAGCGGCAAAAAAATTAATGCTGCGGAAACTAGAAGCAGGGGTCAATTTACCAAACTTGTGAGGCTATAACTTGGCAAGCCTATTTAGACATGTAATAGACTGGATTCACGACACATCCAAATACTCTAATACAGCGCTGGAAAGGGCACTAGCAGCACCACATGATATAGTGACACTGATGCATCTCAACTACTCCAAATGGCCCCCAATTGCAAGACAATCAATAGTACTACGGGACACGTTGATAGCCTGGAAGGAGGTGAGGAAACTATATAATTTGCCTTATCAAATTTCTAAACACATGCCGCTCTGGAAACACAGAGATTTCACACCGGGGAAGGAAAGCACACTATATAACCCCTGGAAAGCAAATGGGATAAAAAAAGTGGGCAACTTGTTACAGGATGCTGAGCCACAATGGAGTACAGAGGCAGAACTTCAGACCAAATACTCATTAACAGGCTGTGTGACATTTACATACATGCAGATGCAAAACTTTTTACGCGCACAGATACAGAATATAACGGGAGAGGCCTTGGAAACCTCATTCCAATTCTTACTAGGATCGGCACAGAGCACTCGAAATATATCAGTACTCTACAGTGACATAAAGGATGGCATGCTCTAAGGAGTAAAAACTAAAGTGGGCAGATGCTGGGCCCGCAAATTCCCAGAATGGGATGCACAAACGGGGATAGAAAGGGGGTGGGCACAGATAATAAAGTGCATTCTGAGTGAACAATGGAGGGAGACGTATTTCAGGATAGTATACCACGCTTACTTCGGTTTCAACCTCCCGAGGGCACAGGCAAAGCCAGACAGATTAATTGCATGTCCGAAATGCTTGATCCCAAATACAGACGTATGGCATGGACTTTGGTCCTGCTCTAATATCAAAGACTTCTGGAATCAAATCAGAGCTCACATACAAGATAAATGGAAAATTAGGTTACCCTTAGACCCATTGCTCCTCATTTTTCATGACGTAGAAGGGGACGGTAGTCGGGAAGAAGAGTTGAGAGTTAGCACAGTTTTACACGCATTCATACTATCAGCAAAACGAGTAATTATGAATCACTGGATAAAACAGTCCACACCTTCTGTTGCAGAAGTAGTAGCTCAAATGAAATACTTAGCGAGACTGGATAGATTGGAAACAATGAGACAGAAGGAAAAGCAGACAGAGTTTCTTCCGGAAATGGAAGACTTTCATTTCTACGCACACGAACAGGTCGGAAATAGTTTAGTAGAATTAGTGACTCCTTTCAAGCTGACAACATGGTACAATATGGGAGTACTTAAGAACTCTCTGGAAGCCCTCCAAATCTGATAAATGCAGAAGGCAGGATATCGGACAGGAGGAGATCATAGCTTGAAACGAGAACGTAAAACACTAGTCAACACGTCCCCCAGGGACTTGGGCAGTGGGTCAAACAAAACAAAACGGAAAGAGGAACAACATAACACCCTTCCTCCCATGCACTATTTAATATTAATAAGCAAAACCCTGCTGGGTTATACGCTCATGAGATATACATCTATCTATTCAGACATGTATAGCTTATAAGCACTGTTAATGTCACTTTATCATGCTAAACCTGCCTGTAGTAAACAGGCTTGTTATTATATGTTGTTAATTACATGTTGAAAACTTAATAAAATGTGTTTAAAAAAAAAAAAAAAAAAAAAAAAAAAAAAAAAAGAGAAGAAGAAGGTCTTTGAGAAACACATACCAAATGGGAAAAGGCATAAAAGAGAAACAAGAAAAAGCCAATGTGGTTAACTAGTACAGTAGTGCATACAGTACATAAGATAGAGAAGGCATTTAAAGGAAACCTACCACTTGGAATCGTCCTTCTTAGCAGCAAATACCGTGCACCAGCTCAGGGTGAGCTGGTGCCGGCGCTCATCTTCCTTATGTTTTTAAACAGATGTAAAGCGTTTAAACGCTTTATTAATCTTTATATAGAAAGTAGCTTCACCGCACTGCAGTATGCGCTCGGCGCGTTTAAACACGTTACATCTGTTTAAGAACATAAGGAAGATAAGCGCCGGCACCAGCCCACCGTGAGCTGGTGCACGGTATTTGTAGCTTAGAAACACGATTCCAAGTGGTAGGTTTCCTTTAAGCTGCTAAAATGCAAAGGCAGCAATGAGGCATTACAGGATTAAAGAGACAAATTCTGTAAAACAAAGCCAGGAAAAATAGAGACTGAAAGAAATATTGTGAAGGAGTGTAAAATTAACGCCAAGTTCTTTTTCAAGCATATAAATGATAAGAAACTAAAAATGGAGTGTTGGCCTTCTGAAGAATAACCTGGGGGTCATGGTGGAGGGAGATGAAGGGCCAATCTACTGAATATCCCTTTCTCAACTGTCTTCACCCAGAAAAATCCCATGGTGGAAGACATGACGAGGAATAATGTAAATTCTCTTGTGAATGTCAACAGTTTAACCAAGGAAATGTATGTCGCCGCCTCGAAACCACAGAAGACGACAAATCACCAGGCCCCGATGGCATAAACCCCCGTGTACTGCAATGAACCATGTACCACGATGGACTATTAGTTTAAATATTTGAAGATTCCACAAGGACTGGCACATAGCAAATGTGGTGCCAATATACAAAAAAGGGATCCTGGAAACTACAGACTTGCAAATCTAACTTCTGTTGTGATGGAAATATTTGAGGGGTTTGTTTAAGATGCTATAGAGTATCTCACAGTACATAATCTTATAACCCAGCATCAGCATGGGTTTATGAGTGAATGGCCCTGTCAGACTAAACGGATTGGCTTCTATGAAGATGTAAGTTCCAAGATGTAAGACCTGGGGGAGGCTGTGGATGTTGTCTGGAAGTTACCTGGACTTCTCCAATGAATTTGATACAGTGGCGCATAAAAAGGCTGGTACATAAAATGAGACTGCTAGGATTCGGGGAATATCTGGGTAAGCAATTGGTTTAGCGATAGAAAACAGAGGGTTGTCATTAATGGCACAGTCTCCGACTGGGTTGACGTTGCCAGAGGAGGGCCACAGAAGTCAGTATTCAATATTTGCACAATATACTAAGCCATGTAAAGTAATTAATACTGAGGACTATAGTATAGCAGAGGGATTTGTATATGCTAAAGGAATGGGCAGAGAAATGGTTGATTAGGTTTAATGTAGATAAACGTAAAGTCATGCACTTGGGCCATGGAAACAAAAAATACAATGATGTTCTAAACAGTCAGTTAATTGCCAAAATTGGAGCTGAAAAAAAAACCTTGGGGGGTATTGGTGGATGGCAAACCTAATTTAGTGACCAGGAATCTAGTTTTGAGTCCTTCCACTGCATCACGATAGCGCCATCTGGTTCCCCTGGAGCAGATCACCGCTAGGAAGTGGATGTCGGCAGCCATCCAGAGAGATTATTTAAAGCGCTAGAAGGTGAGAGCATTTACCACTTAACAACCTGATATGTATAGTTGACATCCTACACTAGGATAGCGCTTTGTAATTTACTGGGGAGAATGGTATAATAGACCTCCTACCCCCTTCAACAATCTAGATCCAACAAACTAGTACACAGTAGGTGAATAGAAAATTTAAAACTTATCTTCTTAATTCGTCAATTCTACAAAGATAGGAACATACAATATTTAAAAATATAGCCCACGAGGGGCAAGGCTGTACCAGTCGTCAAGGAGCTCAAAATGATGCGTGTGTAGTCAAAGATGCTAGAATACTTAATCAAAGTCCTGGTAATTCTCGAAACCTAAATAGTCCACCGCATACCTGTCCACTTGATGCGAGTATATGCTGGACATGGTCCAGGGGGTGATAAATCTTCAAGGTAGGTAATGACCATCAAAGAAAACCATAGAAACGATGCAGATAAGTGAGAGCCACCAAAGGACAGTTAGAGGTAAGTATAACCTGGTTATTAAAGAAAAGAGGCAGGGGAAGGGGGATAACATCTAAAAGGTCTTAGATGTCCCCCAATGGTCCTACTCTTCCCTAACAGGAAGGGGGAAGGGATCTGGATACACCCTAATGTCTCACCAATGGACCGCAGCCCTATGAAGCTGTCCCCCGTCTGGAACCTCACCCTACACTCGGCCGTTTGGCCCTACACTAGAGAAGGAGGGGAGCAAAATTTGTGGTATATTCACATACAGCTGTCTAGCTTACACATATGTTCAGTTGCATATGAGAGATATCCCAACACCGTGCTAAAAAGGTATATGGATAGGTGATGCTTTTATGTGGTCAAGACCCAACATGGCATGTTTTGCCTGCAAACCGCAGGCTCATCATGGGTACAGTAAACCTAACAAAAATAAAACCACACATTGTCATCATCTTAGTTTCAACACATTTAGCAGACTATGGATGAAAGTAGATCAGAGTTCACTTCTCTGCACCGAAGAATGCAAGAGTCCCTGCCACCACTGATACTACGGATGCTACCTATTTCCCCAGGGAAAGTGACGCCTTTTGCTTCTGTGATGCCCAGAATAATTTACTCACCAATAACCTATGGACAGAAACACTGACTAATGGAATAACCAAACACCTACACTTATCTTTCTCTCAGCTTTCCCTACACCTGTATACTGTATAAACAAATAATCCACAGACAAACTGCCGCCCTCCCCCATCAGCTCAAACTCCACAGGAAATGGCAGGAGAGAAGAGACTCCAAGCTGTGCCCTTATATGCTGTGCTGAAGTTTTACTTAGATAGGCAAGTACATAGATAGGTACCAAATAAAGACCGAGAGGCAAAATATTTTGAGGAATGATTCGGAGGGACACCTGGAGCAGAATGATATATTTTAGGTTTTTTTTTTTTGCTCAGAATGACGGTTACACTTCAAGCAACAAGGACCTAAAGCTGTATGCAAATGACCTGTGAGATGTCCAATGAGTCATTATCATATTCAAGCTGTCCAGCTTATTCATGAGTGGGAGGCACAGCCACACCGCCCAGTGCTTGACCGACAGCCTGTATAATGGTGTAATAGCTTCTCCATGTGCTTCCTGGTGCTGGCGGCCATGCCCCCTGCATTGTGTGTGTGTATATAGGAGTGTTACAACAGCTCCAGGCAGCCATGTTATAGCAGAACATGTCGGGTACATGGGTATCTGATGTGTAGCAATGCTTTACTATACATTACACACAGACATGAGCAGGGGGAGGAGAGGGGAGGGGTAACAGGAGTGACATCACTGCCTCTGACCATGTGACCAGCCTCATTGACATAATTCATACATTAATCATTGTAAAACCATCTATTCTTTATTGACTAGATAAAGGCTGGGATATAATCCTTGTGAGCTGCTCCAACAGGTAGAGGTGACAGAGACCTGATGACAAGTGTCCTGTAAAGTTCATAGTTCGGAGCCATGCCGTGTCAAATTTAATTCCGGATCGGCCCAAAAAGTCTGGGACCTAAGGGGTATACCTATGTGGGCTCCACAAAAATCCCAGGCACTTCTCCAGCATAAACCCTACTGCGCACTCTAGGGTGTTCTTCCAGGTCACTGAAAGATGAGAAGGTAGAAGGGGGATATCATTCCCACTAGCCGACTTCTGAGACATTGTACACAGAAAAAGTGAAAATAAATGTGCACCCAATTCCACGGTCAAACCGCACAGCCAACACACAGAAAAATTAGATAAGTGCACCGAACTATGGGCGCTCCGTAAAAAAAATAAACACACAAACAAACCCCACCTATGTGCACCACGCAAAAAGGACCTACAAATGCACCTAGTTTGCCCCAAGACGCCCCCAAACTACCACTAAAGATACTGCGCAGCACTGTTCACACAGCACACTGAAAAGTGCGTCCAGTATAGAACGTATGGATTCAGAAGGGACAGACAACTGATGGGAAAAATGGAGGAACATACACAAGGAATATACAGGACGCAGGAGGGACAGATAGGGATCAGACAGTGCAATAGTGATTTTGGTGCAACAGTAACACAACTCCTCTCTCCAGCTATTCCAAACCAAACCAAAATGGTGCCGCTAGAGGGAGCAGGAGGTAGATAAAACCACGTTTTTCAGCCCCAAGACGCTGCAATTGGCCAGTCATCACTGGCATAGAGTATTAAAATATAACCGTCATTTCAGAGGACTTTTGATATTATGTGGGGGTGGGGAGTGTTGTAAATATGTCCTTTCCTTACAATGTTACATTTATGTTTTAGGGAGATATCTGGTGTCAAGGGAGAGTTAGGTCACCTCCAAATTAAACGCATGAAGTACTGTGAAAACTCATCTATCAAGTAAAAGGTAAAAGTAAATCACCTCGTCAGATGCTCCACCTTCATCTTCAGATAAATAACCATGAGGTACAAAGAATCCATCATCATCTTCATCATCGTCTTTAGTATCATCATCATCGTCCTTCAATTAAAAACACAAATTTTATATTTATATATATCAGCTTTACCCACCTTCAATCACACTTGTTGTCCCACATGCGTTTGTTTACAGATCCAGGTGCTGCCATCAGACTTCCACCCACCTGATACAGCATCAGATTAAATGCTGCACCTGGTGTAGCAATGGATGGATGACGTCCCCTATATCTGTAAACAAGCATTGGCATAGCACTGACGGGTAGAAGCCAAGGATAACGGAAACGACGTAGGAGTTATGCGTACTTTAGTTTTTACACTACTATTACCCCGCAGGCGTGTTGTATAGTATTTACAAAGCACAGACAACACCAGAAAATTAAAAATAACGCAGAAGTCTCCTAAAACACCAACTTTCCACATTAGAAAAAAATTTGTACATACAAACACAAAACCCACACACTAAACACTGTAAAAAGTGCAATTGGGCGTGTATGAGTGAGTAGAAACTACCGTATATACTCGTGTATAAGCCGAGTTTTTCAGCACAAAAAATTTGCTGAAAAACCTCATCTCGGCTTATACACGAGTCAATAATAATTTTTTAAAAAAATTAGTACTCACCCTCCGGCTCCCGGTCCTCGGCGGCGCCTGCTCTCTTCTATCTTCACGTGCCGGCAGCCGCGTCTATGCGACTTGCCGGCGGGCGCACAATATGATGTAGCGGTGCAGTCGCTGATGACGTCATCAGCGGCGACACCGCCGCATCGCACTGTGCGCCCGCCGGCAAGTCGCATGGATGCGACTGCCGGCACGTGAAGATAGAAGCCGCTGCTGAGGACCGGGAGCCGCCACTAAGCATCAAAGGTGAGTATCGTCGGAGGGTGAGTATTAAGTTTATTTTTTTATTATTCGCTAGGCATACTGAGGGCAGGCTGTATACTTTTAGGGGGCAGGCTGTATACTTTTAGGGGGCAGGCTGATTGTATACTACTTGGGACAGGCTGTATACTACAGGGGCTGGCTGGTTGTATACTACAGGGGGCTAGCTGGCTGTATACTACACCCTCGGCTTATACTCGAGTCAATAGGTTTTCCCAAATTTTTTTGGTGGTAAAATTAGGGGTCTCGGCTTATACTCGAGTATATACGATAAATACTGAAGGGATAGAAATTTCATATTTTCAACATGTGTACTGTACTACAAAGCATTTACCTCTATGGTAAATAAGCATGGACCTCTATTCCAGCCAAACTGTAAAAAGGCTGCACATGAGGTAGGTATTTGGGGAATATCATTGTTTATACACATATCCATTTAAGCAGAAGAGATAATTTTAGAGATTGTACCACCCATAAATATACAGTCAGGGAATCTGAGATTTAAGTCCATATTTAACAAATGCATATAATGGAAGGAAATCTACCATCAAAATCAAGCATGCATACATACATCAGGGACACTTACAGAAAGATTACCATAGTCACCGTGCCTGGATATTTGGAAATGGGTTACCCATGGCCTCCTTCAAAATAATCAAAAGGTTTAAAATTATGCTAATGGGCCTGAAATCTCCATGATGCAGATTCACATGCTGTAACAGTTTTCTGAAACTTTATGTGCTGCAGTGATTACTTGAAGCAGAAGGAGAGGGATTGTGATGCAGCAGAGGGGGAGACAGTCTAACAGCGTGGAAGCCACCCCAGTAGCCTTTCAGACTCATTAGGATAATTGTAAAGATTTTAAAAGGCGGCCATGGTTAACAAATATATGAACATTACCACAAAATCGAGATTAAATGAACTAACTCTTAAATGTCTGTTCTATTCCTGATCACAGGATTTAGGCAAGTGGTGGGAAATTTATTGCGTTAAAGGCCACAGTTAAAAGGGGCACATCAGTGACCAGCAACCTAGATCCACCAACAACCACAGTACAGCACAAAATGCCTCCCCAGAAATTATAAATGCCACAGTTCAGTTATTAATAAAACTCCAAAGAGCAAACACCACATTTAGAGCAGGCAACAATACTAGAGACCACCAGAGCAGACCATAATATTGAAGACTCTCAGAGGAGACAATAATACTGGAGGCCCCATAGATGGCAATAATGAAGACCCCCAGGGCAGACAAATATTGGAGACCCAAAAAAGACAATACTGGAGACCCCAAAGCAGACAATAATATTGGTGACCCTAGAGCATAAAATAATCTGGAGACCACAGAGCACTTAAGTGTGACTGTCAGTAGGGTGTGGACCACAGTTTATGGATTGACAGGTTGCATGTGGCTTGTCAGTGCAGCCCCGATCCCCTTTTAGTTAATCCACAGCCCTCATAACAGTCCCAAAGCCTGAATCCATCATTAAGTGTCACTGTTTTATCCATGCTTGATTTTGATGGTAGATTTTCTTTCATTTATTCATGAAGTAATACACAGCAAAACAAAAATCAGTAAAAAGTTAAAAGGAAAAAAAAAAATATTTTGTTACAACTCACCCCCTCACTATGAGATAGTGATTCTCCAGGCTCCTCCTCCTCCCACTCTTCATCACTGTCTACCTCGTAGTCCAATAGCTTCTGCAAAGCAAAACATTTGGCAAAAGCAACTTAATGAAAAAAACGTATCAATTTACGTAAATGCAGAAATAAAGTTTTATTTTAACAGTTCAACATGTGAAATTTGTGATAACGACTGTGGGATGCTCAAAAAAAACCAAACTGTGGCTATTGGTATAGCGGAGACTGTAGATGTTGTCTTTAGAGGTAAAGCACATCAGTGCTGCATGTGGAGGAGGCCAAATAAATAAAACATTTTATAAAAAGGACCAGTTACCCCCATCTAACAGAGCAAATGGTAACAAATTGGTAATTAGAGGGGTTTCTATTGATGGCAATCAAGAGTTGACCAGTAAGGGGGTTGGCACCTGTTTCACAAAACAACCATTTGTCCAATGCCGCAAAAACAGAACAAATGTAGACGGAACCTATTGTCACATCGTCCCTGCCGCATCCAAAAGCCATTACTACAGGAATAGCTCACTTTCACTTAAATTATAGAAGGAAATAGGAAATTTTGACTGTCTAAAATATAACCTTTTTTAAATATACATTAAAATGGAGTTAACTCTAACTCCACAATCCATAATATATAAAAGTGTATATGATATAAATGGTAGGGTTACCATTGTAGATTAGTGTCTTAGTAAACGTGGGATTTGCTACAGATTAAAGGGGATCCCCTTAGAAATGTTGCACAGTTACCCCCGATTCATTGATTCTTATTAATCAAGGGAAATAAGATCAGTGGGATAGACAATTGAACAGTAGCTCAGCTGTGCTTTCTGTTGAAAGACCTGAGTGAAGTTGCGCCCCCCCCCCCACCTTCTTCAAATCAAACAAAATTGGTGTCAAACGTTTGTGCAGCAGAAATTTTTGTTTATGCCACAATCGTTTTTAAGATATTGATGAGTTTCCAGAGGTCAACCAGCCCCCCCCCCAATATTGCCCAAACAAAACCAAACTGGTGCCGAACAATTAAATGTTTGTGTGTTCTGCCTTGTTTTGAATAAATGAACAAAAAATTAAAAGGTCAAAAGTTCAAGCAGCCCCCACATTAAATGAATCAAACAAAACTGTCAAACGTTAGTGCTACGTTTGTCCAGCAAAAAATTTTGCTTGTGCCACTATCATTTTTAAGCTATGTTCAGGTGTTTACTTAGGTTAAAGGTGTTTAGGATGAACTGGTAAAAAACAAACCTAGTGACACTTCCCTAGTTTGATCACCAGGGGGAGCTAGCAAACACGTACTTTGGAAGAAATGAACTCTGATGACCTCTGGGAAAAAAGTATGAATATATTAAAAATGATAGCGGCACAAACGAAAATTTTTGCTGCACAAACGTAGCACTAACATTTGACACCAGTTTCGTTCAATTCGGTTAATGGGGGGGGGGGGGGGTTTACTTTTGACCTATAATTTTTTTGTTCATATATTCCAAACATTAGCAGCACAAACAAAAATTTGAGCAGCACAAAGGTAGCAGAATTGTTCAGCACTAGTATTGTTTGGGCAATGTGGGAGGGGGGAGGACTGGTTGACCTCTGACGACCTCTAGAAACTTCCATTAATATCTTAAAAATGATAGCGGCACAAACAAAAAATTTTGCTGCACAAACGTTTGACACAAATTTTGTTTGATTTGAACAAGGTGGGGGGCGGGGCAACTTCACTCAGATTGTTGAAAGCAGCTACATCTAAAATTTCCCATATGTCTGCTTTACAGTTTCATTATTTTTGAAATGTCTGGATAATATATAATAATATAATATGTTTTCTGTATTTTCAAGGAGATTTCATAATTGCCTTCTTTGGGGATAATTATTGTTTTTAATGAAATTTGAAAACCCTCTATATATCAACAGGTTTTCAAATACGCAACCCTCAAACTATAAGAAACCGATTAGAAAAAACCTCAATTCTGTCTTTTTTAATTTTATTCTGTTCAAAATAAAATGGGGGATTAAATCTATAATTTTTGCATCACCATTTGCCAAGTAGCACAACTCTTAGTTTTTGGTGTGTATAGCTGGATTAGAGCTTGTTTTTTGAAGGACATGTACTTTACATCACTACCATTATGCATATTGATATGGTCACTTTTGTTAGCATTTTATGTCCAACAGAATAGGTAAAAATCAAAACCCAGGCATTTAAACAATTAACACCCACTCGCAATTCACGATGCCGGCCATGCTCCGTTGCTATTATGGCATGGATCGCTATTAACCAGACTTTGCGCAGAGCAGGAGAAGTTAATATTGAGGATACAGTGTTCTTATACAATCTAAATTTACATGAACTTACAGCCAAATACAGTTAACACTTTATAAAGCCAGTATTCATATTCATTTATTGTGTAGATTTGATTAAAAAAATAAATAAAGTTGATGATTGAAGACATTATACTTAAAAGGAAACCTACCATGAAGATCCCTACTATCAGAAGTAAGAATATACCATCAGATCTCTTTCCTTCATCTGCCCTAATCTGTCACTTAATAATCCAGGAACCTAACTTGTTGAAAATTTACATATTACTAAAATAAAGTTAACTGCAGAGGCTATTAGGGCGTGTACTAGCCTGGCCGGGCATTGGGAGCTAAGGCTAGTACATGCCCTAGTAGCCTCTAGATTAGTTATTTCACTAGAATTTTTTTAACAAAATTATGTTAGGTTCCAAGATTATTAAATTACAGATTAGGACAGAGGGAGGCGGGAGGAATCTACCACCAGATCTACTTCTGATAGTACATTCCTAAATTATAGGTTTCCTTCAAGTAAAACAATATATATTTACATATGCTGCAGCAATATTAGAATGGTCCAAACGCAAGCCATCGTAACCTGGGATCCCCAGGCAGTCTTCCACACTGGTACATTTGTACTTGCCAGGTCTAATGCAGCACTGCAGCTGTCATCTGACACGCTTGGACCATGCCATTAGTGCTGAAGCAAATTTATATTAATTTATTTACACACTCCTATTTCCTTCTAAAATAAACTATTCCCCTTGGTGGTAAACACCGGTATCTTTATCTCCCCATTTCTAGTTCACCCTTAATAGAAAAAGGGGGGCTACAATGACAGCAAGGCTACCATGAGCCAATGGCATCCTGGTGTCAGCTCCCCAATAGTTAACAATTATAGAGAATAAAGCTGCATAAATGGGCATACATAAAAACCGTTTGATCAAACTAAACAGTATAAACAACTATACTTACAATGTCTTGAGCCCAGGGTTTCCGTGGATTAATTATTGTGCTCGATCTTTTCCATGTCCCCCAGTAAGCAGGACGATAATTCTCACAGAACTGCAACAATTTCATTTTGCCAACATTCCGACGCTCCAGCATATTTTTCTCTACAATGACATTATCTTGCAAGACTTCATCTGTACTCTCTAGAATTTGCACATCTTCGATATCACTGCCATTGACAAAGAAAAGATGATCACTTTTCCCAACTTTGTATGAAGAATACACACACAAACACTCTTCAATCTGGTCTATTGCTGCTCCTCAGTTTCCAAAGCTAGTAGCTTCCATCTGTCCATTTACATTCCTTAGTCAATTCAGCAGGCCAACCACAACCATCATTGGTGATCTTGGCACATTTTGCAGAAGAACAAAAGTGTTCCATCAATATGGGAGTCATCCAAGGTCTACGATTGGCTATAGAGGCAAATATGCCATAAAACAGAATGTCACTGCAGGCCTAGTGATATAAACTGAGGAAAAGTAGGTTTGACAACTGAGGGCTGGGGAAGGACTAGCACACTTTTTCAAGGCCACACTGGGAGGTTGCAGTTAAATTGTTGCAGAAGGGTAATAATATTTATTAATATAAAATTAATATCAGTAAAATTAGATTGTTTTATTAATATAAATAAGTCCTAAGCATATATAACAGAATTAAAATTACAAGAAAATGATTACTGCCCGTTTGCTGTGCTTAAATAGCCAATTGAGGCAATTCTAGTAATCATACATTAAAAAAGGGATGCACAAAAATCTTTTCACACCTTCTCAGAAACTTCAACCTACAAATCTGGACTAGGATTGCATGATACGATACCTGAAGCATCATGATACTCGATACCAATACTTTCAAGAAAAGAAAAAAGTATTACCTAAATTCAATGTTTAGGGTGCAGTCACATGGCGCGTTCACATTTTGTTTAGAAACAATGTAAACGTCTGGGGCGGTACTCAGCCCAATCACACAAAACTTTCAATTCAATCATATTCAACAAATATATCTCTGAAGAAATGCTTACAGCATTAATAACAGTTTCTGAGCCTTTTGGTACTGTTGCATGTCTTAACATGATACAGATTGCATCCGGAGAGAGGAGCAAAAAAGACGTTTGCTTGATCTCTGCTGAGAAGGAGTCTGACAAACTAGAAATAGTTACAGGCAATACTATCCAAATTTGTTTTTTTAGGTAATATCATTAATGCTATCTCAGTTCTTAACTATTGCCCTTGAAGCGCAGTTCTTTACCTCAGGTTTAGGGGGAAAAAAAAAAAAAAAAAAGGTCAAAATTAGAAATGGAACAAGACAAGGGTGCCAGTTAGGTTTTTTCTGCACAATTTTTGTGCAGAAAAACTTGGCTTATACTTGAGTATATACGGTAGTTGCTCTCTCAAAACGTAAGATTTTTCACATTTTGAGAAAATTGCCAAAGTTCAAAGCGTTACAACACCCTAGCCTAGAACAATGACAAGGATGTATTATTAAAAACACACAAAGAAATATTCAAGCAAATATTCCGTAAATACTGGTAAATTTTCAGCAAATTTCTGTATTTTTAAATAACTAAACCTAAAAGATAGCACCCTAATTTGAAGTAGTGTCATTAGAAAACACATCTCAAAATCAACAGGATATGTTAAAACTTTCCAATAACAAAGACCTGTGAAATTCTAAAAGTAGGGCGGGGTCAGGAAGATGAAAACGGCAGTAGCAGCTAAAGCTTAAAGGGAACCTATCACCAGGGACCCCATTGTTACTAAAGTCCCCCGTAGACGGCAACCTACGGGAGTGGTACGGTGCAGCAAACATGTGGTTCTGTACCCGTGAAAAAAATAGGACATGTCCTATCTTTTCTCGGCATACAGGGTCGTGCGCCATATTGCTATATGGAGAGGGGAGGGTGAGCAGCTCTTACCCCCTTCTCTCCCCAGCGCTGCCGTGTGCCCGCCGTGCCACGGTACGGTGGGCAATGGCAGTGTGAATCCGCCTTAAGTGTGTGTTATAACTTGCACCCTCACAGAATCCTGTTCTGAGTCCCATGTTTGTTTTGGTTTGGCTGAATTAAAACAAACAATGTAACGGTGCTGCTTAATCCTTGGATTTCAGCCCCCCACCTTTGTGTTCCTGTACAATTATACAGTGTTGTGAGCCGACATCAGTGGTGGGAGGAGGAGTACAGGAGCAAGTCAGGTAATTTCTCTTTTTTTAATGCATCCTAACCAAAACAAACCTGGGACTCATAACAGGAATCTGCCAGGTTGCACAGAAAAGGCAGAAAATACATTTTCGCAATCTAAACCCAGTATTATGGGCTTCTGCAACCTACTTTAAGGAAAAATTGAGTTCCCTGGCGACAAGTTCCTTTTTTTTTTAAATCCTTATATTAAAGTTAAAATTTTCATGTCTCAATTTTTCCGGGTATATTAACTGCAGACTTTATAGCGCCTATGTTTTAAACCACTGGCTGTTAAATACTGTTGCATGATCCATTGAAGTCCACAGAACATGCAACGTTACATGAAGTCCCAAAAGCCTCTGCTGGCAGGTTATGTAATCGGCGGCTTCTCTGTTCAGGTACGATGTGGGTGACCCTATAAGGTATTTTGATTGCCCTGGTAAACTTTCTTAATGTGGCTATCCTCTTTGATCTCATTAGCACGGAAGTGTTGGAAGCTCCCATGTGTTCAGGGAACCAATGTACTGTAACTGTTTTTTACACAGTGCTGATGTCTTGCAGAAAAGCCTTTCATCATTTATAACTATAATATACTATTACTATATACTATTCTGTGAAATAAATTTGCGTATTAGAGCCCCCGAGTCTCAAAATTATTTATTTTTGCATTCCTTAAAGATCATCTACATAAGCTTACCGGATTAAATTTGGTAATTGAGGCACGGTGGTTCTTCCCATTGTTCGTGGTCTCCTGACTTTAATTTCCCGCAAAAATAATGATTTAGCATTTTGATCTTTTAGAAGTTTATCTAATTGCTCTGAACTTTCCTGCTCAAATTCAACTCGGCACAGAGGAGCAACGGCCATGTTCTTCTTTATTTCAAATGGTGCAAACTTCCCACAACCTTGGGTAAAAGTCTAACAAAAAAGAGAATTCAGCAATCAAAATGAAAATGGTACAACAATAGAGACTCTGAGAAAGCAAGTATTTTTAAATATAGTGAACCCACCTTTCATTATATCACTAGTCCACCATTATATCACTAGTCCACCTGTGTGAAAGTTACTTGTCTAGGTCTCATTGTGACCGGGTAAACACTACATTGATTTGTGTATATGATAGGAGGTCTCTTTCACTTCATGCTGATGAACTTTACCACACAGAGACTCTACCAAGGGGAGCACAGAGCCCTATTCTAACTACTGATAACAAGTAGAGAGCTGTTCTGTCACACAACCGTGCAGCCCACTGATCGTATACTTCTGATCTCTTACATTTTGTACTAAAATGAAAAAGGGTTAATACACTGCACCACAAAAGGTAGAGATTGTACCGTCTTTAGCTGCCCAAGTGATACTCTCCAAATGCCTAATGAGTAACACAGAATTTAAAAAAATAAAAAAAAACCCTTAAAATTTATGGATTTATTTATCTGGTTGGTTTCTTCACCAGTGTGGATTAGATGGGTTGTTTATTATTTCTTATGAATGGCACCTTAAAACTATTTAACACACTGACTTTTTTATTACTTAATTCACCTACTATATTGTCTTGGGGGAACAGATTCAGCATTTATATCTTTTAGCTCTTTCTACAGTTTGTGATCAGTGATTAATTGGCTGACCACTTTGACTCGATCACAAAGCAGTGATTTTCCATGTATCACTGTATACAGATATACCTCCTATGGATTTAATGCTAACAAAAACTTTGACTTATTTAACATGACAACCAGTGGTCAATTCTTATGAAAAAAAAAATTACAAATATCATTTTTAACAACTTACCTTTGGAGTTTGAGAGGTTTTGGGTTTTTGTAAAAACCTAGTAATCTCTGCTTTCTCAGCTTTCATGCGCTAGAACAGAAATGGGAGGATATTATTTGCTTATCTAGTTATCAGCCTGTAATTTCTTTTCTATAAAAGTATTATCCATAATAAGATTGTTTCAATAAGGTTTTTAAAGATGGAGATAGATTATCCATATAAGGAATAAGTGGGAAATGGATCTCTCTCTCTGCAGCTTGCATTTCCTTCCTGGTCATTAACTGTCTGTCTCCAGTTAACAGGCTGCAATCTGAAAAAGGAGATTCTTACATTCAAGATGACAACATAAGCATGCATCTAGGTACCACAGATCGCAAGATATGAGCATCTGAAGTGATGGCCCCCTAGCATCACCTAAACTTCATTCATTAAAAAGGCAAAAACTGACTGGCTAAAGGAGGTAAAAAACTGCACACACGGTATCGTAATACATTGGCACACAGCAAGCAGTGTACGGAGAGGGCTCACAGGCCCTCAGAACACACAGCGTTAACACTTGCAAGAAAAAAAAAAAAAAGGCTCTCAAGGTTGTACAGTCTAAAATAATAAAACAGAATTGTTACTGGACCTGCACGGTAAACGCTGTGGAAAAAAAATACGCAACAACGTTCCGAAAAAAAATAATTTTTAATTAATATCTTTTTTTTTGGATGCTCTAAAAAAGGGGATTTAAAAATGATTACGCATTAAAATAAGACCACTGAAAAGAACTCTTCTCGCAAAAAAAAAAAAAAAAAGCCCTTAACCAGATTTGTCAGCCAAAAAATAAAAAAGTTATTATACATATGAAAAGATGGTGATGCTAAAATGAACAAGATTTTTTGTCAAACTTGTTTTTATTCAATAAAATTTAATAAATGACACAAAACCCCCACATATTTGGTATCGCTGCGTCCGCAACAATCTGCATAATAAAACAGAATAGTTTTTAGATCCGCAAAGTGAACTCCGTAAAAAACAACCCTAAAAACGCTCAGAAAAAAAATGTAATTAATATTTTTTTTTTAAATGCTCTAAAAAGTGAAGAAAAGAAAAAAGTTACATGCTCTAAAATAAGACCACAAAAAAAAAATGCTTCTTGCAAAAAATTAGCCCTTAACCATATTTGTTAGGTAAATAAAGTTATGCATATGAAAAGGCTGTGATGCTAAAACTGACAACATTTTCGCCTAATTACTTTTAATTCAGTAAAAATGGGGGAAATTTTTTATTTTTAAA
This sequence comes from Engystomops pustulosus, assembly GCF_040894005.1. Lineage (NCBI taxonomy): Eukaryota > Metazoa > Chordata > Amphibia > Anura > Leptodactylidae > Engystomops > Engystomops pustulosus. The sequence goes on along the minus strand of NC_092411.1, from coordinate 161,131,194 downwards.
AATCTATATGAATGAGGTATTTCCGCAATTGTGGCAACCCATAGAATGAAAATAAAATAATAATATTTTTATGGTATGGACAATGACCAAAAAAAAAAAAAAAACAAACCTTCCTAAAAATTGATGATTTCATTTCCTCCACCAACAGAGATAATAAAATATCACCAATTAGCTATAGTTGCCCCAAAATTATGTACAGGCGGTCCCCTACTTAAGGACACCCGACTTAGGCCCCTTCTACACTAGCGAGTGTGATGCGATGAACTCGCATCACACTCGCAACGCAAGCTGCCGGGAACGCACGGCACTGACATGCTGAGTTCACTCCCGCGGTGCAGCGTTCGGGCCGTGCGTTCCCGGCAGCTTGCGTTGCGAGTGTGATGCGAGTTCATCGCATCACACTCGCTAGTGTAGAAGGGGCCTTACAGACAACCCATAGTTACAGACAGACCCCTCTGACCTCTGGTGTAGTTCTCTGGATGCTTTACTATAGTCCCAGATTGCAATAATCAGCTGTAAGGTGTCTGTAATGAAGCTTTATTGATAATCCTTGGTCCCATTACAGCAAAAAATGTTTAAACTCCAAATGTCACTGGGGCCAAAAATTTTTTTGTCTGGATCTACAATTATAAAATATACAGTTTTGACTTGCATACAAATTCAACTTAAGAACAAACCTCCGGACCCTATCTTGTACGTAACCCGGGGACTGCCTGTACCAGAAAAGTGCATGTCTTGTGCCAAAAAAGAAAAAAAAAAAAAAAAGCACCTATACGTCCACATTAAAAAAAATATAATATTATATATACACACATATACACACATACATACATCTTTTTTTCTGTAAAACCAATTTTTTATACAAAAACACTTTGGCAATGTATGCACTATGCTCTGTGGGGACTGGGGGAGTGTTAAAAATGGGTCTCCTGGTGACAGGTTCCCTTTAAGTACTAAGCGTATAAGCACGGCTGATATCTTCCCTGGAAGTGCTGCCACCGCTTATCAGGAGAGCAGACAAGGTGCCAACACAGCCAATAACAAACCTTCTTACATAATATTGAAGTTAAGAAACTTTTATTTTTCCTATAGGCTGATGGTACATCAGTATCCGGTATAGTGGTGTGTGCCGTATAGTGCTGGGCATTTAATTACATACTGTATGTATGTTGGGTTCATATCTTGCTTTGAGCCATCCAGCAGCATTATGCACTGCAGAAGGTAAGCCTTTCTGCAGAAAAAAAAAAAATCTTACATGTCCAGCATTTGTTAACAGACTGCGGGAAGGCGTGGTCTCAACTTAATCCAGGATTAAACAAAAAAAATACAAAAACAAATAATGTAATATAATATACTATATAAAATATAATATAATATATACTATAATGTTTATACACACAGGCATTTTTAAATGGTTTGACCAGTCATTAACATTGTCCCTCAATGTGCTTCCAGGTGCAAGCGGCCCCTGCAGCCTGTGTGTGTGTGTATAGGAGAGATACAACAGCTCCAGGCAGTCATGTTATAGCAGAACATGTCACGTATGTGTACACTTGTGTGCGTGGCTGCTCGTTCCTTTGCATCACCTGGGACCGCTCTTGCATACATCAGTGAAAAAGTGTGCAGCGTACAAGCATATATGCACAAGCCTGCTCTCTGCTCCTGATTAGCAGCAAGCACTTTCCTATTCTCTCCATTCCAGGGCCAATTCAAGGGTTCATGGAAAATGATGGTTGTAGAATGAGACACCTTCTGCTTTACACAAGTATGTAACTGCGGGCACTATAAAGCAGGGAGGAGCAGATGTTACAGACACTGGTAAAGTTTATCAGTATCAGTATGTCGTTAACCAGTACCAGGCAAGTGGCTGTAGCATAAATACAGCACACAGCGGAATATGTAGCGTTTGGCTGTCTGCACACTGGAAGCAGTGTTAGCCCAAGTGTGTTTATGTGGATTTTCAAAAAAAAAAAAAAAAAAAGGCTCCGTAGCTTGTCCAAACCCTTTGGTGCATCACAGTATTGATACCAAGCAATTGATCAACAAATTCGATGGCATACAGAAGACACTTGTTGCATCTGTAGTTTTTATGTTCCCATGTACCTCTATGAGAGGAGGGCACAGTTGGGACCTGCTCAGTTTTTTAAGGCCTACAGAAATACATGGCTAAAACCAGTCCAGTACAGTCCAAAATAGCAAACTCATCCCACTTTAAATCCGCCCATAAAATATCTTAGTTAATACCTTACTACCAGTGGACTTTTTACATTTGTCTGTCGCTTCTGACCTTGAAATATCCATACCTATTTTTTTTTTTCAAATGTTACATGTATATAGCTGTAATAAAGCGTATTTTCTGTATAACAAATTGTACTTCCTAATGGGGGAATTGTATGTTCCATTTCGTGCAACGGAAGCTGGAACAAAACTTTCCAAAATGTGTCGAAAAAAAATCCACATGCGTTTGCTCAATTTTCTTGTTGGGTCTGTTCTTTTATCTTTCACTGTGTGCTACAAATGACACCACCTAATTCTTTGGGTCAGTATAATCAGAAGGATACTAAATTTAGAGGTTATACAAAGACTTAGTAGATTTTGAAATATTAAAACATTTTGTACAGGAAAAAATATTAGATTCATACTATTCTGGCGCCAATAACATTACCATACTTTGGTTTACAGATCTGTGATCATGTACACCTGCGAGTGCACTTTCACAAGGCATTATCAACACGTTAGCCTGCCACCAGCTCTTGTTGGATATTATCCCAGCACTTACATAGATTCTATGGGAGCAGAAGCCAATCCAGGTAGCGAATACATAACCAAGAACAATATGCAAAGATATGCGAATCGAGATTATAAAAAAAAAAAAAAAAAAATATGCAGGTTATATTTATATATTTAGTTGCCTTAACCCCTTCACAACGGCCATACTGCTATATAGGTCTTATTTGCACAAGCCCCATGCAGAAATAACGTCTGTAAACATCTTGACCGTGACCAAATTCAAACGGTCATATCTCCTGAACCCTGGCACACAGAAACAAAATTTTAAAACAGAAGAATTTCCCATTTAACACTCTGGCCGCAGCCCTTTTCTTTTTTTGAGTTTTCATTTTTCACTCCGCTGTGTAAAGGTTTGTTTTCTGCGTCACAAATTGCACTTCAAAATGGTGGTATGCAATATTCCATGCCGTGTACTGGGAAGCAGGAAAAAAATATTCCAAATTCAGTGAAAAATGGTGAAAAAACACATTTGCAACATCCCCCACCGGGGCCTAGCCTTTTATCGGGGCCTGGTGTCAGCCGGCGAGGGTGTTGCACATTGTTTTCTTGTGGGCTTGTATTTTACTGCTTTTACTCTGCGCCCCAAATAACATGTCTATCTCATCCTTTGGGTCGATACGATCACTGGGATACCAAATTTGTATAGGTTTTCTAATGTTTCCATACATTTACAAAAAAATTAAAACCTCCTGTACAAAAAAAAATAAAAAATCTGGCGCTAATAACCTTTTCCACTTTGGTGTATGGAGCTGTGGGTGGTGTCATGTTTGCGACTTCTGATGACGTTTCCATTGCTACCATTTTAAAAACTAAGACTTTTGATCACTTTTAATTGCATTTCTAGTGTTTTTCATAATGGCAATAGTGACTTTGGGCACTATTTTGTGTTACTGGGTTAAATGCAGTGAAAATAAGGTTATTATATTTTTATAGATCTGGCATTTTCGGACACGGCTATACCCAATGTGTTTATGATTTTTTACAGTTTATTTATTTTTATATCAGTTCTAGAGAAAAATGAGAGATATGAATTTTTTGGTTTCTTTATTATCATTTTTTTTTTTTTTTAACTATTTTTCAGACTCCCTAGGGTACTTTAACCTAGGCTCAGCCCGTCACATGTCGGTAAGGGGTTAATATGATGTACTGAATGTAAATGGATGCTTAACGGAGATATTTACCTTTCAAGCTCTACTAAAAAAATGATTTTTATGTACAGCTTAGCATTCCTGATTTAAGAATGGATAGCTCCAGTTCTCTTAACCATCCATGCAATTTTTAGATCATATTAAAGAGGAGACTTTCCTATTTAATAGAACACTAAAATTGTGTTTCTACATGCAAGGGTTCAGGAGATATAGGGATTTGAAATTTGCCCCCCTGTCGGTTCAAGGCAGAATATAGCAGAAGCTGCAGAAGACTTTCACTTTGCAGACGGACAGGCACCCTCTGCATTTGTAGTTGAACCTGGAAAAGGGTGATGAAATAATGCTGTACATATATTTACCATATTTTGGTAAAAGTTGCTACTTATTCAAAAACCTTTAATTGGAAAAATGACAAAGCATTTTTTGTAGTCAATTATTGGAAAATTTTATAAAGCAGAAAAACGTATATAAAAAAATATGTATATTAAAAAAATTCTATAAAACTATTCTATCAAGTTATTCTCACATGCCATGGAAAAAAGTAATATATTATATGTAAAGCGTTTCCAGTGATATCATTTAAAGATGCGCACCGCAGAACGTCAAATTTGACCTGGACATTCAGGCACCAACGAGCATCCGTGATGAAGGGGATGAAGGGGATAAAGAGGAACGGTCAGCAGATTTTGACCACCCTGAGTAACAATGCCTGCTGATAAAAGGTTACGAGTCCTCCCCATATCATCTAAAATCAGCTGCCAATGGGGCACTGTACCTTAATAACAGATGTTTTTCTGATATGCAAATTAGCTTTTCTGACTCATGTCTAGGCACTGCAGCCTCTCTGAGGCTGGCAGTGAACCATGCTCCATTATTGTGATTGACAGCGATATGCAGCAAAGACTTACCGGCTGCGGAGAGGGTTCAGCCCGTGAGCCCTCTCCATGCACCCGCAGCTGACCCGTGACGTGCTTTTACGTCATGGGTTGTTAAGAGGCTAAGGTCACACTAGACAAAACAATGCACACAAAATACATGTACAGTCAACGCTGTATTCTGTAACTTTCAATTTCCAATTAAAGTCAATTACCTTGTGCTGAACCAATGGGGATGGATGGCCTACACCTTCAGATTTTCCCTGCCTATTCATATGATCTGTTCTAATAATCCCATTGGAAGGCTCAGGCATAATAATAAAAAAAGTTGCAGTGCCTAGATCAATGAGCAAGTGCCCTGGTTTATCATGCTAACAGATTGCCTGTGTTTATACTGACAGGAGATCATATCCCAGTATGCACAATTTTATGTTATTAAATACTTTTATTGAACTTTACCTTTTCTTCCATCTTGATTCGCTTCTCTTCCTCTTTTTTTCGTTTTTCTTCTTGTTTGGCCCTAAATAATGGTAGATTTGATACAACATAATATAAGTAAACAGGGCAGAGTTTTTGTAAAACCATTACAGGCAATTTTTGCATTTCAGTTTTTTACTCCCTTCATTCCAAAAGCAAATCACTTTTTTTTTATTTTTACGTTACCAAAGCAGTTTTAGGGCTTGTTACTTGTGTGATAAATTGTACTTTTTAGTGGTGCCAATTAATATTCCATGCAATGTACTGGAAAGCTGCAAAAAATTTCAAGTGCAGTGAGGTTGACAAAAAAAAATAAAATAAAAAACTGTGGCGTTCTCTTGTAGACTCCGTTTTTACAGGTTTTATTCTGTGCTCCAAATGACACTATTCTTTGGGTCACGATAATCACGGGATTTGCCAGCGCAGGAGATAAGTGGTCAGATCTTTTAGGAAAACTTTCTCAACATACATTACAATAAATTTAGCATATATAGAAAAGGGCTGGGGAGAGGATTATGGGGGGCATGTTTGGTGGGGGTCTTTTTGGGGGCGACAGGTCCTCTAAAAATAATTAAATCTTTTTCACACTTTGGTGTACAGACCAATGTAAGGTGTAAACTTTTGCGATATGCGCTGGTATATTTATATCAAAATATTCACGGATAGAATAATGGGGGAAAAGTGGCAATTCGGACATTTGGGCACTATTTTCTGTTACAAAGTTCACGGCTGGAAATGACCTTTTTCATATTTTGATAGAAGTGGAATTTTGGGTGTGGCTATACCCAACATGTTTACGATTTTTACTGTTTATTTTTATATGCGTTTTTATACCCCCTAGGGAAAGGGGCGATTTAAACTTACTTTTTTACATGATTACTTTTTTTTTTTTACCATTTTTTTCAGACCCTCCAGGATACTTTAGCCCTCTAGGGTCTGATTGCCAATACTATATACTGCACTAATACTGTAATGCAGTGCAGGTGGTCCCCTACTTACAGACAACCCCTAGTTATAAACGGACCTCTGGATATTTTTAAATTACTGTACTTTAGTCCCAGGCTACAATAAATAGCTATAATAGTTATGAAATGTGTCTAATTAAGATTAGTAATCCTGGTTCTTATGACAAACATTTAAAAAAAAATTGTTACAAAGACCAAAAAAATTCTGTCTGGGGTTACAATGATAAAATATACAATTCCAACCTGTATACAAATTCAACTTTAGAACAAACCTACAGAACCTATACTGTATGTAACCTGCGGACTGTCTGAATATAGCAATTTTATTGCTGAACTCTGCCAGCTATTAAAGATCATTACACATGGCGAACCTACAAGTCTCAAACTTTAGACTGCCATGGCAACTGACCCTCCAATAATGTTGAGGATGGCGGCACCCATGGGATGGCAAGTTAGGTGCCACGGTTTGCGGCAGTAACAGGCGGATATCAGTTGCATTATACAGCCGACACCCACTTCGAATAGAGAGCTCAGCCCGTTGCATTTTTCTGGAGGACTGTTATAGAAATAAAGCAGAGAAAACTGCATCCAAACAAAATATGTAAGCTAAGAATTCAGAACACAAAATTACTTACTCAATGGCCTCAAGCTTCTCTTTTTTCTTTTCCTCTTTAAGACGTAGCTTTTCTGCTTTTTCCTGGTCATCCTTATCTTTTTTCTCTTTACGCTCTTTGGCTTTCAACTCTTTCTCCTCTTCCTTCTTTTTCTTGGCTTCTTCCTTTGCTCTTTCCTTAGCAAGCTTTACTTCTTCTTTAACTTTGTTCCGCTGTTCTTTGTCAGCCTGGAGTTTAACTTTCCTTTCCTGCTGTTCTTTGCTCTGCAGAAATCAAATTTCTAAAACCATTAAAACTGACCCATAACATCAGTCATGGAGTTTGTTCTGGAGCAGCAGGCAGAAATGGCAGAAGTACTGCAGTATATTATAACAGCAATCAAGGTATTGCAAATGTAATCCACGCAGTGAGACAGTAAAAAAATATAGGAAAAAAATTATGCAAGTAAAAAAAGCAATATACAACCTTTTTAAAGGGAACCCGTCATCAGAAATTGGCCTAATAAACCAGTAGCCATATGTTGTCAAGCAGCTTCTAGATTAGGTTTCTTTTACAGACTGGTGTGGTGGCATCAACCAGAAAATTAACTTTGAAGTGAGATTTAAATTGGTTTTATGAAGTCAAGGAGGTGGAGAGTTTAACACTGAAGTCAAGCTTTCCTAGTCTTAGAATTCCCCCTTTACTGTAATTTATGGTCCTGTGTCCATGGACATCATTGATTAGATCTCCTTAAGTCGGTGAGTGATGTCAATCACATTGGAGGTGTTAAGAGGCAGGGAGAGCTTGACTTCAGTGTTAAATTCTCTGCCTTCCTAGAATGGATAATTGGTTCAAACTCACTGGTCAAATTAAGAAATATGAACAAATCTGGGTCAGTGATAAATCATCTGGGAGACAGAGGGCTATAATATGGGATAAATGTAGTCTGCGGTTTTTTGGTTTTTTTTCTTCTTTTTCTGCCAGCGGGGAAAGGGGATGGGTGGGGGGGATTGGTATAGCATGGTAAATATAACTTTTTTTGTACTCTCACGCGTATGAAAAATGATGTAAAATATGTACATAGATATTTTTCTTTTTCTTTGTACTCCCACGTATATGACAAACTATGCAAAATATGTACACAGATTTTTTTTTTGTATTCTTACGCGTATGATAAATGATGCAAATTAGGTATATAGTTTTAATGTCTGTAATTTCTGCATGCTCAGACAGTTTACACTGCTTTACAATGAAAAACTATTGTAGAGCAGTGTATTGAACTTGAACCAGCGATCAGAGCATCGCTGGTTCAAGTTCAAGTAAGTACTGTATTTTTCGGCCTATAAGGCGCACCAAAAAACCTTTAATTTTCTCAGTGCGCCTTATATATGAACTTATACAGAAATGTACTACAGACAAGATGTACTGTACATTTACCAGTGTTTAATAGCTCCATCCCCAGAAATTTCCTGCACCTTCCCACACAGTATACAGGGTCGCTAGCTCCTGAAGTGCCCTGGCACCACAACTAACATTGTGCCCATCCTGCCCTCCTCTAGCACGGAGAGACTGGAGCTGCCATAGTGCCGACCACTAGGCAATCATCATCAGTAAACAATCCCCCATACCTGACAGCCCTGTAACAGGGGAAAGAGAAGGTGCCACAGGGAACCCCACAGGAATAACAACCTGCCTGAGGAGGGAAGGAGAAGGGGCAGAGGGAGACAGCTTAACCCCTGCTGCATCACCCTGCATTAACCCCCAGCAGCCCATACCTCTGAGATCGGAGCTCTCTGACAGCTGAAGACAAGTTTCCCAGGAAGTGTAGCTTGCTTGAACTGTGCACAGGTCTGCCACCTGCTGGTCATTTTTAGGTACTGCATTTGATCCTGCGCCTTATACTCCAGTGCGTCTTATATATGAACCTAGATGTCTTAGCAGGCATTTATCAGAGGTGCGCCTTACAGTCCGGTGCGCCTTATAGGCCGAAAAATACGGTATAAGTAAAAACAAGTAAAATCACTAAACACTACACATTAGAATAAATAAAAAATAAATACATAAAAATATAAGCCCCTAAAATGACATTTTGACTTAATAAACTTAAAAACATAAACACACAAAAAAAGCCACATATTTGGTATTGCCGCGTCCGTGACAATCTGTATAATAAAACAGAATCGTTACTGGACCTGCACGGTAAACGCGGGGGGAAAAACCGCAAAAACGTTCCGAAAAAAGATAATTTTTTTTAAAGGGTATTAATCAAAAATTATCTAAAAAGTTTTAAAAAGTTACGCACTCTAAAATAAGAACACTAAAAAGAACAAATATTCTCACAAAAAATAAACCCCTAACCAGATTTGTAAGCTGAAAAATAAAAAAAGTTACGCATATAAAAGTCAGTGATGCTAAAATTTACATTTTTGCCTACCGTAATTACCGTATATACCGGCGTATAAGACGACTTTTGAAGACTGAAAAATCTTCTGTCTGGTCTGGGGTCGTCTTATACGCCGGTAATGTTTCTCACCTTTCCCGCGATCCACCGAAGCTCCACTGCTACACTCCGGCCGCTGGTGACAGCTCCGTGGGTGCCGGTGTCGCAGAGAATATGACGTCGGCACGCGGCTGACGTCATATCCTGTGAGCCGCCAGCGCTCAATGAGCTGTCACCGCCGGCCAGTGGATCGCGGGAAACGTGAGAATCTCTAGAGAAAATCTTGCCATGCGACCATCAATAAAGCAAGGTACAGTACAATGGACGATAATGTACAATAAATCAAAATACTTTAATATTGAAAGGGCCTATGAGTCTGCAGCCCCATAGATTAGTCAGTGGTTATTAGTCAGTATACTAGGAGGGGGGGGGGGCAGTTTGGCTATATACAGGGGACTGGCTGGCAAAATACAGGGGAAGCTGGCTGTATACTGGGGGGACTGGCTGGCAATATATAGGGGGGGCTGACTGTATACTGGGGTGGTTGTTTGGCTATATACAGGGGAGGGCAGGCGGTGGTATATGGCATAGTAGTTATCAGAGATCGCATTAACGCCTCACCAAGCGGCATAGAAGTATGATGAGGCGCCATTACTCCCCAGAATAATTGCCAAGCGTAAAAGTACTCTTGGCAATTATCCCTGGCTGTAGTGTGTGAGCTGTCCAGAGCGCACAGCAATGGTGTGCAGGACATTATAATGGCAGCGCGCGGGCCGGCACTGCTCAGCTCAGCTCACACTACAGCGCTGGTAGGCTGTAGAATGGAGCTGCTCCGGGTAGTCGTGATGTCACGAGAGGGGCGGAGCCTCCGGGAAATGGGCGTGGCTTACTACGCAGTCTCCTCACAGGAAGTAGAGCTGTAATGGCTGCCTGCAAGTAGAACGTGTTCAGGTAACTGTGTGCATACATGTGTATGGAGGTGAGGGGGCCTGACAGGAGTGGATGTGATAAGGTCAGGGAAGACCTGTATGTTACATGGGACTGCATGTCTTGCAGGTGCTGAGTTGGCATGAGGTGTATTTTACATAGGACTGCGTGTCTGGCGGGTGCTGAGGTGGCAGGTGTGTGTTACGTAGGACTGCGTGTCTGGCAGGTGCTGAGGTGGCAGGTGTGTGTTACGTGGGACTGCATGTCTGGTGCTGAGGTGGCATGAGGTATAGGTTATGTGGAACTGCGTGTCTGGCGGGTGCTGAGGTGGCAGGTGTGGGTTACGTGGGACAGCGTGTCTGGCGGGTGCTGAGATGGCAGGTGTGGGTTACGTGGGACAGCGTGTCTGGCGGGTGCTGAGATGGCAGGTGTGTGTTACGTGGGACTGCGTGTCTGGCGGGTGCTGAGGTGGCAGGTGTGTGTTACGTGGGACAGCGTCTGGCGGGTGCTGAGGTGGCATGAGGTATATGTTACTTAGCACTGCGTGTCTGGCGGGTGCTGATGTGGCATGAGAATGTTACGTGGGACTGCATGTCTGGTGCTGATGTGGCATGAGATATATGTTACGTGGGACTGCATGTCTGGTGCTGATGTGGCATGAGATATATGTTACGTGGGACTGCATGTCTGGTGCTGATGTGGCATGAGATATATGTTACGTGGGACTGCATGTCTGGTGCTGATGTGGCATGAGATATATGTTACGTGGGACTGCGTGTCTGGCGAGTGCTGAGGAGGCATGAGGTGTATGTGAAACAGGACTGCATAAAAAGTAAAAACACGTAAAAAATTACAGACGCAAATTCAATTAATAAAAAACCTTTAAAAAAAACGCCTCCCCCCAACACAGACACCAAAAAAAAACAAACCAAAATTTCTTTTAAAAAGAAACATTTTACAAAGCAACTATCATGGATTTGCAGTGTCAGCTGCAGTCTGGTCACATGGGGAGGGGGATACATTGTGCGTGGGCCGCAGTGTGGTGGTGGGAGGTTTCGGCGACTGTGGTTGGGGGGTTGGGGGCGTCAGCTCCAGTCTGGTCAGTGCATGATGTAACATCACTATAACTGCCTCAATTTGCTATTTAAACACAGAAGATACTGACACATGATTTTCTTATAAAATGAGCGTCAATCAACATTATATACAGCCATGAGTTATATACTTGTATTACTGAAAATTTCATACTCCTTCCCGGCTAAAAATACTCCTCAAAAATAGTAAGAGGAGTATTATTACCCTTCTAGAAATATGTTAGTGCGACCTCTGGTAGTTATATTCTTGTACATAAGGGGCAGTATTATAGTACAGTATGGTAACATTTACAGTAAAATGGACGATGGTAATGTTGTATGCCTTTATTTATGAGCGACAGTTTTCCTGCTATATACCTGCATGTCATAAGAATTTACATTATAAAAAGGACCATGTTAAATTCAAATCTGTTTTTTTTTTTTACCGGTGTTTTGTATGCGTTGGAAAAGGGGTTGTCTTATACGGCGAATATATCTTAAACTCTATATTTTAAACAGGAAAGTAGGGGGGTCGTCTAATACACCAGGTTGTCTTATACGCCGGAATATACAGTACTTTTTATTCAGTAAAATGGGATTTAAAAAAAAAAAAAAAAAAAAAAAAACTATATAAATGATATTTTCGTAATCGTGGAGACCCATAGAATAAAAATAATTACTATTTTTACGGTACGGTAAAAGGCCAAAAAAAAAAAAAAAAAATACAAAAAAGTTCCTAAAAATTGATGATTTTCATTTCCTCCACCAACAAAGAGTTAATAAAATCTCACCAATTAGCTATAGATGCCCCAAAATTACCTACCAGAAAAGTGCATCTCATGTGGTAAAGAAATAAGCCCCTATAGGTCCACAATAAAGAAAAAAAAAAATGATAGCCTGTACAATGTGACATAGCAAATCTGATCTGCATGGCGCTTCCTTCCGTTCTATGCCCGGCCGTGCGCCCATACAGCAGGTTACCACCACATATAGGGTATCGGTGTACTCGGGAGAAATTGGGGATCAAACTTTGTGGAGCCTTATATCATTTTATCCATTACAAATGTTTAATTTTCCACCCAAAATGAGTGTATTGTCAAAAAAATATTACAATTTGTAGACTGCACCTCCATTTTGTTTTAATCCCTATAAAACACCCAAAGGGTTAACAAACTTCTGTTGTCAAAACATTTTTAAAAAAGTAAAAAAACCTATAAAACGAAGTATCACTGCAATCGTAGTGATCTATAGACTAAAGATAACATTTTTATGGAACAAAAAACAAAAAAAAAAAAAACACTACAAAAAGAAAGGAATCCAGAATTCAAACTTATTTTCCTCCATACATTCAAGAGTTAATAAAATCCCATCAATAAGCTAAGGATCCACTAACATGAAGTATTCATAAAGTGCAAGTAATCTCGCCAAAAATATAAAAGATTGTATAGCCATTAAAATGTGTCAATCCAAAACTGCTCTAAATGGCGCAGCTTTCCTTCCTTGCCATGTGCCTATACAGCAGTTTATCGCCACATATGGAGGATTGTTATACTCAGGAGGTATGAGTATCAAACCTTGTGAAGCGTTTTCGTATATTATCCACTGAGAATGTGGACATTTTTGGAAAAATTCCTTCATTTAGCCAAATTAAAATGTCAAAATTACATCATATTTATTTTTCTTTTTTTAATATAAAAAGATCATCTTTACGCAAAAATTCAGTGGTCTGAAGAAATATCAAGAATATACATCTTAAAGGGGCATTTCCATTACAGCATTACATGTATTTTATTAATATGATAAAAAGCTAAATTTTCCAATATACATTCTGTATCAATTTCTTAGTTTTCTAGATCTCTGCTGCCTGTCATTCTATGGTTACTACTAAAGAACAGAAATCTGACCATGGTCAGAAAAGTGTGCATGTTTCCCACAGAAAGATGAAAGAACAATTTCTTGGTTAGTAAAAATTCAACAACACCTTAGGGAGAAAGGGAAGATCAAGTATTATAAATAATATTATGGATTCAGTATCTGGAGGTGCCATCTATGCATACAGATAGCATGAAGACTAGGATGATGTTACAGAAACAAGAAATACAGTTTTTGATGTAAGATTTCTAATATTAGAGTCTTCCACTAGATCATAGGGACCTTTGGATAGGGAATCAAGAACCAGGGTAAGACCCCAAGCAGGGACACAACTAAGTACCTTGTGGTTGATCTTTTTATCCACCTTTGTCCATTAGGCACCAGTCATGGAAGATCCTTAAGGCGGAGACTTATCCTGAGAAGAAGCTTTATGTCCACAGTAAGATACAAACTTTTTCCAAATTTTGTAAGAAAAGGTAACAGTTATAGATTTCCTACTTGCCTTTAAGGTGTCCACAACCTTAGATGAGACACCATTAGAAATCATAAATTCCCCTTCAGGATCCATGCTGCCAGATTTAGTCCATTATGCTTTGGATTGGACCCTGGAAAGCATGTCTTTTTCCAGTGGTAGTATACTGTAATAGGATCCTGAAGAGCCATGGGTGACCTTGTGAATCTTTGGACAGATTAAGATTACTCAGGTTCTGTTTAGATAATGCTATAACACCGCTGTGAAGTACAGTACAAACCCACAATCGCTCTCAAAGCAGCCCGGCGTATTCATAAGGGGGCGGGATTAGTGGACCGCCCCCTCATGAACTCCACAGCGGTGTTAACGCTATCATTGTAACACCGCTGCATTTGTTTCTGGGTGACAGGTCCGCTAAGGTTTCTTAAATTTATAATAAGACTGTGTATTGCTATTGGGATATTTTATGATAAATAACTCCCAGTTGGAGTAGGGATTGAACTTCTTGCCATATGATATGAGTAAAGGGAGGCGGAAAGGGGCTTGAGAGATTGGAGAATTCTATTCTGTATCCATTTTTTAACTGTGTCTTGTAATCAAAACCTTAGAAGTCTTCCCCTGACCCCGGCATAACTTCTTACTTTTGGAAGGATTGTTGCTCGCCAGGGAGAAGAGTAACCCCGTCCTTTGCCACAATAGTCTTTTTGGTCTCTGGACCCACGAATAAATGAAAGTGGGTCAGCATCCTTTTCTAAGATGGTATTCAATTCGGGACCAAAAATGAACACACCAAAGAATAGTATTCCACAGATTTTGGTCTTTGAGTGAACGTCTCCTCCACACAGCTTGAGCTAGAGAGCTCTTATAAAGGCATTTTTCGAGAGCCCCTTCTTTTGCAGAGAATCTAAGGGAATCTGCTGAAGCGTCCAAAAGATAGGCAGTAGCGAGCTTAAGGAGAAGGATGTTCTCCAGTATTAGGGGGTATATTCTTAACGCGGCTCTCCAATTCCCCTAACCAAAAAAGAGAAAGGTTCTTTCAACTGATGTAGCTGCAATATTGGTCTTCATGTTTAACAAAGGCATCCAAGGTCTTTTTGAACAGAGCATCAGACTTTATGATCCATAGGGTCACGTAGCTGAGCTGCGTCTTCAAAATAGAAGTTTACTGAAATTTTTATACAGTCTCTTTTGCAATTGCTCGAGACCCCCAAATAAATAATTTTCAATATTCTGTCCATCTCTTCTATTGGAAATAAGTATCTGGTATCCTGGAGTAGTATCCTGATCCAGTGTGTCCTCAAAGGAATATGACGCGATGAATACGCTCTCATTGGCTCAATTCCTCTTTATAGGTGACCTCCAACCGGGATGACGCCACCCCCAGACGAAGGCTCAATACGAGCCGAAACGCACGTCTGGGCGGCAGTCATCCCCGGACACTGTGCACATTCATCCCCAATACTGTTAAGGACTGGTGTCAAGATTTCAAATCTGTTTCATTTTATATCATATTGGCACGAGCATTGCTCTGCCATTGCCATTACATGGGTTCACGCTACTCCCAGGTGCCTACCCTATATATACCAGCCCTTCCAATTACTTTATACACCTTTATACAATCTACATGTGTCCGGGTATGACTGTCTTTTTCTCTGCTGTATATTTACCCCAGAATCCTGTCATGTATTTTTCAACAACTATTAATTGTGTTTATGTGTGTATGTTTGCATAAATAAAGATTGTTAATTTTTTTACACATACTCTCGATGTTGTCAGATTGCCTCACTCTCTTCTCCTCATCTTGAGGGGTACCATAGGCTTTGCATATTCTACAATTTTGTGGGGCACCTATTTTGGTGTAATAACCTGTACAGGACCCTAACCAATTACATAGTTATCCCTGTACATTTCCGGTTTTCAACTTTTGTCTTCAAAGGAACAAGATGGGGAGTCAGTCTTCAGAGACAGACACTGGGGAAAATAGTCTTGGCTCAGCGCAGGGTTTTGTTTTTTTTTTCCCAAATAAGGGCCCTATGCAGTGGTTGCAAAAGACTCAAACCCATCTTCAATAAAGACCTTAAGATCACCCATGAAAGATGTTTTTCACCGATCATTTGATATCTATCCGGGGGTTGTGAGAATGTAGCTCCTTGTGAAAAAAATATCAGTTCGGTGCCCAAAGCATGTATAAATACCATGTTTATTATTCCATTTAAAAAAAAATGTGCAAATTCACAGTAAAAACACTTTAAAACATATTACCACATAAAAATGTGGAGACGCATTTTGTGGCTGGTACCGAGTTAACAGTCCAATATTTTCTATATACCACTTTTTTTTGTATGTGTCCAACAGCTTATTAAAGCAAATATTACGGGGGGGCGTGGCTGGAGCCTGACCGAGATGGACGCACATTAAAAGAGCTCTACAGCCCCGGTGCCAATGTAACCCCAAAGGAGGGGTTCTACCCTGGCCACTAGGCACAAAAAGATCCCCAGAAGGGGAAAGAAGCCACCAGGACCCCAAAAAGGAAAAAAAGTGGGTGAAACACCGCTCACCCGGTTCCTTCTTCGCTCCGCGGACACCTCCGGAGCAGGACCACGTGTCAGGCAGAGGTCCGGCAGCACACACGCCACGGACCAGCACCCGGAGGAACCGATCAACATGCCTCCGAAACCAACGGCAAGTAAGCGCGGAGCGGCGGTGTCCTCCGCTCCACCGCCCGCACATAAGGGTCGCAGCGCGCCCGAGGAAGCCTCCCGGAACGCGCCGAGCCGCCATCTTGGCGCCCAGCCAGCAGGGCAGCGTGGCTACCCTGAGGCGCAGCAGCGCCTGAAAACAGTGGAGATCCCGCAGCATCCCGATTTGGGCGCATGCCAGCGCCACATTGGAGGGGGGGACCCCCCTCAACCTAAAGGTACTGTCTCACCTGCAGCACAGTCCCCAGATCACAACTGCAGCCAGATGTTGCCAGGCGGGGGGGAAGATGGTGGGATTAGAAGACTCCCTGGGGACCCCCTGCTGAGGTCCCCCCACCTACCGCAGCCAGGAGAATTCATCCCAGGTCTCCCATATGTCCCCAGATCACAAGGGATGGAGGACGAGTTGGGTGCTACCCCCACTCTCGCCCGCTATGCTGCACCTTCCCCAGAGTGGGCGTCATCACCTGAGCACTATAGTAGGGACACTATGCCAGATAAGAGACCATCGACATCAGAACCACTCTGGCACGCTCACCTCCAGAATCTGCCTACTAAAGAGGACTTTAAATCCTTAATTGCCGAAGTCAAAGAGGCATTCAAATCTGAAATTTCGGAGATACGGCGTGATATTCAGGGTATGGCACAGAAGATTGATAACTTAGAAGCTGAACAAGTAGACTCAAGGCGTCAGATTACGCAGACGCAACATGCCGTGCATTCTCACTCTGTCGCATTGCAGGACATGGCCAGGCACCTGGAGGATCTCGACAACAGAGGCAGACGCAACAATATTCGGGTGCGGGGTCTATCGGAGGTGGAGGGTAAAGAGGATGTCCGGATCACGCTACAAGCTCTCTTCTCAACATTATTAGGAGAACCGGACACACAGGTGAAGCTCGACAGAGCTCATAGAGCATTGAGGCCTAAAGTGACGGGGGCGAATCCGAGAGACATCATTTGTTGTGTGCATGACTTTGAATTAAAGGAACGTCTCATGCTGGCGGCGAGGAAGAAGAACTTGGTCTTCAATGGGGATGCTATACAGCTCTACCAGGATCTTTCTGGGATCACCCTTCAAAAGAGGCGGATCTTACGACCATTATTAGATATCCTGCGCGAGAACGACATATCCTACCGTTGGAATTTCCCTTTTGCCCTGTCTGCCACCAAAGATGGAATAATGGCAACGCTTTCAGTAATGGAGGAACTGCAGGAATTCTGCGCCATTTGGAACATCCCGACCCCACGGCTGGAAGATTGGGGGAGTCTCCCCCTTCAACTGCGCCAACCGCAAAACAAGAACCAACCGCAACAAAAGAGAAGACGACCACGAACCAGAGCCCTGTCTCAGGACTCTTATGAATAGAAGAGAATGCTTGCTGATTACATATCCTTTGTGGTTCTTGCATCTGAGGGTTTGATGAGGGTCTTATGTTAGCTTATGTTTGCTTATGTTAGCCTATGTTTGCATATATTAGGGGTATCTATCCCCTCCTTAGTTATATAGGTAGTAATGGGCATTAAGGCACCGGGGTTAATCTCTGGATAGATAGTAATATTTTTTACATTTTCAAATTTTGTGTGATATTATAATTGACGTATTTTTCCTCCTTCAAAAGGGTTCCATCGCCACGTTATCCCCTAACTGGTGGGTCCTTGCTGGCTCTCACCCTCTGGCCCTGACCAAGGGTTTATACGGGAGGTGGTGATTCCAGATCAGTCGACTATACTCCCCCGACTTAGGGGTAGACCGGCTGAGTAGACCTACACCAGGGTCAGGAGGTTTCTCCTCTCCTTGGTTATACAACTAGGAGTTTATCCTTGTTTTCCTATTACTTCCTTATTACTTTTTGACTTGTTTTTATTCGTTTTAACTGTTTGTCTTGTGGTGTGTAAGTTTTGTCTCCCCATTGTCCCCTTGTCCTCTCCCCCCCTGACATATTAGGCCTACATACACTGGTACTCTCCTCCACTCCCATACCAGAGTCTTATTGTGTAAGCTACACATAACTCGTACAACCCCCTCCCTCCCCCAGGACCTGTTTTACTGCATATTGCATAGAAGCGTACCGGACACCTTGATCGGGAACCTAGGCTGGCTCATCCAACATGGTCCAGCTCTTGACACTGAATGTAAAAGGGCTCAACTCTGCCCGGAAGCGCCGACTTACACTCAACGAGCTTAAGAGAAGTAGGGCAGATGTAGTGTTCTTGCAGGAGACGCACTATGATACGACGGGGAATTTAAACTTTGCTAAGCATCTTTACCCGGTATCCTATATGGCGTCCACCGAGAATAAAAAAGCGGGAGTGGCGATCCTATTTTCAGCTTCATGTCCCATAGTGCCCGACATTGTGACATCAGATCCCATGGGTCGCTTCATTATTGTGCAGGGTAAAATGTTTGGTTCGCCGGTGCTCTTATGCAATATATATGCCCCCAACTCATCGCAGGTCCGTTTCATCACCAAAGTCCTGAATAAAATAGCTAAACTCCCAGCGGCACCTTTACTGATAGGAGGAGACTTTAACGTTATTTTCTCAGAAAACATGGACCGGCTGGCAGTCAACCCCTCTCCCGCCAATAGATCGCAAAGCACTACTTCAGCGGCCTTTCGCAGAGTCATCAGGAGATTTGCTCTGTTTGACTTATGGAGAGTGGGCAACCCAGGGGACCGTTCTTTTACCTTTTATTCTGCCCCACATGGCACCCATACCCGTATAGACTACTGGTTTGGAGATATACAATTCTTGCGAATGATGCATACTGCAGAGGTGGGAGACATATCGTGGTCAGATCATGCACCAGTTTTTTTACGACTTAATGAAGGCCTATCTACAACTAGGGTATGTCACTGGCGCCTGAATGAATCCCTTCTTAAAAAACCCCTGATCCAGGAGGAGTTGACTGGAGCATTGAGGGAATATTTCCAGTTTAATGAGGATTCCATCCCTTCTATCCCTATGATGTGGGAGGCACACAAAGCGGTTTTCCGCGGTCATTGTATAGAACAGGGAGCTAGACTAAAAAGAAATAGGGCCCATCTAGAAAAGGAATTAAGAAAACAGATAGCCAAACAGGAGGCAGCCTTGTTAGCTAATCCGACTAGGAGGAGACTGCAACAGTTAATTGAGGTTAGGGAACAGTTGCGAGAGGTCCAGACGCAAGCAGTAGAGAAATTGTTGGTGTTCACTAGGCAAAGATATTACGAGCAAGCAAACAAACACCACTCTCTTCTGGCAAAACAACTAAGGGAGAAGAGGGAACACCAAACCCCCCATATTATACGGGATTCTGGGGGGAATTTACTACATGACCCGAGAGCGATCGCCTCTTGCTTCCAAGAATTCTACTCAAAATTATATTCCCTGCCAAATACCCTGCCCCTGGACGAGACCCTTAGGAAAAAATCACTAGTAGATTTTTTGAATTCTTGCTCCATTCCTGGAATCCCCTCGGAGGCTATAGAGACACTCGGCTCAGAGTTCACATCGGAAGAGATTGAGGAGGTCATTAACCCCTTAACGCCCTGCGCCGTAGCTCTACGGCGCAGAGGTATAAGGGATGTATGAAGAGGGCTCACGGGCTGAGTCCTCTTCATACAAAGGTGGGGGTTTTTGCATATTGCACAAAACCCCCACCGCTAATAACCGCGGTCGGTGCTAGCACCGATCGCGGCTATTAACCCCTTCAACGCCGCCGGCAAAATCGCCGGCGGCGTTTAAAAGACGGCGGCGCGCGGGCGCCGCCATCTTTTTTCCGATCGCCACGCCCCCGAACCTCATCGGGGGGCGGCGATCGGTTGCCATGGTAGCCTCATGTCTTCTTTTGACACGAGGCTATCTGGCAGCTGCAGATTCGTTACAATGAGCCAGTGGCTCATTGTAATGAATGTGCTGCAAAAATGCCATATATTGCAATACAGAAGTATTGCAGTATATGGTAGGAGCGATCTGACCATCTAGGGTTAATGTACCCTAGATGGTCTAAAAGATAGTGAAAAAAAATTTTTTTTTTAAAGTTTAAAAAATAAAAAAAATTAATAAAATATTAAAAGTTCAAATCACCCCCCTTTCCCTAGAACGGATATAAAACCTAATAAACAGTAAAAATCACAAACATATTAGGTATCGCCGCGTCCCAAAATGCCCGATCTATCAAAATATTAAAACGGTTACAGGTGGCGGTGACCTCCGAGGCGGGAAATGGCGCCCAAATGTCCGAAATGCGACTTTTACACCTTTTTACATAACATAAAAAATGAAATAAAAAAATGATCAAAATGTCGCACAGACCTCAAAATGGTAGCAATGAAAACGTCGCCTCATTTCGCAAAAAATGACCCCTCACACATCTCTGTGCGCCAAAGTATGAAAAAGTTATTAGCGTCAGAAGATGGCAAAAATTTTTTTTTCTTTTTTGTACACATTCGTTTAATTTTTGAAAATGTATTAAAACATAATAAAACCTATATAAATTTGGTATCACCGCGATCGCACCGAACTAAAGAATAAAGTAGGCGTATTATTTGGAGCGAAGAGTGAAAGTCGTAAAAACTGAGCCCACAAGAACGTGACGCACGTGCGGTTTTTTTTCAATTTTTCCACATTTGGAATTTTTTTTCAGCTTCGCAGTACACGGCATGTTAAAATAAATAACATTACGGGAAAGTAAAATTTGTCACGCACAAAATAAGCCCTCACACAGGTCTGTACACGGAAAAATGAAAAAGTTATGGATTTTTGAAGTTGGAGAGCGAGAAAAGAGCCGGAAAACCCTCCGTCCTTAAGGGGTTAAGGGAATGCCCAATGGAAAATCCCCGGGTCCAGATGGACTTACGTATCTTTATTATCAAACCTTCTCCCCTGTGTTGTTGCCACGTATGACGAAGGTGTTTAATGCGTTCCTGCAAGGTGCACCTATGCCTACAACTTTTACTCATTCTTACATTACTCTTATTCCCAAACCCGGGAAAGATGCAACTGATTGTGCCAATTATAGGCCGATTGCATTACTGAACGCAGATTTAAAAATTTTTACAAAACTGCTGGCCAATCGTTTGATACAGTGGATCCCTCAAGTAATCCATAAAGATCAGGTAGGCTTTGTACCGGGACGGCAAGGTGGTGACAACACGAGGAAAACAATTGACCTCATAGATGTGGTCAATAAACAAAAGGACCAAGCTCTGATCCTTAGCTTAGACGCTGAGAAGGCGTTTGACCGCCTTAGTTGGCCCTTTATGTTCCAAGTACTTGAGCACGTGGGAATAAGGGGTCCCTTCCTACAGGCCTTGAGGGGACTATATTCAAACCCCACAGCTGAAATTAAGCTCCCACATGCGTCCTCCCCACCTCTGCAGATAAGGAACGGTACCCGACAGGGTTGTCCACTTTCTCCTCTCCTGTTCATACTTTGTATTGAGCCTTTGGCATCCATCATCCAACAAGACCCTAATATCCATGGTATTATGGTCAGAGACAAGGAATTCAAACGGTCTTTATTTGCGGATGATATCCTACTAACGATAACTCAACCTTTAATCTCTCTACCCAACTTACAGGCACGGCTGCAGCAGTATGGCCGCCTTTCCGGTTATAAAGTAAATACTTCAAAAACGGAGGCCTTGCCCCTTAACCTTGACCAACCCCTGGTAGACCAACTGAAGGCCGCGTTTAGATATAACTGGAAAGCAGATGCTATAAAGTATCTGGGGATACTACTGACCCCCTCTTATAATACGCTTTATGCGCAGAACTTCCCCGGTAGTTTCCGGGAAATAAGGACTCTGCTCGACAATTGGAATAGCCTCCCCCTCTCCCTTTTTGGTAGGATAGCGGCGGTCAAAATGACCATCCTACCCAAGCTGCTTTATCTCTTTGAAACCCTACCAGTCCCTGTCCCGCTGGGCGTTCTGAGGGCCCTGCAAGCATCCATAGTGCACTTTATCTGGGCAAAAAAAAGACATAGAATCTCCAGGACTGTCCTAGTCGCCCACAAGTCTAAGGGGGGCCTATCGGTACCGGATATCACCAGATACTACTGGGCAACACATCTGCGGCGCATTCCAGCATGGTCCACTTTGCTGGCATTCTCCAAATGGATGGAGATAGAGAAACTGTGGTTGGCCCCTTTCCATCCCAACTCTTACCTCTGGCCTAAAGAAGCACCGGCGTTGCCCGACTCCCAACTAGGCCCCATCTCCTTCACGATTAAACTGTGGAGAGCTTGTCTGGCCAGGTTCCCATTGGTTTCTAAATGCTCTCCCATGCAATCTTTCTTACACACCCCCCTTATGCAGCAGGCAGGAGTCGGGCAGGAAACTAAACCCTGGCACGAGAAGGGGTTGTTTAGGTTTGCAGACATTGTGGACTATCGAGACTTTGCCTTTTGCGGCATTGCAGGATAAATTCCATCTCCCGCACGCAGCAAATTTTCATTACATACGAATTAGGCACCTTCTACAGGCTTTGAACAGCACTGAGACGGTTTCGACACCCACTACATTTGAACACATCTGCAAAACCGCCACCCACACTTCGGGTCTCATATCCGACATTTACATGATCATACTACACCCGAACTCAGATGAACCTATTACACACCCATACATGGCCAAATGGGAGAGCATAGTGGGGAGCCCAATTTCTCAGGATACATGGCAACTAATCTGGAACAGAGCGGCTAAGACCTCCTTGTGTGCTACACACAAGGAGAATCAGTACAAATTGATGTTGCAGTGGTATCATACCCCATCCGTGCTACACAGGCTCTTTCCTGATACGCCGGACACATGCTGGCGATGTGGCTCGACTGGGGGCTCTCTTCAACACATCTATTGGACATGCCCATTGTTGCAGCCCTTTTGGCAGGAGGTTAAGTCTCTCCTCAGGGAGGTAGTAGCAGTGGACATTCCACTCTCCCCACTGTACTACCTGCTGAACGTTTCCCCCCAACCCATGGCTAAGACGGTTACGAAATTGAGTATGCACATACTTACAGCCGCAAGGTGCTTGGTAGCGCAATTCTGGAAAAGACAGGCCCCCCCCTCCCGAATGGACCTCCTCTCTAGGGTGAGGGAAAAACGTAGTATGGAGTATCTGACTGCCTCTTTGAACAATCGTATCCCACTATTCGACAAGACCTGGGAACGGTGGGACCGTTACTGGTTAGAGGAACGAGCGGGAGGTGAGGAGTGATGTGGTCCTCCCCTTTTGTTTTCACCCAATTGTTACCTGTCGTCATGGTGAGTTTGTATGACTGTCTTTTGTTGATACCCCCCCTCCCCCCCTCCCCCAAACCCACCTCAACCGATTAGGCGTAAGGCTGATGCCATACTGGGCAAGTGTGTAAACACAAGGAAACACTGTATGGTCAGGCCTAGTGTCCTGATACACAAATGGATGATATAGGCTGTTAATGTCTTTTGGAACAAAACTTGTCTTTCGGTTGTACTGTTATTTGAAATACTTTATTGTAAAATATGTACATATTAGCTTTGTTGTTAAATTTCTTTGAAAAAACGACAATAAAAATACAATTATATATATAAAAAAAAAAAGCAAATATTACATCTTCTAGAGCTTTTTGCATCAAAAGATTTTGGTTTAGATTTAGCCACTTTTTTCCTTTCCCGTTTCTCCTCCTTGCTCTTCCTCTGGGAAAGGAAGGATGAGAATATTTGACCGCAGATTTAAACACACCCCTCCATTTACAGGTAAAAGCAAGTGGAGGGACCCAAAGTCTGCCTCATCAGTCATGCAGCAGGATTGGAGACAACGTGGACCCGCATTACTGCAAATTTACATTTCTTAAGGGGAGTCAATGCCCATGTAAAAGGATGTGACTGTCATCCTCGTTTGAGGAGTCTGCCGCTCCGGCACATAATTTCTGATTGCGACCGGAAACATCACTCATGCTCCGCATGACTCTGGGAGGGAAAAGAAAAAGGTGCATGCCACTATCTGCCTCCTTTAGACTTCCGGGCCGCAGTAAGGGATCACTACTGTGGTCAGACCTGCATGTCACTTTGGGAGGAAGGAAGCTCCAACCGAGAGCCTGACACGGAGGGCAGGGATTGGAACAGCGCGTGCAAGTACTCATCCTCTTCCATTGGAGGCGGAGACAGAGGCCCCTCGCTCCAATCTGACAGGATGGACAAGGGTGGGAAGAGATTTTTTGCTGGAGCCCTGGGTTCAAGTCCTATACAGGTCAACATCTGAAAAGAGCTTGTATGTTCTCTCCGTGTTTGCATGGGTTTCTTTGGGATCCCCCGGTCACCTCCCACACTCCAAAAACATACTGGTAGGTTTATTAGATTGTGAGCCCCATGGGGACAGGGACTGATTTGCCACGCTCTGTGCAGCGCTGCGTAATCTGTGTGCTATATAAATGAATTATTATTAACCTCTCTCCTGTTCCTATAGAAGTTAAAGGGCATTCTCCAGGTGGCAGTCATGGGGGAAGTGGTGAGAAATCGGTTTATAGCCGCAAGGCAGTTGTGAAGGCTACATCAAGCAAACTCCAGGATTTGATTACAGTATTTGAAGGGTTAAGGAAAATCTACCATCAAAATCAAGCATGATAAACCAGGCTCCCTTATTTATAGATCCAGATTCACTGACTGATAATCAATATTGGCTATCCATGGCCTCCTTCCTTCCAATATAAAACTATTCATATTATGCTAATGAGCCTTTTTCCAGTACTCCCTTCTTTTACCTGATAAAATCTCACCAGCAGCAGAGAAAATTTCAGCACACAGTGAGGGGATTGCTCCTTGCACATTGGAACAGCCTGTGTAGCTACTGCACTATTGCTGCTATCAGTTCCTGGATCTATGAGTGATTGCCCCTTGTTTATCATGCTTCACTATAACCCCTTCCCACTTTGAGACAAACCGGCATCAGGATACACGGGGTGCCTGTAACTAACAGCCCACACCGCAGTGTAACACCGGTGGTCAGAGTGGGCCCCAATCATGGGAGTTTAACCCGTTAAATGCTGCAATATTAAAAAAAATTAAATAAAATAATCAATAAAAATGCCCATAATCCCCATAACATATAAGGAAACATACAACACACAAAAAAAGTCTAAATCCCACATATATAGTATCACCAAGTCCGTAACAACCCGTAGAATAAAAGTAAATAAATTATTGAACCCTTACAATGAAACCCGTCAAAAAAAAAAAAAAAAACACCTTGGCCCCAAAAACACAAAAGCTAAAATTTTATAGCCTGAAAAAGGGGCCAATGAGAAAACCAAAATCGTGAAATCCGCAGGTCCCTCCTTCCCTTCTGCACCTCGATGTGCACCCATAAAGTAACATGCCAAATTTCGAAAGTGGCAAAATTTTCAAAAAATGTCATTTCTTCTTTTTATGTAAATAAACGCAAAACTCATCAGCCAACATTTACCACCAAAATGAAGAACAACATTGATAAGTGTGATAAATGTGACCCGGGGGAGGGGAGGCCTGCTAGTTTTTCATCACCTTAAATTAGCAAAATTGAGCCACCTTGTTGACAAACTCAGCATGTGGTTGGGCTTCAACAAATTGACACATCACCCGCCCCCCGCGCCTCCCAAGTCTCAAACAAAGAGCCATTAAAACTCTCAAATCACCAGGTTGCATAGAGACAGTTATGAAGTTATGGTCCGTCTCACCAGAACACCAAATACATTTTTGGATTGGTTAATCTCAGGAATTCATAACAATTCATGGTTCGTAGCTCTAGGATACTCAGTTCCAGAGATATCAATATCTCTGGATAGGACCATAGCAACTGGGTCAGGTTTGGTATCAATGTGATCCTGGGATCCACCCGGATCCAATCATACCAGAACCATGACCCCAGGACTTCCCATGGGGTAGTTGTGGCTTCTCCAGGGCTCTGGATGTAATACCAGGTAGGCGTGACCAGTGACCCCTCCTTAGGGTGGACAGAGGTGTGTCCACACCTGATATAATCAGGCACCACTGAAGGGGTCTTCGTCTTTCACCTGGGGGAAAACTTTATCAACAAAGCGCAGGGAGGATCTTAAAGTGTGGACTATCCATCCCCATTAGGCCACACACAAGGTAACCAACTCACCGAACTGCTTAAACTTGTAGTGCTGCCCGTGTAATCTGTGCTCTGTTCACTGTATATATCTATTGTGTGCACTGTATTGTCTAGTGTGCCCTTAAGGCAATTAAATATAATCTAATCTGTGTTGCTCTTTTATCTCGATCATGCTACCGGGTTGGTTCCTCACCCTATATAATCCTGTTACGGACCGGGCTTATATTAAAGGAGAACTGGTGGCAGCATAACGCTGATAATATTCAGTCTGACAGCGGCTAGTGAGAGGGATCTTATAGCAATTCAGGGATTTGATTTAGGGTTGTGCCATATCCGGAAGTTGTGTGGACAACTTTAAATCACTTCCTGCGCCTCTCAGAACCCGTGCGTTTTGGGAGCGCCTGTAAAAGGATAAGTGAGTGACCTTACGTACCCTTCAGGGGTCCGGAACGTTGTGGTTTCCTTCACAATAAGTAACAGTGTTCAAAAGTTATAACCATATAAAGCCACGCATGTCAGAATCC
Source organism: Engystomops pustulosus (assembly GCF_040894005.1). Lineage (NCBI taxonomy): Eukaryota > Metazoa > Chordata > Amphibia > Anura > Leptodactylidae > Engystomops > Engystomops pustulosus. Next base: position 161,104,265 of record NC_092411.1, on the reverse strand, counting down.
AAAAAATGGGGCTGAGTCTTAAGCTATAATCTGGCTGCGTCCTTAAGGGGTTAACAGCAGATTTCCTTAAAATTCATTATGAAAGGTAAAAGTGAAGACCACACTGCACTGAAGAGTAATATAGTGTAAGGAGTTCACAACAATTCAAAGTGAATTGGTTGTCTAATGGGTCACAACACGTAACAGCAGGTATAACTGCCAAAAGTAGGAGTCAAAGGTATTGCAAGAGTACTTGAATAAAGGAATGGTTGGTACTTTGCTGCTATTGCTTTGATTCCTTCTTTGGCTGGTTCAAGCAGCAGAATTTTTATTAAATTATTTTATACTGTTCCATTATAAAAAATGGTAAGACCATTATACAAATCCCTTTCAACCCTTGTTTTACTCCTCTCATCCACATAGAATGTAAGTTCTTCCGAGCAGGACCCTTACTCCTATTGTTCCATAAGACTGTTTGTACTCTAATGTAATATTATATTTGTATATGCCCCCTATTATTTGTAAAGCGCTATGGAATTTGATGGCACCATATAAATTATTACTTTGGGTAGTGTGCAACTAGTGAACCGGTATTTTTCCCATTATATAACCACGTAAATGAGGTGACTACTGCATGGAATAGCCTGCAAGACTTACAATCAAACATTATAATAAAAACAGGCATTCCTAAAAAAAAAAAATAAATAAATAAAAAAAAAAATTATTATACATACATATACACACACACTTAAAGGGAACCTGTAACCAAGAATGAAAAATTTAGGTTGTACAGATATAGTCACTGCCACGATGGAAACAAATGATAGAATAAATTAATGCTTAAAATCCCATGTTGACACTTCATGGTAAAAAAAAGTGGATTTTGGTTGTAGTTTTGGGGCTTTGTCTCCAAAAGGTTAGCCATCATTGCTCTAGAGCATGCAGATATCCCAGTGCCCAGACAGTTTTTCGCTCAGCTGGATTCGTTCACCTATGTCATCTGAGGGAGTGGACAAAGCTCCTCTCGGGCGCACGTGTGCTGCACCGTACCACTCCCGAAGGGCGCCGTGCAGCCATTGCCATCTATGGGAGACGTATATCGGCTGTATATACGTTCCCCGTGTTCCCCGTGTGCGGCAGTGTGAATGTAGCCTAACCACCTGCCTGCCATGCTTGCTGTACATGACAGGAAGTGGGAGGGAGCTGGATGTGTGTGTGGAGGGGAGGAATAATGCATGGAAGAAACAGAAATAGGAACACAGGCTGCTGCAAATACCACCCTCCATTCCCAGGACTCCCCACACAGGGCTTTAAAGATTAGAAAAAGTTATTGAAACCTGTCACCAGCTAATTACCTTCCTGGCGACAGGTTCCCTTTCACCACTTAGTTCCACCGTACTGCCTATTAATTTCCCAAAAATGCCATAATCTTATTATGACGTGAATTGGCATTGTACAAATACAATCCTTTCTTCAGAGCTGCTAGCAGCCTATAGGGAAACAGGTAAAAGGGCAGAGACTGTGGTTAACTTTTTAGATGATGCTGCATCACATGGAAAAGCCATAGTATCTATATCTATGGATGGGTGATCCTTGCTTTATGCAAAAATATGATGCAAAGACCAATCTTTTAATCGGCAGTACATGGAAGTCCTTGCATCATATTACTGCATACCCCACCCCCTCCCGTGCAAGGTGTGCATACTGGCTTGCATACACACAACTATAGTGAGAAATTCCAACAAATCTCTTCTCTTTTGGGAGCATGCTTTACATGATCACTTAAAACATGTATGGTAACAGTAAAACAAAACATACCTTATTAAGAAACGTTGGTGAAACACAATTGCTTGCATCTCTTCGATTACTCGATGAAACTTCAGGGGAACTGACTGAAACTGGTGAGGTAGTGGAAGAACACCCAGCAGGACTATCTTCTGCAGAGATGTCTTGTTCTTCTGTGGTTGATTTTTCTGGAGTGGTCAATAATGAAGTATTTTCAAGTGCTGTCCCTAAGGGAACTTCCAAGTCAGTGGACGGTTTCTGAACATCAATTTTCTGCGACTCTGTTACTGTGCAACTATAATCGGCACTGTCTACTCTTGAACTGCCAAGTGTGCCACAACCTGGATCGGTTTCCACGCTTGGTAAAGACTGAATTATGTTTGACATAACCTGGTCTGCACCACCATTTGAATCTTCTGTTAAGTCAATAGTGATACTAGGAGTCACAATGCAAGGCGTTTTGGCTTTTCTGAGGTAAAAGTCCAAGGGCCCCTTACCATTAACAGCTTTAGGGAGAGGGCTGAGCTCTACAGTTTCAGCACCATTCTCCAAATCCTCAAGAGAAATATCAAGTGGATGTATTGTATTGTGGGACACTTTTTGTTTTTTTCCCAGTATAACATCTTCTTTGGGCACAGGGTTCAGGCGTTTGAAGGGCAAACGAGCTGCAAAAGTATAAAATAGCAAGCTTAGAATAAGAAAGATTGAAATGTTTATTAGAATTCACTTGAACAGCTTTACACTTTCTCCTTGCCACCCACCCAGCATGATTAAAGGGGTTGTCCAATTTCAGCAAATATTTGATATGGTTTGTGTAAGGAAAAGTTATACAATTTTCCAATATACTTTCTGTATCAATTCCTCACGGTTTTCTAGATCTCTGCTTGCTGTCCTGCTATAGAAAGATTCTGTTACCCCCAGTGAATAGAAATCTGTCCATGTGATGTGACAGAAATGTATGCGCATGCACCATTATCACAGAGTAATAGGAGCTGTGTGATAATAACGGCTCCTGCACATCGACAGACTTCTATCCACTGGAAGTAAAAATAGAAGTTTCCTGTAGCAGGACAGCAAACAGAGATATAGAAAACCGTGAGGAATTGATACAGAAAGAATATTGTAAAATTGTATAACTTTCCTTACACAAACCATATTAAATATTTGCTTAGAGTGGACAACCCCACATCAGCTCACTGCTGCAACCATTTCCGGTGCTTGCATGGCAAGCTGTATCTTGCCGACATGAGCAGCGAGAACCTCCAAAAAGATAAAGATCACAGCACAAGTGCCGGCAATGCTTGCAGCAGTCTACTGACAGAGGGGATGGAATTCTGACGTGGCTGACGTGAGCCAATAGCAGACTTTTTTTTTTATTTGAATCCCAGCCCTCAGGACTTCAGTGGGGACATTGGAAGGGAGCCAGGTACTTTAATATAATGTCCAATTATCTAACCTACACATCCCAGCAACACGACAAAAGCATACTTGCTTTTGTGAGGTTATGGGCTATAGGAACATTTGGGCTTTTTGAATGATAAAATAGTGACTTTGTAGCAAGTTCCCTTTAAGAATCCTCAAAAAAAAAAACATCACACAGAATATGTTAAAAAAAACTACCTTGCACCATCTTCTTTGAAGAGCCTGTGGATGACGATTTAACTGCAAAAACAATGGGGGAAAACAAGGTTTAAAAATAACAGCACATGACACTGACATTATTGCATCTTGCATTTCTTTACCACAAAATGCCTAAACTAAAAGTTAACACTTCTAGAGAAAGTAATTAAAACATGTAAAAAAGTTAACAAGAACGTGCCACGGCTGCATGGCTGAAATCCAACATCCAGCAATCTCCCTGCTGCCTGGGATCCAGCAATCCAATGCAGAACACAGGCCAGGATCTAGTCTATGGCACAGTGACTTTGCTTGAAAATGCTGAAGATCAGGAACACGGCCATCTACACTTATATTATGCATACATCGGAAGGGACTGCAGCTCAGCCAATACCTAGAGATATTCTTCAAACTCTGCTCTCAGCTAAGAGATCGATGAGCAGTTGAATTCCAGAATGAAAATAGAACAGATAAGGGGGGTTATCATTGTTGAATCAATTGCTTATCTACATTGGTCTGCAACACATCAACGACACCGATTAGAATTTGATGGTCTTCATGGAGAAGCCATCAATTTATATTCAGGGCTGTGGAGTAGTAGTCATGATACCGCATATACTCGAGTATAAGCCGAGGGTGTGGTATACAGCCTGCCCTGCCCCAAGTATGCCAAGCTAATAAAAAAAAAAATAAACTTAATACTCACCCTCCGACGATACTCACCTTTAATACTCGGCACGGCTCCCGGTCCTCGGCGGCGGCTTTTTTGCATTCTTCACTAGCCGGGAGAAGGTGGCGGCTCCCAGATCCTCGGCGGCGGCTTCTCTAGTGTGGGCTCGCCGGCAGCTCGCATGGACGCGACTGCCGGCTAGTGAAGAATGCAGAGAGAAACGGGTGCCGCCGCCGAGGTATAAGCCGAGGTAAGATTTTTCTGCAAATTTTTTGTGCTGAAAATCTCGGCTTATACACGAGAATATACGGTAAATTTCAACCAGAGATATTCACTCTTAGAGTTACAATTGGAAATTGAAAGTTGTACATAAAAAACTAATTTTTGTACAACTTTTTGAGTGAATATCTCTGTGAAGCTTCCATACACAATCCATATAATCATATCAACCTCCTCACGCTCTTCTCGGTACATGCATACATATTCCAGCAAACAACCACCGCTAATACCCGCAATCGGTGCTAACAATGATCGTGAGTATTAAACTTTCCAATGCCGCCATTCAAAAAACAGTGGCACATGGCCGCTGCCATCTTTGTTCCGATGGTCATTCCCTGGGATGCCATCAGGGAGCAGCGATTAGGTACCATGATGGCCTCAGGTTTTCATCAGACCTGAGGCTGCACGGCATCTGCGGTTTCATTATTGTGAGCCAGTATAAATGCAGTAGTATTGCAGTATATGGTAGACCACAATCACACCATCTAAGGTTAAAGTACGCTGGAGGGTATAAAGATAGTAAAAAAAAAAGTTCAGAAAAAAAAAAAAAAAATTTAAGCCAAACGCCCCTTTCCCCAGAAGTGATACAAAACATATAAACAAAAAAAAACTTTGGGAACAATTTCCCATAACAGAAAATAGCTCATTTTATACCATTTTAAATAGTGATCAAAAGGTTTCAATAGTCATCAAAATAGTAGTAGTGGAAACGCCAGCTCATTTCGCAAAAATGACACCAAACACAGCTCTGTATAAAAAAAGTTGCTAGCGTCAGAAGATGGTGAAACACTCTCCCAAGTCTTCTCCAAAACTGTTTATGCTAGCCACAATGGGCCCAAATCGGGGGGGAATTCCCTTATGCACTTTAAGGAGGGAATGAAATGGTGCCACAGACTGAAACTTAAAGGGGTATTCTTGTCTCGGTATGCATTCATTTTTTGTTATTAAAAAAAATGTACCTGTGTGAAGATAATTTCTCATAAATGTAGTCATATGTTCCCTTAGAAACGAGACTGTGTCCTTGGATCCGACCACCTCTGCTGGAGTGATTGCACAAAGAAACTAAAGATTTTTGTATATAAAATGTCCAGGAGTTACTGCAGGTCCCACAGCCATCCTGTAGCAATGAACGCTAAATCCAGGTGGTCAGGCAGGACTCAATAGTGCATGTCTGGCCACTGCTGCCAGAGTGGTCTTTTCCGAGACGGTTATTTTGTTTCTAAGGGACCAACATGGCTACATTTATGAGAAATTTTCAGAAACATAGGAACATTTTTTAACCCCTTATAACCGACACTAGTTTTCAGCTCAATGACCAGACTCGATTTTTCAAATCTGCCCTGTCTCACGATAATTGGTTATAACTTCCAAACACTTTAACATATCCCGGTGATTTTGAGAATGTTTTCTCGTGACACATTGTACTTCATGTTAGTTATAAAATTTAAGTTTCGTTCTGAAAAAAAGTGAACATTTGGCAAAAGTCTGTAAAAATTCTTCATTTTCCAAGTTTGAAATGTTCTGGTTTCCAGATGGGAAGTAAAACTACCCAAAAAGCTTGATAATTAACATTTATGGAATGTCTGCTTTATGTTGGGATGATATTTTATGCTTCCGGTCATTTTTCTAGGATGTTATGAGGTGCAGAACTTTAGGTGCGATTTTTCTCATTTTCATGAAAATTGCCAAAACTCACATTTTGAGGGACAACTCAGCTTCCAAGTGACTTTGAAAGGCCTAAATAATAGTAAAACCACATAAATTACCCCACTATAGAAACTTCACCCCTCAACGTATGTAAAACAACTTCTATTAAGTCTATTAACCCTTTAAGTGTTTCACATGGGTTAAAACAATATGGACCTGCGATTTAGAAACTATGGAATTTTTTTTTGGAAAATACATTAATTTAGGCCAAAACTGACAGTTTCATAATAAATTAAATGATGAAACGCACTGCAACATTTGATGCCCAATTCCTCCCGAGTGTACTGATACCACATATGTGGTGGTAAACTTCTGTACGGGCACACGGCTGAGTATAGAATGAATGGAGGCGCCATTCACAGCAGATTTGTATTGTCAAATTGGAAAAAAATATAAATTTTTATTATTTTTTTGGTAATGCAAACATATGAGGCTTATTATTTACAGGATGAGATACAATGTATAGATAATTCATTTTGGGAGTCTATAGCTTATTCATGAGATTTTATTAACTATTTCAAGGGGGACACAAACAAAATCATCAATTTTTATTTTGGATTTTTAGCATTTTTTCCCCCTCCGTTCACCGCAACGTAAAAATAATATTGTATCTTTATTCTCTGGTTCAATAAGATTGCGGTGATACCTCATTTATATAGTTTTTCTTTGCTCAATTTTCCTGAGCAAAACCAATATTGGAGAATATTGCATTGTTTTTACTATTGACAACTTTTAAGGGCCATAACTTCTGTATTTTTCTGTTGTCAGATCTGGTTGAGGGCTTATTTTTTTTCCTAAAAGAGTTGTTCTTTTCATTCATATCATATTAGGGAACGTAACTTTTTTGATCACTTTTTAGAACATTTTTTGTGATGGTGTTTGATGAAAAATTATATATTACGGGAAGTTTTGCGATTTTTTTTTTTTACGTCGTTCACCGAGCGGGTTCAATATTGATTTAGATTTGTTGTACATATTGATACAGACACTGTGATACCAAATATGTACGTGTTTTTGTGTTTTATATACTTTATTTGCATTTCATGTGTAACTGGGGAGATTATGGGACTTTCATTTTATTTATTTATTTAATTATATTATAAAATGACTTTTTTTTTTTCCCCACTTTTCACATTTTCTACTTCATCGCTTGTTCAAGCCTTTACAATGCAATACACTTGTATTGCAGTGTAAAGTGTAAGTAAGTGAGCATACAGCCGGGTTCTGCCTTACACGGCGGGGACAGAAGCTGGAAGCCTCGGGTCACTCGCCGGACCTGGGGGCAGCGGCAGGAGGGATCGGATCCCCTGGTAAGCACACCGGGGAAGGGGGGGGTACGATCCACGGGGGACACACTTGTCAAACATGACCGCGGTGTGAAAGGGGTTAAAAACACGGGATCGGAGTTTTTCCGATCCCGGTTGGTAGTGCCGGGTCTGGGCTGTAAGATCACAGCCCAACACCGGCACTTGCAGGACCCAATGTCCCAAAATCATCTTCTGACGCGCCGCCGTAGAAAGAAGTAAAAAGCCGTTACGGCGGTCATTAAGGGGTTAAAAACATCCAATTGAAAAAATGTTTACATATGGTAAATGAATTATTTGAATTCCCAGATGGAAATACCCCTTTATCAAATATGTATTACTTAATTTTGTTATTACTCCCATGGCTAAGCCCTCCTCAAGTAACTTCTCCAATTTACCTTGGCACATCTTAGTTGGGTTGGACATTAATTTACGATGTGTGTTAAGGTCATTAAGCAATTCTTCATTACATTTTTTTTTTTTTAATAAAAAACGGAATTTAAAAACAACCACCTTTATCTGCCATCTTGACTAATAGGTCTGAATTCTTCTCCATATCAGTTAATGCATTTAACTCATTGCTAGCCATGTTCAATTTGTGAGATTTAACACAACTGTAATAACTTTCTCCGCCAGTTACTGGAATTTATCCAGCAACCCCAATCTAGAGGCAACTGGGTAAAAACCAGGATTACTGGTGTGGAAACTTTTTTTAACTTATTGTTGGCGAGAGGGCAAGGTGAGCAGAGTTCATGGATTTATGCTTGGGAGTGGTGTATTAGGTACATTTCTGCTGACAGGTTCCCTTTAAGATGTTAAGGGGAGATTATCCTGTTAAAAGTGGTTGTCCGAAACTTATTAAATAAAGTTCTCACATCCGGGCGTCCCATGCTGCTATCAATCCGGTCCGTGCGCCATGTAAACAAATATGGCCACAGACGCAGCGCTGGATTCAGCTGCCGGACAGACCCGACAACCATTGGTTCCTGCATATACAATGTTGTTAATAGGGACACAGCCACGTTTGTTTACATGGCGCACAGACCGGAGCGACCGGCCACCTTTAGTTTGGCAGGAATATAGCTGTTTGAATTGGCCACTGTCATAACGTTTAAAAGCGCATAGAAATAATTAAAAAAAAATATATATATATAATATAATATAATATATATATACACATTGCGCAACCCTACCCCAGAGCAAATACTGGAGAACCCCAAAGCAGCCAAAAAAATAAATAATAATTAAAAAAATACTCATGTCCTAGATCCTCTTCTAGCACACTGCAGTTACTTCATCTGTCAGGAGTTTTGCGTCAGAATCAGGACACAGAGCAGGGCTATATCACAATGAGGAAAGAGCAGTACAGAATTGCAGAACAGTTTACAAATAAATACTTACCCCTTCAGGCACATACAACCAATATTAGTAATCAGGCCAAAGTGCGGAGCTGCAGGAGAGGACATCACAGCTGTACCCACTACTAAGCAGCCTCCTGCACCAGTAAATGCCATCATCAGTTATTGACTTTGTCAGAAGGGTGCAGGTCGTAACTTGAAGCTTGACTGGCTGAATAGGGCAATTTGGTGGTAGGTTAGGCACCCCTGGCTCAAAGCATCTAAAGGAGATGAATGAAACCACACTTTATATGCATGCTCAGTTGTGAAGCTCCTCCACTTCATATCGGAGGGAAAAAGCGCTGGCAAGGAATGTATGTACCATTTATAACTGCTAGAGTGAACAGAAAATCAGGGCTGTGAAGTTTGAGTCTGTGACCATTTTGGTGGTCGGTGCCCTGCAAATGTGTTCCAAAAACAATGTACAGTTATACAAATTGTGAGCATGATGATAGTTTTGTAAAAGATTTGAAAATACCTCCCCCGCTGTATTCAGAGAAGAGGATGGATGCGGGGGAAAAGGTGAGTATACAAGGGTTTGGTTTTTTTCGCACAAAGTTCTTAGGACATAGCCTAGGACCAGGTGTTCCATGGCCTGACCTTGGGCAATGCTGCACTAACAGTTTGTATTGCTTATTTCTACAGAAGTGGATCTCAAACCTGCAGGACACAATTCTACACCCTACTGGGATGCAGCACACCTGAAAAATAAGGGCCAAGTTCACATCTCCATTAGGTCTTAAGTTATCTGTATGAATTCTGTTAAATTCACACATTATAACCCTGCAGCATATGGATACACTAAGGATATATTGGGCCTATTCCCTATGAGCCCTTACAACGGAAGGTAAGGACGTATCCCACTGCTACGGTAGCTCATAGAACTGGATACGTCATCCTGTTCCTACCCTCCCGCTGAAAACTAAAGGAGGAGTGAACATCAGCAGGAGCCTGTGCGTTACTTTTAGAAATGCTGCACAAACGCAATGCAAACGCCACACGTGAATGCAGCCTCGGTGTTTAAGCGTTTTCCACAGTGACAAGGCCTAAATAGGAATTTTAACCCCTTAACGCTCTGTACCGTAGCGCTACGGCGCAGAGGTACAGGGAATGTATGAAGAGGGCTCACGGGCCGAGTCCTCTTCATACAAGGGTGGGGGTTGTTGCATATTGCTAATATCCGCAGTCGGTGCTTGCAACAATCGCGGCTATTAACCCTATCATTGCCGCCAGCAAAGTCGCCAGCGGCATTTAAAAGATGGCCGCGCACGGGCGCCGCCACCTTTATTACGATCGTCGCTCCCCCAAACGTCATGGGGGGTGTCCAGAGATCGCATTAACGCCTCACCAAGCGTCAGACGCATGATGAGGCGCCATTACTCCCCAGAATAATTGCCAAGCGTCAAAGTACGCTTGGCAAGTATCCCTGGCTGTAGTGTGTGAGCTGTCCGGAGCGCACAGCAATGGTGTGCAGGACATTACACTGGCAGCGCGCGGGCCGGCACTGCTCAGCTCACACTACAGCGCTGGTAGTCTGTAGAATGGAGCTGCTCCGAGTATCCGTGATGTCACGGGAGGGGGGGGCGGAGCCTCCGGGAAAGGGGCGTGGCTTACCACGCAGTCTACTCACAGGAAGTCGAGCTGTAATGGCTGCCTGCAAGTAGAATGTGTACAGGTACTGTGTGCATACAAGTGTATGGAGGTGAGGGGGCCAGACAGGAGTGGATGTGATAAGGTCAGGGAAGACCTGTATGTTACATGGGACTGCATTGCTTGCAGGTGCCGAGTTGGCATGATGTGTATTTTAAATAGGTCTGCATGTCTGGCGGGTGCTGAGGTGGCAGGTGTGTGTTACGTAGGACTGCGTGTCTGGAGAGTGCTGATGTGGCATGAGGTTTATGTTACGTAGGACTGCGTGTCTGCCGGGTGCTGAGGTGGCATGAGGTATATGTTACGTGGGACTGCGTGTCTGGCGGGTGCTGAGGTGGCAGGTGTGTGTTACGTAGGACTGCGTGTCTGCCGGGTGCTGAGGTGGCATGAGGTATATGTTACGTGGGACTGCGTGTCTGGCGGGTGCTGAGGTGGCACGTGTGTGTTACGTAGGACTGCGTGTCTGCCGGGTGCTGATGTGGCATGAGGTATATGTTACGTAGGACTGCGTGTCTGCCGGGTGCTGAGGTGGCAGGTGTGTGTTACGTGGGACTGCATGTCTGGTGCTGAGGTGGCATGAGGTATATGTTACATGGGACTGCGTGTCTGGCGGGTGCTGAGGTGGCATGAGGTGTATGTGAAACAGAACTGCATAAACAGTAAAAACCATGTAAAAAATGACAAAGACACAAATTCAATTAATAAAAAACCTAAAAAAAACGCCTCCCCCCAACACAGACATCAAAAAAATAAACCAAAATTTCTTTTTAAAAAAAACATTTTACAAAGCAACTATCATGGATTTGCAGTGTCGGCTGCAGTCTGGCCACTGGGGCTCGGCGGCGGCCACAGTCTGGTCACATGGGGAGAGGGATACATTGTGCGTTAGCCGCAGTCTGTACGTTTGGTGTCAGCGGCGTTAGCCACAGTCTGGTGGTGGGAGGTTTCGGCGACTGTGGTTGGGGGGTTGGTGGCGTCTGCTCCAGTCTGGTCAGTGCATGATGTAACATCACTATAACTGCCTCAATTTGCTATTTAAACACAGAAGATACTGACACATGATTTTCTTATAAAATTAGCGTCTATCAACATTATATACAGCCATGAGTTATATACTTGTATTACTGAAAATTTCATACTCCTTCCTGGCTAAAAATACTCCTCAAAAATAGTAAGAGGCAGAGGTCGCACTAACATTTTTCCATAAGGGTAATAATACTCCTCTCACCATTTTTGAGGAGTAATCTCAGCCGAGGAGGAGTATGAAATTTTCAGTAATACAAATATATAACTCCTAGTCGTATATAGTGTTAATAGACTTTGGTTCCATATGACTATGTTTTTACCCTGTACTTTCTTATTTTATTTGTATATGTCCCCTATGATTTGTAAAGTGCTACGGAATATTATGGCGCTATATAAATAAAGATTATTATTATTATAGTTGTCTATTTGTAGAAGAAAATTTGTTACAGCCCCTGTTTTTGTAGCTTCTTGGGACAATTATAGTACTATTTGGGGCCGACGCCGACCACAGACCCCCAACCACCCACAGAGTTGCCCAAGGCTGACGCTGGCCCCAGACCCCACCCACAGAGAGGGCCAGAGCTGACGCCCGCCCAAGACCCCTCCACCCATAAAGTGGGCCAGAGCTGACGCTGGCCCCAGACCCCCACCACCACCCACAGAGAGGGCCAGAGCTGACGCCCGCCCAAGACCCCTCCACCCATAAAGTGGGCCAGAGCTGACGCTGGCCCCAGACCCCCACCACCACCCACAGAGGGGGCCAGAGCTGACGCCCGCCCAAGACCCCTCCACCCATAAAGTGGGCCAGAGCTGACGTTGAGCCCCAGACCCCTACCATCACCCACAGAGCGGGCCAGAGCTGACGCCGGCCCAAGAACCCTCCACCCACAGAGCGGGCCAGAGCCGACGCCGGCCCAAGAACCCTCCACCCACAGAGCGGGCCAGGGCTAACGCTGGCCCCAGACCCCCCACTCAAAGAGCGGCCCTGCGCTGACACTGAGCCCCAGACCCCACCCACAGGGCCAGAGCCGACGCCGGCCCAAAACCCCACCACCCACAAAGTAGGCCAGGGCTGACGCTGGCCCCAGACCCCCACCCACAGAGCGGGCCAGGGCTGATGCTGAGCCCCAGACACCACCCACAGAGCGGGCCAGAGCTGACGCTAGCCGCAGACACTCCACCCCCTGGACCCCCTCCCCCATAGATCTGGCTGATGCCTGACACCGCTAAACTTATTTAATTTTTTTTTTGGGGGGGGGGGGATTGGGGGCATAACGCTTTTTTTAAACTGTCTAATTTTTACTTTTAATGTCATTTTTGGGGTTTTTTAATTACATTTTTTTTACTAGGTCGCATGTGTTCCCTGCTAAACTTATATATAGATCACAGATAACAGTGACCTAATGGTAACAGTCTATTAGATCACTGTTATCAGTGATCTGTATACAGAGTCATGCAGGGAGGATGCATATAGCACCTTCCCTGCAGACTCTCACTGTATACAGGGGCTGCTCTGGCTACAAGATTGGTCTGTCACATAGACAGCCCAATCTTGTTCATAGCTCTGTGTGCACGGTCGCACGCGGCCATGGGGGGGGGGGATGGGCGGAGCTACTCACTGCTTCAGCCCGCGGCCGATGTAGAACGTCATGTGACCTGTGCTCCGGTCACATGACTTTCCATCGGAGCCGCAAGATAGCTGGGCAGGAGAGGAGGGACGGCACTATATTGTGGGTGTTGCCGAGTGTTGCGACGTGAGCTGCGATCCTGGGCAGCAAGCGCCGGCAGCCAAGCACCCAGCCGGCAGATAACCACCAAGCGTATTTATACGCTTGGCGGTTTTTTGGAGGGGTAAATCAGCCTCTACAAGCGTCATAGACGCTTGTAGAGGCGTTATCGCGATCTCTGGTAAGAGGAGTATTATTACCCTTCTAGAAATATGTTAGTGCGACCTCTGGGGGTGTCGATGGGTTGCTATGGTAGCCTCGGGTCTTCGTTTGACCCGAGGCTACATGGCTTCTGCAGATTCGTTACAATGAGCCAGTGGCTCATTGTAATGAATGAGCTGCAGAAATGCCATATATTGCAATACAGTAGTATTGCAGTATATGGTAGGAGCGATCTGACCATCTAGGGTTAATGTACCCTAGATGGTCTAAGAAATAGTGAAAAAAAAAAAAAAAAGTAAAAATTAATAAAATGTAAAAATTCACAGACACATTAGGTATCACCGCGTCCCAAAATGCCCGATCTATCAAACTATAAAACCGGTTACGGCCGGCGGTGACCTCTGGGACGGGAAATGGCACCCAAATGTCCGAAATGCGACTTTTACACCTTTTTACATCACAGAAAAAATAGAATAAAAAATGATCAAAATGTCGCACAGACCTCAAAATGGTAGCAATGAAAACGTTGGCTCATTTCGCAAAAAAATGACACCTCCCTCAGCTCCGTGTACCAAAGTATGAAAAAGTTATTGGCGTCAGAAGACGGCAACATTTTTTTTCTCTTTTTTGTACACATTCGTTTAATTTTTGAAAATGTATTAAAACACTATAAAACCTATATAAATTTGGTATCACCGCGATCGCACTGAACCAAAGAATAAAGCTGAGGTGTTATTTGAAGCGCACAGTCAAAGTCGTAAAAACTGAGCCCACAAGAATGTGACGCACGTGCGGTTTTTCCAATTTTTCCACATTTGGAATTTTTTGCAGCGTCGAAGTACACGGCATGTTAAAATAAATAACATTACGGGAAAGTAAAATTAGTTACGTACAAAATAAGCCCTCACACAGGTCTGTACACGTAAAAATGAAAGTTATGGATTTTTGAAGGTGGAGAGCGAGAAATGAGCGAAAAAACCCTGCGTCCTTAAGGGGTTAATCAAGTTTGTGGACGCAGGCGTTGAGGATGCATAACTTAATTTGTGTGCTCCCTACTTTACAGCAGTGTGAGTTGTGTGTGACAATCGGCCTAATCAAAAGTCAACGAACGTTGAAGGATTTTATTTCATTTTTAGTGGGGGTTAAATATACTAAGAGGGGAAAAGAAAGCCTTTTATGTAATGTATAATATTTGTATTTTTTTTTATTCACATTAATTCTACCGATAACATCTGAAGTAGCCTTGCCTGGTTTTGTCCCACAATAACTGATGCAACTGACTGAAAACAAAATATAGATGTAATATTGTCTTCAGTAAACAGCATTTCCCAAAACCAAATTTACAACTCCTAATGAACTTGGCATGTTCCTCTCCAGCACAGCAGAGTTCTATATGCAAGTACTGAGACTTGCCCTATTGGCTGTTATCAAGTTGCCCACAAATGCATGAAGTGTATACTGTCCATATAGTATAAGGCCACTTTCACAAAAACGTATGAAAATGGCATATGCTAAAAGTACCGTACCATTTTCATACGGGTAGCGTACAGCCACCACATTCATTTCAATGGGCAATACAGCCATCCATTTAATTGGCAGCATTTCCCACTGCCCTGTACTGACAAAAAAAATATAGAGCATGTCCCATTCTCTCCATTATTCCCGATGCGTTTGCCCCATAGACGTCTATGGGATCATTTAAAATATGTGTTGCATACAGTTGTGCAGCACTAACAGTACCTCAATCAGGTGCTCTAAGAGGTGGGAGGCTGCCACAGCTACAGTCCTAAAGCTGTCCACTTGTGGCTCACCCGGGTCATGTACAAGCGCAGGAGCAAGAAGAACCAGCTCAGGAACAAAGTGGTGCTTGGCGAGTTCTACAAAGGAGAGAGTTGTGCAGTACCCAGGGAGATCAGAACTAGTGGGACGTGCGTTCTGTCAGCCAATCATCATTTGCCACGTCGCCCTTTTTTTAATAAAGATATGGCAGGGTCGTCAGTAGGTCAAAAGAACCGGGGGCCATGCCCCGCATCTAACTGGGCTGCATCAGCTGATATCAACCCCCTACTAACCCGTCAGCTCTGTGCACCGCTACAAGGACCCTGGAGAGGATAGGAGGTCTGCAAGCAAGGGCCTCCGCCCCCACATTGGAGTCTGACAGGAGGGAACGACAGTCTGAGCAACAGGGGAAGGAGAAGAAGCCGGGACCGGAAGTAGATGGCAGAGCTAAGAAGAAGGCCAGCAGATGAGTGACACCTTTACAGGAAAATCAAAACAGGGGTCAGGGGGTGTGAGTAGGGGATGGAAGCAGGGATCAGAAGCCTCACTCGTCTTTGTGAATTTATTGTGAGGGTGTATTCTTATGTATATATCAGTGATGGCGAATCTTTGAGAGCCCGAGTGCCCAAACTGAAACCAAAGCCAACGTTTTTATCGCGAGGTGCCGACACAGAAATTTAGCCCAATGGTGCAACAATACCACTTAACAATAAGACAAATAATACTGCCATATGATGCTGCCACCTTTACAACCACATACATAGCATCATTCTGGTAATAAAGACTATAGACAGGCCAATGTTACCAATAGTATTGCTATACTATGCTATACAAATATAGCGATGAATATCATATTACTGCCATTCAGTGAGGTATATTACCGCCATATACTGATTATCATTACCCCCATACTGTGACAGCAGTCCTGAGTACATGCAGGGACTAGTGGACTGTGATAAGTTAGCTTGTTCATGGACCAAATATTACCTTCTTTACCCCCTTTTTGTTTTTGCGTTTCCATTTTTTACTAGCCACAGTGAAAGAGCTCTGCGTAAAAAATTGCACTTCATAGTGATGGTATTTAATATCCAGTTCCCTGTACTGAGAAGTGGTAAAAAATTCCAAAAGCAGTAAAATTGGTTAAAAAAATGCCCTTGTGACATATTCTTGTGGGCTTGGATTTTACAGCTTCCACTGTGCACCCCAAACGACATGTTCTATGGGTCAGTACGATCACAGGGATAACATATTTATATAGGTTTAATAATGTTTGTATACATTTACAAAAATTAAAACCTCCTGTAATAAAAAAAAAAGTCATTTTGCCATCTTCTGGTGCTATTTTTTTTGGCGCTAACTTTTTCATACTTTGGTGTACGGAGCTGGTGTGATATGAGATGACACTTTCAGTGCTACCATTTTGAGGACTGTACAACCATTTGACCACTTTTCATAACATTTTATTACATGTTGCAAAATGGCAAAAAAGTGGCATTTTCAACTTTGGATGCTATTTTCCATTACGGAGTTTAACTCATATGTGGTAAATACAAAGAAGGGGCATGGTGAAGGATTGGGAATCCAATTTGGGAGGTGGTTTGTAGGGCAAAGTGGTCGTTGTGGAGTGGAGGCACAGTTGGATTTGGGATCACCCATATGACAGCTGTCCTTGGCCACATATACACTTGCCTCTGTCCAAAGCGCTCATCACCTGCACGATGCAGCTACTGAAGCAGCATAGCACCCGGTTACATTGTGCATAGGGGGCTTACTGTGGGGTTGTCCTGGCATCACTGGCTACCTTGTGCAGGTGATGAGCATTTCAGATACAGGCAATGTGGCCACAGACAGCTGTCACACAGGGGGATTTGGGACACTAAACCACAAGTATTTCTAGTTAGCTTAGTGTCACCTGCCAGGACCTCTGTAAGTGCACAGCTCTCTGTGTGAGCAGCCCCAGCAGCTCCTGACCTCTTATCTCTGCTCTGCTGCTGTCCTCTCTGTTCTGTGAGCTGCCTCACTCTGTTCTCTTCCCACTGTTTCCCGGGCTGAAGAGGAGGAGGGGCGGGCACTGATCGGCTACTACTGTCTCACTAAGGCATCACTAGTGAGAGCAGAGCTGATCAACTTCATCCTGCAATGGACAGAGCCGGAGCTCCGACTGATGAGACTGGGGAGATGGTACGCGTGCCCTCTCTGGCACGCGTGCCATAGGTTCGCCACCACTGGTATATATTATAAATGATATATCCGCAGGATAAGTCATAAACACTGTAAGGGTGCGAATATATGCCGCATGGCCAGGACACAGCGGAGATGCTTTGTGATGCAGCAAGCCGCATTGATTAATCCCTTCCCGCTCTGCATCCGATATATCGGACGCCGAGTGCAGTGACTTAGCGCTCAGCGTCCGATATATCAGACACAGAGCCGATGCCGGTTCAGCGCAAGATCTGAGCCGAACCTGCATTGGAAAACACGGGGTGCCGGCTGTGACTAATAGCCGGCACCCCCGTGTAACACCCGCATTCGGAGTGGGCCAGCGCGACCCGGGCATCTAACATGCATCTGGGGGGGGGGGGTCTTTCCCCCACGATTGGCCCCCCCGAATTGTTTTCGGGGAGCGCCGATCGTTGCTGTGGCATCAATGGGACCGATCTGGACCCCAGTGTTGCCTGCAAGAACTGCCAGTAAGATGGCATCTATGACGTCATCTTACTATGCAAGTGGTTAGGCTGACACAGCTAATACTCTGCAATACATGAATATTGCAGAGTATTATCATGAACAAGCAATCAGATGATTGCTTGTCCCATGCTAGAAAAAGTGGAAGAGTTAAAAAAAAAAAAAAAAACCCAGTTATTCACTAAAAAATAAAGAAATCAATAAAAATGCTCAAAAGCCCCAAAACATATAAAGAGACATATAACCAGAAAAAAAGTCTAAATCATAACACAAACCCCACATATATAGTATCACCGCGTCCGTGTCAACCCGTAGAATAACAGTAAATCATTATTGAACCCGCATGATAAACTCTGTAAAAAAAAAAAAAACTGTTTTAAATCCTCCAAAAATGATTTTTACCTATTCAATCCCACAAAAAATGCTATAAAAAGTGATCAAAAAAACATATGTACTCCAGAATGATACTGGTGCAAAGTACAACATGTTCCACAAAAAAAAACAAGCTATCAACCAGCTCCGTAGCCAAATAAATAACAATGTTATGCCACTTGGAAGATGGCAATACAAAAATGATACGATTTTTTCCCCACATTAGGGTTTTATTTGACAAATTTAGTAAAACGCAAGAAAAAATATTCATGTATGGCAGGGGTCAGGAACCTTTTTGGCTGAGAGAGCCATGAACACCACATATTTTAAAATGTAATTCTGCGAGAGCCGTACAATATGCACATGCATCCCAGTAGATAGGTAGCCACGGCACATGTCTCTCAGTAGATAAGTTGCCACAGCACATGCACCCAAATAGACAGCTAGCCCCAGCACATGCCCCCCAGTAGATTGGTAGTCACAGCACATGCTCCCCAGTAGATAGGTAGCCACAGCACATGCTCCGCAATAGATAGGTATCCACAGCACATGCCCAAGGTAGAAAGGCAGTCATAGCACATGCCCCAGTAGATAGGTAGCCAGAGCAAATACCTCCCAGTAGACAGGTAGCCCCATCACATGCCCCCAGGCCCCAGTAGATAGGTAGTCACAGCACATGCCTCCCAGTAGATGGGTAGCCACAGCACATACTTGCCCCCAGTAGATGGGTAGTCACAGCACATGCTTCCCCAGTAGATATCTAGTGCCAGCACATACTTGCCCCCAGTAGATGGGTAGTCACAGCACATGCCTCCCAGTAGATATGTAGTGCCAGCACATAATTGCTCCCAGTAGATGGGTAGCTCCAGCACACGCCCCCATTAGATAGGTAGTCACAGCAAAAAAAAAAAAAAAGGGGAATACTCACCTACCTGCTTTCCCTTCAGCATGTTCTCATAACTCCACGCTCTTCTCTATGACCCAGACGCCACTGCCATTTTTGCTTAGGCAATGGCACCTGGGTCATAGAGAAGAGTGGATGCGGCTCTACTCTGACACAGGTGCTGTCACCTAAGCAATGGTGCGGCAATGGCACCTTGGTCACTGAAAGGACGCATGGAGTGGTAACATCCCTGCCTGCATCCAGAGATCAGCACTGTGTGTCTTAGATGTACACACTGCCAATCGCTATTTAACAATGATTTGTCTGAGAGCCAGATGCAGCCATCAAAAGAGCCACATATGGCTCCCGAGCCATAGGTTCCCTACCCCTGATGTATGGTATCACCCGTAATCGTATCGACCCATAGAATAAAGATAACATGATTATTAGGCTAAACGGTCAACACAAAAAAAAGTCAAAAAGCCAGTAGAGAACTGATGCTTTTCTACTCCTGCCCTCAAAAAAAAGTTCCTAAATTTTCAACAATAGGGAATACCAACCCCAAAATGGTGAAGCTGGAAAAAGCATCTCATCCCGCAAAAAAATGCTGTCACATAGCTCAATAATGAAAATTTTATAGCCTACAAAAGGAGGCAACTAGAAAACTAAAATCCTGACAGCTGCAGGGTGCTCCTACCCTTCTGTGCCTCGCTGTGCGCCCATAAACAAGTAACGGCCACTTGTGAGGGGTGTCTGTAATCAGGAGAAATTGCAGAACAAATTGTATGGTGGGTTTTCTCTTTTTATCTTTTGGAAATGTGTGGATTTTAGGGCTAAATGAACGTATAACTGACACAATTTGACCATTCTAAATTTCACCTCCATTTTTATTCAATTACTATGAAGATCTCAAGGGGTTAACAATCTTCCTAAAAGCTGTTTCTGATAGCTTGAGGGGTGCAGATTTGAAAATGGGTTGGTTATATAGGGGGTTTTTAAGCTAAAAATGTAAAATTTCATTCAAAACTGTACTTATCCACAAAATAGTCAATTCTGAAAATCCGGAAAAGCGATATTCGATTTGTAAGCCGCGTGACACCAAAATAAATTATCCAGACATTTCAAAAATGTAAAGTAGATAAATGGGAAATGTTATTCAGCAATGTATTTAGGTGGAAAATGCAATGATTTCGAAAATGGCAAATTTTTCCAAAAATTCATCATTTTTCTTTTTTTTTTTGTCAATAAACACAAAACTTATCAGCCAAAATTTACCACTAAAATAAAGTACAAGATGTGAGGAAAAAACTGTCTCAGAATCGCTTTGATAAGTAACAGAGTTCAAAAGTTATAACCATATAAAGCGACGCAAGTCAGAATCCAAAAAAATTGGGCAGATCCTTAAGCTACAAATTGGCTGCGTCCTTAAGGGGTTAATGGATTATGCCAATAATTTATAACAAAAATATTTAGTAACAGTTTCAGGTTAACAGGACATAAAACGATTACTTAATAATGTTGTTATAAGTTATTGGTACAATCTATTAATTCATGTGGTCGGTGGCATCAAATTGCATCTCTGCTGTGTCCTGGCCACACAGTATATTCACACATTAAATGGTTTTGCTTACTAAAGAAAATTCTCAAATTTCAATCCACTAGTGATGTTTCCACAAAAAAAGATTAGTTTTAACCCCTTACTTTAAAATTTTACAGTTTTATTGCTGATTCCTTTGTGCTATGAGATGCTGTGTACTGACAATTTGTTAGATTATCAGGGTACAGAGTGAAAATTCGCAACAAATCTGCGTCCACTCCATACTACGAAATGTGATGCAGATTCTTGCTTGAAATGACATCAGATCAGGTGAAAAATAAATGTGGAAAATCTGCAGGAAATCTACCATACGTGCAGTGGGGTCTCTTTTTCGAGACAGGTGCACTGTCTTCCACTAGTCCTGTGGAAATATCACATATACATGAGAATATTCCAGTGTTGGGGCAGAAAGATGGGCAATATTGGTGTTGGCATTATTGTCATATCACAAAAAGGGCATATTACAGTTCAAGGTAGAATAGGGGACATTTTAGCATATTATTTGTGTAGTACTCTCTGAATAGCCCTATTACAGTGTTTGGTGGAACTGCATTAGGGCTAGCGGTAGAATGACAATGCTAAGGGACCAAGACTAAAAATGTGTGACAGTCCATAGGTGCCTCCATAAGAAAAGGGTCTTACTTGACATATTTTACATACCAAAGTCAAAGGATGGGCACTATTGGTCGCCCCTTTATCATAGGCTCCATTGCTTTACATTGGGCTCTCCCAGACCTACATTACTTAAATACCGCATGCCATTTATTATGTCAAATGGACAGTTTTGCCACTTACAACTTAGTTTCTGTAAGGGTTTTCAATTGAAGCTTTTTAAATCACTAGATAAACACTGCCCTTGAGTCGGACAATGGAGCAGTGCATAGGCCAAACTCACGTAAATACGTGTGCAGCAGATATAGTATAGATAGTTCTAGCACTGCTTCGGATTGAACACACAGTTTTATCACAGAACTACATACTGATGAGCACGAGCCGACACTCGCATTACCTGTCAAAATCTGCTTCATCTTGTCCCCTGCGTCCTGCGTCGCTGCTGCTCCTCTGCCAGGCATTTCGACAAAGAACCGTTCTGGCACAGGCAACAAAAAAAAAAAATTTAAAAAAAAACTCCCTATCCCCGCTTTCCCCCTCAGCGTTGTCCCTTCCGGCCGCTTCTCCCCGCGCGATTCTGCTTGGCGGGAAGTTTTTGGCTGCAGCACTTCCCCCAGGTCACATGATATTGCGATCGTCTTCCCACGACCAATAAACGAGGCGCTTGATACAATGCAGTAGGAGGATTGGACATTGCTCCGCTCTCTCTTATTGGCTCTTCTCGCCGCGGAAGGACCTGTTGGTGTCATATTGCCTTTATATCGCGCAGTTTTAAAGGTGATTTGAATGTGGCTCTGGTCCTGATTTCTTAGCAGTCGCCACGTTTCTGCGCAGCAACAATCATGTTAGAGTCGTAGCATATGGTCCCATAGCTGTAAGTCATTCATGTAGTTTTAGTAGACGTGTTGTGATACTAGACATATCAGCTGTTGGTCACACACAGCAGAGCAGGGTGTGGACTTTAAAGGAGTTGAAATAGCCAAATCAGTAAAAAAAAAAAAAATAGAAGTAGTTGGATCTTAGTAAAAAAAAAAGGTGTTGCTGTGTCTACAGGTCATGTCAACAAGATGTGAAAGGAAAGTCTCCCATTTACAGACAGTCCCCGGGATGCCTACAAGAGGTTCTGTAGGTGTGTTTTTATGATGAATTTGTATGCAAGTTGGAACCATCTATTTTATAATTGTAACCCCAGCCAAATTTGTTTGGTCTCTGTGACAATTGGATTCAAAAAATTTTGGGTTGTCATAAGAACTAAGATTAGCAAAAACTTAAAGGGGGCACATGCTAGTATGTAAAGCCCCTTCCACACTTGCATTGCAGATCATGTCAGAGTCTGATCTGGGTGCGGTCAGGGTTTGGTCTGTGAAAAACTGATATTTTGCATCAGAGTTCAATCAGTTTTCAGTCAGAGTTTGTTCAGGGCGCGTTCACACGTTGCGTTTTGACCTGCGTTTTCATTGCGTTTGAAACGCATATACAACAGCTGAGGAGAGGTGATTTGCCTAATTTCATCACTGTTAACGCAACAAAGCGTTAACATTGCGTTTACAAACGTAAACGGTAATGTAATTAGGCAAATTACCTCACATCAGCTGTTGTATATGCATTCCAAACGCAACCAAAACGTAACGTGTGAACGCGCACTCAGTGTCTTAGTTTTTCATGCACGATTTCAATGCGTTTTTCGTTACGCAGATAACGCGCGTGAAAAAGACTCAGGACTGAGGTATATCTTTACTATGGCAATTGATACGTGAAAAACGCATTGGACTTGCATGTGTCTCAGAGTGCAATGTGTTTTTGATGCATCTCCATAGACTTGTATGGTGCCTACCGAAAATCTTCAGTGCACAGCTACGAGGAGCTGCGCACCCTCGTCCGACGAATCTGCTGTCTGCGCAGGCCAGCGCCTGCGCGGTCACTGCTCCGAAGCCGGAGCTGCACAGGCACGGGCCTGCTGTTTGCGCATGCGCAGACAGCAGATTCGTCGGACGAGGGCACGCAGCTCCTCGTAGCTCTGCGCCAAAGATTTTCGGTAGGAGAAGAAAAGAGGCTACCGGGGCATGGAGTAGCCGCCCCGTGTAACCTTAGATGCGGCTACTCCACGCCCCAGTAGCCGCATAAGAAAATTTGAATAGAGATAATAAAACTTTTGGAAACAGTGCGGGGACGTCAGGATTAGCCGTTAAAAGGGCTATCCTCACGTCCTATTGATCCACCTACCTACCACCCTATCTACCTTTATAGGTAGATTTGTGGTGGTAGGTTCCCTTTAAGATAAGACCCATCCTAGATCATTTAACTGCCAGGTTTGTGCAGGTATATTCTCCTGAGAAGTACCTGTATAATGCAAACGTGTTACATCATGTGCATGCCAGAAGGGAACTTTCTGAAATTACACAGTTCAAAAAAATGTAAAAAGTCTGCTCACCGATAACAGCATGTGAGTCTTGGTCCGTGCTGAAGATCCCTCCTGGACTGGAGATGAAACACAATTGAAACTCATGTTTGTTGATCCCGTTACAATCTTTCCACGTTACAGTTTAAAAATTGCATATTCAGCTACGCGTTTAACCCCTAGGCGCACCAGGACGTTATAGTACGTCCCCGGGGCTAGATGCTTAGCGCACGGGGACGTTCTATAACGTCCTGCTTCTGGCACCGGCTCACGAACGGAGCCGGTACCAGAAGCAGCGGCTGTCAGCTGTCTAGTACAGCTGACAGCCTGCGCTAACACCCGCGATCGGAGCCGGCTCCAATCGCTGGTGTTAACCCCTTACACGCCGCGGTCAAACATGACCGCGGCGTGTAAGGGTGTTTGCGCTGTGGATCGGATCCCCCGTGCCGCATACCGGGGGATCCGATCCACTTCTGGGCAGCTCCGAGGACTGGCATGTGCCCCGGAGCTGCCCGGTTTCCATGGCAGTCAGACCCCTTCCGGGTCTGACAGTAAACTGTCTGAGCATGCGCAAGCTTGCTCAGACAGTTTACACTGCTCTACAATAAAATAGTATTGTAGAGCAGTGTATTGAACTTAAACCAGTGATCAGAGCATCACTGGTTCAAGTTCAAGTATGTATAAGTAAAAAAAATGCAAAAACACTGAACACTACACATTATAATAAATAAAAAATAAATACATAAAAATATAAGCCCCTAAAATGTCACTTTCCCATAAAAACACTTAATAAAGTATAAAAAACACAAAAACACAAAAAACCCCGCATATTTGGTATTGCCGCGTCCGTAACAATCTGTATAATAAAACAGAATCGTTACTGGACCCGCACGGTACACGCCGTAGAAAAAAAACCGCAAAAACGTTCCGAAAAAAGATAATTTTTAATTAATACCCTATTAAAAAATGCTCTAAAAAGTAATTTAAAAAATGTTATGCACTCCAAAATAAGCCCACTAAAAAGAACAACTCTTCTCGCAAAAAATAAGCCCCTAACTAGATTTGTCAGCCAAAAAATAAAAAAGTTATGCATATGAAAAGATGATGATGCTAAAATGAACAAGATTTTCTCCAAATTGGTTTTTATTCAGTACAATTGAATAAAATACACAAAACCCCCACATATTTGGTATCCCTGCGTCCGTAACAATCTGCATAATAAAACAGAATCGTTATTAGATCCGCAAAGTTAACCCCGTAAAAAACAAAACAAAAAAAAGCTCCAGAAAAAAGATAATTTTCAATTAATACCCTATAAAAATGCTCTAAAAAGGGATTTAAAAAATGTTATGCACTCTAAAATAAGACCACTAAAAAGGACAATACTTCTCGCAAAAAATAAGCCCTTAAACAGATTTGTGAGGCGAAAAATAAAAAAGTTATGCATATGAAAGATGGTGATGCTAAAAGTAACAACATTTTTGCCAAATTACTTTTTATGCACTAAAAATGGGAAAAAAATAAAAAATCTATATAAATGAGGTCTTTTTGTAATCGTGGCAACCCATAGAATAAAAATAATATACTATTTTTATGGTATGGTAAACGGGCAAAAAAAAAACCCCATAAAAATCTTCCTGAAAAGTGATGATTTTCATTTCCTCCAACAACAAAGAGTTAATAAAATCTCACCAATTAGCCTATAGATTCCCCCAAATTACGTACCAGAAAAGTGCATCTCATGTGGCAAAAGAAATAAGCCCCTATAGGTCCACATTAAAAAAAGAAAAAAATTATAGCCTGTACAATGTGACATAGCAAATCTGATCTGGATGGCGCCTCCTTCCCTTCTATGCCCGGCCGTGCGCCCATACAGCAGGTTACCAGCACATATGGGGGATCCGTGTACTCGGGAGAAATTGGGTAACAAACTTTGTGGAGCCTTTATTCATTTAATCCATTGTAAATGTTTAATTTTCCACCCAAAATGAGTGTATTGTGAAAAATTATTACAATTTGCAGACTGCACCTCCATTTTGTTTTAACCCCTATAAAACACGTAAAGCGTTAACAAACGTCTTAAAAGTGGTTTTTCATACGTTGAGGTGTGTAGTTTCCACAATGGGGTATTTTACGAGTCTCACTATTATTTAGGCCTCTCAATGTCAATTAGAAGTTGAGCAGGTCCATCTAAATACAGGTTTTGGTGATTTTACAAAAAATTTGAAAAATGATACCTAAATTCTGAGCCTCATAACATTCTAGTAAAATATGTGGAATCTTAAAAAACCATGCCAACATAAAGCAGACATTTGGGAAATGTAAGTTATGAATTTATTTGGGTGCTATGACTATCTGCATCAAAAGTAGAGAATTTAGAACGTTGAAAATAAAGAATTTTTCCAAATTTTTGCCAAATTTAGTTTTTTTTCATAACTAAACACAAAAGATATCATCCAAATTTTTAAACTAATTTGAAGTACAATGTTTCACGAGAAAACAATCTCAAAATCCCCTGGATATCTCATAGCGTTCCAAAACTATAACCACTTATAGTGACACAGGCCAGATTTGAAGAATGGGGCCGCGTCCTTAAGGCCAAAATAGGCTGTGTCCCCTAGGGGTTAAAATGCACTGTGGGTTCTTCTTCATGGCTGTGTTCAAAGGTAGTTTAATAAGAAAATAATTTATGCAAATTATATATTTTTTAAAGATTTTATTTTTGCAAATTTTATAAATTTTGTACATATACAATAAACCACTTAACGAACAAGAACACTGGCTGATACATATTTACCCAACAATACAGGGGAATAATTTGACAATATCAAGAAGTAGACAGGATGTTATATCACCCATAAAGTGTGTGTGGTAGATTATACATGTTACAAAGAGAGCAGAGACTTGTAGTCAGTCAACAAGTCAGAATTATATAGCCGTATGGGGGTTGACACACCACCTAGCCCAATTATGCTCAAATTTCTGGGGGCACTTCCTATTAACACACACTGAGCAGTAGTGGGGGATAACACTATTAATGAGCAAAATCCACCTCTTCAGCGGGGGAGGATCCCGGTCCTTCCATGTCATCGCTACCACTTTCCGGGCGTAATATAAGACAAACCTATAAAAGATTTTATAGCCTTATTCATGACACCCAGGAGACAGACAGAGGGGGACATTAGGCACGGGAACTCAAAGTGTTGATTGAGGAATTCCAGGACCTCCGACCAGAAAGCATGAACCCTAGGGCAGGTCCATACACAATGCAGGAAGGTTCCAGCTTCAGCCTGACAGCGACATTTATGCAAATTATTTACAAAGTCAGTGGGACTGCAGAGAAATATTTTCCGGATAACAGACAGGAATTGGTTAATAAAGAGTTAAAGTTGCATGAAATTAGCAAGTGTGATAGGCCTGCCTAAATAAATGCTTTTAAACTGCATGTTTGAAGCTTTGGGGTTGGGTATTAGTCTGAAAGACCGGGGTAGGGCATTCCAGAGAATTGCTGCAGCTCTGGAGAAGTTCTGGAGATGTGAGTGGTAGATTCAAATTAATGAAGAGAATAATATTAGATCACTGGCAGATCGAAGTGTACGGGTTGGACGATAGAGTGAGATAAAAGAGTAGAGGTAGGGGGTGCAGCATTATGAAGAGCTTTGTGGATAAAGGTGATTAATTTAAACTGTAAAGGGAAGGAAACTGACAACCAGTCCAGTGACTGCTACAGGCTGGAGGCATCCGTGTAGCATTTGGTCTGAAAGACAAGCCTGGCTGCTGCATTGAGGGTGATTGCAGAGGAGAGAGTTTAGTAAGCAGAAGACCGATTAGTAGGGAGTTACAGTAGTCTAGATGAGTGTGGATAAGAATGACAATTAGTGTTGTAGAGGTTTCAATTGTAAGAAATGGTCAGATTCTAAAAATGTTTTAAGTGGCCTGCTGCCAATGGGTTATGATGAAATCACAGATAGAAATGGAGAGATCAGGGTTAGGTTGGTTAGTAGACGGTGGAAAGACAAGAAGTTCCATTTTCGAAGGATTAAGTTTCAAGAACAGAGATGACATGATATTGGAGACGGCAGAGAGACTGTCACTGGTGTTCTGTAAAGGGAACCTGTCACTAGGAATCATTAGTAGTTCTATTCTTGTACATAGGGGAAGTATTATAGTACTTATTATAATAGTTATATTCAGTAAAGCTCCTCTGCTACAGATCATAAGAATGAGGCACTGGGAAGGAATGCCTACATTTATCTCAAGTACGGCTACAGTTACCAGGAAAACAGGACTCTGGATTTCCAGACCATTTTGACGGAGTTGGAATTTATGTTCGGAGAATTGAGTGAGGGCGGATTCCCACATGTCGTTTTTGTTGCGTTTTTCAAGGCATCCAAAATGCATATGCCTTATTCTTCTGATATGTAGGGAGCTTCACTTCCATCACTGATGTTACATAACTGATGGAAGCATTCGTTGGTGCAGCGATGAGTCCACGTGTCCGCACTGTGTCCTGACACTGGTTGTATGCGTCAAGGTCGGAACCCAAGAGTGTCATCTGTCAGCTGTACTGTACTACTCTCATTTACAACTTCACAACAGGAGGAGCATCAAGGCTCTATTTAGCATGGAATATAAAATGGATAAGAAGCATTCTGTCCAATTTCACGATATTAGAATAATCATCCTTAAATAACTGCCGATTCTCCAGGAGGACGAAAGCTTGGCACAAATTTTGTTAAAGTTGTAGCTATAAAGAGTTGTAGCTATAAAGTCTGCTACTATAGGTAAATGTTTCATCTTTTTACTTTAGATCCAAAGAGTGGGACAAAAGAACTCGGTTATATCAAAGGTTTTCTTGGATGCAGTTCCTATCCATGCAAAACATCCACTTTTGAAAAACCAACAAAGGTTTTTTCTAATGCAGATAATACTTGTAGATTTTAACATCAAAGGATATTTAAAACGCAATAGCGCAATTATCAGGTGTTCTTTGTGTTCTAAAGCTTATGTCAGATGTACAGTTGGAAGTTTAAGTAGGGTCAGATCCAGGTTTCAGTAGGCCCATGGGCAACAGTGCCTCAGTGGGCCCCTTTGCAGTGAACTCACATGGCGGCGTTAAAAATTAAAAAAAAAATTCAGAAACTAAAACAGTCTCCTGTTCCCCAAAATATTCCCTAGTTTATCATACCAAACAGCCCCTTTATGGGTATTTCATATAAAGTCATGCTGTAAAATATTAATACAGGCAGTCCCTGGGCTACATACAAGATAGGGTCTGTAGGTTTGTTCTTAAGTTGAGTTTGTATGCAAGTCGGAACCGTATACTTTATTATTGTAACCCCAGTCAAAAAATTTTTGGTCTCTGTGACAATTGGATTTTAAAAATGTTGGATTGTCATAAGAACCAGGACTAACAATAAATGTTCATTACAGAGACCTCTGATAACTGTTATAGCTGTTTATTGTAGCCTAGGACTAAAGTACAGCAAATTACCAAAATCCAGAGGTCCGTTTGTAACTAGGGGTCGTATGTAAGTGTGGTGTTCTTAAGTAGGGGACCGTCTGTATCATTAACCCCTTAACGCTCTGCACCGTAGCTCTACAGCGCAGAGGTATAAGGAGTGTATGAAGAGGGCTCATGGGCTGAGTCCTCTTCATACAAAGGTGGGGGTTTTTGCATACTTGCTTGCACCGATCACGGCTATTAACCACTCCGTTGCCGCCGGTGGCATTTAAAAGATGGCGGCGATCGGTTGCCATGGTAGCCTCGGGTCTTCGTTTGACCCGAAGCTATCTGGCTTCTGCAGATTCGTTACAATGAGCCAATGGCTCATTGTAATGAATGTGCTGCAAAAATGCCATATATTGCAATACAGAAGTATTGCAGTATATGGTAGCAGCAATCTGACTATCTAGGGTTAATGTACCCTAGATGGTCTAAAAAATAGTAAAAAAAAAAAGTTTAAAAAATAAAAAAATGAATAAAATATTAAAAATTCAAATCACCCCCCTTTCCCTAGAACTGATATAAAACATAATAAACAGTAAAAATCACAGACACATTAGGTATCGCCGCGTCCCAAAATGCCCGATCAAAATATAAAAACTGTTACGGCCGGCGGTGACCTCCAAGACGGGAAATGGCGCCGAAATGTCCGAAATGCGACTTTTACACCTTTTTACATCACATAAAAAATGGAATAAAAAATGATCAATGTCGCACAGACCTCAAAATGGTAGCAATGAAAACGTCGGCTCATTTCGCAAAAAAATGACACCTCACACAGCTTTATGAAAAACTTTATGAAAAAGTTATTAGCTTCAGAAGATGACAAAAATTTTTTTTACTTTTTTGTACACATTCGTTTAATTTTTGAAAATGTATTAAAACACTATCAAACCTATATAAATTTGGTATCACCGCAATCGCACCGAACCAAAGAATAAAGCTGACGTGTTATTTTGAGTGCACAGTCAAAGTCGTAAAAACTGAGCGCACAAGAATTTTTTTTTTCCACATTTTTTTCCAATTTTTTTTCAGCTTTGCAGTACACGGCATGTTAAAATAAATAACATTACGGGAAAGTAAAATTTGTTATGCACAAAATAAGCCCTCACACAGGTCTGTACACGTAAAAATGAAAAAGTTATGGATTTTTGAAGGTGGAGAGCGAGAAATGAGCGAAAAAACCCTGCGTCCTTAAGGGGTTAAAATTACTTTAGCATAGGGTGAGACCATATGATTACACATATATGATATTCTGTTATTCTTAAAGTATTCATGTAGGATAAACATTATTCCAGGATAAACAAATATAAATACATAATAGTATTATGTTATTATATCAGTAGTAGAATGTAGGTTTATGTATAATATATTGATATGCTTTATATTGGGAATCATAGACATAATGAATGAGATAGTTGGGTATATTCCATTGTACTGCATCAGTATGGGGAAGAAAGGTGATTTGAGTGCCTTTGAAGGTGGCATGGTTGTTTGTGCCAGAAGGGCTGGTCTGAGTATTTCAAAAACTGCTGATCTACTGGGATTTTCACGCACAACCATCTCTAGGGTTTTTCAGAGAATGGTCCGAAAAATAAAAAACATCCAGTGAGCGGCAGTTCTGTGGGCGGAAATGCCTGGTTGATGCCAGAGGTCAGAGCAGAATGGGCAGACTGGTTCGAGCTGATAGAAAGGCAACAGTGACTCAAATCGCCACCCGTTACAACCAAGGTAGGCAGAAGAGCATCTCTGAACGCACAGTACGTCGAACTTTGAGGCAGATGGGCTACAGCAGCAGAAGACCACACCGCGTGCCACTCCTTTCAGCTAAGAACAGGAAACGGAGGCTACAATTCGCACAAGCTCATCGAAATTGGACAGTAGAAGATTGGAAAAACGTTGCCTGGCCTGATGAGTCTCGATTTCTGCTGCGGCATTCGGATAGGGTCAGAATTTGGCGTCAACAACATGAAAGCATGGATCCATCCTGCCTTGTATCAACGGTTCAGGCTGGTGGTGGTGGTGTCATGGTGTGGGGAATATTTTCTTGGCACTCTTTGGGCCCCTTGGTACCAATTGAGCATCGTTGCAACGCCACAGCCTACCTGAGTATTGTTGCTGACCATGTCCATCCCTTTATGACCACAATGTACCCAACATCTGATGGCTACTTTCAGCAGGATAATGCGCCATGTCATAAAGCTGGAATCATCTCAGACTGGTTTCTTGAACATGGCAATGAGTTCACTGTACTCAAATGGCTTCCACAGTCACCAGATCTCAATCCAATAGAGCATCTTTGGGATGTGGTGGAATGGGAGATTCGCATCATGGATGTGCAGCCGACAAATCTGCGGCAACTGTGTGATGCCATCATGTCAATATGGACCAAAATCTCTGAGGAATGCTTCCAGCACCTTGTTGAATCTATGTCACGAAGAATTGAGGCAGTTCTGAAGGCAAAAGGGGGTCCAACCCGTTACTAGCATGGTGTACCTAATAAAGTGGCCGGTGAGTGTATATGTTAATAGTTATGTGTGTATATATAAGTTAATTAGTTTAAATTTACATATTTATGAAGTAGAATGCGATCATCTATGGTACTCAGATGGTAAATGGACTAACATGAACCAATAGGAGATTGGGAATATTCACTTGGTAAATGTTAGTTTGTGTATAAAGAGTTACCATACTAGTGACTGGGGGATAGACTCTGTGAGGGAGAGTGAGTAGAAGAGAGACATCATTGGACACCGCCACCAGTATTTTGTCTTCATGTCTCCACACAACAACAAAGACTCTTCGCTCTCTCAAGCTTTGATCCACACCATGTTGTAAGACTGTTATTTTACTTTTATTTTACTTTTTGTGATTTTATTTATACTTTTAAATCTGAATTGTATTGTTACTCTATTTTTGTTGAAGTCCATTAAATGCTTTTTACTTTTCATCTGGAACGAAGGATTGCTTCTGATTTTTTGAAGCATTGCTCATCATCGTGGTTCTTAATTCTCAAATTAAAAATTGCAAGAAATATCTATTTATATTTAACACCCCTCACTCCTTATGGATTCATTAGATACAACCCCTCTCACCCTCATGGATTCCTTATGTACAACCCTTTGGAACACAGAGATAGTCACAATTGGTTCAAACTAAATTTGATATAGCAGGCAGAAAAGAAGTCTGGGACAGTATGACATTTGATTGTCACCAAGGCCAGGTGTCCTCCCTGGAAACTTTTGAACAGGTACATTGACCAAAGCGAGGGGGAGATCAACAGAAGATTTTCGTGATCGTGAAGCCACTGGACCTATATATTGAATTCCAGATTTTCGATGGGAATGAATTATAGAAAGGAGTTTATGTTTCATTATTCATCATTTCAGTTTATATGTCAAAAAAGGGTATTTTAAGCACGGATAGCCTTTGTGTGTTTGTAGATGGGCAGGCCAGCTAAACAGCCTTTGAAGCTACAGCATGGAGGGGCTCCGAGAACCACCCCAGTAGTCTTTCAGACTCATTAGCATATTTGCAAAAAGTTGATTTTAGAAGGGAGGCGGCCATGGATAACAAATATAACAAGATTACCACAATAAAAGTGTTTGGATCTATAAGTAAGTGTCCGTTGTTTAGCCATGCTCGATTTTGATGGTAGATTTCCTTTAAGTTATTTAAGGCTTCAAGTTTTAAAGATTTAGTACACAGGCCAATATCGTTAATAGATGTTGATATGAAGCTATTTTCAAAAATATTAGCCCAGCGATTAGCAGGACTGCTACCGGGACTAATAGGGAAGTCCCAAGTGGGTTTTGTGAAGGGGAGAGCTGCCGTGACGAATATCCGTAAGGTTCTTGCGGTGTTGGACAGGGTCCAGTGCCATCCTCAGGCAAGAGAGAGACCAACATTAGTAGCCCTAGATGCCGAAAAGGCTTTTGATAATGTTTGATGGGATTGGCTGGGGATGGTACTGGACCGTATGAGAATAACAGGAAAATTCCGCACTTACCTTAAAGGGATATATAACAATCCAACAGCGCAAATTAGTACACCAGGGTTTTTATCAGCTTCCTTTAAATTACAAAAAGGAACACGCCAAGGTTGCCCCCTATCACCATTCCTTTTTGATATTGCACTAGAGCCATTAGCTAGATATTTTGAAGATTCTGATTTATATGAGGGCATCTATATCAGGAAGGAAGTGGTGAAAATTGCGTTATTTGCGGATGACGTAATTTTATTCTTATCGGATCCTATGAGACACCTTCCTGGGGTATTCTCAGTAATAAAGGAATTTGGGGAATTCTCTGGATACAGGGTAAATGTAGGAAAAAGTGAAGTTTTAGAACTGAAACAAACGGCTAACGTTAGGGATTGGAATGAGCTTTCTTTAGGAATAAAACCATCTGCCCATGAGATCAAATATCTTGGAATCAAAATAGGTAGAAATCCAGGATCTTTATATAAGCTAAACTATCCCCCTCTAATATCTAAAATAATAATGGAATTGGAAAGATGGAAGAATTTACCTCTATCGCTGCTAGGAAGATGCCATTTAATCAAAATGATGAGCTTTTCTAAAATATTGTACCAGCTGCAGACCCTGTCACTATTGTTACAGCACAAAGACGTCAAAAGGCTTAATAAGGCCTTCACACAATTTATATGGAGAGGGGGTAGAGCAAGAATAGCCCTGCAGAAACTAATGCTCCCAAAAGTTGAGGGAGGTCTGAACTTTCCTAATATTAGGGGATATAATTTAGTCTGCCTTTTTCGCCATGTTCTGGATTGGCATCATAGGGCCTCTTCCCACTCAAACTGGGATTTGGAAAGGGATCTGGCAGATCCATGGGATTTGATGGCGTTAATGCATATGAGATGGTCAAAAATGCCAAAAGAGGTAAAGTCTTCCATCTTGTTAAGAGATACCATAATTACGTGGAAAAAAGTGAGAGGCCTATATGGGTTACCATTTATGATCTCCAAACATATGCCATTGATTAAACACCCAGAATCACCTTGGCAAGGCCATAGGGGGGAGCGACTGGAATGGGGGGAGGGGATTGAAGCAAAAGCAAAGGCGTTGATGAACGAAGAAACACACGGTTCAAGGCCTCGGATATAATAGTTCAATATAATTTGTCATTTCAACGGCAACTAGAAATTTTTCAAATATTGTCCTTCTGTAGAGAAAGGGTGAGAGACATTAGAAAGGAACTTTCTGATCAGGTCTTTGAGGGTCTTTTAAGTATTGCTCCAGGGCATTACACAATATCCTTCCTATATGCAGTAATGCGGCAACAACTCTGGGGTAAGGCGACTTCGGATCTTTTTAAAAAAATGGGGGGAGAGATTGCAAGTGACGGACCCAACTATGCTCATTTTGCAAGGATGGGCAACAATTAGACATGTTATAGTTAATGAAAGATGGAGGGAAACTTATTTTAAATTGATGCATGGGGCGATATACGGCCTAAATATTTTCCCTTCACCCTCCAGACCTGATCGTATTACAGAATGTCAGAAATGTGGAGCAACTTTGCCGGATTTATGGCATGGTATGTGGACATGTGCAAATATTCAAGGATACTGGTCCCAAGTTGTTGAGTATATAAATAGAAATTGGGACACAAACATCACAAGGAGTCCAGGAGAATGTTTATTTCATGACATTGGTGACCAAAATGAGGAGAGAGATGTTGAAGGGGAGGGAGAAAGGAAAATAGTAGAAGGAAGAGTTTCAAATAAGTTGCGATTTCCACATGTGGTGTTGCTAGTAGCTAAACGCTGTGTCCTCTCCCATTGGTTAAAGAGTTCATCGCCCACAGTCCTAGAGTTGATAGAACAACTAAAACGTTTGATAAACATAGATAGGATAGATACTTTGCGACATAAGGAAAAGGGAGCAAAAGCCTTTTTCCAGAAGTGGAAAATATTTTTGCTAAATCATTATAGTAGACAGGATATAGTGGAATTCATGACTCCCTTCCAGTATACTCAATGGTATTGTCAAGAGGATCTCAGAGGCAGATTGGGAGGACTTAAGATCTAGTGGGGCGGACGGGGATTTCTGGGGGGTGGTGGGGAGCAACATGCAGGCACATGGGGGGGAAGGGGAGGGAATGTTTTTGTTTTATTTCTTTTTATGCCTTAAGGGTTTGCATTGTTCAGATGATGGGTCATTGAAGGAAACAGAAGAGTGATCTTACACAAGTGTAAATGATATTGAAAATCTATACTGTTTTAAAATGGCAAAGCTGTTTGTATGTATTTTTATAATGCACTAAATGAAAATTAATAAAAAATTTTCAGTTGAAAAAAAAAAAAAGATTTAGTACATGGATGTGCGGTACAGACATAAAAATAATTGTCAGATAAAAAGGAGAAAATGGTTACAAAGAAATACATGCAGTACAAATGCACACAGTTATTTAAAAGGATAAAAACAAATAAACTTTACTACTGAGATCGAAGACTTACTTGGCTGTGAGGTTTGGCATTAGAGCTTTGGGGATCCATGTCCTCTGAAAAGGCTGTACAAAGACTAACCCTGAGCATCTGCATAGCATAATTTATGCTCAGTGGATTTTACTCCCAACCACCAGCTCGTGATGTCACTGGAAATGGGATGTTCACATGCTAATGTGGCCTATCCTGCCCCTTGATGGGATATATTTGGCAAGCGGATTGTTATTTAATTTAGTGATGCAGTCTTAAAAGTTGAAGTGACCAGGAATTTGTAGCGAATTTTCCTTTAAGGGCCATAACTTTTTTTTTTTTTTTTTTTTGCATGCTACCTTCGAATTTCTAAAGTCGTTACTGCAGACTCGGGA
This sequence comes from Engystomops pustulosus, assembly GCF_040894005.1. Lineage (NCBI taxonomy): Eukaryota > Metazoa > Chordata > Amphibia > Anura > Leptodactylidae > Engystomops > Engystomops pustulosus. Next base: position 161,068,297 of record NC_092411.1, on the reverse strand, counting down.
CCTGTGGTCCGAATAGAGTTAACCTTATAACTTCCTCCAATCAACTTGGTATCCCGTTCTCTATCACCCCATGCCAAATTTGAGGAGTTCACACCTTAAGTTGGGGTTATGTAATTTAGGATACAGTCCCAAAATTCACAAGGGTCTTATGGCAATCCTCCCTGATCCTATCTTGTTAGCGGGGGCTGATAGCTACGGGTTATGTCCATTTTATTAGGAAATATATAATAAACCCTACACTGTGTGCTTTGAACTGATTACCTCGGGTGATGATGACAGCTAGAGAAGGTTTTATGACAGGTTGTAAAGTGTAAATTGGAATTTTAAGCAGGGCTGTGGAATCTGTAAGCCAAACTTCTGACTCCTCAATTTCCCAAACTTAGACTCTGACTCCTTGGTTCTGTTTTCCTAGTAACATTAGCAATGCTGAGATAAAAACAGATTTTTCCTTTTAAGAGACTTATTCCTCTGATCTGTAGCGGAGGAGTTTCACCACTTAGCATGTACCTTACGTGCAGCCACATTCATCTCAACAAAAAGCCTAGAAGAGGGGTGCACAACCTTAACAGACAGGCCAAATGCAGCCCGTGAAGCCAGGAGTTGAAGTCTGCACCCTGCTGACAGTCCAATGAGCCTTTTCTAATCTCCAATATTTGCTCTGCAAAGCAATCCTTTTTGTTTTATTATCCCACACCATGGGTAAAATATAATATTTATCATCAAGCAAAACCCCCGGTATATAAACCCCTTCACGCTCTGTGGCGGAGATATCCGCCACAGAGCTACGTAGGGTGTATGAAGAGGGCTCACCGTCTGATCCCTCATCATACAGAGATGGGCTTTGCTTCATATTACAGCAAAGACCCATTGCTAACATCCGTGGTCGGTGCTTATTAACCTTTTCTCTGCCGGCGGCGGCGATCGGTTGCCATGACACCCTTGGGTCTTCGTCAGACCTAAGGCTGCATGGTTTCTGCAGATTCATTACAATGAGCCAGTGGCTCAATTGCAGTATATCGTAGGAACGATCGGACCATCTTGGGTTAATGTACCGTAGAGGGTTTAAGAAATAGTGGAGAAAAAAAAAGTTTAAAAAATATTAAAAAATTAATAAAATATAAAAAATTCTAAATCACCCCCTTTCCCTAGAACTGATATAAAACATAATAAACAGTAAAAATCACAAACACAATAGGTATCGCCGCGTCCCAAAATGCCAGATCTATCAAAATATAAAATCCGTTATTGCCGACTGTGGCCTTCAAAACTGGAAATGGCGCCCAAATGTCTGAAACGCGACTTTTACACCTTTTAACATGACATAAAACAAATGTAACAAGGGGGGGCGTGGCTAGCCATGCAACAGGACGGACGTGTTTGAGGAGTGCTCTGCTCCGAGCCCAGCATAAAGGACTAACCTCTGGCTATTTATGGGGAGATCAGGTCTTCTACAAACTTGCGGGAGGGGTCTGCTCCGGCTACCCCCATTTACAACTTTTTTCAGCCCCTACAACAGCGCTCACCCTCCGCAGGTAGCGCTTCCCGCCAACTTAGACCCCGGGCGCCGCCATCTTGCTGCGCGGCTGTGCCCGCATTGAAAAAACAGGCACCTTCTATTAAAAGTGCCAGCGGTCACCGCTCCCGCGCCGATTGCCCGGACCATCAGGCACACCAGCCAGCCTCTCCACGGACCGGATTGCTGCAATCACCGCCACTCGCAGCATCCCGGTCTCTGCAGCCACCTGACGGCGCCCCAGGGTCACAAAGCCCGCCTGCCTCTTCAGTGCACATGGCACCTCCGCAGAAGGTGAGAAATAGGGCACAGGGTGCCCCGCACCGAATTCCTCCAGAAAGTGGGACTGCATCCAGAAACAGCCCACCATCTAAGAGGTCCTTATTTAACCCTTCTGCCTCCTCTGTTCCTGAAGCATCTAGAGATGTTGCTCCTATCATACGAAACCACCTTACACAGGGAACTAACTCCCCTCCATCAGACATCACCGCTCTAACTGAAGATATCCCTCCTCACCCTGATCTTCCTCCACCTAAGGTTGCAGCTCATACTCTCAAGGGTCACCCCGAATTACAGGCCTTATTGGCCCTCCTTCCCTCTAAAAGGGATATGGATGTCCCTGCTGCTGACTTGAAAGGTGCATGGCGCCATGATCTACAAACAGTGCAGGAGGAGATCTCGGATTTGCAGGAGAGGGTAGACGATCTGGAAACATTCAAGACTGAAGTCTCCTCCACGCTTATAGACATGCGAGACCAAATGACAGCAACTATCTCCCAACAACGCCAGTTGATGCTGCAAATGGACGACCTGGAGAACAGGAACAGGCGCAATAACATACGTATTAGAGGCTTACCTGAGGCTACTCAATCTCAAGACAATCCCGACACTAACGGGAATATTCAATACTCTACTGAATCGACCTGTGGATACGCCCATTGAAATGGACAGAGCACTCAGAGCAAAGAGCTCCGATCCATCTCGTCCAAGAGATATCATTTGCAGAATTCATCATTTCACCACCAAGGAACAGATCATGCAAAAAGCTACGATGAAAGGCGATTTGGACTTTGATGGTGTTACGATCACACTCTTCCCTGACTTGTCCAGGAGGACACTTTGCCAAAGAGCTGCTCTTCGTCCATTGCTGTCCCTATTGCAAGATAGAAACATACCATACCGATGGGGATTCCCGTTTGCGCTTCATGTCCGCCTGGGAACTAAAACAATGACCCTCACTCACCATGAGGAGCTTCAGCCTTTTTTACAGGCGTTGGACTTGCCGGATATACGTCTGCCAGACTGGAACGCTCCACTACCGGAGAACCAACTGCCGCAGAAAAGGCGAACGCAGTGGAATGTGAACGCTTCACCGTTTGTCGCTTCACCGAGACCTCAGAGACAGAGACCTCGCGGAAACCTCCCTGAGGAGCAGCTCCAAGAAGACTGACGGGAAAAGCTCAGACAGAGTTACGTATGTGACGCTTCAAAATTGTCTTTGATATGTCTTTATTGATATACTGACCCTCTACATTGTGTTCCTATCTCCTTGCTCTATTCCACTGCCCCGCGTCTGGTTGTGGTTTGTGGATTTGGCTGGTTTATTGGCGTACTTGCCATAGTGACGTGGTAGTGGACTTGAGCGTTATTGATATGTAAACGATCTCCCCCACCTCATACTATATCACCGACACTAGTTTTCAGCTCAATGACCAGACTCGATTTTTCAAATCTGACATGTCTAACGATAATTGGTTATAACTTCGGAACGCTTTAACATATCCTGGTGATTTTGAGAATGTTTTCTCGTGATACATTGTACTTCATGTTAGTTATAAAATGTAAGTGATAAGTTTTGCGATTCGTTCTGAAAAAAAGTGAAAATTTGGCAAAAGTTTCTAAAAATTCTTCATTTTCCAAGTTTGAAATGTTCTGCTTTCCAGACAGGAAGTAAAACTACCCCAAAAGCTTGATAGATTACATTTACGGAATGTCTGCTTTATGTTGGGATGATATTTTATGCTTCCGGTCATTTTTCTAGGATGTTATGAGGTGCAGAACTTTAGGTGCGATTTTTCTCATTTTCATGAAAATTGCCAAAACTCACATTTTGAGGGACAACTCAGCTTCCAAGTGACTTTGAAAGGCCTAAATAATAGTAAAACCCCATAAATGACCCCACTATAGAAACTTCACCCCTCAACGTATGTAAAACAACTTCTATTAAGTCTATTAACCCTTTAAGTGTTTCACATGGGTTAAAACAATATGGACCTGCGATTTAGAAACTATGAAATTGTTTTGGAAAATACATTCATTTAGGCCAAACTGACAGTTTCAGAATAAATTAAATGATGAAACGCTCTGCAACATTTGATGCCCAATTCCTCCCGAGTGTACTGATACCCCATATGTGGGGTATCCTTTTTTTGCTTAATTGGCAAATTGGCAAAATTTGGCAAAAGTTTCTAAAAATTCTTCATTTTCCAAGTTTGAAATGTTATGCTTTCCAGACAGGAAGTAAAACTACCCCAAAAGCTTGATAGATTACATTTACGGAATGTCTGCTTTATGTTGGGATGATATTTTATGCTTCCGGTCATTTTTCTAGGATGTTATGAGGTGCAGAACTTTAGGTGCGATTTTTCTCATTTTCATGAAAATTGCCAAAACTCACATTTTGAGGGACAACTCAGCTTCCAAGTGACTTTGAAAAGCCTAAATAATAGTAAAACCCCATAAATGACCCCACTATAGAAACTTCACCCCTCAACGTATGTAAAACAACTTCTATTAAGTCTATTAACCCTTTAAGTGTTTCACATGGGTTAAAACAATATGGACCTGCGATTTAGAAACTATGAAATTTTTTTGGAAAATACATTCATTTAGGCCAAACTGACAGTTTCAGAATAAATTAAATGATGAAACGCTCTGCAACATTTGATGCCCAATTCCTCCAGAGCGTACTGATACCCCATATGTGGCGGTAAACTTCTGTACAGGCGCACGGCCGAGTATAGAATGAATGGAGGCGCCATTCACTGCATATTTGTATTGTCACATTGTACTACCTATACATTTTTATTTTTTTTGGTAATGCAAACATATGAGGGCTTATTTTTTACGGAATGAGATACAATGTATAGATAATTTATTTAGGGGGTCCATAGCTTATTCATGAGATTTTATTAACCATTTCAAGGGGGACACAAATAAAATCATCAATTTTTATTTTGGATTTTTAGCATTTTTTTTCCCCCGCTCACCGTAATGTAAAAATAATATTTTATCTTTATTCTCTGGTTCACTACAAACGTAGGGAACGTAGCTTTTTTTGATCACTTTTTACAACATTTTTTGTGATGGTGTTTGATGAAAAATTGTATATTACGGGAAGTTTTTCGTAGTTTTCTTTTTCATCGTTCACCGAGCAGGTTCAATATCGATTTAGATATATTGTACAGATTAATACGGACGCGGTGATACCAAATATGTACATTTTTCATGTGTTTTTGTGTTTTATATACTGTACTTGCATTATATGTGTAACTGGGGAGATTATGGGACTTTATTTTATTTATTCAATTATTATTATAAAATGATTTAATCTTTTTTTTTTTACTCTCGCATATTTTCCACCTTTTGGCTTGAAGAAGCGATCATCCGAGCGCTTATTCAAGCCTCTACACTGCAATACACTTGTATTGCAGTGTATAGTGTAAGTAACTGAGCATGCCGCGCATGCTCAGTTACTTACAGCCGGGTCCTGCCTTCCTGTCTTCCGAGAAGAGGAGCCGACAGCCTCGGGTCACTCGTCGGGACCCGGGGCAGCGGCAGGAGGGTTTGGATCCCCCGGTAAGCACACCGGGGGGTCCGATCCACGGGGGACACACTTGCACGCCGCGGTCATGCTTGACCGTGGCGTGTAAGGGGTTAAACACCCGGGATCAGAGTTTTTCCGATCCCGGGTGTTAGTGCCGGGTCTGGGCTGTGATATCACAGCCCGACACCGGCACTATACTGACCTGATGTCCCGAAATCTTCTTCTGACGCGGCGCCGTAGAAAGGCGTCGCGTCAGAAGAAGTACCCTTAATGACCGACGTAGAATCCCGATAGGGCGGTCATTAAGGGGTTAAATTTTGTTCTCCGTAATTTAGTATCTACATGGCCCGGATCACCCCTCTCTAATTCCGGGATAATAGCAACTTGTTCTGTTATTCGTGGTTTTGCCTTAACACCCCCCAAAAAGGTGGAACTGTGATACGGCATCTCAGTTGTTTAGCTAAATTCCGATCTTCCCTGTTTTTTGAGGGATCGGTTCTCCTGCCGCGCATGCTCAGTTACTTACAGCCGGGTCCTGCCTTCCTGTCTTCCGAGAAGAGGAGCCGACAGCCTCGGGTCACTCGTCGGGACCCGGGGCAGCGGCAGGAGGGTTTGGATCCCCCGGTAAGCACACCGGGGGGTCCGATCCACGGGGGACACACTTGCACGCCGCGGTCATGCTTGACCGTGGCGTGTAAGGGGTTAAACACCCGGGATCAGAGTTTTTCCGATCCCGGGTGTTAGTGCCGGGTCTGGGCTGTGATATCACAGCCCGACACCGGCACTATACTGACCTGATGTCCCGAAATCTTCTTCTGACGCGGCGCCGTAGAAAGGCGTCGCGTCAGAAGAAGTACCCTTAATGACCGACGTAGAATCCCGATAGGGCGGTCATTAAGGGGTTAAATTTTGTTCTCCGTAATTTAGTATCTACATGGCCCGGATCACCCCTCTCTAATTCCGGGATAATAGCAACTTGTTCTGTTATTCGTGGTTTTGCCTTAACACCCCCCAAAAAGGTGGAACTGTGATACGGCATCTCAGTTGTTTAGCTAAATTCCGATCTTCCCTGTTTTTTGAGGGATCGGTTCTCCTACCCCCCCTTCCCTATCTTTAACCCTCTATAGCAGCACCCTTCATAACTTACTAGAGCTGATACCCATCTGACACTGACATGTCGGTTCTAAATATTGTTTCCTTTAACACGAAAGGCCTCAATTCCCCTGAAAAGAGGTCGCAGGTATTGTACACTTTTCACAAATGCAGAGCCCATTTACTGTGCATACAGGAGTCCCACTTTAAGACGGGGCATGAGCCGAATATTAACAGCAGGTATTACCCCACCCACATCCATAGCACTAACCCAAATGGAAAGTCTAAAGGGGTGTATTTTTGTGCATAAAAACACCCAATGTAGAATACTTGACAGTGTAATTGATCAGGACGCTAGGTACCTGTTTTTAAAGTGTGACATCCAAGGTTCTATCTACACAATTGCCAACGTCTATGCGCCTAACACTGGTCAAACTAATTTTTTGATAAAAACTCTAGACCATTTATGTACATTCGCCAGGGGTTCCATAGTCCTATGTGGCGATTTCAATATGGTACTCAATCCTCTACTTGACTCCTCCACAGGCCGTTCTTCTATCCCTTATAGCAAGATCAATAGGCTCAGGAAAAGCTTACATTCTTTACAACTGTGTGATGCTTGGCGAATTCAACATCCTGATGTCCGTGATTATTCCTTTTTTTCACCAGTCCACAATTCGTATAGTAGGATAGATTATGTCCTCCTCCAACATGGTCTCTTGTCAACTACAATACAGACAGATATTGGATCTATCCTCCTATCAGATCATGCCCCAATTTTCTGCACCTTATCTCTCTATCGCCTTCCAAAAAAAGACCATTTAACTGGAGACTAAATGAGTCTCTCCTAAATGACTCCCTATGTGTGGAGGAGTTGAAAAGGTATACTCTGGATTTCAACTTAGCACACTTAACTGATAGTACCTCGGAGGCTATAAAATGGGAGATGCTAAAAACAAACCTAAGGGGCATACTCATGAAACATGGCTCCAGGCTTAAGAGAGAAACAGGATTTAAAATAGAATGCCTATTTGCCTCTCTACAACACCTGGAGGCCCAACATAAACAATCTTTACAAGAGTCCACCCTGAGGCAGCTCACCTCAGTGCGTCATGAGCTCAATTCCCTCTTAGAAGTGAAACAACAGAAACTAAGACACCTATGTGCCCGCTCATTTTATGAGTGGGGCAATAAACCGGGTAACTCTTAGCTAGGGCTCTAAGAGATAGACAGGCATCTACATATATACCTTCAATCAGAAACCACAGAGGTATTAAGGTGCACACAACCGAGGAAATTGCTGAGGCTTTTACAACATATTACCACTCCCTGTATAATCTCCCCCCTCCCTCTACGGCCTTCCCCCCACCCAGACCCATGAAGACACTTGAGCAATATATCAAGGATACCGCTTTGCCCACTATTCCTGAGTTGGGGGTAGAACAGCTTGAGGCCCCTTTCTCACCAGAGGAACTTCAGTACGGGTTGAAATCCCTCCTGACCGGCAAAAGCCCTGGCCCCGATGGGTTTACTGCAATTTTCTACAAATCCTTACTTACCGAACTTTCCCCTCCATTGCTACAGGTCTTCAATTCTATTTCCACCACGAAGTCTCTCCCTTCCTCTCTGCTACATGCGCATATAACCGTGATCCCAAAAGAGGGTAAGGACCCTCAGCTGTGCCCCAGCTATAGGCCAATTTCGTTGATAAATACCGACGTCAAAATCTATGCCAAAATGATTGCAATTTGCTTGTCTCGCTATGTGGGTTCCCTAGTCCACCCCGATCAGGTAGGGTTTATACCTTCTAGAGAAGCTAGAGATAATACCCTAAAGACATTCTCTCTGATCCATTACGCAAAACGTTCTTCAGCTTCATTCTTGGCGCTCTCACTTGACGCCGAGAAGGCGTTCGATCGGGTGGACTGGGGATTCCTTGAGGCGACACTAGGCCAAATTGGTTTAGGCCCCTTGATGATGGCTCGCATTAAATCCCTCTATCACTCCCCGAGAGCTCAAATTAGGGTAAATGGATCCCTCTCCGACCCTTTTTTGATAAATAACGGCACACGACAGGGGTGTCCGTTATCCCCACTATTATACGCGCTGGTAATTGAACACCTACTTATAGCAATTCGTAGAAATTCATCCATACAGGGAATAAAAATAGGGGGGACCACTCACAAATGTTCTGCCTTTGCGGATGATGTTCTACTGTATCTGGCTGACCCCCTATCATCACTCCCCGCAGTAATGGAATCACTCAATGTGTTTGGCTTTTTTAGCAATCACAAGAGGGTGGGGGTGGGAACGGATGCGGTGACCACGCCGACTCTGAGCAGCCAATATCCATTCACTTGGAAGAGAGAGGCGATATCCTACATGGGGATCCAAATCCCGTTGGATCTAACCAAAACCTACCCACTAAATTATGGAGCGATATTGGAATCGCTTAAAGTCGATCAAAAAAATATCATGGGTGGGTAGGGTAGGGTGTATTAAAATGACAATTCTCCCCAGGCTCCTTTATCTATTCCAGACCATCCCACTGTCCATCCCAAAAATTTTCTTTAGTAAACTCACCAGTATACTCAACCGGTTTCTCTGGGCATCCTCCCATCCCCGTATAGCTAGGACAACCCTGATATGCAGAAAACAACAGGGAGGTCTGGGGTTACCAGATTTCAGGGGATATTTCTTTGCCTCATCTCTAGCAAGAGTATTGGACTGGTTCCATAATAGGGAACATAAGCTATGGGTCCAAATAGAAGAAAAGTTAGCTAAGGTACCCCTTACAACACAATACGAAGCCAGGGCCCTCTCCGATTTAAGTCAGTCATCAAAGCTAGTTCTCTCATCCCATATGAGGAGATTCTTACTAGCGATCTCCGTAACCCCCGGGCACAGTGGGAATACAATCAACTAGCACACTTTTACCATGCTATTAAACATAAGATAAATCTACACAGAGAATTAACGCCCTTTGAGTTACTGTGCACTGAGCAAGGTGCAATCTCACACACAATCTCACAGATATATGGGCTGCTACTGGACAATTGGGGCAAAGAGGAAATCCCATAAGTTAAGGCCTGGGAAAGGGAGTTAGACAAGTCCTTTACACAGGAAGACTGGGCAAAAGCGTTTGAACTGTGCCACAAATTATCCATCTCATGTAAATCCCAAGAGATGAATTATAAAATTTTGTCGCAATGGTATTGGGTACCCACTAAGTTGAGGTCTATCTATCCGACTTGTTCAGACCTATGCTGGAGATGTCACCAGGCCCCTGGCACAATGACCCATGTTTGGTGGGGATGCCAGCTACTCCGCCCCTTTTGGTCGCAAGTGCGTTGGCTTATCAATAAGCTGACGGGACACCAGCTGGGGGACGATCCCTCGACTCTGCTCCTTTTAATTCTCCCCTCATCAATACCCAAGGCCAAAAAGTCACTCATGGGATTTATGCTCATTGCCGCAAGATCCCTCATCCCTAGGTTGTGGAAGACAACCAGAGTCCCACAGATCTCAGACTGGTTCGGAGAAATAACTCTGCTGCATCGGATGGAAGAACTTACTGCCGCCAAACGAAATACTAGTACCGATAACACGACCCTCTGGGGCCCCTGGCTCACCTTTAGGCAATCGTCAGAGTTCAATACCTTTTCGTAATAGTGTGCACTCACTCTTTCTTTTACATCTAATCCGCTCTAGATGACGACTAGCTTTACTCCGTATCCCCCCTCCCTGTCTTTCTTAGTTCGTATTACCTTTCCCCCCAATGTTAGTAATATAGTTATCTAAAAACTTTTTATATGAGACGTTGGTAACTATCACTCATACAAATATATGACTTATCATTGACTTCATTATGATGATGATGTCCAAGTAAACTGATTGTTAATGAGGTTTTTGCTTTAATATATGCTTTATCGTTAATAATGTATTTAAGTATGGCTTTGTACTATGTGGACCTGCGCGTCCTATAATTCCAAAAATTCAGTTTTGTGCAATGTCAATGCCACAATTGTTTAATAAAGAATGATATAAAGAAAAAATGTAACAAAAAGTGATCAAAGTATGAAAAAGTTAGAGTCAGAAGATGGCAAAAAAAAATGTAATTTTTTTGTACACAATCGTCTAATTTTTGAAAATGCATTAGCACTCAATAAAACCTATATAAATTTGGTATCATCGCATCGAACCAAAGAATAAAGTAGAGGTGTTAATTGGAGCGCAGAAAAAAAGTCATAAAAACTGAGCCCACAAGAACGTGACGCACATGCATTTTTTTTCAATTTTTTCACATTCAGAATTTTTTTCCTGCTTCCCAGTATACGGCATGGAACAATAAATAACATCACAGGGAAGTAAAATTTGTTACGAAAAAATAAGCCCTCACACAGGTCTGTATACGTAAAAATGAAAAAGTAATGGATTTTTGAAGGTGGAGAGCGAGAAATGAGCGAAAAAACCCTGCGACGTAATAAGTTGGTATATAATCAAGATGTATAAAGACAATTCTGTCTGTCAATTCTTAGGACATATAGAGACAATTGGTGTTTAATTCAATGAGCACTTTCATAACTGATGGAAGCGTTCATTGGTGCAGAAGACTGGGTAGTGCCGAGTGCAGCTGTGAAGTCTTTAATGCTCCCGGGTCCTCTCCTGCCGCTCCACTCTGTGTCCAGACTCATTACACTAGTTGTATATGCCGGGTTAAGAGAAGAACAGCTGTCAGAGCAGTAGAGGACCTAGAAGTGGCAAGTACTTCTTGTACTACGCCCAGATCCTCTCCTGCTCCTGGCACAGCTGTATCCTGACGCCAGCCCATACAACCAGCACAGGACACAAAGCGGCACATGGAGGAGAGAAGAAGCTGCAGTGTGGTGCAGGGGGCAGAAGAAAAGGCAGGAGAGAGGATTATTTTTTTTGTCTGCTCTGGAATCTCCAATATTAGTAGTCTTATCATCTGGGGGTAGTATTTATTGCTGTACTGTGGTAGTTAGAATTTCTGGGGTTGCATTTTGTGCTGTACTGTGGTACAGTGCATCTAGGGTGCTGGTTACTGATGTGGCCCCTTAAAATTGAGCAGTATGGTAATATGGCCATTAGACCAATTAATGATGTTCACCATTTCATAATTTTTTAGAATTTATTATGTGTTTGTAGAGACAGCCCATTTTATCACGACTCCACAGCCCTGATTGTAAGAGAAAAGGTGAACTACAACAATAAAGCTTCAACATGTCCTTATTTTTCTCTAGTTGAGGAACTTGAGGCTAGCCGCTCTGTCAACACTGACATCTCCTGCCATTCCCAATGTAGGGACAAATACAAATACAAAGAAATATCAAAAAGAAAAAAATGTTGTACCATCCAATATTTTTCATTTGGCAGAATATAGAAATTGTTTTACAAGATACAAGCCAAACAAATATAACAATGACATCTTATTAATTTAGAATGAAAAAAGCACTATTCTAAACTACTATTTAAAAGTAGGAGTTTGTACATCTCCTGATAGACATTCCACGTCACATTATTAATAATTCTGAGGAAAATGTGGATTTTACTCTTCATGAGTAGATCCTTAAAGTGGTGAGCTTAGTCAGGCATTTCCTGGCAGTTGGATCTAACCAATATGGTAATAAATGTTACTCTCCCTTAAGGAGAGAATTTTATATTTCAATGTTCTTTGCAGAATACAACACAACTCCAAGTTTCTTCTTCTCTGAGATTGTTTTAACAGGACAAACATATTTCAGTTCAGAAAAAAACAGGTTTGTTTGTTATTAAAGGATCTGTTCAGAAGCAGATGAAGAAATGTCTAAAAGCCTCCAAGCTGCATATGGATTAAATTCATCTTGATCTCGGCAAAGAGCCCACACATAAAGCATCCGTAAAACTTTATCCTGTAGAGGAAGGAGAAAAAAAAATTAAAATTGTATGTTAAATACCCACTAAGTGACACTACTACAACACGCAGAAACTTTTTTTTTTTTAAAGTATTTATTTTTGCAGTTTTTTGAAATTTTATACAATTAAAATAAACAAAACCGAAGAACAAGATTGTCTGTCACATATTTCCTTCCCCCCATTACAGGATTATTATGCAACAGCCATGGTAACAGTCAGGGACTTGCTGCGTTCCAAAATTACACAGTAAATGACAGCAGGATACTGTAGCCAGACGTCTTGATACAACACAAATAACTATTGACACATAGACAATCAGTCACACACACACATACAAGCACACTCAGTCTCCTTCATCATGGAGAGGAGTATATATCACATGTGATTATAAGGCTGTATGGGGAGTCGCGCACCATCTGGACCAGATGCGATCAAACTTTTGGGGACACTTCCTGTTGGCATACAGGGACCGGTAGTGGGGAATGACGCTGTTAATGAGTAATATCAATCTTTTTAATGGAGGGGGCTCCTGGTCCTTCCAAGTCATCACACCACTTTTCAGGCGTAGTATAAGACAAACCTAAAGAAAATTTTGTCATAGTGGCCATTGACAACTTCATTTATAATGCCGTGGAGACACACAGAGGGAGACAGTAAGCGTGGGAAATCAAAGTGTAGATTTAGGAACTCCAGCACTTCGGACCAGAAGACATAACCCTAGGGCAGGACCAGACACAGTGCAGGAAGGATCCGACTTCAGCCTGACAGCGAAAGCAAAGCTCATTGGGCATTGCTCCCATGCGGAATAGTCTAGCAGGGGTGAAATATACTCGATGGAGGAATTTAGATTGGATCAGGAAGTCCCTCGCACTCACTACAGATGTGAAGTAGGACAGTTCGACCTCCCTCCAGTCATCATCTGACAGGTCATGGATATCCTGTCTCCAGCATTCACGGGCTCTATCAAACGGTCTGGACTTTTGCTCTTGTAGGAGAGCATAGCACTGAGTGAGTGGCCTAGGGAGGTCCGGGGTACTCATCAGAGTCTCTAGTTTCGAAAATTTCACTGTCACGCAGTTGCGTGTAGTGGAAGCTGGCCGTATCGGGTACAGTATGTCTCTCCCTTATCCCCGGAAGCAGAATTACTCAGCTTTAACGAGATAAGAGCTGACCCACAAATTTCACCCCCGCCGCCCCCCACATTGTCCAGCCTGGGAGGGAGAGGAAGTGAGAAAGCCACGGATTAACACGCAGAAACTTTAAAGAAAATCAACTAATGAAAAAAAAAAAAAAAAAAAAGACTAGAAATACTCACCTCCGCTCCTCTTCACCTTGATCCTGGTGCTGTCGGTCACTAATCTTGACAAACTGGGATCACGTAGAAAACAAACTTATAATTACAAGATGTCCGGGCTGCTAATTATTAATGCCCTCACTACCTCCTTCTCCCAAGCTGGAAGAGGGATCCAAACAAGCCAATAGCAGCAATATTTGTTACATGCAGTGTCATAGGGGGGAAACACTCAACAATGATTGGTGCCAAGGACAGCACCAATCATCAGTATATGGGTGCATGCCTTGTGGCATCATGCCACCTCCCAGAGAGCTCCAATTGGTTGATCTATACAGAACAGTCAATCAGATCTCAGGTGGTAAGTTTAAACTATTGACCTCTGTTTTGCACGTGTCATTCTAGTTTCCGACTGCATCTAGAACAGTAGTTTATTACCCTCTGTCCTGGTAAACCTTTCTGGGCACCACCCAGAATAGCTGCCTGGCATCTTTCTGGGCACCACCAGCATTTCTGCTGCTGCCAGATCTCACTTCTAACTTTTTTTTCTGATCCTTAATTTCCCTGTCCCAATTCTTGTTCTTGATCCCTCCCCCTCTACCCTTTGTGTGTCCTTTAACCCCTTAAGGACGCAGCCTGTTTGCAGGTTAAGGCTCGCAACTTTTTTTTGAAATTTGACCTGCGTCTCTTTATATGGTTATAACTTTTGAACACTGTTACTTATCAAAGCGATTCTGATATTGTTTTTTCCCCACATGTTGTACTTCATTTTAGTGGTAAATTTTGGCTGATACGTTTTGCGTTTATTTACAAAAAAAAGAAAAAAGTGATGAATTTTTAGAAAAATTTGCCATTTTCGAAATTCAAAATCACCGCGTTTTCAGGCAGATAGATTTACCACCTAAATAACTTGCAGAATAACATTTCCCATTTGTCTACTTTACATTTTCATAATTTTTGAAATGTTTGGATCATTTATTTTGACGTCACGCGGCCTACAAATCGAATAGCGCTTTTCCGTATTTTCGGAATTGACTATTTTGGGGATAAATACTGTTTGAAATCAAATTTTACATATTTAGCAACAAAACCACCTATATAACCAACCCATTTTCAAATCTGCACCCCTCAAACTATCAGAAACAGCATTTACAAAGATTGTTAACCCCTTGAGATCTTCATAGTAATTGAATCAAAATGGCGGTGAAATTTAGAATGGTCAAATTTTGTCGGTTATACGTTCATCTAGCCCTAAAATTTACACATTTCCAAAAGATAAAAAGAGAAAACTCACCATAAAATTTGTTCTACAATTTCTCCTGAGTGCAGCGACCCCCCACATGTGGACATTACTTGTGTTATGGGGGCACAGCAAGGCGCAGAAGGGAAGGAGCACCCTGCAGCTGCCAGGATTTTAGTTTCCTTGTTGCCCCCTTTTGAAGGCTATAACATTTTCGCTTTTCCGTTATTTGGGCCATGTGACGGCATTTTTTTTGCGGGACAAGATGCTTTTTCCAGTGTTACCATTTTGGGGTTGGTATCACCTATTGTTGAAAATTTTGGAACTTTTTTTGAGGTCATGAGTAGAAAAGCATCAATTCTGTACTGGATTTTTTACTTTTTTTTTTTTTTGTGTTCACCGTATAGCCTAATAATCCTGTTATCTTTATTCTATGGGTCGATACGATTACGGGGATACCAGACATGAATATTTTTTCTTATGTTTTACTAAATTTGCCAAATAAAACCCTAATGTGGGGAAAAATCTATCATTTTTGCATCGCCGTCTTCCAAGTGGCATAACATTGTTACGTTTTTGGCTACAGAGCTGGTTGATGGCTTGTTTTTTGCGGGACATGTTTTTCTTTGCAACAATATCATTCTGGAGTACATATGTTTTGTTGATCACTTTTTATTGCATTTTTAGTGGGATATAATAGGTAAAAATCATAATTTTTGGCGGGTTTTTAACTTTTTTTTTTTACGGCGTTCATCATATGGGTTCAATAGTTATTTAGTTTTATTCTATGGATTGTTACGGACGCGGTGATACTATATATGTGGGGTTTGTGTTATGATTTAGACTTTTTTGAGTGTTATATGTCTCTTTATATGTTTTGGGGCTTATGGGCATTTTTAGTGTTTTATAAAGTAATTTTTTATTGAAAAACATTTTTTTTACATTTTTTTACATGATCCACCATGGGATATGAACAAGCAATCATCTGATTGCTTGTTCTTGATAATACTCTGCAATACTAATGTATTGCAGGGTATTATCAGTGCCAGCCTATGCAGATGCATAGGCTGACACTTTGCCTTTAAGATGACGTCACAGACGCCATCTTAAAGGTAAAGCCTCCAGGCTTCTCTGGGGTCCCGATCGGACCCCAGAGGTGCCAAAACAGCAATCGACCCCCCCGAAAACGGTGCGGGGGGGCCGATTGTGATGTAAAGACCCCCAGAAGGCAGGTTAAATGCCGCGGTCGCGTTGACCGCGGCATTTAACGGGTTAAACACCCGCGATCGGAGCCCACTCCGACCGCGGGTGTTAGCCGGGGATGTCAACGGTAGATTACCGTTGAAATCCCGCGGCTAACGATGCCGGTTCGGCTGCTATACAGCGCTGAACCGGCATCGTCTCTGCGCAGTAGCTGTACTGCGCTGAGCGCTATTCGCGGGACTCAGCGCAGTACAGCTACGGCGCAGAGCGCTAAGGGGTTAAAGGAAACCTACCACTGCGCGCATGATAAAATCATGCGAGCAAACCACCTGGTAGGCTATTTAATACTGATGCCGGCACATACTTTAGTTCGGCACGGCGATCGTTAGTTTAGCTAAAAAAATGTTTTACTTACATATGAAAATAGCCCTCCGGTGCTACCCTACGTCAACTTCGGAAGGGAGATGCCTTCCGATTTTTAATTATTCCCGCCTCCTTCATTGTAGCCGTCCTCCTTCAGGTGCCGAGAGCCGCGACGTCACCAAGCTCTCGCCACCTATTGCCGTCCGGCTGTGTGAGAGTTAGTATTTGCGCGATAGGTGCCGAGAGCTTGGTGACGTCACGGCTCTCGGCACCTGAAGGAGGACGGCTACAATGAAGGAGGAGGGAATACCGTATATGCCGGCGTATAAGACGACTGGGCGTATAAGACGACCCCCAACTTCTGCCCTAAAAATATAGAATTTGGTATATACTCACTGTATAAGACTACCCCTCTCCCAAATGAAAAAAAGTCTGCTTAAAACTTTGCAAAACAAACAAGAGAGCAAGTGCCTGGTGATCATAACTGTAAGCTGCGATATTAATGAAGATCCGACATGCTTCTGTAAGTGCCGCCTGTGACCCCCAGCTCTGTGACGCCGACCGCTGTGACAGGGCGGCTGCATTAGCATACAGCGCGCCGCCCCGTCAGCGCGTACTAAGCCTCTTCTAATGACTGTGAGAGGCGGACTGCCGCGCATGCGCGGCGGTCCCAGGAAGCGGCTCTCTGCGCGCTGACGGGGAAAAAAAACACCTCACACAGTGCGGCCCCCGTATATCCGGCGTATAAGACGACCCCCCACTGTAGCCATTATTTTAAGGGGTTAAAAAGTCTTATACGCCAGTATATACAGTAATTAAAGATCGGAAGGCATCTCCCTTCTGAAGATGACGTATGGTAGCACCAGAGGGCTATTTTCATGTGTAAGTAAAACATTATTTTTAGCTAAACGAACGATCGCCGTGCCTAACTAAAGTATGTGCCGGCATCAGTATTAAATAGCCTACCAGGTGGTCTGCTCGCATGATAAAATCATGCGAGCAGTGGTAGGTTTCCTTTAACACCGAGTCTGTGTGCCTGTTTTTTTTTCCCTCCATTTTTTCCCCCTGCGCTAATGAGCGACTTGCATCCTGTGGACTACTGGCCCCTGATCAATGACAGACAGATTTGTGGGGGGGGGGGGGGAGAGAGTGTAAATCCTTAGAAACCTTAGAAGCTCACATTATAGTGATCCCCAAGCTGGGGAAAGACCCTGTCTACTGCCCCAGCTACAGGCCCATTTCTCTTATCAATACAGATGCCAAATTATTGGGCTCTCAGCTAGCTCCTCAATTACCTAATTGTATTGTGGATGACCAGGTCGGCGTCGTCAGAGGCCAGGAGGCAGGTGATAACACCATCAAGATTTTACTTCTATTGCAGTTTGCACAGCGCCAGGGTATCCCTGCTTGCCATCTCTCAATCGACACAGAGAAGGCCTTTGACAGAGTCAACTAGTCCTTCCTGCGTAGTTGTTTACTTCAGATGGGGCCGGACTTTGCTATGGTGGACAGGATCTTTGCTTTATATCAACATCCTACAGCAAGAGTAAAAAAGTGAATGGTATAGTTTCTAAACCTTTTGTGTTGTCAAAACAGAACAAGACAGGGGTGCTACCTCTTGCCCCTTTTGTTAGTTATTGTGTCATCTGTGTAAACCCAGGTCTGGGGTAAGTCAGTCAGCGGCCACAAGTACCATATATTTCTATTTGCGGGTGATCTTATGTTTTGTCACAAACCCTCAAATATTTTTCCCGGTCAATATAAGAGCTGGACCGATTTGGGTGTTTAAGAAATTTCAAGGCAAACCTCTCAAAGACTGAAGCGGTAACTCACTAACAGAGTGGCAGAGGGCTCTCCTGTTGCAGTGCATCACAATCTGCTGGGTTTTAGACACCTTCAAATATCTGAGCAAATGGATTCTACGGTTTTTGAGGCACTTCTAAGGGAAGGGTCCCCTCCATACCGGTCTCTCTTTGCCATCTATGGAATTTTGCATGAATGTACAATTAAAAACTACCCCAGGGTTTATAACTGTGTGGGAATCTGACTTAAAATCTTTCCTTTTCTCCCTGAAGAACGTATGCTGGTCTTCACTCTTACACATAAATTACCCATGGCATGATATGCCCAAGAATAGGATTTCAAAATACTTTTTAGGTGTTATATGGTGCCAAAAGTCTTGCACAAAATGTACCTCTCCGTGCTGGATAGTTGCTGGTGCTGTAATGCACCCTCTGCCTACATGCTACACATTTGTTGGGAATTCCCTTCCCTGCGGCCTATGTGGGACTACATGTTGGAAATGAGATTGCCCTGCTTTCTCTCCTGCCTGGTCCTGTGGCGGAGGTAAAGAAGGGCCTCCTTAGGTACTTTTTGGCAGCTACTCGCTGAGTCATACTGAGACATTGGAAATCTGATTTGTTTTCCTTCAATCTCGGAAGGGGTATCTGATTTAGATCACATCAAGTCCATGGAAACAATGGTCGCCAAAGACCACAACAGATATGATTCCCTTCACAAAACCCGGTGTCTGTGGCTGACATATAAAGCCAGCCAGTCCATGCTTCAATCGCTTAGTGCTCCCCCTAATGTCCCTGTACACACTGGTCCTGGCAGTTGTCTAGAACAAACCATCCAAAATCACCTTCGTTTGCTTAGACACAGGGGTATATATAGTAAATTAGAACATTTTAACAGTTTTCCTGCACAAAAACCCTCCTGACCGCTGTAATGGAGATCAGGTGAAATGCTCTCTTCTTCCTGCTGTCCTGACATGTAAGAAACAGAACCTGCAACAATGTCATCAGGTCATGTAACAGCCACATATCCTGTGTATACAGCCTGTTCTACCAGGTTATTATGCCTGTGCTATGCATCTGGTAGCTGTGGGGCTGAGGGGTTGAGCTGCAGGGGAAGGTGGTGGGGGTATTATTAAGAAGAGGATGTGAACTGATTGTATGTAAGGGGGTAAACTAAAAAGATAGGGAGCAGATTTAGGAAATATGGTGGATAGGGAGCTGAGGGCATTTAGGGCTTTATTCATTATAAGGGGTTAAGAGCTAATGAGTGGTGGGGGTGCTCAAGTGTAGCAGAGCTGTGTGCGCACATGCCTGTGTATGTAGGTAGCAGAGCTATTGCAGAGATGTATGTGTGACCAAAAGTATATTTAATTGGTGTCAAATATATTTTTGCTTTTTATAGTGTCCAACTCTGAGCTTTAATCTTATAAGGTGAACCTTACAGTCTGAAAGATACAGTGTCGTTAAGGGGAGAATGCTGCTCTTTTTAATTGGGCATGGTTAACAGAGAAAGCTTTCAATCTCAGTATAAATAAGCTGCTGACAAAAGAATCTTAAAATTACTCCTATTAACAAGACATGTATTTTTGACAAAGATGATGGTGAAAATCTGATGTACACATTTGACTTTATCCTGATCATCTACAAAAATTCTCTAAAGACAAATTTGGTTGGCGTGATAGAAATGCTTATATTCACTCAAAAAATGGAGAGTGGCGTGGCCTAGCTATGGCGGTGACTAGACGTGCTTTGTGCTAGCTCCTGCTTCATCCCAGACAAAAGCTGTGATTCATTGCGATCCAACAACCGATTTTATATCACAATGGGACCTAAGAAGCGTGTGGACCCTAAGGCTCCCTGCACTCCCTTAACCAGGACGGCTACCAAGGGAATCGGCAAGTTTCTTACCCAGGTGACTGCAGCACGAAGTCCTGGCGTGGCGGCCGGGCCTTCTCCATCTGAGTCTCCGCAATCGCCGAAGCCACGTACTGGACACACGGAGACACGGAATTCAGCTGCCGGCAGCGGAGGGGAGAGGATCGGAGCCATGGCCCAGACCCGACATCATGCTCCAGTGAGTGCGGGAGAATCCGCGCCGAAAGTGCCATCCAAGATGGCGCCGGGCTCAGGCCCGGGCGGCAAACTCCAGAGGATTGAGGAACGGAGCCGGACACAGCAGCCGCAGCAGGAGCCGGACGGCTCAGAGGAGCCGATCGCTGACTCGGAGGGGGAGGTGAGGAATGCGACGGACAAACGATCCCCCAGCAACAACATCTCAGGCGGTGGGGTCTTGGTGCAGGGGAAAGGCCCAGGCAGGCTGACACACACAAGGCCAAGCCTAAGCTCTAGCACCATAGTGCAGCAGGGAGTTGTGCCGCAGCAGCCAGAGCAGGAACACCTGACCCCAGCAGCGGCAGCCGGCACCATAGTGCAGCGGATGGCTGAGTCTCAGCATGCCACACAGAGACAGCCATCCCAGACTGCACTTGAGAAGGTGAAGATAGGGGAGGCCCTAGATGCAGGGGGTCATTCTGGGGACCGGATAATGGCTCCATTAGACTGTCCTAACTCTCCAACTATGGGAGCATAGTCAAATCTCCTCCTTATATTGTGAGCCTGGGGCTTACTCACTTAGAGAAGCCCAAATCCTGAGAGAGCCTCATTTAACCCAGCCTGAGCATACTACCCAAGACTCCCTGGGGAATACTACACCCAGAGGACAGACCCTTCATTGTGGGACATCTGGTATAGCTATACCATCAACATCCAAGCAGTTGACAGAGGCACATGAAAACGTGCGTTCTCCGGCTCTATGGTCCTCACAGGAGGAAGAGTGGCCTTCTACACCGACCCGGGGTTCACCATAGGACTTACACATTTCTGTTTCCATACCACCCAGTGGACCGCAAGATTTGGAGGGTCCAAATCTCTATATGTCCCCGTACTCGGAGAGATCTTCCATCTCGCCTCAACGATCACAAATGATGTTGCCACAGGAGTACTCCTCAACTATGCTGACACAAGAATTGGGAGC
This sequence comes from Engystomops pustulosus, assembly GCF_040894005.1. Classification (NCBI taxonomy): domain Eukaryota; kingdom Metazoa; phylum Chordata; class Amphibia; order Anura; family Leptodactylidae; genus Engystomops; species Engystomops pustulosus. Next base: position 161,047,020 of record NC_092411.1, on the reverse strand, counting down.
CCTAGCGGAATTACGAGCTCTCCGAACACATCTTCGATCTATCCCTACTAGGGAGGACATGGAAAGTTACATGGTCAGATTGAAACAGTCATATGCTGCAGAATTAGCGGTGGTGCGAGAAGATGTTCAAAGAGTGACCGCCAATCCCTTCTATCCCTGTGATGTGGGAAGCACATAAAGCGGTTTTCCGCGGTCATTGTATAGAACAGGGAGCTAGACTAAAAAGAAATAGGGCCCATCTAGAAAAGGAATTAAGAAAAGAGATCGCCAAACAGGAAGCAGCTTTGTTAGCTAAACCAACTAGGAGGAGACTCCAACAGTTAATTGAGGTTAGGGAGCAGTTGCGAGAGGTCCAGACCCAAGCGGTAGAGAAATTGTTGGTGTTCACTAGGCAAAGATATTATGAGCAAGCAAACAAACACCATTCTCTTCTGGCAAAACAACTGAGGGAGAAGAGGGAACACCAAACCCCCCATATTATACGGGATTCTGGGGGGAATTTGCTACATGACCCGAGAGCGATCGCCTCTCGCTTCCAAGAATTCTACGCAAAATTGTATTCCCTGCCAAATACCCTGCCCCTGGACGAGACCCTTAGGAAAAAGTCACTAGTAGATTTTTTGAATTCTTGCTCAATGCCTGGAATCCCCTCGGAGGCTATAGAGACACTCAGCTCAGAGTTCACATCGGAAGAGATTGAGGAGGTAATTAAGGGAATGCCTAATGGAAAATCCCCAGGTCCAGATGGACTCACGTATCTTTACTATCAGACCTTCTCCCCTGTGTTGTTGCCACGCATGACGAAGGTGTTTAATGTGTTCCTACAAGGTGCACCTATGCCTACAACCTTTACTCATTCCTACATTACTCTTATCCCCAAACCCGGGAAAGATGCAACAGATTGTGCCAATTATAGGCCGATTGCACTACTGAACGCAGATTTAAAAATTTTTACAAAACTGTTGGCCAATCGTCTGATACAGTGGATCCCCCAAGTAATCCATAAAGATCAGGTAGGCTTTGTACCAGGACGGCAGGGTGGTGACAACACGAGGAGAACAATTGATCTTATAGATGTAGCCAATAAACAAAAGGACCAAGCTCTGATCCTTAGTTTAGACGCTGAGAAGGCGTTTGACCGCTTTAGCTGGCCCTTTATGTTTCAAGTACTTGAACACGTGAGAATAAGGGGTCCCTTCCTACAGGCCTTGAGGGGACTATATTCAAACCCCACAGCTGAAATTAAGCTCCCACATGCGTCCTCCCCACCTCTGCGGATAAGGAACGGTACCCGCCGGGGTTGTCCACTTTCTCCTCTCCTGTTCATACTTTGTATTGAGCCCTTGGCCTCCATCATCCGACAAGACCCTAATATTCATGGTATTATGGTCAGAGACAAGGAATTTAAACTGTCTTTATTTGCGGATGATATCCTACTTACTATAACCCAACCTCTAATCTCTTTACCCAACTTACAGGCACGGCTGCAGCAGTATGGCCGTCTTTCTGGTTATAAAGTAAATACTTCAAAAACGGAGGCCTTGCCTCTTAACCTTGACCAACCCCTGGTAGACCAACTGAAAACCGCGTTTAGATATAACTGGAAAGCAGATGCTATTAAGTATTTGGGGATACTATTGACCCCCTCTTACAATACGCTTTATGCGCAGAACTTCCCCGGTAGTTTCCGGGAAATAAAGAGACTGCTCGACAATTGGAATAGCCTCCCCCTCTCCCTTTTTGGTAGGATAGCGGCGGTCAAAATGACCATCCTGCCCAAACTGCTTTACCTCTTTGAAACCCTACCGGTCCCTGTCCCGCTGGGCGTTTTGAGGGCTCTGCAGGCATCAATAGTGCACTTTATCTGGGCAAAAAAGAGACACAGAATCTCCAAGAATGTCCTAGTCGCCCATAAGTCGAAGGGTGGCCTATCGGTACCGGATATCACCAGATACTACTGGGCAACACATCTGCGGCGCATTCCAGCATGGTCCACTTTGCTGGCATTCTCCAAATGGATGGAGATAGAGAAATTGTGGTTGGCCCCTTTTCATCCTAACTCTTACCTCTGGCCTAAAGAGACGCCTGCGTTACCTGACTCCCAATTAGGCCCCATCTCCTTCACGATTAAACTGTGGAGAGCTTGTCTGGCCAGGTTCCCATTGCTCTCTAAATGCTCCCCCATGCAATCTTTCTTACACACCCCCCTTATGCAACGGCCAGGGGTTGGACAGGAAACTAAACCCTGGCACGAGAAGGGATTGTTTAGGTTTGCTGTTATTGTGGACTATCGAGACAGGAAGATTTTGCCTTTCGCGGCATTACAAGATAAATTCCATCTCCCGCATACGGCAAATTTTCATTACATACGAATTAGGCACCTTCTACAGGATTTGAACAGTACTGAGACGGTTTCGGCACCCACTACATTTGAACACATCTGCAAAACCGCCACCCACACTTCAGGTCTTATATCCGACATTTACATGGTCCTACTACACCCGAACTCAGATGAACCTATTGCACACCCATACATGGCCAAATGGGAGAGCATAGTGGGGAGCCCAATATCTCAGGACACATGGCAACTGATCTGGAATAGAGCGGCTAAGACCTCCTTGTGTGCTACACATAAGGAGAATCAGTACAAATTAATGTTGCAGTGGTATCACACCCCATCCGTGCTACACAGGCTCTTCCCGGATACACCGGACACATGCTGGCGATGTGGCTCGTCTGGGGGTTCTCTTCAACACATCTTTTGGACGTGCCCATTGGTACAGCCCTTTTGGCAGGAGGTTAAGTCTCTCCTCCGGGAGGTCGTAGCAGTGGACATTCCACTCTCCCCACTGTACTACCTGCTGAACGTTTCTCCCCAGCCCATGGCTAAGACGGCTACGAAATTGAGTCTGCACATACTTACAGCCGCAAGGTGCTTGATAGCGCAATTCTGGAAAAGACAGGCCCCCCCCCTCCCGAATGGACCTCCTCTCTAGGGTAAGGGAAACGCGTAGTATGGAGTATCTGACTGCCTCTTTGAATAATCGTATCCCATTATTCGACAAAACCTGGGAACGGTGGGACCGCTACTGGATAGAGGAGCGAGCAGGAGGAGAAGAGTGATGTGGTCTTCCCTTTTTGTTTTTACCCAATTGTTAACTGTTGTCATTGTGAGTTTGTATGACTGTCTTTTGTTGATACATCCCCCCCCCAACCCGCCTCAACCGATTAGGCGTAAGGCTGATGCCATATTTGGCAAGTGTGTAAATACAAGGAAACACTGCATGGTCAGGCCTAGTGTCCTGATACACAAATAGAGGATATAGGCTGTTAATATCTTTTGGAACAAAACTTGTCTTTCGGTTGTACTGTTGTTGGAAAAACTTTATTGTAAAATATGTACATGTCAGCTTTTCTGTTAAATTTCTTTGAAAAACGATAATAAAAATACAATTATATAAAAAAAAAAAAAAAAAGAGTGACCGCCAGAGTCTCCACTGTGGAAGACAATACCTCTACCCTTATCAACCGTGTGGACGCTCACGAGAATATGTTAGCTACGCACACCTTCCAGCTTCAATTTCTGGCAGATCAATTGGATGACACAGAGAATAGAGGCCGCCGCAATAATATTAGAGTCCGGGGTCTGCCTGAAACGGTGGATAACTCTAATCTACATACTACCTTACAACAAATCTTTAATTCTCTGCTGGAGGTTCCGGCTGACAAACGCCTAGAATTGGACAGAGCACATCGCTCCTTACAAGCTAAACCTGCTGCACAGGATCCACCGTGAGACGTCATTTGTAGGGTCCATAAATACCAAGTTAAGGACGCTATTATGCTCAAAGCTAGAGAAGCTGGAGAAGTTGTTTTTCAAGGCACACGTTTACAATTGCTCCCAGATTTATCCCGGCTTACGTTACTCAAGCGCAAAGCGCTTAAACCATTCCTGGAGGAATTGAGGAAAAGAAATATCCCATACTCATAGGGATTCCCATTTAACCTTCATATCCACCATGCAGATAGAAGATATACCCTGCAACATCCGGTGGACGTCCCGGGTTTATCTGCTGCCTTGGGTTTCCCGGCTCCTGCTATCACCGAATGGCCAAGGCTTCCTATTCCGGAGGGTCTGGGAGGCAGTGCCCCACCACTCCCACTTCCGGCGAGGCCGCCACAGAGGGGTGGTCGAAGAGGTCAAAGAGGAAGGGCAGCTCCTCTGCATCAGGCTCCGCAGCCGCCAAGAAATCCTCGCCCTCCAGAAAACCAGTAACTGGAATTGTCATTGGTTGATTGTTGTTTTTCCTCTATAATGACAATGTTCTTTATCTAACCTGTTATTAGAATGGCAGTGGGAAGATTAGTGATAATTTTTCCTATATACCTCAAATGCCATGCCAGGGTCATAGGAAGATTAACCAGTCTGTCCATTTCAGTAGAGTTATGTTATTGCTCCTTTTCAATGGGTTCAAAAGTTTATTTGTGTTGGATACGCTCTCATTTTATGCATAATCTTGTTTATTCAGCTGCAGCTATTTAAAGGGGTACACAGGTTCCGTGATTCTCCTCCCTAGCTAGACACTTCCCCCTGGGGTCTGCGTGTATAGCGAGTTACACACGCGTAGTTACATTGTGCCCCAATTTGGTTTGGGATAACTGATTACTTATAACCTGTTTTGTTTTGTACTTCCCCTTCCTCCCGTGTACAGTGTTGTGTCTTTGAGTGATTGTTGAGTGATTGTTGTCTTTTTGTTCTGATTTTCCTACTTACTCTTTCCCTCACTATCTCCCTTTAATTCCCTCTTGATCTCGGGGAAGTCCCTTACCCAGGGACGTACAAAGTCATCATGAACAATTGGAGGTTGTCCTTCTGCTCCTTTAACGTTAAGGGGTTTAATGCACAGGCAAAAAGAGACCAAATCTTGTATCGCCTCAACAAACAAAAAATATTAATAGCACTATTCCAGGAAACACATTTTACAGCCAGGGCTGTGCCCGCTTGCCCAACGAATTTATACTCTAAATGGTATCACTGCCCGCATCCCGAGCGGAAAGCAGGAGGGGTATCGATGGCATTTCATAAGTCTCTTCAATTTGTTAGTAGACTCGAAATATGATCCAGAAGGTAGATTTATGTTTCTAAAAATCAATATACGAGGCTTTGTCTTCACTATCGCTAATGCATATTTCCCCAACTCTAATCAGGTATCCTTTGGGGTGACCTTGCTTCGTCAGCTGGCGGAATTTGCAGATGGCTCAGAAATAATCCTAGGAGGGGACTTTAATATGGTGATGGACGTGGACATGGACACTACTGCGGGTAGGTCGGCTGTCTCCTTTGCCAAAAGACGCAGATTAAAAGCTGAGCTGCGTGCACTTCGTCTGGTAGACAAGTGGCGTACATTACACCCATCCACTAGAGAATACAGCTATCACTCTCTAGCACAAAACACTTATCATAGACTTGACCATATCTACCTATCTCATAAACTACTCAACATGCTCCCCAGATGCTCTATAGATACCTTTTTATGGTCAGACCATGCCCCGGTTTATGGCTCTTTAGAAGGGTCACCACACCAGGTCCGAAAAAGCGCATGGCGTCTCAATGATCATCTGTTGGATGATGCTTTGTGTGCAGAAGAGGTTAAGTCAGCGATACGGAACGCGATAGAGGAATCCGCTTCGAATACCACTCCTCCCATACTTGTGTGGGAAGCAACTAAACAAACTACGATCCATTTTTATGTCACATGGGTCCAGATTGAAGAGAGTGAGAGCTCATAAACTTAAAACAACACTGAGTGCTCTGGAGGATAAGGAATGTATCAACAAATCCACTCCCTCAGAGACCTTAAAGGCTGAAATATCCCTACTACGACAAGAAATTCTTTCCATTCTAGATCAGAAATATAGATGTGCTAGGGAACGTATGCACAGAGGCTTTTTCGAATATGGGGATAAATGTGGAGCCTGGTTAGCGAGAGCAATACACCCCAACCACACATATCTTCTCCATAAACTCCCCGACTAAAGGCTTAGTACACAAGGAATATCAGATACTAGATGAGTTTTCTAATTACTACTCTGCCCTATACAACATAGCAGATCATGGGCCTGGTCCCACCTCTTCTCTCCCAAACTCATCACTGATAGAGGAGTATTTGGAAACTAACTCTCTTCCAAAGCTCTCAGCGGAAGAAGCTGAGACTCTGGAAAATAACTTTTCGGAAGAAGAGGTGGCACTGGTCATTAAAAATCTTAAAATGGGGAAAAGCCCGGGTCCAGATGGCTTTACAGCCAGATTTTACAAATCATGCAAAGCAGAGTTACTCCCCCTGCTAACCAAGGCCTTTAACTCGATATCCGGGGAATGCCCCTTCCCAGATCAGGCTTTACAGGCACATATTACTGTCATTCCTAAGCCAGGAAGAGACCAAACACATTGTGGTAACTTTAGGCCAATTTCTCTACTAAATGTGGACACTAAAATATAATTAAAATCACTGGCCTTGCGACTTCAACCGTATATTGCCTCCCTGATACATCAAGAGCAGGTTGGTTTCGTCCCAGGGAGGGAGGCCAGGGATAACACCATTAAGACAATAGCTTTAATCGAAAGGGCGAAAATAGCCGGCACCCCCATGTGCTTACTCTCCATAGATGCAGAAAAAGCATTTGATCGGGTCCATTGGGGGTTCCTTGAAAATACTCTACGCTCCATTGGTTTGGGAACGCAAACGAGGGAGAAAATATTGGCTCTGTACCATAGGTCCTCTGCAAGAGTTAAAGTGAATGGGTCACTGTCCCTACCGTTTTCGATCTCAAATGGGACAAGACAGGGCTGCCCCTTGTCACCCTTTCAGTATATACTTGTTATGGAATCTCTGGCCATAGCGCTGAGGAATAATCCGGACATCAAGGGGCTCCAGGTCGGACAGACACAGCACAAGATGTCTCTTTTTGCGGACGACTTGTTACTGTATGTGACCAATCCCCAAATCTCTCTCCCATCAATATTGATGGAATTTGAGACATTTGGCAGACTGAGTAGCTTCAAAGTCAATTTACAGAAATCAGAATTGCTAAACATATCTCTTTCATAGACAGAGCGTCTGGCGTCGAACTTCCCCTTTAGATGGGCCAGCACCTCAATTAAATATCTAGGGGTGCAAATCTCTGCAGATCCATGCTGCTTATACTCCCTCAATTATGAACCATTACTGAAATCAGTCATCGCTGACTTAACTAAATGGAAGGGATTGACTCTTTCATGGTTCGGGAGGATTAATGTCCTAAAAACGGATATTCTCCCCCAACTACTATATTTGTTTCAAACGGTACCCATGGACATACCGCGTGCCTTCTTTGTGACTCTCCACAAAATATCTCGTCAATTCATATGGCGAGATTCTACACCTTGCCTATGAAGGAGCCTCTTGATGAGACGTAAGCTTTCGGGGGGGGGGGGGGGCTACCGGACTTTGTTACTTACCATAGAGCAGCAGTGGGTGCATGTATACTAGATCTTTTTCATCATCAAAAAGACAGAATTTGGGTTCGGTCAGAACTAGAGCTCTCATCTCCTCATGTCCTGGGCTTCTTATGGCTTCCCCAATCTGTCCCGCTTTCTTTCATGTTAAAAAGATTGTTACGAATCTGGAGGAAGTTTGCGCTCGCACAGGGAATAATCACAGTCCCCGGCCCTACGACTCCCCTCCTGGGAAATCCCCAGTTTAAACCAGGGATCCAAGCTAGCTCGTTTCTGGGTTTGGGCCAGGATACCTTACCTAGAATTAAAGATGTAGTGTCTGAAGATGGCATCCGCCCATTGGTTGACATAGGCGCGGGAAATCACCCAGGCCGTTGGCTTCAATATCTCCAATTGAAAAATTTCGTCTCCACACTTGCACCAACCCCTGCATTAACATCTACTCTCACAACATTTGAGGAACTCTGTCTTACCAAAGTTCCTCTTACACATACCATTTCACTGCTATATGGTGTCTTCCTGGCAAAGGAGACTGGAGACGCAAGACCGTATTATGCTAGGGCATGGGAAACAGCCATTGGTAAGGAACTATCAATGGAACAGTGGGACACAGTGTACACATTAACGCATACCCTGTCCTCATCATGCAGACTGCAAGAGCTTAACTTTAAAATCCTTTCAGGCTGGTACCGTACACCGGTCAGATTAAAACAAATCTATCCTCAAGTTTCAGATCTCTGTTGGCGGTGTGAAAGCCAAACAGGCACAATGTTACACATACGGTGGAGCTGCCCTCTAATTGCACCTCTCTGGAGTGATATCAACCGCTTATACAATGCTTTAACTAAATCTCACCTGACTTTTGCTCCGGAACAGGCCTAGCTTTCTGCACTCCCTGGCCCCATCTCAAAAAATAAAAAGGGCCTGCTGAGGCACTTCTTGGTTGCTACACGCCAGATTATTCCCAGACATTGGAGATCGACCATGTCTCCTACAAGAGCTGACTGGGTGGCTTCTATGGCTCACATCCAGAGGATGGAAGAGCTCAAGGCTATAGATGAGGACAGGGTAACAGTGTTCCACTCTACTTGGTCGGCTTGGATGTCCTTTAAAGATTCACCTACTATATCCACTTGGGTATCGTCTGGAGTGGTTTCCTAAATTTGTGTACACATGCTATCTTCTAGACACTGCCTCTTACCGGCACTTAATTTGTTCCCGATGTAATACATAATCCATTTCCTTTTGTCTCTTTTTGTTGTATGTAGGTGTGTGTGGATGTAGACGTCTTTGTCTTTGTCTAATGTAATACCAATTGGGCTCATTATATTGTCACCTTGACTCTGATCCGCTTGATGCTAACCACTTATCTCAACTAATGCAACCTCATACCCTACAGAGCACATAGCTCAGAGATTTAAGTTGCTTTATCATTCTATCATATAATTCATGTGACAAAATGTTCTGTTACTGTACTTTGACATGCCTAAGTAAGGAATTGTATAACTTGTTTTGTACTCTTTTCAATAAATGTTTATTGACCATAAAAAATGAATGGAGAAAACATTATAACCATTAAACATATAAACATTGAAAAATGTATACTTGCCTGATCTCCTTCCACAACTTCCCCTTTTTGATTTTTAAGAACCATAACAAGCTGGGCCTGAAATGTTATAATGAGTACTGGACCTTGTTCCATCATCTTTCCCATTGCGAGCTAGGACAAAAAAAATAAATACTTAAATATAATGTCAATGCAGTCTTTTTATGGCTTTTGATGTCTGTGTAACAAAATTATTTCATTCTATGCACTAAAATGGCTTCAAAATAGTCAGAATTCTTAAAAAAAGCTTCATTTATGGCGATTCCTTTGACCATCCCGGCACTCACTTCTTTCTTTGCTGTGGATTCTTTTATTCAATAGTACATAGCATATACAGAACGCATTTCGGTTTACATCCAAGCCTTTGTCAACTACTAAATGTGCTGCTAAGACAAACATAATATATACAATTTGAGTATGTCCCCTACTGTTGACGTCACACTTGTTGGTAAATCCAGATTGAGGGGTGAGACCATCAGGAGGCGGAGTATGATAAATCAATTACTTCCTTTGACCATCAATCTGTGGTTTGAATGACGAACACAAACTGTCAGGCAACACTAGAACTGCAATTTTAGGTGAAGAATGCAAAACTTGGTTCTTTTCACTTAGCTCCAAGCAGTCTGTGTTAATGGAAATCTATGTGTATTAGGACATCTATGCTCCTGTACTATATTTTAATCTAAATAAATTGTAACTGCTCTTCTGGGCCGGGGGACTCTGGCTATTTAATGCCCCACAGAGCACTTCTTCCCCTATCTTGCTGCTGCTTCTCTCACTCCCACTCAAATAAAAAAATATATATCCATAAATCAAACTAAATGAGGCAACAAAGGTCAGTTTAGATGTCTGTAATATGTGTGCCAATGCATTAGCAGTGCAATAACAGAACATTCCATGGTTCATAAAGGGCATCTACCACCAGGATGAAAGACTGTATGCAAATGAGCCTGTGGGGCTCCAGGCTCCAAGTGTTAATGGAGCCTGGAAACCCTCAGGCTCATTTGCACACAGTCTTTCATCCTGGGGTAGATGTCCTTGAGTTTGAGCAAGAACGTTATAACTGATTTGTAAAGCGCTACGGAATTTGATTGCGCTATATAAATAAAGATTATTATTATTATTAACATAGTTATAAATAATGGAGGGGTGGAGTGGAATAAAAACTTTATTTAAGAACATGTTTTTCAACAAGTTCTGGGTCTTGATTGTAGCCACATAAAGCAAAGAGGATCGAATGTTCATCTGCATTATGTGTATAAAAAAATTATAAGGGGCGTGCATAAATTAACAGAGCCTAATCCACTCTCGAGAGTGGCTTTGGCTCCTTTGCGTAATTTTTAAGAGTATATAATAGAGTTCAATAATGCCAAGGCTCTAGGGCTGAGTAAAAATGATTCCATCCTCTAGATCAAAAGACGAGCAGGAAAGTTACAGGAGTCTACCCCGGCATATCTGATTGTAAATGTCCTTTAATAAACTATTTTGTTACAGCTACTAAGAGATGCTGACCGCTTCCCAAAAATGTGTTAATGCTGACAGATATGTATACATGCTCCTCACATAGTCAGGTTTCCATAATTGGAGAAGGCCTATATTCAAAGCAGTGGCACATAAAAAAAGGTAAATATACAGAGAGGCCTAAATGCTACAAAATATTGCCCTGGTATTAAAGGATATTCAGATAGTACATTTTTATATGACTGGGGAAAGATTAAAGAAACAACATACCCCATAGTTACAAAGAAAAAAAAAACACTTAAGCATAGGTCTTTAACTTGCGGTGTATACTGTACCTTTAGACACTTACATCAATATTGTCAATGTCCAGAACCTTGGAATGAAAACGAAGCCCCATTGCTTTGGCTTGCTGAATTGGGTGAGCTAGCTGGCTGTAAGTCTTAAAAAAAAAAAAATTGTTCAAATGAAAATTATAGAATCGGATAACAAGATACACAACGTCAATAATTACAAAACATACCGTATATTGCCTGCATTGGTTATTTTTTGTATGTAAGTTTTTCACTTTTGAGGAATAAACCAAGCACACTTTATTAGACTGCCGTTTCCTCTCTATTAGCAATACAAAATTAGTGTATAATGGCAGTCAGCATACACTATAGTATAGTATTGGCAGGCCTGGGGGCCTTCTCTATGACATGATGAAAGGCTGTCGATGCAGGGGTAATGGTCCTCAAAACGCTTTAGATGCAGCAGTCAGTATATTCTGGGCTACTGTTAAGATTGCACAGGTTATGTGCCCGTGCAAACACTGCAGTAGGAGGCCATGAGCCCTTTCCATAAAGCCTTAACGACATGGTTTATTATGGCTGTCGCCGTTGAGAGGTTAGTTGTAGGTTCTCAGATGGTTTACAGTCAACATGTCAAATTTTTTTAATCATATTTAATAATTCAATAATATACTTTTAAATAGTACCTCAGAGTGTTTACACAGTGCAGAGGATACTTTCAGTTCTGTGTTCTGTAGCCACACCCACTGCAGTGCCTGCACAGAGTCTCACTTCCTACCAGAACATCGTGAGCAGAGACTAGCATTAAACTACAATCTACAAGCAGTTAAGTGATCCGGGGGAAGGGGGAGACAGGCACATATGTGAGATCACAGATGTAGCAGTCCTGACAGAGTAAAAAAGTCTGCCATGCCTCTGTCAGTGTGTTAGTACAATGTCAGAAGCCAGATGGAAGTGCATATACACCTGTACCCTGATAATCTAACCACATTGTCACCCCACAGAACTAGATGGATCATAATGTGTCTGCTTAGAAAGTCCCTATTCACACCCTGGGTTTTGCACTAAGCACCATAGACAGTGATAGGAGCTAAAACAGCAATAAAACATACTTGTAAAATAAGGGTTAAAATGATCTTTTTATTTAAATTATTTGAAACCATTGTTTTGAATTGTTGTATTAAAATTTATTGTTTGAAATGTTTATGCAAGCCTCTTTGATTTAATAAAGGCTAATTATTATTAATTAACCTTGTGTTGTAGTGCTTCTTTAAGATGGGAATCTGAACCTGACCAATCAGTGACGAGTATTCCCAGACTCAACTTTGATTGGCAAAACAGATACCACCCCAGTTGAAGACTTTTTTTTCTGGAATGGTTCTTAACTGACCCAAAAACAAGTGGTGTAAAAACCCATTCCCCACTGGAACTGGTTCTGAAATTGTTTTTCGAAGTAGAGAGCAAACTTCCAAAAGCATAGCAATAAGTTAATTTATGTTATGCTCTTCTTTAAATAATATCATCTTTGGAATATCTTAACATAACAATTTTTACTTACCGTATATACTCGTGCATAAGACGAGTTTTTCACCCAAAAAAATGTGCTGAAAAACCTCACTTCGGCTTATACAAGAGTCAATTTAAAAAAAAAAAAAGCTTACGTACTCAACCTCTGGCACCCAATGCTAGTCGCGGCTCCTCTTTGGTCTTCTCTCTGCTGTATTAGCCGACAGAGACGCTTCCTTGTGATCCTTGTCAGCAGGCTGGCAGATCGCGTGAACACGTCTCTGCCGGCTAATACAGCAGAGAGAGGTCCGCGCCAAGGATCGAGAGCCACGACTACCATTGGGGCGCCGGAGGGCGAGTATGTAAGTTTGTTTTTTGTTTTTTTTTTTATATGTGCTTGGCATACTGCGGGCTGGCTGGCTATATATTGGTAGACACTCGAGTCAATAAGTTTTCCCAGTTTTTGCTGGTAAATTTAGGGCTCCTGGCTTATACTCGGGTCGGCTTATACTCAAGTATATACAGCAATTTTTTTTTCCCCACAGTTCTCCAAGGCAGCTATGCAAGGAAGCCTGACAAAGCTATCTAGAGAACCAGGTGCTGTTGCACGTTTGATACTCTTTATACCATATTTATTTACCAGCTAAACCCTTTCATGTTACATTTCTTATATTTACTTGCATTTACTTTATTTATTTACATCAGCGAGTATAAATTTATAAGCTACTTTTCTGGAATAATTTAGAGCAATTTTAAGTTCTGGCTTCTTGGTTCCTTTTCCCACTTCTCTTCTGATATAGTTTTTTTTTTTTTTTTTTTTTTTTAACACACAATTGCTGTAAATTGCCATTGTACAATTATAATACATGCTTGCATGGATTTTCATTATTATTAGTGGCTCAAAACACTAGAAAAAAGATCTTTGTATGGTCAAAATTCATGAGATTCCTTTTAAAGGTACAATAAAATAGTGAGTTTATAAAAGATAAAATAAAAATAAAATACATGCTCACCGCTTCGTAGCACCAGTCTTTGAGAACATCAAGATCACCTCTTACAATTGCCTTTAAAAAACAAAAGCAAAATAACTTACAGGAATATTCCTTAAAAAGGACAACATCCTTTGACAGCAAAAGAGTGATTGCACTAGTAACACGTACAGACACAAGTCATGTTAGTAAAATTTAGTTAACCCCCTGCCATCTTGGAACCATAGTGTCCCGCTATCTTTTAAATCTGACACCCATTCATTTGCTCCCTCTTAGGAATAGTACCCTCCTTACCACTATTAGATTTAACTTTCCACTTCAATGCCTCAAATTAGGTTTAGTGCTCCAGAAAAGACCTATATCCGGAGTGTCAATAAAACCTAAATTTAATAATGTCACTTTTCTTAACCCCTTTCCGCCGCGGCCCTTTTTCGATTTTGCGTTTTCATTTTTCACTCCCCACATTCAAAAATCTGTAACTTTTTTATTTTTACATGTACAGAGCTGTGTGATGGCTTATTTTCTGTGTAACAAATTACACTTCAAAATGGTGGTATTTAATATTCCATGCCATGTACTGGGAAGCGGGAAAAAAATTCCAAATGCAGTGAAATTGGTAAAAAAAAAACGCATTTGTGCCGTATTCTTGTGGGCTCAGATTTTACGGATTTCACTGTGCAGCCCAAATGACATGTCTACTTTATTCTTTGGGTCGGTACGATTACGGGGATACCAAATTTGTATAGGTTTTATAATGTTTTCATACATTTAAAAAAATTAAAACCTCCTGTACAAATTTTTTTTGGGGGATTTTGCCATCTTCTGGCGCTAATAACTTTTTCATACTTTGGTGTACGGAGCTGAGGGTGGTGTCATTTTTTGCGGATTTTTATGCCGTTTACAATGTTATCATTTTTAGGATTGTACAACCTTTTGATCATTTTTTATAGAATTTTAATTTTTTTTTAAATGGCAAAAAAGTGGCATTTTCGACTTTGGGCGCAATTTTCCGTTACGGGGTTAAACGCAGTGAAAAACCGTTATCATATTTTGATAGACCGGGCATTTTTGGACGCGGCGATACCTAATGTGTTTATGATTTTTACTGTTTATTTATATTTATATCAAATCTAGGGAAAGGGGGGGTGATTTGAGTTTTTAGGTTTTTTTATTATAATTTTTTTATTTTAACTTTTTTTTATTTTTACTATTTTTCAGACTCCCTAAGGTACTTTAACCCTAGGTTGTCTGATCGATCCTACCATATACTGCCATCCTATATATAGATTTCACTACTCATACATTACAATGTGCTGACAGCACAATGTAATGAATGGGTTAACCCGAAGTAGCTTCGGGTGTTCGTGAGACCCAAAGCTACCATGACGACGCATCGCCGCTCCACGATGATGTCATGGAGAGCGTCGATCCACGGAAAGATGGCGGTAAAACACCCGCCATCGGTGCCGGCACCGATCGCGGGTGTTACCGGTAAGCCTTTGCTGCAATATGCAGCAAAGACTTACCGGCTATGGAGAGGGCTCGGCCCGCGAGCCCTCTCCATGTACCGGGACCCGACATGTGACGTACTATTACGTCACATGTCGGGAAGGGGTTAAAAAACCCTACAAATACTCACCCCAACTCCTCTTCATCTTGAACGCGGCACTGTCCGTTAATAGTCTTGACGCGCTGGGATCACCTAGAAAACAAACTTCTAATTAGCAGCACAGAGCACAGGGAAAAGATGTCTGGCGCTCCAGATTGCTAATTATGCACGCCCCCGCACCTCTCGCCCTTTCCTATGCTGAGTGTATGGGAGAGCGAGGAAACTTCATGCAAGAGGTGTGAATTCAGCATGGGAGAGGGCGGTCAGAGCCCATAGCACCAGACATCTTGTCCCCCACTACGCTCTGCTAATTATAAGCTTGTTTTCTAGAGGATCCCGGCATGTCAAGACAGCGCAGGGATAAAGATAAAGTTGAGCGGAGGTGAGTATTTGTAGATTTTTAACGTTTTTTGCGTGGTTGAATTACTTGAAAAACACAAGTGTCTAAGTGTGGTGTACAGTAATTTTGACTGGGATAAGTGCAGTAAATTTTGTTTTATACTGTAATTCTGCAGACATAGTAAGCTAAATATAGTTACCCGTTACAATGGTACTCATTTGGAGAATTCTTAAAGATTGGAGTCGAGAGAGAAATTTGTTCATAGTAAATATACAACTCTGAATATATCATTGCTCGTAAGCTTAGTGTATTACCCACTGTGCTCTTAATATTATTTTATAACTCATTCATGTGGCAATCAGTCCTGGTGTTTACAATTTCAGTTTTCTCTGGTTTCTGATCCTGGATCTTCTGACTTTAGGGTTGTCAGGCATCTAATCTGACGCTGCATCTCGTCTCTTCTCTGCCCCTAGCTCACACACACACTGGGGAACATTTACTATGGCATTTCCGACAGTTTTGTGGCGCTCTTACCGCATGTTCTATTCTCCAAACCTATTAGCTGGCAGAAAAATAACTTTTTCTGCTTGCTCCGAGTCTGCTCTGAAAAGGGACATGGCTTTGGTGGAGTGGAAACTCAGACAAAATGAATGTGTGGTAGTCATTTATGGGCACTGCAAACTGGCGGAAAGTAGACCAAAAGAAATTTTTATCTAGCAGGGACACCAAACCGTGTTATTACACTCAGTAAAAACACCACATTAGAATATCTGCTGCCTGTCCTTCTGGCGTCCAATTCCAACTTGACGAGCTGTCGGACAAGGTCAGCCACTGATCCATTGCCACAGTGACCATTGCTGCACTCCAGGGAAGCATGCTCAGCTTGTTTTGTCCAACAGCTAGACACATAGTATTTGCGCCAGAAATATATCTACTTTGAAATAAGGAAGAAAAGCGGATGTGCAAACAATTAATTTATTATTTCATCAAAATACAGATTAAAAACATCTAAAAACCCCAATGTAGGGGATGAGAACATGCTGGTCTCTCCTCACAAAGATATACCCCACGTATATAGTACAGATAGATCACAAGGCTGTTTAGAATAATGTATATGCACAAACTACACAAAAATTAATAGTATCCAAAATTGATATCCATAAATGCCTAATAAAGTGCAATGTGCTATAGCTACAAAAATCGATGAACCACTAAAACTCTATAATATATAATACAAATACAATGTCTTTAGAAAAAAATAATGATAAAGAATTAGCGTATTACAAATAGAGTGTAGAAAGTACCACAACAATACATAAATGCAGAGGATGATGACAACCTATAAATAAAGTGCCAAGTGCAAAAAAGTAGAAGCCAAGTGTGTAAACAGTGAGTCCAACTCAATGCAATAAGGAGTACATCACATTACCATGCAGAGTATAAGGAGGAGAGACCACGAGTGCCAAGTGCAAAAAAGTAGCAGCCAAGTGTGTAAACAGTGAGTCCAACTCAATGCAATAAGGAGTACATCACATTACCATGCAGAGTATAAGGAGGAGAGACCACGAGTGCCCCACGCGTATCGCCCGTCACGCGAGCTTCCTCAGGGGATAACGAAAGAGAAATGCACCAGGTTTTTAAATCATCTAATCCCGCCCCCGGGGGTGTGTGGGCTTCCTGCCGTGCCCTGAGGAAGCCCGCGTGACGGGCGATACGCGTGGGGCACTCGTGGTACTCCTTGGCACTTTATTTATAGGTTGTCATCATCCTCTGCATTTATGTATTGTTGTGGTACTTTCTACACTCTATTTGTAATACGCTAATTCTTTATCATTATTTTTTTCTAAAGACATTGTATTTGTATTATATATTATAGAGTTTTAGTGGTTCATCGATTTTTGTAGCTATAGCACATTGCACTTTATTAGGCATTTATGGATATCAATTTTGGATACTATTAATTTTTGTGTAGTTTGTGCATATACATTATTCTAAACAGCCTTGTGATCTATCTGTACTATATATGTGGGGTATATCTTTGTGAGGAGAGACCAGCATGTTCTCATCCCCTACATTGGGGTTTTTAGATGTTTTTAATCTGTATTTTGATGAAATAATAAATTAATTGTTTGCACATCCGCTTTTCTTCCTTATTTCAAATTAATATTGCATTTGGGATGTGTTATTTGCTCATCTACGTTTTTCCCCCTTTTTCCAATTAAATTTCGAGAAATATATCTACACAGCAGCACAATATTAAATATGTAACTCCTTTTCGAGAGCAAGTCAGCAACCAAGCCAGTTCAGACACCGACACTTTATGTAAATGTACCCCACTGACTTCCTGCCGGCAAACACCATATCACAGCTTGAGGAGAGCTACAAGCTACAGGCATATAAGTTCTTTATCTGGGGAAGGGGAGGAAGGCACATCAGGTCTAATCAGTGTGTTGTGGCAGAGCTACGAATGTAATTGTGTGTAATATGCATCTCATGGATATCAACATCTCATCTCTGATCTGTCTCATCTCTCTTTCTATGTGTCACATACTAGTAGAATGTGTAACAAATGACATTAAAAAGTTATGTTTTATTGACAGTCCAAAAATTGGTTGTATCCTAACTGCCTTTGGCAATTACTGACTAAGGTTTAGACTTTAGTTATGTCCCATATAAATGAAGTATCCCCTTTTAGAGCAACTGTCCCCTTCCTTGTGGCTTCCATCTTAATTCATGTTTAATGTCTCCTTTCTGCATAAGTGCCCTCTTTTATAGAAAGTGTCCTCATTTTACCCCATACGCTTTTACCCCCAGTTCCCTATTCACCATATACACTAAATCCCCTCATCTCCCCAGCCCCTTAGCCCCCCTTCCTCCACACACCATTAGCTCAGTATCCCCCTCAGTACCCCTCTATACGCCATTAGCTGCCCATCCCCTCAGCCCCCCCTACATACACGATAAATAACTTAGTAACTCTGCCATCACACTGACTCACAGAATCAAGGAGAGGTTGATGCGCACAGTGAATGCCAGAAAAAACTAAGCCCACAAGAAAATGGTGCAAACGCTTTTTTTTTTTTTTGTTAATTACACCTCATTAAGATTTATATTTTTAATTTATCCCACAGATTATTTTATTTTTCTGCCTACAAAGTTACGGCCTTTGGAATATAGGGGTTATAAAATAGGCAGGAAATAGATCTGTGGGTCTAACTACATGTACTTCTGGTTCTGTAGCTCACCGAACCACCATCCTAATGTGATCTAAAATATTAGTTTCTGATCTTTAAAGTAAATGGATGGTAGTTGTGTCCTATTAAGAAGTAACGTTCTTTATTATGCCGCGTTAGCGGAAATGGAGTAATAAAAGTTATACTAATTATCCTGGGGCGCTCAGGCTACGTCACCCAAGTGCCTCAGGTAGCCTTGGATTTTAATTTATGCACTCTGCCCAAAGCGCATAGAGCAGGTGATAGGTGGGACCACTAGCCCAATGGGGGGGGACTGCATAAATTATTTTCTAATTAAACTACTTTTGAATTATTTTAGAGACCAATTCAGTTTTATAAGGGTTTTTAAACGTCCATTGCTGCCAAGGTGGAAACCCATAGTAATAAATGACATGTTGCAGGGCACTTGGTGCTGCAGATATTAAAGGGAACCTGTCATCACTTTTTTTACTAATGAACCTAATGAAAGTTTAACAAAGCACTATGCTAACTATTGCTCACATGGGTTTTTATCTATTAAAAAAAAAAAAAAAAAGAAGAAGCATACTTCCTCTCCCCAAAAAAATGAACTATGTAAGCCCATCTGGCACCCAGAGGGAATAGGGAGTGTCACAATTCAATGTGTGAAAATATATTGACAGGTTCCCTTTAATTACAGCATGTGGTAAAATGATGCACCACAATTCCACATGATTGATCTTTAACTTATTCAAGACCAAATTACTTTTTTTTCACTATGCACCACAAGCAGCTTTTAGATTTTTTTTGGCTATCAAAGCTATAAGAGGGCTTTTTATCTGCTTGAAAGGGGGTGAGTTTATTTATTTATTATTAGTATGTCAGGCCTTTGACTGGGCCAGTGAGATGTATTACTGCACTGTGCCGTTCACTCTAGATATAGCCTGCATCAGCAACTGGCGCAGATTATAGCACATATTTCCATATTATATATGTTAATACCTTCAGGGAAGAGTAAATTAATACACTTTACCTCTAGTATGTTTGGAATTATATCCTTCTCACACATTTTCAAAAAAGCATCCTTATCAAAGTTTCGATCAACCTTTACAATTTCTGTTAAAACCTCCGACATCTCAGTTTTAGAAAACATTCCACCTAAAAAAAAAACATATATAAAATGTTAGATTTTCTCAAGATAAATTAAATTTTCAGCAACTATAGCAGTTAAAAAACTATTGGGAGGGGGAAATATCCAATATTCCATGTGTGGCCTGACTAACAATCTACTAAATCTTTATTAATTGCACCTATGCCTTTTTTTGATTTGTTATTTTATTTATTTATAATGTTGAAGTCATTTTCAGCTCCGGTTTTACCCATGTTTTATGCTGATATATACAGTTAAAAATGTCATTTTCCACAAAGCTCTCAGTAATTTTAAACAATCCTGCTCTGTGTGGATTACTTTACATCATCTGCAAATTCAGGGACTTATCAAGGACTAATGTGAAACTGACCTTAGGATGTGAAAAGGCAGCACAGTGGAGCAAAGTGGTTAAACGGGTTTTCAAAGGGTAAGTAAAAGTTAATTTGGTCACGATTACTTGGGCGATGCCCACCCCGAAACTTTTATTTCCTGTCATTTCTATTATAATATTATGTGTAGATGTCCCACCTCTTGTTGGTTAAGAGGTCTTAGGGATGTATTAGGGATCATGCAACGTGAGCTTAGTAGAATCCGCAGAAATGTACCCAATAAACCACTACCAGTATGTTGTCAAGCAGATTAACACATTGTAGATCCTGTTTCTTTTATGCCCCAGCATGGTGGATTCATCTAGAAAATCAACTTGTATGCTTGTATGAAGTGATGTAGGCAGAGTTTAATAATGAAGTCAAATTCTCCCTCAGAACGACCCCCTGTGTGATTTACATTATTCTCTTTTGGAGAATCAGTTATGTTGTTCCATGTTGAAGAAAAAAGGGGGTATTCTGAGGCAGAGGGAGCTTGATTTCATTACTGAGTGCTCTGCCTTAGTGACCATTTTACATCCAACTTCAAGATCAATTTTACCACACTGGGCCATAAGAGAAACATTTTCTAAAAATTGTTAGACTGCTGGCCAGCAAACTGATAGTGGTGTATTATGTTTAATTTCTGCTACCAGATTCTCATTAATTATTTTATAAATAAACTAATACCCCTTTTCCTGCATGTTCTATATTTTCTAAACAAAGACTGTACCCTTCAGAGTTCTAGCTGTCCAGCCAGGTCTCACTGTCAAGTTTCCTTACCAAAATTATGATTTTCAATTCAATTTTATTTATGAGGATTCTGGAATTAAAGGGCTATTCCTACTGACCTTATCCTGTCCCCCAATCCACCCCTATTACATTACTTATTTATTCTGTACAGGTGCAATGGCAAAACAGGAGCTAGCCTCAAACAATATTCTAAATAATGGCACCTAGTGTATTTTATAAAAATATCTGTCTATAGGGAATTGAAAGAAAAAAGGGAAAAACAAAAAGGTTAACAAATGAAATTATCTCACCAAAAAGGTCACTGATTTTGTCCGTGAGTGTACGCGATGCTCTGATAAGCGCATTATCACTTTCATCATATTTCATCTTCATTTCAAAAAATCCTATATAGAATACATAAATGATCATTTCATACAAATCTTAATATCTTCTTGACCAATGGTAATTGATGCCTGTACTTCCACGTCAATTAATGATTTACTGCTATTTACTTCATTAAATGACGATATCTCGGAAAAGCTTTACATACATATCATAACAATTTTTATTTTGTTTTTTCATGACATATGAGACTAACTTAATACAATAGTTATATTAAACATAATTTCTTTATTAAATTTGCTGCCAATAAAATAATTTTTTTTGCATTTTTCTAATTAAAGATTTTTTTTTATAATAAGAAGTAACTTTTACCAAAACATGTTATAAATATGTACAACATTATTTCATCACCCTTTCCCAGGTTCATATGCAGAGGGTGCATGTACTTCTGCAAAGTGAATATCTTCTTCTACATTCTGCCTTCAGCTGACAGGCTGGAGGGGGGAACACTTCAAACACCTGTATCTCCTGAACTCTTGCACATAGAAACACAATTCAGATCTACTATTGAACAGCAGAGTCTTTGGTATAAGGATTGTGTATGGATGCTTCACAAAACCGGAGATATCCACTCTTTACCCCTTAAGGACGCAGGGTTTTTTCGCTCATTTCTTGCTCTCCACCTTCAAAAATCCATAACTTTTAAATTTTTACGTGTACAGACCTGTGTAATGGGCTTATTTTGTGCGTAACAAATTTTACTTTTCCGTAATGTTATTTATTTTAACATGCCGTGTACTGCGAAGCTGGAAAAAAATTCCAAATGTGGAAAAGTTGAAAAAAAAATAAAGCATGTTCTTGTGGGCTCAGTTTTTACGACTTTGACTGTTCGCTCCAAATGCTTTATTCTTTGGTTCGGTACGATCGCGGTGATACCAAATTTATACAGGTTTTATTGCGTTTTAATACATTTTCAAAAATTAAACGACTGTTTACAAAAAAGAAAAAAAAATGTTTTGCCATCTTCTGAGGCTAACAACTTTTTCATACTTCGGTGCACAGAGCTGTGTGAGGTGTCATTTTTTTGCGAAATAAGCCGACGTTTTCATTGCTACCATTTTGAGGTCTGTGCGACATTTTGACCACATTTTATTAAATTTTTTATGTGATGTAAAAAAAGTGTAAAAGTCGCATTTTGGACATTTGGGCGCCATTTTCCGTCTCTGAGGTCACCGCCGGCTGTAACCGTTTTTATATTTTGATAGATCGGGCATTTTGGGACGCGGCGATACCTAATGTGTCTGTGATTTTTACTGTTTATTATGTTTTATATCAGTTCTAGGGAAAGGGGGGTGATTTGAATTTTTAATATTTTATTACATTTTTTTATTTTTTAAACTTTTTTTTTTTTCACTATTTCTTAGACCATCTAGGGTACATTAACCCTAAGCACCGACCACGGTTATTAGTGGTGGGGGTTTGCTGCAATATGCAACAACCCCCACCCTTGTATAGAGCTACGGCACAGAGCGTTAAGGGGTTAAAGGAATCATGTCACCAGGGACCTCATTTTCAATCGACAGATTGCAAAAGCCCACTTCAGCTGCATTGCAAGTAGGCCTTTCTGCTTGTCGGGGGGGGGGGGGGGGGAAATGCCCCTGACCGCGGCGTGTTAGGAACGCACCTCCCTCCATGCAGTAATAGTACGTCAAATGTCGGGAAGGGGTTAAAACACAATAAAACCTATATAAATGTGGTATCACTGCGATCGCACCGAACCAAAGAATAAAGTAGGCATGTTATTTGGAGCGAAGAGTGAAAGTCGTAAAAACTGAGCCCACAAGAACGTGCGTTTTTTTTCCAATTTTTCCACATTTGGAATTTTTTTTCAGCTTCACAGTACACGGCATGTTAAAATAAATAACATTACGGGAAAGTAAAATTTGTTACGCACAAAATAAGCCCTCACACAGGTCGGTACAGGTAAAAATGAAAAAGTTATGGATTTTTGAAGTTGGAGAGCGAGAAATGAGCCGAAAAACCCTGCGTCCTTAAGGGGTTAAGCAACATGCAAGGGGCTTTGTTATTGGGGTACCAGCTGGGATCCTCTCTTACATACATAATCTCCATACGTATTCTGTCCAACATGTTCAGGATTAACAGCTGGGCGTGTCCGGAGCTGCTCGTTCTTATTGGCCTTTTCGAGCGAAGCTCCTTCTCCGAAGAGAATGTTCTGTAACTTCTCGTAAAACGTGATGTAACGTTTGAGATCCGAAGCGGGCGCCGGCAGGTACCTACATTTCACACAGCTACACCAGCACTACTATCATCCCCTGCTGCCCAATAATGCTTATTACTGCTTCATCCGAATGCTACAATAGTACTATGCTCTTAAGCCGGATCTACACAGATAACCAGTAATACTACATTACTATTACTCACATTTTATGAACCTTTACAGTAATTCTACAATAGTGCTATTACTCTAATCATTCTAACTGACTGTACACATTAATACTGCACTAGTGCTTTTGGGCTCATCCTGAACTGGTATGAAGTTTTGCTACTACTACTCCCATCATCCACTTCTTATCCCAGCAACTACTATTGTAAATTGCATCATCCTTTCTAAAGGTCACATACCTCTAAGTCATAGACCCATTATGAGGCGCCATTACCCCCCAAAATAATTGCTGTGCGTAAAAGTACGCTTGGCAATTATCCCCTATAGCGCGCAGGCTGAGCGATCCAGACCGCTCAGCAGGACACGTAATACAGTGATGCATGTCAGCGCTGTAGAAACCTGGAGCGAGAGCAGCGCCCCTGGGGAAAATATGCTGGCTGCGCATGTTAAAAAGATATGATTTGTGGAAGGTGGGGAATGAAAAAACAAAAGCACAAAAACCTGATAAACCTTGAGCCTCAATGGCTTAATATTTTTAACTGTGTACTCACTATTAAACACAACATTGTTATCTTTAAAATCCTTCCATTGCTGATGCCATTTAGAATCCTTATGTAGAACAACGCCCATGGACTCCCTAAAATATGAAAATAAATTATCATAGCATACAAATAAATGAGAGAAAAAAAAACACATTAGGGCAGATTTTGGTCATAATTTGTGCCAAAAAGAAAAATAAATTGTTTATTAATGTGGTGAAAGGTGTTTTAGACAATTTTCGTGACTGGATTCTCAGATAAAGTGCATTAGGCGCGGTGTAAAGAGGGGGTTATAGCTCCGCACACCCTTCATGGTTTCCTTTACAACTGGGGCGGAAGCAGTGTATGATAGTTACAACTATGCTATGGGCAATGCATGTCTAGTTCTTTTTGTTCTCCCCTTTATCGTCCATTCTCCATGTTGCGCACACTAAACGTGCCTTAATTTGTGGACGGCCTTGCATATCTATGTTTTGCCCTGTATACCGATACCTTGCCACTTGTCTTAACATAATGCTCATTGTACAACTTATCTTGGAATTATGTTAAATTCCCGGTATGCTGCACTATATCATATTATATCATACTTTGTGTTTTTCTTTTTCTATGTTCTTGTTTTGTACTGTTTTATATTGTTAATAGTACAACTTTGTCTTTCGACAATAAAGAGATTCAACATTATTCAACATTATTTTACACCAGTTTTGTCCTTCTTGCTGGTAATGATATTAACCCTTACAGGACGCAGCCCTTTTTCTTTTTTGCGTTTCTGGTTTTTATTCCCTGTGTTCCAAAAGCAGTAACTTTTTTATTTTTAGGTTTACAGAGATGTGTTAGGGCTTCTTATCTGCGGGACAAATGTACTTTTTAGTGGCGTCATTCAATATTCCATGCAATGTACTGGAAAGCTGGAAAAAAATTCCAAGCAAAGTGAAATTTACAAAAAAAAACAAAACATTTGTCACGTTTTCTTGGGGCTCCATTTTTAGGGGTGTTATTCTGCGCTTCAAATGACACTCTCTTTATTCTTTGGGTCACTACGATCACAGGGATATCAAATTTATAAAGGTTTTATTAGGTTAAAATAGATTTTAAAAAATTACAATCTTTTGTACATAAAAAATATTTCCGCTTCGTCCCCCATGACGGCCCAACCTGGAGGATGCCCCTTGACCTCTGCAGGGACAGGAAGAAGAGAGGTTAAATGCTCCCCCCCCTTGCATCCTCCCGCCAGTGTTCTTCCTGTCCCTGCCGAGGCAGGACAAGAGAGGTGCCCTCTCTCCTCCAGGGGGGGGGGGGGGACGAAGTAAAACTTACGGGTAGTCCTGGCTGGCTAAATCCCGGCGGGCTGGGGCGTTCGGTCGACCTTGTGTCCTCCCTTTCGCCGCCCTTCCAGTCTGTTTGTCCTGGCCGCCGCTCCGCGATCCGTGTGTGAGCGCGCGGCGGCCGAAGAAACTACATTTCCCGGCGTCCCCGAGGTCCGATGACGACTTCCGGTCGCGACCGGAAGTAGCGGCTCACAGGACCGCAATGCATCCCTGGGAACGGGAGCACGGCGCAGGCGAACCCTACAGGGGGATGGGCTCCCCATTAAGGTATTTAAAGTCACCTGGAGCAGGTAGTCACGCTGATCTCAGGTCTAAGATCTGTGTGTGACGCTGCGGTGCTGGTTTCCTGTGCTGTGTATTTCTGAAAATATTTCCTGTGTGCTTCCCCGGCTTTATGATGGCTGATGAGGCAGACCCTACCTTCCTGCATCCTCCGGTTTCTGTAAGTGGGTTTTTTGTGCAGGTTTGGGGTTTTTTTACTGTGTGTAAAAATAACGGGTCATTTATTATCCTCCGCTTGCCCTTTCAGGAGAAAGACCAAGGGTCTAAAGTGAAAGGCAAGGAGGATAAAGGGGATAAGACGAGCAGGTCTGAAAAACCCGAGAAAAGTCGACTTAGGAAGTGTAACATGTGTGCCCACTCTATGTCCGACTCATACAAAAAGCCGATTTGCAAGTCTTGCATCGACAATTTTATGAGAGAGGAAAAGACATCCTTCTTAGATGAATTAAAGGGGTTTATCGAGGAGAAAATAAGTTCTTCAGTGGCCGCTGCTACGTCCAGGCCCCCACCGAGTAAAAAACCTAGAGTGGAACTGGACTCTTCTATATCTGAGGGGGGGGATGATTCTGAAACTCCCTCATGCTCATACGTAGAAGACGATGATCCTACGGACTCACAAAAAACAGAAGACTCACGTCATCTGTTTCAGTTTGAGGAACTCGATGGTCTTTTAAAAGCAATTAGACAGACCTTGGAAATCGAGGAGATTCTTCCCCCTAGATCTAAGGAGGAGGAACTATTTGGGGGATTGAAGGCAAAACGCCAGAGGGTGTTTCCCCTGAATGACACATTAAAGGAGCTGGTTTCTGAGGAGTGGCATGAGCCAGAAAAAAGGGTCATCGTGTCCAAAAACTTTAAGAAGAGACTTGTTTTTGAACCCGAGGAGTCTAAGGTGTGGGACACTTGTCCAAAAATGGATGTGCAAGTTACCAAAATAGTAAAGAAGACCGACCTTCCTTTTGAGGACGCGGCCCAATTAAAGGACCCAATGGATAGGAAGTCTGACTCCCTTTTAAGAAAGGCCTGGGAGACCTCTATGCTCAGTCTGAAGACTAATTTGGCTTCCACCTCAGTGGCAAGGAACTTGCTGTACTGGCTGAATGAGTTGGAATCCCACATCAAGGAGGGGACTCCGAGATCAACAATCTTGGAGAACTTTCCTTTCCTGAAATCGGCAACAGCCTTCCTAGCAGATTCTGCTGCCGAGGGAATTCGTTTCGCTTCAAAGGAGGGAGCACTCACTAATTCTACCCGACGGGCACTGTGGCTGAAACAGTGGAATGGGGACATCAGATCCAAGGCGAAGTTGTGCAGTCTTCCCTTCTCAGGGGAATTTGTGTTTGGGCCAGAGTTGGATGCTATACTTGAGAGAGCATCAGATAAGAAAAAGGGGTTTCCTGAGAGATCGATACCCAAGAAGCAGCCCTTTCGAGACTTCAAAAAGGATTCCTACAAGGATAAAGGGAAAAGGGGACGCTGGAGCTACCCGAAAGGAGGTAAAGGGAGAGGTTTTCTGTTCTCCACCCCAACAGACCCTAATAGAAACAAGAAACCGAATGGCACAAATCGACTAATCATCAACCTGAGAGGTCTCAACGAGTTTATCGTCTACCGGAAATTCAGGATGGAGTCGGTAAGATCAGCCACACACATTATTCACCAAGATGCATTAATGTGCACTATAGACTTAAAGGATGCATATTATCACATCCCTATACACCATTTCTCACAAAGGTTTTTGAGGTTTTCTGTCTTGTCTCCAGAGGGTGCTACACTACACTTTCAATTCTGTGCACTCCCCTTTGGAATATCATCTGCACCAAGGACCTTTACAAAGGTGATGGCAGAGGTGGTGGCGTCTCTCAGACTACAGGACGTACTGATCGTCCCGTACCTAGACGACCTGCTTATTGTTGGCCAAGACAGGGAGAGCTTACTCTTCTCCAGAGATCTCACCCTAGAAACCTTAAAAAGACTGGGATGGATAGTAAACTATCAGAAGTCAGAACTTTCCCCAGCTACTGTGAGGAAATTCCTGGGTGTAAACCTGAACTCAGTTTACCAAATGTCGTTCCTTCCACAGGACAAGGGAGACCACATCAAGGATCTGATAACAAGGTTCAGGAGAAAGTCAGTGATCTCTATCAGAGAAGCTATGAAGATTCTGGGCTCTCTAACAGCCTGCATCTCCTCGGTAGCCTGGTGTCAGGCCCATTCCAGAACACTCCAGGGATGGATCTTAAGATCCTGGAACAGAAGACAGGAGGGTCTGGACAGGAAAATCCCAATCCCACCTGCCGTCAAGGAGGACCTGCTATGGTGGTTGGAAGACGGAAATCTGAGGAAGGGGATTTTTTGGTCAAACAGCCCTTACATCCCAATCCAGACAGACGCGAGTCAGAGGGGCTGGGGGGCAGTTATGCCTCAGCATTTTTCCCAGGGTACCTGGACAGAGGAGATTACAAGAAGGTCCTCAAATTTCCGGGAGTTGCAAGCAGTATGGGAAGCCCTCAGCGCGAACACTCCTCTTCTTGCCCACCAACACCTCCTCATTCTATCGGACAATACAACTACGGTCTCCTACATAAAAAGACAAGGGGGAACCAGGTCTCCTCTCCTGAGTACCCTAGCTCGGAAAATATTTTTGTGGGCAGAACAACACACCCTGTCGATATCTGCCACTCATCTAAAGGGCACAGAGAATTCAAGGGCAGACTTTCTAAGCAGAAGAAGGATCCTACCAAACGAGTGGAGCCTCAAAGAGGAGATCTTCCAGGAGCTAACATCTTTGTGGGGTTATCCTCTAGTGGACTTGTTCGCAACAAGGGAGAATACCAAATGCCCGCGTTATTTTTCTTTGGAAAAAGGGGAGAACAGGGAACAGCTGGACGCCTTCTCTCATTCCTGGGACATTCCACTAAATTAAGGCCTTCCCCCGAATTCCCCTGATCGCCAGGGTCCTGAGGAAAATATTCCAGGAAAATACCAAAGCCATCTTCATCTGCCCAAACTGGCCGAAGAAAAGCTGGTATCCGCTCTTGAAGAAAATGTCACCAGAGGATCCAGTCATCCTTCCACTATCAGAGGACCTACTACATCAGGGTCCAATCCATCATCCAAACCCAGGGAAATTACAGCTGTCTGCCTGGATCCTGAATCCAGCTTCTTAAGCTCTCAGGGACTCTCTTCTGAAGTCATCAAGACCCTGAAGGCAAGTAGAAAACCAGTTACCTTTGCCATCTATCATAAGATATGGAAGAGGTTCTGTTCCTTCTGTAAGGACAGTCCACCTTCCCAAGCTAACCTTAATATCTTGCAGGTGCTCGAATTTCTTCAAAAGGGTTTGGAGTTGGGTTTGTCCACCAGCACCCTGAAGGTCCAGGTGTCGGCGCTTAGTGCTTTCTGTCGACCAGCCTCTCATCGAGCACAGGTGGGTCAAAAGATTTATTAAAGCTGCCTCTAGGTTAGAGCCTCAGACTGTTAAAAAATCATCAGCATGGGACTTAACTCTAGTTTTGAATGCCTTAATGAAGGAACCGTTTGAACCTATTGATTCCTCCAGTATAAAAAACCTGACACTTAAGACGGTTTTCCTGATAGCCATCACTTCTGCCAGAAGGTTAGGTGAACTTCAGGCTATATCGATTAGGGAACCCTACATGAAAATTCTAGATGATAGAATTGTTTGGATGTTGGACCCAAATTTTGTTCCCAAGGTGGTTTCTGACTTCCATAGGAATCAGGAGATTATCCTACCCTCCTTCTGTGAGAACCCTTCTTCGGCAAGAGAACGCGAATGGAGTTCTTTGGATGTAAGACGTTCTGTCCTAAAATACCTTCAGATTACCGAGGCCTGGCGTATTGACTCTAACCTTTTCATCCAATTTCAGGGGAAAAATAAGGGGAGGAAGGCGTCGAAGGCGACTATTGCAAGATGGCTGAGACTGGCAATTGCCTCATGTTATGACCTACAGAAAAGTCCGATACCAGCAGGAATCCGAGCTCACTCGACCAGGGCTATGTCCACATCTTGGGCGGAAAGAAGAGGAGCGTCACTAGATCAGATTTGCAGAGCTGCAACGTGGTCTTCGTCCACTGCGTTCTCCAAGCATTATAGGCTGGACTTGCACTTGTCAAAAGATCTATCATTTGGACGAAAGGTGTTGCAGGCTGTAATCCCTCCCTAAAAGCTTACTAATTTTGTAAGTCTCCAGGTTGGGCCGTCATGGGGGACGAAGCGGAAATTGTGAATTAGATTACTCACCGGTAATTCTATTTCCGTTAGTCCACCATGACGGCCTATATATTTTCCCTCCCAGCTGGATTTCTTCCTTTCTTGTGTATTATTATTTCCAGATAAATTTTCTTTTTGTATGTGGAGCAAACATACTAAATAAATCTGGTTGTATCTTCCTCAGCATGGTTATTTTGTAATCACTGGCGGGAGGATGCAAGGGGGGGGAGCATTTAACCTCTCTTCTTCCTGTCCCTGCAGAGGTCAAGGGGCATCCTCCAGGTTGGGCCGTCATGGTGGACTAACGGAAATAGAATTACCGGTGAGTAATCTAATTCACAATTTTTCGATTTTGCCAAATTCTGAGGCCAATAACTTTTTCACACTTTGGTGTACGGACCTGTGTAAGGTGCCATTTTTTCCAGTATGTGCTGGCATTTCAGCAGATCAATTTAGGACCTATATAACTATTTGATACATTTTTATTCAAATATTCAACAATGTAAAAATGGGGGGAAAAAACTGATTTGGACGCCATTTCCCGTGTTCACAGTCAGGAATAATCGTTTTTATATTTTGATAGCACAGGCATTTTGGGAGCCGGCGATACCCATCATGATTACCCTTATTTCAGACCCTGTAGGGTACTTTAACCCTGTATACTACTGTATTCAATACTACTGTATTGCAGTATATATCAATATTACTGGTGATCTCTAATAGTCTGCAATTAGCCCAAAGGCAATATCTCCAACATCCCAAGAGCATGGGAGTGGTGTCTGTCACAGTGAATTACATAATGTCCTACAAAGTTAAGGATTGGGTCTGCTCCAATAAAAGGGAATTTTCCAGCAGTTTTGACACAACAAAGCTGTAGAGATTAATGGAGAAGAACGGTCATGTGCGGCCGTCTGCTCCATTACTCTGACTGAGCAACAAGGGGTCCAAAAGAGGTACGTGGGACCCCATCGAACCCCCTCGTTTTCATCACTGAGACCCCAACCATCAGCAACTTAGGCCCTATCCTGGGGATAGGGCCTAACTTGTTTTCGTGGGAAAAACCCCTTCAAGAATTCATACATATAAAATACATTTAAAATACAACTTACTCATTAGGCTCAAATACTTTTTCTTCATTAATTTTCTCTCCTGAAAATTCACTCCTCTTCCTCAGCTTAGTTGGTGGCCGATAAGGACCAGTCTGGGCCAAAATACTTTCATCAATCTCCTTCTTCACAGTTTCTACACCCTATATATAAACAAAAAAAAACATACATAATGGAAAGAAATACTATATAAATTAACAGTGCATATAGTAAATATAATGCAAGGATATACTATCCCGTTACCAGCTAGTCCTGATTATGAATATAGCAGTGAGCACTGTGTGGGAAAATAAATATCTTCTCACCACTAAAAGCACCCTGAGATGGTCGGGCAAAAGGCAAATAACAGAAAAAGTTTGGGGGGCGGTTTTACTGGTGGGAGGAGGCAGATTTAAAGGCATTGTAGGGGGTAAGGTTTATTGTGCCTGTTCTTGATGACAGGTTTCATTTAAAGGTTTATTTGTTACATCATACACATCATACAAAAAAGACCAAAATATAAACATTAAATGAAAATATATTTCCTTACATTATATAAAAGATAAGATGTTTGCCTCATGCTTCCTCAAGCTCATCCCACAATGGATAGGTTTGGTCAACCTGTTCTAACAAAAGTTCAGGATAACTGGCATTAAGTAAATGCATCATCCAGTCTTTTCACTTATTTTCATAATGTAGAATAAAATGGATGTAGTAAAGCAGACTGCTGATGCTATGACAAGGGGTTATAATTGTAGTGATTGCTTACACTGGTTATTATACCCACACAAATTTCTCACTTTGTGAGCAAAATCACATTTATTTACACTAACGTTTCAAATGTAACATTTTTCTCAATTATGTGCCAATGCCTTTTATTTAATGTGAATACTGTGTGACAAAGGGATATGAGGCCATTTTAACATTACCTGAGAGATGACCTTGAAAGCAGCAGTTTTACCTATCTTCTCCCCTCCTTTGCTTACAGACTCAGCTGAGTGTTTGGCAGTTTTTGCAGCCTCTTCAACTCCCTCACGGATTTTGCGGCCTATATCACTTTTGCCAACTTCATCAATGCTCTGCAAGTATAAGAGGAGTTGTATGGATACAGGGAACAAGTGACTTTACAGGGAGGCCAGAAACCTGAGAAGCGTGAGGATTAAGAGTGAACCATGTCTGATGCAAATTGAGCAAGATGAATATAAAGAAACACAAACTTTCTCTGAAGAAATAAACTCAAGAAATCATCCTACCAAGGAAAGGAAGCAACCAAGATATATTTGCAATCTAGTCTTTGGCACTGTGGCTGCATTTCTAATTCCTGATAATTTCCTCTCGTGAATTTATCAAGTCTTACCTCTTTCACAGTGTCTGTTATTTCTTCAAACTTCTTTTTGAACACCTCAGAAGTTTTCATTGTTTCAGATTCTATTGATTTCTGTTATTTAAAGGAAAGGACAATCAATGTTATTTTATTGCACATTACGTTAAAGCGATTTTTTTTCCACTGCTAGTATATTATACATTTTAAAAATGTATTAGATTTGGAGTTTCCTAAAAATAAAACCACCCACAGTCACACTACATCTTTTAGGGGTACAAAAACTCCTTGTGATTTGAGCAAATTATCTTGAAAGCTCATGTAAAACAATAAACAACATTTAACATAATATGGTAAATATATAGTATACTGGGGAAATGGTCTGTAAAAACTGGAACATTAAAATACATAAAGAGTATGTGCTGCATGAAAACAAAACCTACAAATTTCCTCCGCGCTTGTTGTAGAGCATCAGATTCTTCAAACTTCTTAGCTTCTTCTCTGAACTTTTTAATATTTTCTTTCATCTCTTTGCTTTTTGAAAGTTCTTGCTTTATATCATCAAGAAGCCCTGCAAGGAATCCTCTCCTTCCTTGTGATGAATAGTAGCATAACTAAAATACAAACAAAAGAACAAATTAGTCTGGAAAAACACAGTATGGACAACATTCTATAGGGTGCAGTAAAGAGAGCAACACTATTTCATGAATATCACTTCCTCAATACTACTTCTGCTTTATTTTCTGTGCTCTTACTCACAGCAGCAATACTGGGTTGCAAAAAAAAAAAAAAAAAAAGAAGGTCAACACTAAATGCCATTTAAGACTTCCACATAATTGTTCAACCCTGCATTAGAATTCTCCACAACAGCGTTTTTACATGTTGTAGTTAAAACTGCATCATAACTCCATTTAGATGCTTCTTTATCCGCTTCTGGTGACATGCCCTCTTTAACCCCTTAAGGACGCAAGGTTTTTCGGCCCATTTCTCGCTCTCCAACTTCAAAAATCCATAACTTTTCCATTTTTACATGTACAGACCTGTGTGAGGGCTTATTTTGTGCGTAACAAATTTTACTTTCCCGTAATCTTATTTATTTTAACATGCCGTGTAATGTGAAGCTGAAAAAAAATTCCAAATGTGGAAAAATTGAAAAAAAAAAAAACGTCACGTTCTTGTGGGCTCAGTTTTTACGACTTTCACTCTTCGCTCCAAATAACACGCCTACTTTATTCTTTGGTTCGGTGCGATCGCGGTGATACCGCGACA
The DNA here is from genome assembly GCF_040894005.1 of Engystomops pustulosus. Classification (NCBI taxonomy): domain Eukaryota; kingdom Metazoa; phylum Chordata; class Amphibia; order Anura; family Leptodactylidae; genus Engystomops; species Engystomops pustulosus. The sequence goes on along the minus strand of NC_092411.1, from coordinate 161,013,482 downwards.
TTTTGATCATTTTTTATTCCATTTTTTATGTTATGTAAAAAGGTGTAAAAGTCGCATTTCGGACATTTGGGCACCATTTCCCGCCTCGGAGGTCACCGCCGCCCGTAACCGTTTTTATATTTTGATAGATCTGGCATTTTGGGACGCGTCGATACCTATTATGTTTGTGATTTTTACTGTTTATTATGTTTTATATCCGTTCTAGGGAAAGGGGGGTGATTTGAACTTTTAATATTTTATTAATTTTTTTTATTTTTTAAACTTTTTTTTTTATTTTTTTTTTCACTATTTTTTAGACCATCTAGGGTACATTAACCCTAGATAGTCAGATCGCTCCTACCATATACTGCGACTTTGCCGGCGGCGTTGAAAGGGTTAATAGCCGCGATCGGTGCAAGCACCGACCGCGGTTATTAGCGGTGGGGGTTTGCTGCAATATGCAACAACCCCCACCTCTGTATGAAGAGGACTCAGCCCGTGAGCCCTCTTCATACATCCCTTATCCCTCTGTGCCGTAGAGCTACGGCGCAGAGTGTTAAGGGGTTAAGATATGTAAAGTTCAAAAGATATCAGAATTTTAAAAAAGCATAACAGTACATGGCTCTGTGGCGCAATGGATAGCGCACTGGACTTCTAGAAAAAAAAGAGAATAACAGCATGATGTAGTGCATCACAAAGAACGGCTTTTATTTTTGATGCAGTTTTTTTTTTTATTTTTTTTTAAATCATGTTGTTTTATTGTACTTTTTATGAAGACAAGTAAACAATATACAAATGAAAACTTTACGGTACGGTGCTTCGTGCGTGTGGCACCGTAACACACCCCGGCCGTGAAAAGATAGGACATAGGGAATAACCCTATGAAAAGGTGCAGGGGTGAGCAGCGCTTACCTCCTCCGCCTAGCCACCGACATGTGGCCGCTGTGCTATGGTACGGCGGGCACACGTGTGTCTGAATGCAGCCTAAGGGCTATAGACAATACACCAGAATATGTGTATGTTTTGTTTGTCTTGCCACACAAACACCCAAACAAAAGACCAGACACAGAAGGTAAAAACAAAAAAAAAAAAAAAACACACAGCCCTCTCCCCGCCCCTTCTGATTTTCAAAAGAATACTCGCACCCCTCACCCGCCCTTCGCCTTCATTCTAACGCCCCCTGGCTCGCCCCCCCTACACACGTCACCTACCCACTGTCCTGAATTCTCACTGACCTCTTCAGGCATTCTCACGCCTGCCATGTCAGCATATGTTGTACCTTGCGCACAGACATGCGCAGATGAAGTGGTGCTGGCCGCAAGGTCCCGCATTAGTCTGCGCCACACTGTGCTGCCGACTCGGAGTAGCTACGTAGACAGTGAGGTGCAAGGAGCTACGCAAACTACGTTGCTACTCCGAGTCAGGCAAGGGGCGTGATTAGTCTTTTGAAAATCAGAAACGGAGGAGCGGTTTCCTGAGGGTGGGGGGAAACTACTCCTCTTCCGCCCCGCCCAGGGGGTGACTTGACTAGTCACAGAGCACATGTCATTCTAAGTTAATATATAAGTTATCTTTTGTTCTGTAAAACCAATTTTTCATACAAAAAATGTTTGTAGTGTATATGCAATGCTCTATGTGGGGGTTGCTAAAAAGGCGTCTTGCATTTGCTCCGAAAGTATGCCCAAAAGGCAGATTCTCAGGTTGGCATCTAAACGGATGTGAAAACTCAATGTAAAAATTCCCCAAACTTCATATGAAGCAGGCGAGCATCGTACTGCTCACATCTGGGGCTTGTAGAACCAGATCTTATATTTTAGATCTTTTACCATATATTATAGACTCTGCAGGCATATCATCATTTCTGTACTCAGGGTTAGTGGGTAAATACTTAAAGACCCCTTCCCGTACGATGAGTAAGGGCCCAATTTACGATGAACAAGAAAGTATGTTGGAACCAGCCCCTTTATTGTCTCCCAGTGAAGGGCATTTGCCCAGGAGTAAACAGATTAGACTGGAAGGTTATATCTGCATCTCCGAATTGTGCTTGTATAGCTTGGTGGAGTTGCAAATATTGCTAAAAGTGTCAGTCCATTAGATCTTCAATGATTTGAGCAAATGACTTAAGATTCCCTCCCTGTATAATATGTGATAATGCATTCAGCCCTTTCCTTTCCCATGGACAGAAACCTTCTGATCTAAAAGTCTTTAGCAGATTGGGATTGCGCCACAATGGGTCATATGTGCCCCTGTCGCACCCCATATGTACCCCAGCTGCCGCGTTCTATGGAGCTGACTGGTATGGCGCTCGGCAATCTCCATAAGCTCCATAGAGATGAACATGGCAGCCCGCACATGTGCAACCAGCTTAAACATCCTAGGGTCCTTTGGATAGGGCCTAACTTGCTTAGTTGAACAACCCCTTTAACTTACCAAGGTGATTTTCAGATTGTTTTTTGTGATATGTTGCAATTCACCTTAATGGTATATTTTGATTGAAATGTTTTGCATTTATTTATAAAAAGAATATGGTGCAAATTTAGAAAAATTATAGATTTTCTGACTTCTCAATGTTATGCTCATCATAAAGTTAGTAACCTATTTGGGAGGTTAAACTAACATTAACCATATGTCTGCTATATGCTGACATAATTTTTATTAGGATGTAAGGAGGCTTAAAAATTGTAGATTCAAATATTTTAGAGGCCTATTCAACTGTTAAGTGTTTAAGCATCCAACATGAAAACAAAATGGATGTTCTAAATGGAATTTTCGCATTTCATCAAATGTTTATACAGCCCTAAAATTTACATTTTCATGCAGGATAAAATTAGAAAACACTTCTCAGATTTTGTAGTGCAGTTTTTCTTGAGTAAGGCAATAGCCTACATATGGATATAATCCACTTTACAGGTCCATAACAGAAAGCAGAAGTGAAGGAGCGCCATCACACTTTAGGAGGGCAAATTTTGCTAAAACAAACTTCAGGCGCTTCAGGCATTTGCTGAGCCTATAACATACCAGGACGAGTGAAACCCCTTAAAAGTATAGTAACACTATTTTTGGGGTGGCTAAAGCCTACTTTTTTTGCAAGGATGCTCCAATACGGATGTTTTACTTTTATCTTTTGTTTTATACTCCTTATAGCAGTGGTGGCGAACCTATGGCACGGGTGCCAGAGGTGGCACTCAGAGCGATTTCTGTGGGCACTCAGACCATTGCCCAGTACAGAGTTCACCAAATAGGACCAAATCCACCAAACTTTCTGCAGTCCCAGGAAGAGATGCTGCTCTCAGCACTATTTTAAAGCAACACTTCATTGTCTGTTTGGAACTGCAGGAAATGTGAGAAGGTGTTGACAGAAGTGCATTCTCTTTGGAGGTCTTCCTGCTGGACCCAACATTCTTCCTCTACAGAGACCCTGCAGAGAAACTACAATGAGAGTCTGAATTTGCCCTCCTTCTTTTAACTGTATTGGTGGCCTCAGGGGTCTGTTACGATTGAAAGATGTGGAAGAACAAGTAGCAATAAGTTACTGCTTCAAATGCTATGCTGGCACTTCACGGTAAATAAGTGGATTTTGGTTGTAGTTTGGGCACTCTGTCTCCAAAAGGTTCGCCATCATTGCCTTATAGCATTGATGTTATTTATGAGTCAGTTCCATTATGGTAATATTCCATTTATATAGCTTTTTTTTAATAATTTTGGAGAATTAAAAAATCTTTTGAAGAGAGAAAATCAAATCATCGCCGTCTTCTGAGAGGCATTACATTTAGCATGATTGGGTCTGCTAAAGACATACTCTTTAAAGATGGATGCCAATTCTTTTTTGGCCAGTTTGGTACAATAAGAATAACTTTTGCTTTGTCTCTTTGGATATTCCTCACTATTTTGGCGATCACCAATATTGGTGGAAACGCATACATTACTGGAGCATTCCTGGTGTGGCTAAACGCATCCGACTGTGATGCCAGAACATCTGGGTCTAGAGAGAAGAAATGGTTTGTTTTGGTGTTTGAACGTGTAGCATGGCTGAAGTAGTCAGCTACTCTGTTCTCTTCCCCCCTCAAGTGTACAGCGGAGAGAAGCAGGACATTTAATTTGGCCCAGGTAAATATCTTTTTTGATGTACGAGTACAAGAAGATCTGGGTTCCTTGTAGCCCCCTGGTGGCATATGTATGCTACTGTAGTTACATTGTCTGAGAAGACTTTTATGTGTCAGTCTTTCAATCTTAGGTTACTTCTTTTTAATGGCTCCCATGCTGCTCTCAGCTCTCAATGGTTTGAGGATCAAGACCTTATGGAGGGGATAACACCCTACGTTTTCTCCCCATCCTGACTGGCTTGCATATGTCTGTATTAACATAATAGGCCAAGGACGCCACGGTACCCCCATCTGTCGATTCTTTTTCCACCAGTTCAGGGATATCTTTACAGAATGAAAAAATATCTGTAGCTCCCCCGATTTATGTACTGGTGGTGCACGTCATGGACTCCGCACAGACCAAATGCGTAGGAACAAACTTTAAACACGAAATGAGATCCAGTGTGCCACATCCAGAGGTATTAAAAATTCTTGTGCTTTATTATGGGTACGTAATCCCACATATAACATCACCGTCGTAGTCACAACATGGTATATCACAGGACACAAGAGTTAGCCAACTCCGGACAACGCGTTTCTTTTTTTGAATCAAATATTTTTATTGAACATTTTTACATTTTTACCCCAACGAGTACAACACCAGGGGAGGTAAGTACAAATTTTGCCAAAAACGGGAATATTATACAATATGTAAATAGTATCTTACAATCATGTACATATTACAGAATGACCTCAACTTTTGCACTTTATGTTATATACTTTATACTTTACATAAATACTTTCCGAAATTGGCAATCAAACATATTTATGACAATAAATTAACTTACTCTCTTCCCTATACCACCCCCCGCCCTCTGCCCCTTCCCTTCCCCGTGAGCCAGCTCTCCGTAACCACTTGTATTTGACCTCATCCTTCTTGAAAGGACCTATCACTACCTATTTTACTAATGACAATTGATATTCTAAACTTGCCCTTAACGACAACGCGTTTCTAGTGTCAACCGACACTCTTGATCATCTTGACTCATGACTAAGAGTGTTGGATGACACTAGAAACGCATTGGCCGGAGTGGGCCAACTCTTTTGTCCTGTGATATACCATGTGACACTGAAAAAGGTTTGTAGAGGTAACAGTCATGGGCCAACCACAGTCACTTCAAACACAAACAATACTTATCAAATTTACTAATAATATGCATGAAACCATAGTGGTTAAAGTAGAAAATTTTTATTTCCAATAAAAAATGACAAACACATTATGGAGCAACAATCAGATAAAAAGGTTGCACTTTGCCCGGGTGTAAAGAAATGAAAGTCAATGTACCCTTATATACAATAAAGTGCCGAATCAGACAAGAACCAGTTTCTGTCCTGGTATAGAAATAGTTAAAGCTAATGCCTCCAGGAGAAACGGTTAAAATTACCATTCCACCCCTAAGTTATCAGAGACAATTTAAAAAGTTTAAAAAATTATATTAAAAATAATTAAAACGTCAAATAACCCCCTTTCCCTAGAACTAGATAATGAACATGATAGGTATCACCGCGCCCCAAAATGTCTGATCTATCAAAATATAATAACTATTATTCCCGGCGTTTAGCCCCGTAATGGAAAATAGCTCCCAAAGTCAAAAATACCAGCGATCAAAAGGCCTTATAGACCTAAAAATCGTAGCATTGAAAACGCAAAAGTTGCCAAAAATTATACCACATACAGCACCATACACTAAAGTATGAAAAAGTTGTTAGTGCCAGAAAATGAAAAAAAAAAAAATAAGTATAGGAGGTTTTCATTTTTGTAAATGTAGGAAAACATAAAACATATACAAATTTGGTATCCCCATGATAGCACTGACCCAAAGAATGAAGTAGACATGTAATTTTGAGCACACAGTGAAAGCCATAAAATCAGCTGGCGTCTTTTTTAAACAGCTTACAGCTCCACGCTCAAGTTTTGGGATCTCGTCCCTGATACGCCACTTGCGGTGCGCCTTCATACACCTTAAGTTGATGTCTGAGCTTGGCCTGAATCCAGGGACTCACCACGGCGCCTCAGAAAGCAGTCCGAGTGTCTTTAGCTTCACAGAGCTGCAGACAGAGCCAGATGACAGCTCACATATGGCCAGGAAGGAACTGGAGCCCGATCGAGGGCCGAGCTGGTTGGGTAAAGGTTTAACCCTTCACCAACAGATTAGGGATCAACCTGGCTGTCCCAACCGGAGAAGACACAGGAGATTAACCTCTCCACCCCCTGCCCTGTGTAGGGACAGAAATCAAACTGCTGGATGTATGCAGAGGTAGGGCTTCTATCCTCTCTGCTTCCTGTTCCTAAAGAGTTCAAGGGGTAAGCCTACTGTAGGGGCCATCATGGGGGACGAGATGGAAAAATATACATTAATCTTTATGTAAATGAAGTGGAACAGCTCAGGAGTCCCTCCGGTCTCCGGGCCCTCCTACACTCTCTTCTTCCCTCTGCCTGCTATAAAAACTGTATTCAATCTCTAGGGAGCTAGCCAGTAATATAAATGGTGAAGTATAAACCAGTTATAGATTTCCTTCAAGTTTCATGCAAACACCTGTGTGAACAGAGGTGTGCCCTGAGCTGAAAGCTGGGTGGAGCTGAGCGGAAGCGGCGCAAATGGGGGGGGGGGGTGGACCCTTAATCAAGACGAGTCCAAACTAAGCACTAACACTTACCTGTTGTTCAACAGGAGAGCGACGTATCCAATAAGTACTGCAAATAGTTTTTGGAGGAATTCTATGCCAGACAGTTGTAAACCTATGGCCACCAGAAATCAATATCTAGGATGAGAAAAGAATGCAAATATGGTTATTAAATACATTACCTCATAGGCATATTTGCAACATTAAAGGGGTTGTGTCACCATTGCACATTGCTGTAATTGGGTCCAATGCATTGTTAAAAGTACTTTCACCATTTACACTTATTACAAAATCTGCAGGCTTACTGAGATAACTCCTTTTGTTCTGGTTGCTGGCGCCCCCCGGTGGTAGCTGTGTCCCGTCCTGAGCAACAGCTGATCTGGCCGAGTCTGCGCACAGGGAGTCAGTCAGCTGTTCTCCACTACAGATCACTCCACGGGCTCACAGCTCCTCTGCACACTGAGAGATCACCTGACACACTGCAGCCAATAGGAGGTGAGAGAGGAGGAGGGGCAGAGATTGTGCTGTGATGGCCACTGCTCACCAGCTACACAGGAGCCTACAGCAGCAGATACAAGGTAACTGCAGCCAGACATGTCTGCTCAGAGGAGTCCTCCCCTAACATGGATCATAGCAATGTATCAGCCCTTTCCTCCCTCCACCATTAGTCAGGTCACACAGGAGGCTGCAGAGATAACACAAGTAACAGGCTGAGCTCTGATCTCTCCTGATGCAGTCCTCCTCCTGTACTCTCCAACATTCACTGTCCCTCCATGTTACCCTGCTCTCCTGCAAAGGGGCCCCTGTGCCTGACTAGCAGGGAAGTCGCTAAACATCAGCAACATGTGAGAAGCTGTCATCTATCTCTCTATCTATCTATCTCCTATCTATCTATCTATCTCCTATCTATCTATCACATATCTATCTATCACATATCTATCTATCACATATCTATCTATCTATCTATCTCCTATCTATCCATCTATCACATATCCATCACATATCAATCTATATATCTATCTATCACATATCTATCACATATCCATCCATCTATCTATCACATATCTCTCTATCTATCTCTCTATCTATCTCTCACATATCTCTCACATATCCATCTATCTATCTCATATCTATCTATCTATCACATATCCATCTATCACATATCCATCTATCACATATCTATCTATCTCCTAATCTCTCTGTCTATCACATATCCATCTATCTCTCTATCTATCTATCACATATCCATCTATCTATCTATCACATATCTATCTATCTATCTATCACATATCTATCTATCTATCACATATCTATCTATCACATATCTATCTATCTAGTGATTTGGTTGCAATTCCTTACAAAATACACAGAAAGAGATTCAATCAACATGCAAAAATACAAAAGTTTATTAGTAAAAGTCATAAAAACAACTATTGCACCTAATTTTGTACAATCAGTGCATACAAGAAGAGCAAAACAACGTATTCTCACAGCATCATGGTCAGTCAGGCGGACAGTAAAGTGTAAATATGTCTGAGGTCTAGAAAAATGCAGGGACGGCAAAATCCATGCGTATCCTCACTTCAAAGTGACTTCCTCAGGGGTAAGTGGCACTTTGGAGTGATGATACACGTGGGGTTTGCCTCCCCTGCAACCACCTAGACTTCCGCCATGCATGTCAGCCTGACCGACCATGATGCTGTGAGAATACATAGTACATGTGGACTATGTGCAGTGTCCTGTGTAGTGTGCAGGGGGCGCCAGATTCAGGATTTCTAGCACACGTTCTTCATGAATCTGGTGCCCCATGCACTGCTTTGACAGACTGCACCAACTTTTTTTGGTGCACTTTTAACATGGGGCGTGTGACACATTTCTATTGGACTTCTATTGGATAAGTAAATGCAGGGACTATTTGAGCACAGCAGGTGGAAGGAGACTCTGAAGGCTGAGTGCTCTGTAGCACTGAGTTGTGGAATAACAGCCGCTGTCAGTGCTAGGCCCCTCCCACATCTGCTTCTGTATGGAACAGAGTAGAGGCTGAACAAGCATCATAATAACAAATAGAAAGGTATCTTTACTTCCAGGTAACCATTACAAATAGATTTTTGAAATATTTTAACCTCTTTGACAGCTTTTTGTAGTCAATTGTTTCGTGGCATAACCCCTTTAAAGGATAACAATTTTTTTCTTTGTATGCATTTTGTTTATACAAATGCATTAACTTTTGTATCAGCCGGTCTTCAAAATATACGGTAGATCCATGTGCACAATCTCTAAATATACATAGGATATCAAAATTAAAGGACACCTGTCATCAGGTCTGTGTCACTAGTCCTGTCACCTCTACCTGTTGGATCAGCTCACAAGGATCCCATCCCAGCCTTTATGTAGTCAATTCATACATTAATGATTATAAAATCATCTTTTCATTATTATGTAAATGAGGCTGGTCACATGGTCAGGGGCAGTGATGTCACTCCTGTTACCCCTCCCCTCTCCTCCCCCTGCTCATGTCTGTGTGTAATGTATAGTAAAGCATTGCTAGTGTGTGTGCTGCATCTGCTGACATGCTGCATCCTCCTAATACACAGACATCAGCTACACAAGTACCTGACATGTTCTGCTATAACATGGTTGCCTGGAGCTGTTGTATCTTTCACATGCACAAATTTTATTACAAAAAATGGACCAATTGTCGCGGCAGGGGGTTTATTGCTCAAAAGGACACAAAGCTGCCACTGGCAGAGAAAAATTTACCTATATCCGGACAAAGAAGTGTATCATAATATATTATAAAACATCACCTTTATTATTCACAAGTCTAAAAAATGTGTATAGTAGCGTTGCTACAAAGTGCTCTAGGGAATTGATATTAAAAGCACAGTGGGGTAGGCTCAATAAGTCAAGGACGAGTGTTCACTCACTACTCGTATGTCATCAGCCCGACCCCTGATGAAGCCAGCTCGCTGGCAAAACATGTCGGGGGGCTAAAGTGCATGTTTTTTTTTAATTAGCAGTGTGCTTAGGTTCTAAGTCAATTTACTATATACAGCTAGCCAACTTATATCTCTTAGGGACAGCATAGTGTGAACAATAATACTTCATCTAGTAGTGTAGGGCTCTGGTCATGCCATATGACTAACCCACATACACTAACAGAGGGTTAGCATCAATTGGTCTATTATCTATATACGAATACAAATGAGACATCCAATTGACTCTATGTAAGCATGATCTAGTGCAGTGTGTGTGAACAGGCAAATATCTGCCACAACACATTAGACCTAGCTACCCCAAAGTGACCCTCTATACTGGCGACCCAACGGAGTCTGCTATCTATTTAGTCACACAATATTTATGTCCCAGAGATCTTAGATCGTACACATCGCCTTGTGGCGACAATGTGACATACCAGTAGTGAGTGAACACTCGTCCTTGACATATTGAGCCTACCCCACTGTGCTTTTAATATCAATTCCCTAGAGCACTTTGTAGCAACGCTACTATACACATTTTTTAGACTTGTGAATAATAAAGGTGATGTTTTATAATATATTATGATACACTTCTTTGTCCCGATATGGGTAAATTTTTCTCTGCCAGTGGCAGCTTTGTGTCCTTTCACATACACACACACAGGCTGCAGGGGGTGTGGCCACCAGCAAGCACATTTAGAAGCCATCACTGTGTTACACAGGCTGTCAGTCAAGCACTGGGGGTGTGGCTGTGCCTCCCACTCATGAATAAGCTGGACAGCGTGAATATGCTAATGACTCGTTGAACATTTCACAGGTCATTTGCATACAGCTTTAGGACCTCATTGCTTAGGTTTACTTCATTGCTCAGAGGGACAATGAAGGGATAATGCTCTCTAATGGAAGTTTATGAATATATATTTAGTTTAGGGGGTTATTTTGCATGATGGGTTCTCTTTAACCCCTTAAGGACGCAGCCATTTTACAGCTTAAGGCTCAGTCCCATTTTTTGGATTCTGACATGCGTCGCTTTATATGGTTATAACTTTTGAACACTGTTACTTATCAAAACGATTCTGAGATTGTTTTTTACCCACATGTTGTACTTCATTTTAGTGGTAAATTTTGGCTGATAAGTTTTGCGTTTATTTACAAAAAAAAAAAAAATATGATGAATTTTCTGAAAAATTTGCCATTTTTGAAATTTGAAATCATTGCGTTTTCAGGCAGATAGATTTACCACCTAAATAAGTTGCTGAATAACATTTCCCATATGTCTACTTTACATTTTCACCATTTTTGAAATGTCTGGATAATTTATTTTGACGTCACGCGGCTTACAAATTGAATAGCGCTTTTCCGGATTTTCAGAATTGACTATTTTGGGGATAAATACAGTTTTGAATGAAAATTTACATATTTAGCATCAAAACCCCCCATATAACCAACCCAATTTCAAATCTGCACCCCTCAAGCTATCAGAAACAGATTTTACAAAGATTGTTAACCCCTTGAGATCTTCATAGTAATTACATCAAAATGGAGGCGAAATTTAGAATAGTCAAATTGTGCCGGTTATACGTTCATTTAGCCCTAAAATTTACACATTTCCAAAAGATAAAAATACAAAACCCACCATACAATTTGTTCTACAATTTCTCCCGAGTACAGAGACCCCCCACATGTGGCCGTGACTTGTTTTATGGGCACACAGTGAGGCGCAGAAGGGAAGGAGCACCCTGCAGCTGCCAGGATTTTACTTTCCTCATTGGCCTCTTTTGAAGGCTGTAAAATTTTCGCTTTTGCGCTATTAGGGCCATGTGACAGCATTTTTTTGCGGGACGAGATGCTTTTTCCAATGTTACCATTTTGGGGTTGGTATCACCTATTGTTGAAAATTTAGGAACTTCTTTTTGAGAGCAGGAGTAGAAAAGCATCAATTCTCTACTGGTTTTTTTACTTTTTTTTTTTTTTTGTGGTGTTCACCGTATAGACTAATAATCATATTATCTTCATTCTATGGGTCGATACGATAACGGGGATACCAGACACGAATATATTTTCTTGCGTTTTACTAAATTTGTAAAATAAAACCCTATTGTGGGGAAAAATCTATCATTTTTGTATTGCCATCTTCCAAGTGGCATAACTTTGTTACGTTTTTGGCTACGGAGCTGGTTGATGGCTTGTTTTTTGCGGGACACGTTGTACTTTGCACCAGTATCATTCTAGAGTACATATGTTTTTTTGATCACTTTTTATAGCAATTTTTGTGGGATTGAATAGGTAAAAATCCAAATTTTTGGAGGGTTTATAACAGTTTTCTTTTACGGCGTTCATCGTGCGGGTTCAATAATTACTTATTTTTATTCTACGGGTTGTTACGGACGCGGTGATACTATATATGTGGGGTTTGTGTTATGATTTAGACTTTTTTTTAGTTATATGTCTCTTTATATGTTTTGGGGCTTTTGGGCATTTTTGGTGATTTATTACTTTATTTTTTTATTGAATAATTTTTTTTTTTACTTTTTCACTTTTTCCACCATGGGAAATGAACAAGCAATCATCTGATTGCTTGTTCATAATAATACCCTGCAATACTTATGTATTGCAGGGCATTATCAGTGTCAGCCTATGCACTTGCATAGGGTGGCACTCTGCCAGTAAGATGACGTCACAGACGCCATCTTACCGGCAGTTCCTGCAGGTAACACTGGGGTCCAGATCGGACCCCAGTGATACCGTAGCAATGATCGGTGCCCCCCGAAAATGATTCGGGGGGGGGGGGGCGATCGTGGGGGAAAGACACCCCAGATGCATGTTAGATGCCGCGGTCGCGATGACCGCGGCATTTAACGGGTTAATCACCCGCGATCAGAGACAACTCCGATCGCGGGTGTTACACTGGGGTGCCGGCTATCAGTCACAGCCGGCACCCCGTGTTTCCCCATGCCGGTTCGGCTCAAATCTTGAGCTGAACCGGCATCGGCTCAGCGTCCGATATATCGGACACTGAGCGCTAAGTCACTGAGCTCAGCATCCGATATATCGGACGCTGAGCGTTAAGAGGTTAAAGAACAATGAATGATCACTTGATTTGTTCTGAAATCAATGTAATCTCTGTTTATCAACATTTGATAGATATTTTGTAAGGGGCACACCATGCCAGTAGAAAGTATATCAACATAAACACTTATTATTTTGCACAAACAATGATGATCAACAATGACTGCACAGAGAAAGATGAAAGACAACAGTCACCAATCAGTAGGAAGTGTACATGCCGTTGCTTTTAATTACTTTAAAAAATATGCAAATAAGCCTGTGGGGCTCCTGGCTTTATTAACACCTATGGAGCCCCTTAGGTTCATTTGTATACTGTGAAAAGCCTTTTTTGTAAAAACTAGGGCATAATAAGCTAAAAGAAGAGGAGACCCTGCCATAGATGGCACACACCAGCATGTAAGTGTGCTTCATTTACAATCCTTCTTTCTGGTGGTAGATGTTCTTTAAACTATGATTACACTGCATGATGGGATAAACCCTTAACCTATTCCAGTGATGGGCAACCTTTTGAGCTTGGTGTGTCAAAATTCGCCAAAAACCCGAGCATAACTCGGGTGGTGTGTCACCTTGACAAAAAAAAAACATAATTTTGTGATATTTATAGTTTTAAATAACAAATATGTATAATTATTTAACTTCTAGGGTACTTTAATCCTAGGTTGTGTGATTGATCCTACCATGTACTACAGTATGGCAGTACTGTATATTTTCCACATCATCTATTTATTACAATGTGCTGGACAATCTCTCAGCCTCCCGGCTACTGCACCTGGCCGTGTAGGAGCCGAGGATGAAACTTAACTCTCCGGCGGCCGCGTGTCACTGAAAATGGCTATGCGTGTCAGCACTGACACGCGTGTCATAGGTTGGCCATCACTGACCTATTCAGTGCTGCACTGGCAAGCAATTCCTGCTGCAGTGTTGTCGATTACCCATGATTCTCTGCATTATGCTGTCCTCTCTTCCATTTGACTTTTGAGGGAAACAAGCCTTTTTGAGGACTTGGCTGATATGGTCAACCCTTTGGCCTTTATCTGGACAACCTGCTGCTGGAGGATTTCAGTCACTTTGGAACAGCACACCATATTTCCAGAGTCAAATGGATGATTTTGTTTGTGTTCCCCTTGAAATAGTTAATAAAATCTCCCAAAATGAATTTTCTATACATTGTATCTCACCTAGCAAATAATAAGTCCTCATATGTTCGCATTACGAACAAATTTAAATTTATAGCTTTTACAATGAGACAATACAAATCTGCTGTGAGTGGAGGGAGCGTGGCCTGGCTATGGCGGTGACTAGACGTGCCTTGTGCTAGCTCCTGCCTTACCCTTGAGAAAAGCTGTTTTTCTCAAGGGTAAGGCATCCCGAATTGCACCAAAATGGGACCCAAGAAGCGGCTAGAACCGAAGACCTTATGTACACCGTTAACCAGGATGGCTACAAAGGGGATCAGATAATTTCTCACTCCCGTACGGCTGCCTCGACCACACCACAAGACCCTGAAATGGCGACCAAATCCTCCTCACCTGGATCCTCACGAGCTCCGGTCCTGGGAGTCGGGCATAAGGAGGCCCTGCAGGTATCTGCTGACAGCGTAAAAGAGAGAGACGGACCATCAGAAAAGCTCCTGCATTGTGCTCCGGTGAGTGCGGGGGATTCCCAGCAGAAGGACATTGCCAAGATGGCGGTGCGCTCAGATCCCGCCACAGAGCCGCGAGGAAGCGGGGAGCGGCGGCAGGTCCCGGAAGGCCTCTGGATGACCTCCGACATGGCGGCGGTCCAGGTAGAGGCAGGAGGTACAGCGGGCGGGCGGGGAATCCCCAAAGGCGCCCACGACAGGCCCTGTGCCCTTTATATTGGAGGGTTCACCTGACATGGCGGCACACACAAACCCTGGGGCCATAACACAGCCAGAAGCTGCCATGCAGCTATCTACACAGGGTAACCGGGCCCTGACAGCCTCCAGGGCTTTGGTGAAGCAGAGTGGTGATCCACAGCAATTTGCTCAGTCACCCTGCAGCTGAAGAGCAGAACATCGCTCCATATAGTAGTCTGGGGGCTTGTTCAAGAAAAGATGGACGAGAGGGGGACCCTCAATCACCCACCCCCCATAAACATATGCCACAGGAATCCCTGGGAACCAACGCAATGGTTCCATCTACGTCGGTACAGACAGTAGACAGGCATGGAAACATGCATTCTCCAGCTTTGTGGTCCTCACAGGAGGGAAAGTGGCCCTCTACGCCGACTCGATGCTCACCAGCAGATTTCTTCCCATCTGCCTCTGCCCCACATAGTGGACCACAGGATATTGAGAGAGCAAACCTCTCTATGTCTCCTTAGATGAATCTTCAATTTTACTTCAACAACCAGTCAGAATGCTGACACATGATTATTCCTCAACTATGCTGACACAGGAACTAGGAGCTCTGGCTGAATTACGAGCCCTCCGCACACACCTCAGATCTATCCCTACTAGGGAAGACATGGAAAGTTACATGGCCAGACTGAATTACGAGCCCTCCGCACACACCTCAGATCTATCCCTACTAGGGAAGACATGGAAAGTTACATGGCCAGACTGGAGCAATCATATGCGGCAGAGTTAGGGGTGGTGCGAGAAGATGTTCAAAGAATGGCTGCCAGAGTCTCTGCCGTGGAGGACAATACTTCTACTCTTATCAACCGTGCGGATACCCATGAAGCCATGATAGCTACGCACACGTTCCAGCTCCAATTTCTGGCAGATCAACTGGATGACACGGAGAACATTGGCAGACGTAATAACATAAGAGTCCGGGGTCTACCTGAATCAGGAGATAACTTCAGTCTACACACTACTTTACAGAAAATCTTTAACTCTCTATTAGAAGTCCCGGCAGACACACGCCTGAAATTGGACAGAGCACATCGTTCCTTACAAGCCAAACCTACTGCCCAGGACCCACCAAGGGACGTTATTTGCAGGGTCCATAAATATCAGATCAAAGACACCATTATGCGCAAAGCTACAGAAGCTGGAGAAGTCGTCTTTCAAGGCACACGTCTACAATTGCTTCCGGACTTATCCCATCTTACATTGCTTACACGAAAAGCACTTAAATCATTCCTGGAAGAACTGAGACCAAGAAACATCCCATACTCATGGGGGTTCCCATTCTGTTTACATATTCGTCACGCAGATAGGAGATACACCCTGCAGCATCCTGTGGACATCCCGGGTCTGTCTGCTGTCTTGGGCTTTCCCGCACCTGCCATCACTGAATGGCCAAGGCTCCCCACTCCGGAAGGCCTTGGTGGAGGTGCTCCACCCCCTCCACTTCCAGCTAGACCTCCAAGACGGGGCGGACAAAGGGGTCAAAGAGGCCGTGCTGCTCCTCCGCATCTGCTGAAGGATCGTCGTCCTCAAGATAACTAGTAACGGGGACTACTATAAGTTGATTGTTGTCTTCCTCCCACAGACTCAGCTCTTCTACCCCGTCAGCTGACTGGCAGTGTGGAGATATCCCTTGAGCTCTCTTTCATATTTACCCTGCCATGCTATAGTTATAGGAGGTTAGACTAGGTTGTTTATATCGATATAGTTTCTATATTATTTCTCATTTCTGGGTCCACGTGCCTATTTGTGTTGCATACGTTTTCATTTGCACTTCAGCTTATTGAGTCAGATACAGCTACCAAGAGGGGTACACAGGTTTAGTGTATCTCCTCCCTAGCTAGACATCTCCCCTCAGGGGTCTACGTGTATAACAAATTATACGCGTGTAGTTACGTTTCACCCCAATTTAGATTGGTTAACTGATTATTTGTAATCTGTCCTAACTTGTGTTATTTCTAACTTTCATTAATTGTGCTTTGTCCTCGAGTGATTGCTGGCTGACTGGTGTGTCTGTGTCCCCATATCCGATACCACCTTTCCCCCTATTTTTCCTCTTTTTCCTGATTTGGCCTTTTTGTCACAGGGGATTTTCTTATCGTGTGTCATATGATAACATGATGAATAGCTCTTTTCCAAGAAACACATTTTGTGGCAAATGCCGTGCATACTTGCCCAACAAATTTGTACTCCAAATGGTTTCATTGCCCACATCCCGAACGAAAAGTTGGAGGGGTATCAATAGCATTCCACAAGTCCTTACAATTTGGGCTAATAGACTCTAAATTAGACCCAGAAGGTAGATTTATATTCCTAAAAATCAATTTGATATGCCTTGTTTACTGGTGGAATTTGCAGACGGCTCGGAAATAATCCTAGGAGGGGACTTTAATATGGTGATGGACGTGAATATGGATACTACAACGGGTAGGTCATCTGTCTCCTTTGCCAAAAGACGAAAGTTGAAATCCGAGCTATGTGCTCTCCACCTAGTAGACATGTGGCGTACATTACACCCATCTACTAAAGCAGTGATTTTCAACCTTTTTTGAGCCGCGGCACACTTTTTATACTTAGAAAATCCTGGGGCACACCACCAACCAAAATAGCACAAAATGACACTAAAACAGTCATATTATACATATAGTTAATAATATAGATTCTAAATTTATTTTACTCAGTGTGAAACCTGGGCCTATTTCGATAAACACAAAAGGGATATCCTGGCAGGAATGGTGGAAAGACACACACAAAGCTCTTCCCCAACAGTTCTCAGTTTCTCCCTGTTTTTAGTATTTGGTGTTGATTATTATGTGGCTCATATACTGCAACATAAAGGGGTACAATGAGAAGTACTATGGCCATGAGGCCAGAGTACAAGTGCCAGCTCACATACTCAGCATATGAGCTGGTACTTGTAGTACTCCAGCTTCATGACTAAAGTATTTCTCATTTTACATTTCTCATTGTTATATGCAGTATACTGCTGGAGTACTAAAAGTACCAGCTCATACGCTAAGTATTCTGTCAACAGTTCATATACTCATTCAAAAGCTCACATTATTGGTGGGCATTACCTTGGCGGTGGGCAAATGCGAGAGTCTCTCCGCTCTCAGGATGATGCGCCGGCCTCGGTGACGTCATTTTGTCACGCGAGGTTCAAAGCTTGCGCATGTGTTATTGTACACGTCTCCTACATTATAAGAAGCTGTGACTGCGCATTGCCGGGAAACAAAACACAGGGGGCACCCTAGATTGGGGAACTTTCCCTGCGGCACACCCGACCACGTGTCGCGGCACACTGGTTGAAAATCACTGTATTAGAGAATACAGCTACCATTCCTTAGCACACAACACCTATCATAGACCTGATCATATATTCCTTTCGCATAAGCTACTCGACATGCTTCCTAGGTGTTCCATAGACACCTTTCTATGGTCTGATCATGCCCCGGTCTTTGGCTCCCTCGAGGGGTCACCGTACCCAGTCCGAAAAGGTGCATGGCGCCTTAACGACTACCTATTAGATGATTCACTATGTGCGGAAGAGGTTAAGGCAGCGATCCGGACCGCATTACAGGAATCCACATCGGATACCACTCCCCACACAAAATACAAACCATTTTTATGTCTCATGGGTCCAGATTGAAACAGAAAACTACACTGTGCTCTCAGGCCGATAAGGAGTGCATCAACAAAACCACCCCCTCAGAGACTTTAAAGGCCGAAATATCCGTATTAAGACAGGAAATCCTCTGTATTCTAGACGCACAGAGGCTTTTTCGAGTATGGTGACAAGTGTGGAGCCTGGCTCGCAAAAGCTATACACCCCCGTACACCAACCACACATATTTTCTCCATAAATTCTCCAACTAAAGGCTTGGTACACAAGGAATACCAGATATTAGATGAATTAAGTACTATTCTTCTCTGTATAACTTAGCAGCTCCCGAGCCCGATCCCACCTCCCCTCATTCAAATGCACCATTGATAAAGGAGTATTTGAAAACAAAATCTCTACCAAAAATCCAGGTCGAGGAGGCGGAGTACATGGAGAATAACTTCTCAGAAGAGGAAGTGGCACAAGTCATTAAAAACCTTAAAACGGGTAAAAGTCCAGGACCTGATGGCTTCACAGCCAGATTCTACAAGTCATGCAAGCTCTGCTCTGCAACTGCTTCCACTCTTAACTAAGGCCTTTAATTCTGTCTCTGAGGGGTGCCCCTTTCCAGACCAAGCCCTACAGGCACATATCACTGTCATTCCTAAACCAGGGAGAGACCACACGCATTGCAGTAAATCTGCTGTGAATGGCGCTGCTTCCATCCGATGCCCGGCTGTGCGCCCATACAGCAGTTTGCCACCACATATGGGGTATCGGTACACTCGGGAGAAATTGGGCATCACACTTTGCAGAGCGTTTCATCATTTTATTCCTTATGAAACTGTCAGTTTTTGCCTAAATGAATTTATTTCCCCCAAAAATTCAAAAGTTTCTAGATCGCAGGTCCATTTTTTTTTAACCCATGTGAAACACTTAAAGGGTAAATAGACATAATAGAAGTTGTTTTTCATATGTTAAGGGGTGAAGTTTCTATAGTGGGGTAATTTATGGGGTTTTACTATTATTTAGGCCTTCGAGGTGTCCCTCAAAATGTGAGTTTTGGCGATTTTTATGAAAATGAGAAAAAATTGCACCTAAAGTTCTGCGTCTCATAAAATCCTAGAAAAATGAGAGAACACAAAATATCATTCTAACATAAAGCAGACATTCCTGAAATGTTTTTAGGTAGTTTTACTTCCTGAATGAAACGCAAAACTTATCATTTAAATTTTACAACTAACATGAAGTACAATGTGTCACAAGAAAATCTGAAAATCGCCTGGATATGTTAAAGAGTTCCAAAGTTATAACCAATTATCGTGGCACATGTCAGAGTCGAAAAATTGAGTCTGGTCATTAAGCTGAAAACTAGTATTGGTGATAAGGGGTTAAATAGTCCTCTCTAGGAACGCCTCACCAGTGTCTACCAGACCACCAGCAGAAGATTGTGCAATTTTACCACACCACTAGCATACCAATTAAGGGGTGGGTAAAACCAGGGCTGTCATGTTGGAGTAGTGGAAACCGAATTATCGGTAAGTCTAATTCCCGATTTGCCACTGCATCCCCCATGACAGCCCACCTGGAGACTTACCAGATACCGTTTTTAAGGAGGGACAACGGTCTGAAGATTGTTCCTATCAAAGACTAGACAAAATTTAAAGGATTTGCCCAGTTAGCAGCAAGGCATATCTGATCTAGTGACGCCCCTTAGTTTTTTGCCCAGGATGCCGCCGCTATGGTAGAGCGTGCTTAAATATGGTTCCGGCAATGTAATTTCTGGTAAGGTGTAACATTCACTAATCATAGTTCTTAGGGAAGCTTTGGCTCCCTTGTTTTTTCCTGAGAACTGTACAAAGGGATTTGTAAGTAATGAGAAATTGTCCTCTTGATGTCCAAAAAGTTCCATTTTCTTTCTTGAGAGTGTTTTGGTTTTGTATAAAATTATGGTGAGACCCTTTCCTGATTTTTATGGAATTAAGAGACTACTTTAGGTAAAAAAAAGCATCATCAAGTTTTAGAATAATTATATCTTCTAGTATGCGTAGAAAAGGAGTTTTACATGATATGGTGGGTTGTTTCCACACCATGAACAAAACTTCTTACAAATTTTACTGTAAATGGCATTTGTAACCCATTTTCTACTTGCTTCTATGGTATTCTGATAACCCTTTTGATTTGAAACCTTTTAGGATCCATGCCACTAAGGATAGACTGTGGACATCTGGGTGGAGAACTGGACCTTGATGAACAAGTCTTCTAGATAAAGAAGTCTTCTAGAGATAGTTTTCTGAGGGCCGAAAACCAGCTTTTCTTTGGTTAGTAGAGTGTGATTAGAATTAACTTTGTTGGTTCTAGGTGCAATTTATGTATAACCCTGGCTATGGTGTTGGAGGGAAAGCATAGGTCAGTGGTACATTCCAGTTTTGAGAAAATGCATCTAGAACAACTTTGTTGTTCCTCCCTGAAGCAAATAAATCTAGTTGAGCTATCCCCCATTGTTAGCAGAAGAAAGACTTCCTGATTCAGAGTCCATTCATTGGGGTCTAGAAGAGTAGGACTTAAATAGCCTGCTTCTATATTCTCCAATCCTTTTAAGTACACACTGCTGATAGGGACAGTACATTTCTCTCGGCCCACGTGAAGATTTTCTTGGAGAGATGACCAAGGTCCTGTGAGTTTGTTCCTCCTTGTCTTCGGAGAAAGGCCACGGTGGAGGTGTTGTCCGAGAAGATTTGCACATGTGAATTTTTAGATAGTCTGAGAGTCTCCCAGACTTTCCGCGGTTCTTTATAGTTCGAGGACTTCTCTTTGGTTTTTATGGACCAAGTACCAAAATGTTTTTCCCTGGGAGAACTGCCCCCTAACCCTGAAGGATGGCATCTATTTGCAAGGTTAAGGGAGGATGGGGATTCCAAAAAAACTCCTTTTTGAAGACTACTTTTTTTGTCCACCAAAGAAGGTCTGTCTTTAATCCCAAAGGGATCGATACTTTTTAATCCAGATGTAGATTGTTCTTGTCCCAGATCAAAAGAATACAACTTTGCAACGTTCTTGTGTGATTCTGACACCACCTTACACTTGAAATATAATAAGAAGTTAGGGTGCCCAGTGTCCATTGCGGCTCTTATACTGCACTGTTTTTTGAGTTGAAACTTCTTCTTTACTTGCGTTATGATCCTCACTGCCTTGTCCTCTGGAAGAAAGGTGCTTTATCTCCTTGATTCCAACATGACTCCTACTAATTTTTTGGTCTTTTCTAGTTTTCTAGGTGTGTGCTGGATAACAGACAGGAGGAGGACATAGGATAAATAAGTAAAAGGAGACTTGACATTTCATGCAGTTAGCGAGTATTTAGGCAGGCCTATCAAAGATGGGTTTTAAGAGCAAGTTTGAAACATTGGAGGGTGGGTATTAGTCCAAGAGTCTGGGGAAGGGCATTCCAGAGAATTGGTGCAACTTGGGAGAAGTCCTGGAGACGTGCATGAGAGGTCCGAATTAAGGTAGAGATTGGCACTAACTGGAGGCATCCGTGTAGTGTTTGGTCTGAAAGAAAAGCCTGGCTGCTGCTTCAAGAATAGATTGGGGAGAGTTTAGTGAGTGGAAGACCAATTAGTAGGGAGTTACAGTAGTCTAGCCGAGAGTGAATAAGCGCAACAATTAGCATTTTGGAAGTTTCAATTGTCAGAAATGGTCGGATTCTGGACATGTTTCGGAGATGGATGCAGCAAAAGTGAGCAAGAGATTTATCTTCAAATAATAAACGGTTTCTAAATTCTTTAGGAACCGATAACCTTTTCTCAGGTTCATTTCACTCCTGTAGAATAAGGCCCTTTAGTGCTTTATTCATAGGAAAAACACCTCTTTTTTTCCTGGTCTTTAAGCCTCCAAATAATTCCTCTTGTAGAGATTTTGTCTTAACCACATCCTCTATGTTTAAGGTATCCCGTACTGCTTTATGTATCTTTTGTAACTTTTCAGGGGAAAAAAAAAAGTATTTGGTGCTAGGTCCTTCATCAGGGGTATTATTAATCTTCCTCCCAGAAATCCTTAACAGAGTCCACCAAAACCTCAGGTTCGGAATCTGAAGACAACTTAGTAGGGGGTTCACCTCTATTAAGAAGAGATTATTGTACCTCTTCTCAGATTATAGATCTTTGGAAATCAATTAGGGAAGCTTTTTCTGCTCTCATTATGGTCGCAATATCTCCTGTATCTCGCAAGGTCTCCTATATTTCACTGGTATCTTAACATTACAGACATAGCGTCTAGATTTTTTAACAGCTTTGCTGGGCCTTTTTCTCCTTTTACTATTCCTTAGGTAAAGATCAGCAGAATTTTCCATAAAAAAACATGCTCTAACAATATGACACCACCATTTTTATTTGGTGCAATATAATTTATTAAATACCTTTGGATTTTCAGCACATTTTTTTTGTGCTGAAAAACTAGGCTTATACTCGAGTATATATGGTAAGCTTAAAATACTGCTATTCTTTTCATTTGCACTTTCAAATAGTTTACTTTGCTGTAAATAACAGAGAAGCCCTTGTAAATAGAAGGTGGTCTTCCATCACTATTAGTATTTTGATTACAGTAATGCCCCGAGATTGCATTAACGTCTCTACAAGCGTCTCTGACGCATGTAGAGGCAGTTTTACCCCTTGATTATACCCTGATGCGTATAAATCCGCATCTCAAATCTCTGTCTGGGCCGGGAGCTGCAGCCTCTTCATGTCACTGCTGTAACTCCCGGCCCGATAGAAGACTATATGACCAGAGCTCAGGTACTCGGTACAGGCTCCAGTCACATGACCTATAGAAGAGGAGAGAGGCGGGAGGCAGCCTGCACACTGTGATATAGAGGCATCGGCATCATTGGGCTAGGGAGAAGCTTCCTGCTTTGTGCTGCAGTCTGTGTTACTGTAGCAGCTCCTCCCCCGCCTGTGTATCTGCTAAACTCGGCTACATCAGTTCGAACAGTAGAGGGAGGGGCAGGGCAGCGCATGTCAGCCCGGGACCAGCTACTACTCAGCCCTGCAGTCAGTGCCCATCAGAAACACTGAAAAGTATGTATGTCTTTGTGTAGTGTGCCGTGTGTGTATGTAGGTGTGATGTCTGATCTATGCGTCAACATTTTGTGCATTTACATGTATAATGTATAAATGTATTGTCAGTTTGTTTTTTTGCACAGTACTATGGTTTGTGTTAAAATACCCATCCCCCTGCACTGTATAATGCCACTACTCTGTACAACCCACCCACCCCCGTATAACCACCACCTTGCACCATGTAACTGCCGGCCCTGGCACCGTGTAACGCACTGTATAATGCCTCCCACACTGTATATTGCCCTGAAATACAATGTCAATGTTCACAATAGTTCTGTACTGTACTTTATAGTACTGGTCAGATTCACACTTACAGCAAGCCTATTAGACTGTGCCTTTCCCTGTCCTTAAAGGGATTTTTCTTTACTAGTAGCTCATCCAAGAATCAGATGTCAAACACTGTTGGGTGGGAGGTGCAGGATTGTTTAACTGAGCAAAATAGGGTGGCACAGTGAGCCAAAATGTGCAATTGCTCCACCCCAAGACTATTTTCTGTGTATATATAGGCTTAAAGAGGGCCTGTCACCCTGTATAAGCCCGCTAGTAAGCAGCTCCTAGCGCTACCCCAGATGTAGCAGTGTTATACGGAAGGTTTCAAAAAAGCTAGCAAACACTGCAGAACATAGATATGTGAACAGCGCTACAGCGTATTCATGAGGGGGCGGTACAAGGAGGCAGTGACTGCCGCTTGGAGCCTGGCAGTCACCGCCTGCTTATGGTGTGGTGTCTCCCTCATGAAATGTTGGGACGCTGTTTGCTAGCTTTATCGGAAGGTTCCAATAAAGCTAGCAGATCAACACTGCTACACGTGGGGAAGCGATAAGAGCTGTTTACTTTAGTTACCAGCTCCTAGCGGGTTTATACAGGGCGACAGGTCCTCTTTAAGCATCCCCAAAACAAATAAAGTCTTCTCTTAAGTTGACTTTATTCTATAGTGTCTTGTCTAGGGCCTTTGTGTTGCATTGTATTATGGAAACGTTCAGCAGGACATAGCATTAAAGGGACCACAGACCCCACCTGTGCCATCAGCGTGTGATGTTCACTCACATGCTGGTACCAAGAGAAAATACATGCTGAGCGCTAAACACGGGCAGAAATCAGACCTACTCAGACAACTCACAAATGGCAGTATTGAAAAAAAAAACGAATGTGCCTCTGCGCCAACGGATAACACACAAAAACATTGGCCGTATCCATGTAGCCTAAGGCGGGGAAAACATGCAGCAAGTCTGTCCCTGGTACTCCTCAGAAGTGTTGACCCTGGAAGAGATGCATCTGCTCCCTGCACTAGAGAATGGAACAAGTAACAAATAGTCAGCTCCATTTAGAGGAATGGTCAGTCTATTCACTGAATGGAAGCTGCGCTGCAGTGACTCCATTCAGCCATGTCTGTTCCATGTTTATCAGCTTATCTGAAGGGGAGCAGGGAGGTGAACCCTATTAGCCTGGCATCCTTCGGATAAGTCATTTGCAGCTGTACCTGGCATGATAACTTGGCACGGCATCTGCAGTGTCACTGTAGTATGTAGCACAAGAGCTCAGGTTTGCCGGTGCAATGCTTCGGTTCCCTGACATGTTCAGCCATTGCTGTTTGCAAACTGCCAAGGTGGTGAAGTGGCATAAAACAATGGCTCTCGATGTCCTAGCCTCAATCACAGCCTCTGACAAGTGACAGGACAGACGCCCATCATTCAGGTAGAAAGCACCGCCAATCCCGTGCTCCCCAGAAAAATCACAGTAAAGCTACGACACCTCATGTAAACTCACCCGGCTACACTGACGCAAGGCGTCTGCCATCTTTATACAAGACTCCCCTTCGACCTTCGCGCACGTTAGATTTTTCAGCGCATCCGCTGACGTCACGGTCAGGTGGTCAGTCACGTGAGAAACTGCTTACTTCCGTCGCCTATTGATGCTGTAGCATGGAATTTAGCCGGCTCTGAAGGAGCTGTCTATTTTCCATAACTGGGTAGGATCTATTCTCCCTCCATTGGTGAGATCCTGGATAGCTATAGTATATAGCCTTCTCACAGTGAATTGGCTATTTTCCAGAACTTGAATGACTTGGTCCTCCTTAGTCATCGGGAATTAGTAATCTCAGTAGTAGCTATTTATCATAATTTTGCGGGACCATTTATTCCTTTAATGGTCTGGACCTGATCCATCATAGTTTTTAGCTTTTTCACCGCAAATTGTCTAAATTTTATTCCTCACAAGTAGCTTTTCATTTGACTGCAGTGATGCTTTGCAGTGAAGACGACACTACCAAAGAGAGAAAGAATAGCACAAAAATGGCTGAACAATAATCTATTGCGTGTAAAAAATACAGTTAATTTTATTGAGAGACCAAGCAAACAAAAAGAAATACATTTAAACCATTTAAAAATGTAATAAACAATGACTACAGAGCGGTGACCTGGGTGGAAACACCGCTAAAAAGCAGCGCCAAATCTTCAAGTGAGGATATAATACCTCTCTGTATGCCTAGTAGGTCAAACAACAAGTGTTGGAAAAACACATCCAAATACTAAATCCACAATATTGAAAATGCATGTATTCAAGTCTAAACCTTTTAATTCTATGATCGCAATCTGCAACAAATAGCTAGAAGGTAGATTTTGCTTTATGCCCAAAAGTGGTATTTCCCTAGGTAGTGTTAGGTGTCAAGGGTTAGACAAATTGCAAAATAAATACCCATAACTTCCCTAGAAATGCAGCTGCAAATTGCTGGTAGGACTGGCATACAGGAGGCGCTGGCAGGAAGATCCCCACGCGTATCGTCGTCAAGGACGACTTCCTCAGGGGTAAGTGAGTTCACTGGCTCTGGTGAAGACCAGGGCAGGGCCGGCGCTATGGGTAGGCAAAGGTGGCAATTGCCCAGGGCCCCCAGGGAGAAAGGGGAGAATCTCTTCTTTCAAATGAATCTTGAATTTTGTTTCTAGGTGCTATGGATCCAGAGATATTCAGGTTTAAAGTGAGAATATCAGGTGCCATTTTTATATATAAATATCACTTCCGACGGCAGTTTAACAGTTAATATCTCCGTTTTTCTGCATTTTAGAAACACAAATTTAGATTCATATAAAAGAGGAGACTCTCTTCTTTCATAGGAAAAAAGAAGTGAGGTTCTATGAGTCACAGAACCAGAGATACAGCCCCCTGAAGTGTCTCCCCCATCTCCAGATTCTTAGCCATCAGGCTGCAGGGAGTATTAGCTGCACACAGGAGCTGCTGCACCTCACAGATAATGGAAATATTCACTTTATATGTTACTAGTACTACATTTTGAGAAGGGATAATATCAACTAATATTCATGTTTTTAACCCTTCTCTATGCAAATCTAAGAACACACTTTGGGCCACATGTATCAATCGTTTTTTTCTGTTGTTTTTGCGCCTTTTCATTCAGGCGCACCATTTTTTGTGCCATTTTTGCGACTAAATGTGACTAAATGCTAGCTGCGCAGCAAAAAATAACCAGCTTTCCCTCATTTATCCTAGCAATCCAGATGTTTTGATGCGCCTAATGATATTCATCACTTGCGACTTTTCATTTAGGCGCAAAAACGGGCGCAAAAACACTCCAGCCCGGAGCTGGCGTTAACTGAGAAGAAAGCACTGAGCCCCTTTGCAGAACAGCTCATTTCTAGCAGCAAAGCTCATCCAGACACTGCAGACACTAGAACAGATCATACAGACATGAGATACTCTGCAGACACTAGTACAGATAATACAGTCATTAGATACTCTGCAGACACTAGAACAGACCATACAGACATGAGATACTCTGCAGACACTAGAACATATAATACAGACATGAGATACTCTGCAGACAGGAGCTGCAGACTCTATTTACACTTCATCACCTTCTATTTACAAAACATTCTGCAGAATCCTGAGCTCAAAGTAAGAGAGAAGAGAACGTTACAGAATGTTGCACATAGTACTGACAAGTGTCCCCCATGTAATTCTGCACAGTATCACCAGTGTTTCTGAGGGGGATACTGTGCAGAATTACAGGGGTGCAGCAGGAGATCAGCACTGGGGGATCCCCTCCAGGAGAAGCCACTGCTGAGGAGGTCACTGGGTGCTGGGTGTCACACACCTGGGTGCTGCTGTGAGTGTTATCTTCATTCTGGGCTGTGGGAGAAGCAGAGAGGAGCTTGTAGCAGGATCACATGTAAGTGCCTGAATCTAACATTACGCCGAAACTGTGCCAAAATTGCGCCTAAACTGTGTTAAAGTAAAGTGATTAATAAGAGGCAGGAAATTAACTTATCACAGATGGTTGTAGCTTGTGATAATTCTGGCAAAACAGTGCACCAGAATTTAGGCACAACTACTACTCTTAGGCGCACAAAAGTGATAAATGTGGCCCTTTCTCTCTTATTCCCTTTTATTTTGTGATAGTTATTTTTTGTTGGGAAAATTGACTGATACGATGAACATTCAATCCTCTTCGCCTAATGTGACTACACCGCGACCAGAACATGTCCATAAAGTTATATGTAACACCAAAAACACACACATGTCCTGGTATAAAGTTTTTATTTCCCATCATCCTCCATTATTTACACCCATGTTATGACATTCTCACTTTCATTCTTATGAAGCGCGGAGGGTTCTGTTATTGTGATAATACAATGGCGCACATCTAAACGTGACTTTTATTATCTCATTAGAGGGGTTTATGGATATATAGTTATTTATTTGAGTTACCATTGTGTAAGGAACAGACAATGGTACATCTGTGTGAATTTTCTGCAGTTCCCTTTGCTGCATGTTTTGGTGAATATCCACATGTGGGGTCTGTGTGATCTCCTCACATCTTACTGTTTTAGGAAAGTATATTTTCTTTATATAAGTATCTGGATTTGTACATATTTTAGAGGAAATTTTGAATGTTAATTGCCAAATGCATCGCCTGGTTCTCTGCTTTCAAAATTCTATAGGTTTTATGGCGCCTTTACTTTTTATTCTGTTTTATTGCTATATTTTGCAGGTTGTGACTGTCTAAAAATGTCCAGCTGAAAAGCAGATATCTAGTTATTACAGTTTTAGTGATATTATGTGGATTTATTCATGTGAACATATCAATAGGGCACATTTGTGAACTCTACAAATGTCCATGTATTACATTTAGGAGATGTGAAGGTAAATATTTTCTGTTTGGATCAAATTTTTTGCCATCAAAGTCAAATTTTAAGTATTTTTAATAAAATGTTTCAATTTGAATCAAAATTGCATGAAGGCGCCTATGTCTATAAAATCTTTGATGCAATTTTGAAAATGGGGCAAGTGTCTGCTTTCAGAAAATATCGGTCCCCCTCCCCAAATTATTTGGAGTGTGGGAGGAAACCGGAGGACCCGGAGGAAACCCACGCAGACACAGAGAGAACATACAAAATCTTTGCAGATGTTGACCAGCGCTGCAAGGCTGTAGTGCTAATCACGGAGCCACCATGCTGCCCATAAATCTCCCTATCATCTATCTCCTATAAAATTCTCCCATATTACAGTTTGTTTTACCATACTAAAGGAGCCTCTTGCTGACTGTGACTGGTCATAAAATAGTTTTATTTTGGGGCCCCACTTTTAGTTTTGCCCAGGGCCCCACTTTGTCTAGAACCGGCCCTGGACCAGGGTGCCACTTAGACTCCAGTCCCGGGTTGCAACTAGTACTCTCTCCATCTCCCGCGGTGATCCAGAAGGTCCACAGACTCCTCCCTACGGACTCTTCCCATAGAGACTTTCCTCCCGGGTACTCCCAAGTACCTTCCTGTTGTCTGTGTGACTGTAACAGTATGGAACATAATATTCATATACTGCTTAATCTGCAGAGACTGTTTCTTACTGTTAGAAGTTCACATGGTGGTCTAGGTTATGTGCGATCTTTTAGGAAGATCATGAAAGAAAACTTGTCGGATGTCATTCTGGCAAGGTGGAATGTGGGGTTACAAAGTTAATTTTCTGAGGATAGGTACGATGCTTGTTTTAAAGGACACCTACCACCAGGATGAAATACTGTATGTAGATGAGCCTGAGGGGCTCCAGGCTCCATTAACAGCAATGGGACCTGAGTCTGTGGACCCTCTGGACCACCACGGTAGATGCTACTAGTCTGGGGTACCACCAGTTCGTTCCACAGGTGCAACTAGCCCGCGGTGGCAGCCAAGGTAGCAATGCAGGAGACAGTCCTTACCCAGGGTGGCAGCGGGAGAACAATGCAGTAAGAAACAGAAGGACTCCCGTCAGGAACCCGGAGCTGGCACACAGAGCAGGAATGGACTGGCACACGGGACAGGATACGCTGGAGACACAGGATACACTGGGTTCGAGGTTAGAGGGGCAGGGGTACCCATGACAGGATGCTAAATGAAAGTGTAGATAAACCCTGTACCTTGATAATCTAACTCCACAAAAATAAGCTTTTTCCTCAGCATCATCTGACTCTCGCAGAGCTCTAGTACATCCTCTGGGCACAGTCCTTGATGGAGGAAAAAGTAGGAGAAATAATACAAAGGGTCTCCTCTTGAGGTGAGTGACACAGTCCTTTGAAGAGGTAGATGTTACTCTGCGTCAACAGAGAGGGTACTTTCATAGCACAACTGGGGAGAAGTCCAGGACAGTTTCTGGCTTTTTTAAGGGGTTATGGGCTCTGCCCAACTGGGAGAAAAAGAAATGAAAAGCTGCAAAATATATACATCCTGATAAAGACTTCAGCACATCAGGGAGTTATTCACTGCAACAGGGGTTAGGACCTCAGGGTCTGAGAAATGTACCTGTTATGGGTTACAACCCTTGGGCTGGGAAAGCTGGTACTCCTGCAGATATGCAGGAGCCTTTCCTTTTGTCCACCTTTGAGATTTCCGGGTCTGCTTATACTCAAGCATGTACGGTAAATTTTTAATTAACTTTTTTTACTTTATTTACACTTTTTTGCCCCTTCCCCCTGAGACTTGAACAAATGATCATCTGATCACTTGTTCAAATTAATACACTGCCATACTGGTGGGTTATGTAGGTGCTGTAGTCATGTTTGACTGCGGTGCCTAAAGGGTAAAACAGCCGGGATTGCAACTATCGCAATCCCGGCTGCTCGTGCAGAGGTTCGGCTATCACATACAGCCGGCCTGCTGCTGGGATTACGTAGACTCTGCTTCTGAGCCTGTGCGATCCACATGACGTTGGGGACTGCTATGGTGGCCGAAACAGAAGCTCACAATGACATTCCCGAAAATCATGGTGGCTTAAGGTGTTAAGCTAAAAACAGGGTGGCAGAAATTAATTTAGTGCTATGGAAACTTGTCATTAGGCTTATTAGTAAAATCTGGTGACAGGTTCCCTTTAACCCCTTCAGGACTAAACCATTTTAAGGCTTTAGGGCCAAGCTTGATTTTTTAAATTTGCCCTGTGTCATATGTTATAAAACATATGCAAGGTATTTTGAGATTGTTTTCACGTTACGCATTGTAATTTGAAGAAATTGAAAAATTTGGATGATATCTTTTGGGTTTAGTTTGGAAAAAATAAGGACATTTGGCAAAAAATTCTCAGCCTGGGCAATTACCATTACATAACTGTACATCATGGTGCTTTAACTACCCGCAACTTATGACATACAGTTGAATGTTAGGATGCGGGAGTCACTGAGCAGACTGTAATGTTTACATGGAGCAGTTCGGAAGAGGTTAAACAGGTATTTCGCGAATATGAACGTTTCATACTATAACCCATGATGAGATAAATAAATGAATATAACAAAACTCATTAGTCACAAAATGGAGCTTAAATAGTTTGATTTTATGATTTACAAAATTTATGGCCTCTGTAAAGTTGGCAAAGTTATCACCAAGATGGCCGCCACTGGAAACTGCAAGTTCCATGATCCTTTAGTTCTCAGTAACTCCTCCGCCCTCTTATGCTCTGTTTCCTGTGATTATATAACAGACTGTCCTGCTCTGTTACTTTAGTAATGATGTGTAACTGCCACCACTGCACATTACCTCACTGAGATGACCCAACACTGGCCATATTTGACTCACTGCAACCAATCAACTACAGCCAAACTTAGTGGTTATCACATGACCTGTGCAGGCAGGTGCAGGGCATGTGACCAGCACCCATCTTCTGTCCCGTGTCTGCTGAGGAAATCCAGGGACTGATTAAAGGACCAGTAGCATTTTAATTCTTTATTATAGCCTATGTCCACAGCATTTTCTGCTAAGGGGAGCAAAATTTTAAATAACAACTAATTACATATTAGCTTATATTTTGAGTACCCATTTGTATATGAATTATGCTTATTCCTGGAATACCCATTTAACCACTAGCGCACTAAAACATACTATTCTGTCATGGCACTTGTGCAGGCTCAGAAAAAGATCCTGTGTGATGGAAGAAGTAACTTCACATGGTAACGGTTGGCAGGCAACACTGATTGAGGCAGTTTAACCCCTTAGACTGCAAGGTCTTACACATTCTAAATTCCATTCTCCTCTGTCTCAGCACGCCCAATTGGAGGATGTTAATGTGCTCCTATGGCGTACTGGATATGTCTATTAGGGCGCTGAGTCTGAAAAGCATAAATGAACAGTGTAATTTTAATGATGAAGGGTTTGCAGAAAATATGTCTGAGGAATGGGGTGTTTCCCTCTAAATATCACCTGATGAATAAGAAGAGAGTGCAAACTTGTACAAGCACCTAAAGTGTCTCTCCTCTAAGTGAAACTATGGACTCTCTACTTAGCAAAAAAGCTGTTTTTTTACTTTAATGTTGAATATATATTTCACTGACAATTGGAAAAATTTGGAAAAATACTATGTTTGTACTGCTGGATTGTGCCTGCCCAACAACTATTGAACAGAACTCCTAGTTTCCGTATTCCTGATGTGACAAAACATGCAATTCTTGATAAATTTACTGCATTGATGGCTAATGTATCAGACTACTGACACTCAGCAAGCTAACAGCATCTGGGGGCAGGGCTGAGGGCCAAGTGCAATGTCTGTCACTAATAGAGATAAGATAGCCACTGTTTGTGGCTATCAGCAGTAGAGTTGCCCTGCCTCTATATGCTCACATTGTCAGCATGCTGCTCTGCTTCACTACCTGACAGCATCCAGGGTACGGCAAGAAAGGCAGCCATATTACAACTAAGCAGTTCTCTATGTTCTCTCCGTGTTTGCATGGGTTTCCTCTGGGTCCTCCAGTTTCCTCCCACACTCCAAAACATACTGGTAGGTTGATTAGATTGTGAGCCCCATTGGGGACAGGGACTGTTTTGGCAAGCTCTATGCAGCACGTTGTAATCTGTGTGCCCTACATAAATAAAGTAATTATTATTATTGTTATAGTGTTATAGCTAGGCAGTGAAACCAATGTTTCCACCCCCATTAAATTTATTGCAAACTTGCACCCAGCCAGCTGGAAATACTACTATGTCCCACAGTTGCCATGTCAGTAGCAAACAGCTGAACCAAGGTCCATTCCATTGATTACATGGGGGGGATAGGAGAGTCATCTTAGGCATGTGTGTTCCCCTGTCTGCTTACCCCGCTTACAGTGTTTCTTTATTTTGACACACCAAGCTCAAATGGTTGGCCAACACTGACCAGCAGACTTCAACAATCAGGAGAAAGCTAAAAAGTATGCAGACCCATAGAGATGTTATGGAGAGTCACAGTTCTCAACAGGTTACATTTGTGCCTGCGTCATCTTCTGTCCTTATAGAACAGTTGAGGATGCATTGATAGTGTCAGTTTGCTTCAATCTACCTCTTCCTAGTCTGAACACTGGTGAATTCATTCTCCTTGCAACCTAGATTGATATGCATCACACCAGTCTGCCTCCAGCAAACTCTACTGTGCCTCACCAATAGTTAACCTGCTGTGATTGACAGAAGCTCTCTCCACTTCCATTGCCATCCTGTCTGATGCCATCAGAGTACTGTTCCAATCTCTTTCTGGACCACAGCTATGGATTCTCATATAAAGTCTTATGGATCAGTACTCATTTCCTGCTATAGTCTTGTACTTAGCGAACTTTATTATCCTGTCATATTGAGCAGATACAGGAACACAGAAGACAGTGAGCCCTGACACTGAACCCTTCAAAGGCCATACCTGCTTACCTCATGTATTCTAGGCGGTCCCTCCATTTGCCAAATTGTAAAACAAGGATTAAAAAACACAAACAAATAAGTGGAGACAACATAATCAAGGTCAGGTACAATATGTAGCTGTGTCTGGCAGCAGCTATAGTAAAATCATTGATACATTAACCCTTGCCCTGCTGTTCATACACTGCTCACCCCATGTGTCCCACTTAATAGAATTTCCCACACTGCCCCTTCTGCATTGTATTCCTCCTGGCTGTTACTTTGGTCCCTTAATGTCATATTCCAGCGTCTTAGCAACGTCTGTCTCCCTATGGAAGTGCACAACATTATCGATAGCTATCATACTGTCAGTCCTGCTCCCTGCACAGTATCTGCTGTGAGAAATCTGCCACATTATCCGTATTTCATAGCGGAATATATATCTGAATGGGCCCCATACTGTATCTCAGTTAGAGTACATTCACACACTGTCCCTCCAGACAGTCTTACACTGCACGGAGACCTTGCCACCTATTTGGTGCAGCTCAAGCTCTGCAATGCCCACCACCTATAAAAATGACCACCCAGAAACTCTACCATTTTAAAACCCCAGCTCCCTCAAAGAGCCATCACTTTGCATTTGCACAAAAATCCTGAGGGTGTGATCACATGTACGGATTAAATTCCATTTAGAAGCGCCATGAAAGTGCACAGGGTTTCTCACAGCCAATTGCATATGCGCTTCTATGCAAACGCATGCAATAGGTAACCAGCAACCGGTGTGTCTTTCATTTAAACACTACAAGATACTGGGTGCTGATTTCCGGGCACTGATTTACATACAAACGCATAGGAGATTGGCTGCGGGCTGCCCCAGTATGTTTTGATTAAGTTACAAGGATTTAGCAGGGGATTGTGTCACACATGATCGAATTTTGGTGCAGCGACGCCGGCTTTCATGCAATTACATACACCGGGAAGAAGATGGAGAACTCTGTATATCCTGAGCGGGGAAGCGACACATGCAGCATATTGGGCACACGGTCTTAGTGATTCGTGGCATTATCGTCGGAACATGCACTTTCACCAACTCCGAGGGACCAGGTAAGTAAATGTTCCCCAATCTTCCAATGTACAACTAAATTTTTTTTAAAACACAAGAGAGAGATCAAGAATAGCAATAGCAATAGAATCTGCCTGGACCTCTTGTTGCTGACCCCGGATAGGGCTTGACCCTGCATCTCTGCCGCCTGCCTTGACCCTCTGCCTGGACCGAACCACGAGACTGTCTTCGGTTAAGGTACCTCGACCTAAGCTGCCACCGCAGACTAGTCGCACCTGTGTAACTACCTGCTGGTATCCTGCCACAGCAAGTCCAACCCGCTTTGTGGCGGGCTCTTGTTATAACCATGTGTCACTTAGACTCCGGTCCCAGGTGTCGGCTAGTACCACCTCCCACGGTGGTCCAGTGGATTCCCACATCCAGGGGTGTACCAAGCCTTTCTGCTGCATGAGGCGAGCCATAGAGGGACGCCCCCCCCCCCCACAGGGCCGGTGCTATGGGTAGGCAAAGTGGGCAATTGCCCAGGGCCCATTGAAAGGCTAGAATTTCTTCTTTCAAATGTATCTTGAATTTTGTTTCTAGGTGCCATGGATCCAGAGATATTCAGGTTTAAAGTGATACTATCAGGTGCCATTTTTATATCTAAAAATCACTACAAACGGCAGTTTAATAGTTAATATCTCCGTTTTCCTAACACTTAGAAATACAGATTTAGATTCATATAAAAGAGGAGACTCTCTTCTTTCAAAGGAAAAAAGAAGTGAGGCTCTATGTGTTACAGAGCCAGAGATACAGCCCCCTGTAGTGTCTCCCCTCCAGATTCTTAGCCATCAGTCTACAGGGAGAATT
Organism: Engystomops pustulosus; assembly: GCF_040894005.1. Lineage (NCBI taxonomy): Eukaryota > Metazoa > Chordata > Amphibia > Anura > Leptodactylidae > Engystomops > Engystomops pustulosus. The sequence goes on along the minus strand of NC_092411.1, from coordinate 160,978,083 downwards.
TGCTGCACACAGGAGCTGCTGCACCTCACAGATAATGGAAATATTCACTTTATATGTTACTTTATATGTTATATTTTAAGAAGGGATAATATGAACTAATGTTTATGTTTTTAACCCTTCTCTATGCAGAAATATCTAAGAACACACTTTATCTCTTATTGCCTTTTATTTCGTGATAGGTTTTTTTTTTGCAAAAATTGACTGATACGATGAACATTTGATCCTCTTCGCCTAATGTTGCTACATACTCACCGTAACCCAGAACATGTCCATAAAGTTATATGTTACACCAAAAAGTTTTTATTTCACACCATCTTCCATTATTTACACCTATGTTATGTTCTCACTCTCATTCTTATGAAGCGCGGAGGGTTCTATAATTGTTCTGCTAATACAATGGCGCACATCTAAAAGTGACTTTATTTGGGTTACCATTGTGTAAGGATTGTACAATGATACATCTGTGTGACGCTCAGTGCAATTTTCTGCAAAATTAGTTTAGCCTCCTGTGGATTTAACGTTCCCTTTGCTGCATATTTTGGTGAATATACACGTGTGGGTCTGTATGATCTCCTCACATCTTACTGTTTTAGGAAAGTATATTTTCTTTATATAAGTATTCTGGATTTGTACATATTTTAGAAGAATTTTTTTATTTGCCAAATGCATCGCCTGGTTTTATGGCGCCTTTACTTTTTATTCTGTTTAATTGCTATATTTTGAAGGTTGTGACTGTCTAGTTATTTCAGTTTTAGTGATATTATGATGATTTATTTATGCGCACATATCAATACGAGGCATTTGTGAACTGTACACATGTCCATCTATTACATTTAGGAGATGTGAAGGGAAATATTTTCTGTTTGGAGCACATTTTTTGCCATCAAAGTCAAATTTTAAATATTTTTAATAAAATGTTTCAGTTTGAATCAAAATTTCATGAGGGCGCCTCTGTCAATAAACTCTTTAATGCAATTTTGAAAATGGGGTAAGTGTCTGCTTCCAGAAATTATGTGGTTTGTTGGAGTTAATTTATGGTTTGTTGGAGGAACTGGAGGAAACCTACACAAAGACCGAGAGAACATACAAACTCTTTGCAGATGTTGACCAGCGCTGCAAGACTGTAGTGCTAACCACTGAACCACTGTGCTGCCTATCATCTCCCTATCATCTATTTATCGCCTATATAATTCTCCCATATTATAGTTTGTTTCACCATACTAAAGGGAGCCTCCTGCTGACTGTGACTTGTCATAAAATAGTTTTATTTTGGGGCCCCACTTTTAGTTTTGCCCAGGGCCCCACTTTGTCTAGAACCGGCCCTGCCCCCCCATATATGTAATATATCAGATACAGCATAAAAATGACATACAGCGTGCCACCATGTAGTATAAAATGCATACAGCGTGCTGCAATGTAGTATTAAATGCATACAGCGTGCCACCATGTAGTGTTAAATGCATACAGCGTGCCGCCATGTAGTTTAAAATGCATACAGAGTGCCACCATGTAGTATTAAATGCATACAGGGTGCCACCATGTAGTGTTAAATGCATACAGGGCACCACCATATAGTATAAAATGCATACAGCGTACCACCATGTACTGTAAAATGCATACAGCGTGCTGCCATGTAATATAAAACTAAAATTGACATGGCGCAGAAGCCCTGATAAATATACAAACACCAAATACACATATATAAACAGTATATAAAGCAAATCTACACACACACACACACATCTATATATCTATACATATACACACACACAAATCTATACATACATACACAAACATCTATAAATCTATACATACATACACATCTATATATACATATATACATAGAATATGGTTCATAGAAGCCGGTTCAGCCTTGTCCTTGGGCGCGGTGGGGGATGTTTGCCAGAGCCGGGGGAGAATCGGAACAGGGAGGAATCAGAGTTGGGGGGGTTCCGGAGCAGAGAGAGGGGAGCAAGGAGCGGACAACAGAGAGCTGGGAGTGGAGAGAGGGGAGTGGAGATCAAGGAGCTGGGACAGGAGATCGGGGAGCTGGCAGCGGAGACCTGGGGGGGGAGGCGGCGATCGGGGAGCGGAGACCAGGGAGCGGGAACCGGATAGCGGGGGGGCGGAGACTGGGGAGCAGACAGCGGAAACCGGGGAGCGGACAGTGAAGTGCGGAGAGCAGGTAGGAGTATCCCGGAGTGGACTTTGGGCTTATGCATGTGCCAGCCGTCGGTCATGTGACTGGCACGTCACATGACCGACGGCTGGCACATGCATCAGCCCGGGATACTCCTCCCCGCTCCCTGCACTCCACTGTCCACTCCCTGGTCTCCGCTGTCTCCTCCCCAGTCCGGTGGATGGAAGTGCCGGCCGGTTGAATGTAGCGGGCACAGGGATGTGCAGGTACCTGTGACGGCTGGCGGTCATGAGGATCTTCCGGCCGGTACATGTGTGCCAGCCGGAGAGTGGGGTTGTGTGCAGGCCGGCAGCAGGTGAACGTCGGGGGGGCCCGACGCCGCCCCCAGTCTCCAATAGAAGGCGCGCCACCTGAGGCGAGAATCTCAACTAGCCTCATGGCAGGTGCTCCCCTGCCCACATCCCGAATCCTAACAAGCTGATACTTCGTTAACCAGCAGTAAATTAAGGGGAGGCTGAACATATATGTGGTTTCAAAGCCTTGGGCTCAGCGGTGATAGGGCCAGATCTCTGAGATCCATATAGCACAAATTGCAGGAAAGCACCATGAGTTAAATAGGGAGGACAGGTGCAACATCCCGCATAGCCTTTTCTTGGGGCCTGGAGGCAGTCGAAGCCCAGAATACCGGAGTGGCTGGCTATTGCGGCTTAGGGCACGCTGTTGTCACGGTGTTTGGTATGGGGACCGGAGGGCTGTCCTACAGCCTGGCAGGTCTCCAGCAGGTGGTGTCTGCAAGAAATACGGAGGGAGGGGCTTAAGTACTTGTTTCTCCCTGGGGCAACCCCTGAGTGTCTGTAAGATAAGTCCCTGGGTAATGGATGGGGAAGCCCGTGGTAGACAGCCATATCCAGGGATCAGACGGAGGCAACTTTGTGCAAATCAACACATGGTTCTTTATTGAACAACAGGTAGCAGGCAATGGGCCAAAATGGTCAGCAGATTCAGATTCTGGTACTGGAGTGGTCGTGGAGAGTGGTCCACAAGAATAAGGCACCAGCCTAAAGGTATGTGCAAGCTGGGATAATTGAGATGGAGCTGTGTCCAAACTGTTGAAGCTGCATCTCTAGGTTAGTCTCCTGACTCAGTTCCTGTAATTAGTTTCTGTGACAGCACTAAAAGTGTGCTGTACACTGACTCTCACTTCACTCTGTCCATGTGCTTAAAGACCAGGTGCTCCCCCTGGTCAGGTGCCCCCCTGGTCAGGTGCTCCAGGCAGAGGCCACAGCTGCAAGTTACCTTAGTTCTCCCTGCATTATCCTCTGGGTGAGTTGAGCAGGCGCAACGGATGAATCATGAGAGGGAGAGGTTGCTATTCGCAACTACCCCCTTGCTTACACGTTGGCAGGGGTGTTGCACAGGAATAATGGGTAACAACCAGAGTAGATCCACAAAACACTAACTATTACCATTACCGTATATACTCGAGTATAAGCTGAGTTTTTCAGCACTAAAAATGTTCTGAAAAACCCTAACTCAGCTTATACTTGAGTCAAGGAAAAAAAAAAAAAAAGTGCCCCTCAGCAGGTCCTCTTCCATACATCACGGTTCTGGCACCGGCTCCGTTTCACAATCCATTGCAGGCACTGTGATGTCAGCTGCAGGCGACAGACCGTGTGGGAACACAGAGTCGATGCCAGAGCCGCTATGGATAGAAGAGGACCTGCCGGGGGGGGGGGGGGGGGGGCTTGGTGAGTACACTTTTTGTTTTTTTTCCTACAAGCTTTATATTGGGGTAGGGGCTGCAGGCTATATACTACAGGGGGCTAGCTGGCTACATACTACAGGGGGATAGTAGTCTATATACTAGGGGGTGTTGCAGGCTATATACTAGGGGGGGCTTCAGGCTATATACTACAGAGGATGGCAGGCTATAAACTACAGGGGCTGGCAGATTGTGAATATAATATTGAAGGCATTGCAGCTCTAGGGGAATAGGGAATACAGTGCAATTGTCAGGATTCTCTGTATAGGCCTTCCTGTTACCCATTCCTGACTCTGTGCACCTTTTCCTGACCTGGGACTGATAAAACTTGCGCCAGCGTATGATAGCCCCGCCTACTGCATGTTCGCAGCGGCACACATCAAGAGGCTTCCGAGGGCAATCGGGGAAGGGAGCACTGGGAAAGATAGTGATCCAGTTTAGCATCTCATTCCGAGGGAGAAGAGTATAGATCCATGTAGTAGGAGTGGAAGAGATTTGCTACCTCTGTCGGATGATACTGTAGAGTACCATTTTTATCTTTTATTGCATAGCGGCTTTGTTTTTCTTAAGTTGCGGCTTCTTTTTGCCTCAGTTGATGGGCCTTCAGTGTATGGGCCTTGTTCCCGTATTCATAGTATCTACATTTAGAGTACTTTATCATGCGTTCCACATCTATTAAATCTAACTCCCTAATCTTTGATTGGAGGGTTTGAACCCGCCGTAGGAGTTGAGGTGAAGGGTTAGAGACCAACTCCCTCTCGGACTGTCGCAGACTACGTTTGTATTGAGAGTAATGCAAAGTCCTATCTTTTTTCAGCTTCGTGGAAAATCGCCTCCCCTCTGAACACTGTGCCTCCCATAGTATTGGTGTTGAATGAGCTGTGTGTGTATTTTCCTTAAAATAATTTGTAAGAACTGTTTTTAAGGATTCCCTAGAAGTCAGGGATGTCAGGAGAGTTTTGTTTAAGCACCAATGGGACACCCAGGGCATGATCGGACCAGGTAATGGGCCCTATATCTGCCTATGTGGATAGTCTCAGTGTTGGCTTGTTACCAAAAAAGTAGTCGATCCTAGAGTGAGTTCTATGTGGGGGTGAGTAAAATGTATATTCCCTCGCTGTAGGGTAATCTATTCGCCATATATCACATAGGGCAGTGATGGTGAACCTTTTAGAGGCTGAGTGCCCAAACTACAACCAAAATCCACTTATTTACCGTCAAGTGCCAACATGGCATTTTAAGCAGTATCTTATTGCTACCTGTTCGTCCACATCTTTCAATCGTACCGGCCCCCTGAAGCCACCAATATAGTTGAAAGAAGGAGGGCAAATTCAGACTATATTTGCTTCTCTCCAGGGTCTCTCTCTGTACAGGAAGAATGGTGGGTCTAGCAGGAGGACCTCCACCAAAGACATTGCAGTTCAGTCCACACCTTCCAATTTTACCTGCAGTTCCAAACAGCCAATGAAGTGTTGCTTTAAAGTAGCGCTGAGAGCAGCATTTCTTAAGTTGCCTGTGACAGTTTGGTTTGGTGAACTCTGTCCTGAGTGCCCACAGAAATGGCTCTGAGTGCCACCTCTGGCACCTGTGCCATAGGTTTGCCACCACTGACATAGGGCATATTTCATATTTCATATAGCGATTGTGCCGCTTGGGGGGTGGCTTGAGAAGGAAAGGATATATGGTCTACTGTGTCTGAGAACGCTGCATTGAAGTCTCCTTCTATCGGAGTCAGTCCCTTACAGTCTGAAAATAGCTTGGTCAGTACTTTAGTTAGGAAGGCCAGTTGGCCTACATTAGGAGCTTATCGATTACTCAACGTGATATTAATTCTCACAATAGATCCACTAATTATCAAGTATCGACCATAGGGATCAACATCCGCTTCCATTATTTTCATGGGGCAATCATTAGAAATAAAGATGGCCACTTTTTTATTAGGGGCGTTAGAGAGGAAGGCAGTTGTGTACCAATGTTTTGCAAAATGGAAGGACCATGTAGCCGTGAAATGTGTCTCCTGTATGAATGCTACGTCTGCTTTGGTCTGTCGTAACTCCTTTAATAGGAGGCGCCTTTTGACATTCGAATTAAGACCTTTAATGTTAAGTGATAGAATTTTAACCATTGTCTCTGAAGCCTGGTCTTCTGCTACATGGAGTGTTTGTTGGGCAGACAGGAAGAGGCCACAGGGCCCCCCGGACTGGACCCCACCGTTAATCGTTCCCATCAGATATGTGGGAGACTCAGAGACAATCTTATACATTAACCCATGGGTTGACAAGGATATCAAAGATAAATAGAACAAGAACATAAAAATACCATTAGTTTGAGATAGCAACTTCTTCTTGAATCCCTTTGAGAACAGATGGTAAGGATATGTTGTGTGTCTGCTACAATCTAGAGGAGCAAGCACGATCTAGGGGATTCACTTTAGGGTGGGGGGTTGTACCAAGATATGGTAACGATGCATAGACACAAAAAATTATGGAAAAAACTAATTTGACAGTAAATATTGTCAGAAAAGTTAGAGATGCACCCCTAAGCCTTGGTACAAAATCCAGAAATTTTGTAATTCTCCAGGAAAACATAGGGTACCAGAATGGCCATCTCTTCTGGCCGTGAGACTGAAGGGAATCCCCAACTATAAGGTATCCCCTGGTCTCTCAGCAGGTCCAGGAGTGGTTTTAGAGCTTGGCGTTGCTGGAGCGTAATCCAGTACAGATCTTGAAACAACTGAAAGCATGAAATACATGAAAGTCACTGTTTTGAGCAGCTGGGAGCATTTCATACTCTCTTCTTTAACCACAAAGTCCATGACATGTCAACTCACATCCCGAGGAAGGCCGTTCTACCCTTTTGATTGCGGTTTCTGGTGGCCTACCCAGTACCAAGTTAAACAGCCACTTCAAGTATCCGTGGCCATCTTCTTCCCCTTGTTGTTCTGGGATTCCATGGACCCTGATATTATGGCAGCGGGCCCTATTGTCCAAATCTTCAATATGACGGTGAAGATCTATAATGGTTGAGGCTTGGGAGATGACCTGGATTTGTAGGGTCGACATTACTGCCCTGGCCTCATTATGATCATCCTCCAAAATGTCCACCCTTTGCGCCACTTGTTTTACATCATTACGTACAGCTGCAATTTCCTGCCTGCATGCTTCCTTGACTTCTGTAATTAGCTCTCTAAAGTCCTGCTTAGTCGGAAGACGTTGGATATATAATAAAGAGGATCGTGGAGTGGCGATGACTGTTGTGAGGCAGGATTGGAAGGATAGCAGGGGGTCGCCGGCGGTGTGGACGTGAGGCCATAAAGCTCTGGTGCTCCTATTGCAGGAATGTGAGGTGAAGATGGGCCTTGTGGTGGGGCTTCTGAGCAGTGAGCAGCTCCTCCTGGGTGCAAGCTCTACTGCTCTCCATTCTCCTGCCTCAAACCTGGTCTCCTGTTGCAGACTAGGCGAGTGGGGGGGAATGGTCTCCTGAGCCTCATGCACTGATGAGGGGAAGGGAGTTCCCCTTCTTTGTGTGAGAAAAGTTGGGCCTGGTGTTGGAGGGCATAGGAAAATGGTGGGGCATCCCACAGGCTGTCCATCTGCCCACTGACCTGGCTCTTTAGTAAGTTTCCCCCATTTAGATATGACGTCGCCTCCTGAATCTGAGGCAGGGCTGCCTGTGTGAAGTTGTCACTCCGGGTTCTCCGGTCCGGAGCCGTCTCATTGGGGCACGGAGGGCTGGTATGCAGCTCCGGCTGCTGGTTTTGTAGGGCCGCACTGTGGGGCACATTTACTTACACGGTCCTGTCGCGATTCCCGCTGTGCGTTGTCCGAAGAGAATGAACTTTGGCGCGATTCAAAGATTGTGCGCCCGATTTCCTGCATCTGTCGCTTAAATCAGCCGTCTTCTTCCCGGTGTATGTAAGTGCATTGGTTGGCAACACAATTTGAATATTAAATCTGAATCAGTCGGGCCCGCCCCCGATTTCCATCGCATATAAAGCCAGTGCAATTGCGCCACAATCCCCAGTTAAATACCTGTGACATTGGCGCAAATCCCGAAAATGACTAAAATCCGATGAAACTGCGATCCGCGGACCCTTAGTAAATAAGCGGGAGGGGAAGAGGAACGCTCGTCGTTCCAAGATGCAGGCGCCATCTTGCCTCGCTCCGTCGGCAGCTCTCAACCTCCTTTTTTTAAAGAAATCTGCCGCAGAGTAAGCCGTCTCTCCTGGCTCCTCGATGTCTGTGCAGAGGGTCCTTTGCGGTTCCCATCAGTGGGTGAGCGGGGAAAGCTATTGTGAAGCGTATTAGGCTTAGGGTGTGCAGCGCTCACAGACTATGCGACTTTGGCATCCGGCTCCCCGAATTTTTAAATTTTGATAATTTAATTATTATTTAGTCCTAAAATGTACACATTCATGCAAAATAAAATGAGAAAACACATCTCAGATTTTGTTGTGCAGTTTATTACGAGTAGGGCAATACCCCACGTGTAAATGTAAAATACTTTTAGGGGCCCACAGCAGAACATTGATCATTGAGCTTTTAGAGGGTAGATTTTGATGACGTTTTCAGGTGACAGTATATATTTATCATAGTATCATAATTTACAGTTGAAAAAAGACACTTGTCCATCAAGTTCAACCAAGGAAGGGAATGGATTGGATGAAGAAGGGATTTAGGGGAAACAATTCTATATAACATAACCATTAATGTTATTTAGGTGTAAAAAGGCATCTAGACCCTTCTTGAAGCTTTCTTTTGTCCCTGCTGTGACCAACAGTTCTCATAGTAAAAAAGCCCTGTCGCCTCCGGTGATTAAACCTTGATTTCTCCAAACGGAGACAGTGCCCCCTCGTCTTTTGATTTGATTTAATCTGAAAAACTTACCACCATATTTTTTGAATGGACCATTCATATATTTAAGTAGATTAATAATGTCCCCTCATAGTCGTCTCTTTTCCAGACTAATTAAATCTAGTTGTTTTAATCTTTCCTCGTAACTGAGACCCTCCATACCCCTTATCATTTTTGTGGCTCTACGTTGAACCCTCTCCAGCTCCAGGGCATCCTTTTTATGGACCGGTGCCCAGAACTGGACAGCATATTCCAGATGAGGCCGAACCAATGCCTTGTACAGTGGTAATATTACATCCCTATCACGAGAGTCCATACCACTTTTGCTACATGACAAGATCCTACTGGCTTAAGAGGCAGCTGATTGAGAGTTCTCTGCAGAGTTCTCTGCAGGGCCGGAATCCAGGAAGGCTGAAGCTTGAAGCGGACCACTTGTTTCAAAGCTGAGTACAACTGGGACATTCAGGCGTGGAGAAGTGCTTCTCCCAGGAACCCTAGTTGCGTGTATTTCCCGGACGCTGAGGATGGACTGGACAAGTCTCAAGAAAGTGCTCCTGGCTGGCCCAATAGAGCCAGAGATTCCCTTGTCTTCGTCTGAAAGGCTGTTGAGAAGACGGATGAGCTCTATCCACCTTCATGGGTTACTTTGCAGCAGACATATAAGGCGGCTGAGGAGGTCTTTGAAAGACAGGAGCCAGGCAGTGCAGGCGTCGGGTCCTGACTTGCATTTGTTCAAGACGCTGCTCCTCAGAATGATGTGCGAATCGGACGTCAATCCGGATGGCCATGGAGATGAGACCACTCAGAGAAAACGGCAGGTCTCGTGCAGACAGAGCATCCTTAATCTGTCCAGGAAGTCCATATTAAAAGGTAGCGACCAAGGCCGCTTCATTCCAGGCCAGCTCGGAAGCTAGGGTATGGAACTGAACTGCATAGTCACTGACAGATTGGTCCATTTGGCCCAGGCCGGAATTCAGCGAAGAATTTGGTGATATTAGCTTTGACCGGATCTTTCCTGACCTTATTTGACTTAGAGGTTAAAATAATAGCGGTCAAAAGAAAGGCAGGGGGGAGGGACTTAATCTGAAGTAGCTGATTGCAATATGATACAATGACATGCGGTATCAGTAGTGCAGAAAACTTCTTATAATATAAAGCCAAGAGCCATCCAGCCCAGGAGCTTTGCCTAACTTTAACTTGCTAAGGATCTTTTCCACCTTCTAGTCTGTAAGTGGATTATTATGGCGCTTCCAATCTGCCTCTGAAAAAGAAGCTAGGGAAATGTCCTTCAAAAAATCTCTTATAGCGTGAGATAAAACAGAGTTATCATCCCTTCAGAGTTTGGAGTTAACAGAATGAAACACATCATGGATAGCTACAGGGTTAAGGTCTGGACAAACTTGAATCGATTAAATTAAGTTCATTCTCTGCCTTTTTCGCAACATAAGTAACCTTGACACATATTCCTTCTCTGCTCCAAAGTCATGGGGGCTGTGTCCGCATATAGATGCACTGATTGCATGCAGCCATTAGGAGGAGGATTCTAACCTCGGGCTAATGGGGTTTGAGTATAACATCAGACCATCAGACCAATTGAGCTATGGAAGTACTACTCCCAGCACGATGTTGGGAATACTAGCAGAGTTTGTTGCTCATTCGGCGCTTTACCACGGAGTCTGGTGTGGAGCTCAACTCACATATATCTGCCTCTGTGTACAAAAAAAATTCTGTTTCACCATATTGTGACGCCAATAACTTCATACTTATGTGTAGAGAGCTGTGTAATTATGTGTAATTGTATGTGGAACTAACTGACATTTTCAAAATTACAGGTTGGGGCAACCTGGGTAATGGAGACCACAATATCATTGGATATTTATTATGCTTTACTAGCATAAAAGGGCAACAAACACTCTGAATTTCAGGAAAGCAAACTGACAGCGCTCCTTCCTTTCTATGATACAGGCACTGTTGCCTAAGCAACAAAAACGACTGGGTTGCACTAAGGGTCCATTCACACGCAGACTGCCATGTGAATGAGCCCTAAGGACGCAGGCAGCTGTAACATTGTTTACATCAGCCCTAAGCAGTTTGACAATTCCTGAATGATGGCAGCCATGTCCACAGTCAACAGGGGCGTAACAACCGCTAAGGCTGCTACGAGGCCCGTGCTACACAGGGGCCTGGGATGGATAGCCGTTCTCCCAGGCCCCTCTGTCCCTGCTAACAGCACAGCGGTAACAGACGTAGCCACCCATAGAGCCGCCCGGCCACTCTACTACCCACCGCACAGCAGACCAATCTCTTGCTTTGCTGCTTGCCAGCACATCTGCCCTCCATCCTGCATTAAGGGGAACAGCTGGATGACAGCACAACTGAACTTGAAGAACCACCACCCGCCAACAACCCCCCCCCCCAGTCATTACAGGCTATCCTAATTGCCCATGGTTCTCCCCCTCCCCATGCGCTGGCACAGACTCCCACCCGCTCCCCGGACATCACAGCCACTTGCCTGCCTGCAACTTTGTATGTATTTATATGTATCTTTGTGCATATATATATGCACATATTTACTGTAAATGCCTATATATATATATATATATATATATATATATATATATATATATATATATACATACATACACACACACACTCACCGGCCACTTTATTAGGTACACCATGCTAGTAACGGGTTGGACCCCCTTTTGCCTTCAGAACTGCCTCAATTCTCCGTGGCATAGATTCAACAAGGTGCTGGAAGCATTCCTCAGAGATTTTGGTCCATATTGACATGATGGCATCACACAGTTGCCGCAGATTTGTCGGCTGCACATCCATGATGCGAATCTCCCGTTCCACCACATCCCAAAGATACTCTATTGGATTGAGATCTGGTGACTGTGGAGGTCATTTGAGTACAGTGAACTCATTGTCATGTTCAAGAAACCAGTCTGAGATGATTCCAGCTTTATGACATGGCGCATTATCCTGCTGAAAGTAGCCATCAGATGTTGGGTACATTGTGGTAATAAAAGGAATGGACATGGTCAGCAACAATACTCAGGTAGGCTGTGACGTTGCAACGATGCTCAATTGGTACCAAGGGGCCCAAAGAGTGCCAAGAAAATATTCCCCACACCATGACACCACCACCACCAGCCTGAACCGTTGATACAAGGCAGGATGGATCCATGCTTTCATGTTGTTGACGCCAAATTCTGACCCTACCATCCGAATGTCGCAGCAGAAATCGAGGCTCATCAGACCAGGCAACGTTTTTCCAATCTTCTACTGTCCAATTTCGATGAGCTTGTGCAAATTGTAGCCTCAGTTTCCTGTTCGTAGCTGAAAGGAGTGGCACCCGGTGTGGTCTTCTGCTGCTGTAGCCCATCTGCCTCAAAGTTCTACGTACTGTGCGTTCAGAGATGCTCTTCTGGCACCAACAATCATGCCACGTTCAAAGGCACTCAAATCACCTTTCTTCCCCATACTGATGCTCGTTTGAACTGCAGGAGATTGTCTTGACCATGTCTACATGCCTAAATGCACTGAGTTGCCGCCATGTGATTGGCTGATTAGAAATTAAGTGTTAACGAGCAGTTGGACAGGTGTACCTAATAAAGTGGCCGGTGAGTGTATATATATTTACTGCATATGCATATATTCATATGTACTGTATGTGCATATATAGATATACATTAACCTTAATATTAATATAACCTTATTAATATAGATATTACCTTCAAGATAATGGGGCAGATTTATCATGCTGTCTGAAAGTCAGAATATTTCTAGTTTCCCATGACAACCAATCACAGCTCAGCTTTCATTTCACCCCTGCTCATGAATATTTTAAAGGGGAGCTGTGATTGGTTGCCATGGGCAACTAGAAATATTCTGACTTTCAGACAGCTTGATAAATATGCCCCATTGGGGCAGATTTACTTACCCGGTCCAGTCGCGATCCAGCGGCGCGTTCTCCGATGCCGATTCGGTTTCTGCCAGGATTCACTAAGGTCGTACGCCCGATGTCCACTAGGTGTCGCTGCTGCGCTAAAGTCTGCCGGAGTTCACCTTCTTCTCCTCTATGTATGTGAGTGCTATTCTTGCGACACAATTATTTATTTTTAAATTCCGCAGTTTTTCCAACGGCCACGCCCCCCAATTTCTGTCACGTGCGCCAAAATCCCGGGGCAATTAGGTGCAAATCGGAAAAATTTGGGAAACCCAACAAAACCCAACTAAGACCCTTAGTAAAGGAGCAAATAATAATGTATGTTCCCACGTCTGAAAAAATATACATAAATATAACAAAATAAGAAAAGCAGAAGCGATAACAGAACAAATCAATTTTATTGGTTACAAAAAATTAAAATAAATACACTAACAAATGGTCTCCCACTACACAATTACGGTATGTATGCAAAGAAAATCGAAAGTGTCACTGTAGTAAAAGAAGCTACACTCAGATACTGTATTAGTAGGTCAACCGTAAAATAACAAATAATGGTAATCGCAAAGGATAGGATAAATGTAACAAGAAGTGGCCAACTGTGACACAGTTATGAATAAATTGACAAAATCTCAGCATAGTATAATGTCACATAAAGTGCAATGTGCAGTGATACAGACACCAAATAAATAGATAAATATTATTAAATATTATTAATTCATCATATTACCATCTGGTAATATCATCTAGCATCTAATGTATGTAAGGATAGGCCTTTTTAGGGTTAATTCTTTAGTCCCCTGTATCTTTTGTAATCTTTAATTGTCGTAATATGCAAATTTACCAAAGAGGCTACTGGGGCAGTGGCGTAACTAGGAATGAGTGGGACCCATAGCAAATTTTTGGCTGGGGCCCCCTGCAACCATAGGTCCTTAGTGTTACATGGGTTTCCACTATCTTTTTCTATAATGGAGGGGAATAACAGAGACCGGCAGTGGATGAAGCTCTGCAGAAGGTCTCCTTATACCCTGTTTACTTTATTAATAGATGTAATAATAATGCTGCAGAACCATCTGATACATGCACCACCCGCAGCAGAACTCCCCGATACATGCACCACCCGCTGCAGAACCCCCGATACATGCACCACCCGCTGCAGAACCCCCGATACATGCACCACCCGCTGCAGAACCCCCCAATACACGAGCCAGCTGCTGACGGAACCCCCCAACACACGAGCCAACTGTTGCAGAACCTCCCTATTTACACTTAAGCTGTTGCAGAACATTATAATACACAAATCAGACAGAATAATGTCACCTAAAGGGGCTGTTACTGCTTAGTCTGAACGTGCGTCACATTTGTTACTGACCGCGTCACATTTATTACTGACCGCGCCACATTTATTACTGACCGCGCCACATTTATTACTGACCGCGCCACATTTATTACTGTCTGCTCCACATTTATTACTGACTGCTCCACATTTATTACTGACTGCGTCACATTTATTACTGACTATACCACATTTATTACTGACTGCATCACATTTATTACTGACCGCTCCACATTTATTACTGACCGCTCCACATTTATTACTGACTGCATCACATTTATTACTGACCGTGCCACATTTATTACTGACTGCATCACATTTATTACTGACTGCACCACATTTATTACTGACTGCTCCACATTTATTACTGACCGCATCACATTTATTACTGACTGTACCACATTTATTACTGACTGCACCACATTTATCACTGATTGTATCACAACAGCTGCTGCAGAACCTCACAATAATGTAGAATTGCAGTGGGTGGTGGGGGAAGGTATGAGGGGATGATGCAGAGGGGTCTGTAAGGCCGGCGCCACACAGGGCGCGTTGTCTGCGCTTGCAAATGCAAATGCAGACAAAGTCGCGCCCACCGGGGCGGGCCTCGGCCCGATCGCATTGGCGTTTCTATGGAAACGCCTGCGATCGGGAACGAGCCGCCGGTGTTTCGCGTTAAATTAACGCAAAACACCGGCGGCTCGTTCCCGATCGCAGGCGTTTCCATAGAAACGCCGATGCGATAGGGCCGAGGCCCGCCCCGGTGGGCGTGACTTTGTCTGCGTTTGCAAGCGCAGACAAAGCGCCCTGTGTGGCGCCGGCCTAAGGGACACTCAGGAGCTTCTTAGCTGCTCCTGCACACAGGACACTAAGGGGTTAAAGCAGAGTGTGAGGAGACACTTGGGGGAGGGAGCACTTAGCTTTGGCTGATTCCCGGCTGCTATGGAGGAGGCTGCTGCTTCTCTTCAGGTGTTGACAACTCTCTCAAGTTGAGTCTCCCGCGCTGCTGACATCCCAAGCAGGGATTGGCTGCCGACAGTCTCCTCCCCTCCCTCTCTCCCTCCTGATATCAAGATCCTCCGTGCAGACTGCATGGAGCAGGAGGATGGTGCCCGCCCCTATATCCAGCCCTGTATCTCTGCGGTACCCCTGTGCTGCCCATTACAGGGGCGTAACTACAGCCAGGGGCCGAGTACGGGCCCTGATCCTGCCGGGCCCCGTAGCAATTGCTACGTCTGCTACGGCTGTAGTTACGCCCCTGTACTGGGGCATGGAGTAGCCAGAGCTGAGGCTACACAGCGAGGCTACTCCACTCCCCAGTAACCTCTTTGATCCTCCTACCCAGACATCTTTAGCACGCAGCTATGGGGATCTGTGCACATTCGTCCACGAAGCAAGCGCAGAATACAGGCCGGCGGCTGCACAGTCTTGGCTCCGACGGCGGAGCTACTGAGCATGCACAGAACTCAACAAATCTACACTACCAGAACTCAGGCTTCACTGCCGACTCTTAGCTGCACCCTGAAGATGTCTGGGTGGGAGGAATAAAGAGAATACTTCAGCGTGGAGTAGCCGCGCCGTAAAGCCTCAGCTCCGGCTACTCTACGCCCCAGTAGCCTCTTTGTTAAATGTGCATATTACGCCAATAAAAGATTACAAAAGATACAGGGGACTAAAGGATTGACCCTAAAAAGGGCTATCCTCACATACATTAGATGCACCTACCACCATATCTACCTTAATAGGTAGATCCGGGGTGGTAGGTTTCCTGAAATCAGCTGCACTTACGGTCTCCCACTTTGTCAATTTACTACTTAAGCAACTAAACTTTATTCAAAATGTCACGGGTGCCCCTGCGACCCATGTCTCGGGTCACAGGCGCACTCATGTGCATCCGTGTGTCCCTCTGTGCCTGCTGCATAAGTAAGCTCGATGGGTTCCAGTGGTGTCTCCCGGCAGCTCGGTGCACATGTCACTACCTCCTTGGGCACGCGCACGCTGGCTCTGTAAAATTGAGAGGGCCAGTTAAATAGCCAGACTATTCCTATGACCCCTGCTGGATCTTTGTGCCTTGTGCCTATGAGAAAGCATTGTTCATAATGCCCTTTGCTTGTGTTTTGAATTCCCGTTGTGACCCCGTTCCGTTCGTGGCTACGATC